>NC_079337.1:57816717-58431497 GCF_029582105.1 Oenanthe melanoleuca | reverse complement strand
ATTCAAACCCAGTGAATATGCCACTGCTAGAGGTGCAACACTGAGCAGAATCTTAGTGTAAATGAGGTGCTTGTGCCTGAAAATGTCTAGGACAACATGCTGCCCTGAATTTCCTGTTTACATCAGATGTGATAAAAGGATTTTCCTTTGCACTTTAAGGGAAATCTATTTTGGGCCTTATGCTTTTAGACTGGTCTTGGTGCAGAAGAGACTGTGGGAAGGATTTAAGATATACAAAAATCTGTTCAATAATATTTCAGTTGTTCTTAATACCTGCCTTTTATGACCTGTAAAAATCTTAAAATTTTTGTTTTATAAGTCACACTCTGTGTGTAAGAGCTAAAAAACATCTGTAACACATTGCAAGACCATTCTGTACAGTTGGCTGTTTCCAAAGGAGAAAAATTACCACAGCAAGTCTTGGGCTGCTTTTACCCCTACACACTTTGGAACTCTAAGCCTTGGTAAGTTCAGTGGGGTGAGAATAGGGAACCTTCTGTCTGCTTGTTCATCTCTCAGTTCTCATTGACTTCTGGAGGTATCAGATTTGATTGAAATTGGCCAGAATTGGGTCTGTTCACTATAAATTAGATTATTCCAGTCTCACCATATTCCTACAGAACCATTTAATTTGGCTTGAGACTTCCTCAGTTTCTTGCTTTGTCTTGCACAGAGGTGGTCACTGAATGCAGGACCAGCAGCAGTAGTGATTGTTCTGCAGAAAATGTGCTGGTGTGTGCTGGGAAGACAAATGGGGAGATCTCTTTTAAAAGAAATGGAGTTGGTATGTGCCCACAGCTAAACCTGCTTGGAGCTGAAGTGCTCTTGTGCAGCACTTTGACTCTGGCCTTTGTAGTTCAGGAGTTGTCTGGACAGCAGACACACAACAAGAGTGGAAATCAGAGTGGAAACCTTGATGCTGGTGAGCCAGCATTCTTGTTTGCTTCTTAGAGCACAGGTGGCATTTTTCAGCTTAAAATGATGAGACTAATATAGGTTCTTTGGCTTCATTTTTCAGGCAGCAAAAGAGCAATATGTTTACCTCGAAGGAAAAAAATATATTGGTTGTGAAAAAAACTCATTGGAGAATGCTGGAAAAAGAAAACGCTATTGCTCTTGTTCTTTTATTAAAGGTGGTAAAGCACAGGCTTCCTTGCTGTCCTGTCACCAAAAACAATGGGTTTAGCTCTAATTTGAGGAGCTATACTTATGCAGAATGTTCTCAGCTAATCCATCCAGCTATCAGCAAAGGAATTTCATGAGGCTTCAATGCTATTGGAGTTGACCAGGTAATTTATTTTCATCTGCATGATATATGTGCACTTTTGTTTAACTCTGACATATTAAACAAACTTTCTTGGAAAGTATAACTAATTGAAAGAGAGATCAGAAATCAGGCTTTTAAAAAGGTCTCTTGCAATGGAGCTACACCACAACTGTTTCCCCAAAATGGAACCCCAAAATTTTCAACCTAAGGGAATCAAGCCTTGGATGTCCCAAAGATAGTCTGCTTTCACAGCCTTGCAAAACTTCATCAGGGAAGCAGGTGAAGATAAGCCCTCCTCACAGTAGGGCAGATTATACTGTGAAAGCAGATGTGTTAGTGAGTGCCAGGGAACTCACACGAGGGAGGAGAGAGCTGCAGGAAATGTTTCAATCACTGCCTGCACCTTATTACACACATAATAACCCAGCCAAGCACACAAAGTCCTCTGAAATCAACCTTCACATGATCTATCATTTAAAAATTCTTCATTTGTCAGATATGCCTCGATCCCTGCTCATAGGCCAGTGCAGCTGAAGCATCCCCTGGAGCACAGCACACGTGGAGTACCTGCTCTGTGAGCAGCAGGGAGAGCTGACAGCTGCCCAGGGACCAGCAGCCTGCTGTGCAAACACAGCACATCTCCTGCACTTTCAGCCCTTCTCCCCCTTCCTCACCATATTTTTCCATGGGGTTCCAGCAATACCACAGTCAGTAAAGTCCCAATATTTTCCAGCTATCTAGGAATTATTTTAGGCAATGACTCCTCTTTTTAATCTGCTGTGCAACTTTGAGGATTGGAGCTTTCTGTCCTCCATTGAAAATGTTCCCCCAGGTCCTAGTGTCCCTCTTTCCTCCTGCAGCAGAACCCACCACTGTCCTCACTGGGAGCTTTGTCCCTTCCCCACTGCCCTCTGCCCCATGGGGTTTTGTCTCTGGCCCCAGAATGGGCATGCAGAGGATGTGCACACTTCCAGCTCTTCTCAGACAATGTTAAATAAGGGTGGCTGGGATCATTGTGAATTAACTTCAACCTGCAAGCAGTCCATGGTTGAGGTGCTGTTACCTGGGCAAGGACCACAAGCACCTTGAGTTTCAACTTATAATATTGTACAAGTTCATCAGTTTACCTCCACTCCTCTACTTCTGTGTGTGTGTGTATGTTTGTGTTTCAGGGCAGAGGAATGGCAGTGGGAAAAGCCCCACGAGGTGTAAGAAGGAGGAGGGGTGGTCAAATGCGTTACTGGGATGGAGGGGAAATCCAGAGGAGCACTAGGTGATTCACACACAAATCAGCAGAGTCCACTATCACCCAGCCAGATTACTGAATTATCCACCCTGAACCTGGACAGTTTCCAAATTCTGCGTTGCAGATTCAGCTTATCTAATTAAATGTGTTTCAGAGGCTTGCTTCACTGCATGCCTTTATTTTGCAAAAAATGTAGCAAAAAGTGGCAGCTACCATGCACACATCAAATCCTGGTTCTGCTGTACTTGGGAGGGCTGTATAACACTGACTGATAATTAGTTAATAGGTACTTCTATTACATAGAAAAGCCAAGAATATATTCAAGGCAAGGTATTTGTCATCTCTGTTTGAGACTTGGCTGCAGATGCCATGTAAGATTGCAGTTATTTCTGGTTCCCCCTTTCAGGGAACAGCTCCATGTCCCCCAAAGCCAGGCAGGAGCCTTCTAAGGCAAGATGTTCCTGGAAATTACTTTAGCTCCTTTCTCATTCACCCACCTATCAACAGAAGCAATTATCTGAACGTTTTGAGTCAAAAGGCTTTAAGATCAGGTCACAACTGCTGTACATATTCTGTAGGGATCTTACAGCTCAAGTAAGTGCTCTCACCTGCCATGGGCTATTCTCAAGTGTGTTAGAGTTTGTGTTAGTCCTTTTCCCAAGGTAGGGAAGGCTTGGGCAGAGCTCTGTCCTGCATTAGCCAGCTGATTCTGCAAGATGTATAATGGCTTGCTCCTTGCAGAATCTTCAGCAAAGCCCATGGATATCCCTTGAACATATCCTCCATCAGCAGCAACCTTCACAGAACCCCTCTTCTGCACTTCTGCATCACCCCTTTACAGGGAAATTGGGCTGCTACAGTGTATTCTGAGGAAAGAAATATTCCATAGTTGTGTCCTCCCAGGAGAAAAATCACGTTCTTTAAATATAAAAGCAGATTTATTACAGGGGGAAAAAAAAATGCAAGGTGCATTTTGTGACTATGTTTTTATTGCTTTCTGATCCAAAGGGAAAATATTTTATTAGAGTGGCAGTTGCAAGTCAACTGTTATATCCCAGCTGTCCCCATGGAGGGGGCAGCACGTCACCTGGTTGTGGGCATATAGTCTGAGGGAAATGAGAGCTTTTTTTAATCACATATCACCAGTTTTAATGCAGCTCAGATTTTCAGTGATTATTTACTGGCTGGTTTATGACCTGTTGTGACATTGCTCTGGATTCACTCCAGTCTTTAGTAGGCAGGACCTCACATGTTTCACTATTTTTTAATTGTCAGCCACAAGGTCTGAAAAAGCACTGAAGGACTCTGAAGTTACCACAGCATGGCCCGTGCCTGCAAGTGATGCTCATCCCTTCCTCATTGCCTTGGTCCTGGTCATTGGGTTATTGAATCCTCTCAGATCTCAGCATGTATTCACCAGGATTTCTGCTACAACCTCGAGCAATTGATGTGCCTAAGGACTTCCTAAAGTCCATGCTATAGCAGAAAAGCTTAGCTGGTCTACCTATACCAGTTAGAGTTGCAATTAGCAGTGTAGCAGCAGGAACAGGCATTTGCTGGAGCTTTGCTCTGTGCCTTCTTATTTATGACCTTATCCTCATGCTCAGCACTGGAAATTCTCTCTCTGACTCTTCCATACATCAGCCTGAAACCAGCACTTTAAAAATGTCTGTTCTACTTTCTGTTAGCACAACCTGGCTCTGCAAGAAAAAACCTTTTCCATTCCCAGATGACTACAGAGTGTAGGTCCTCCTGGGAGATCCCTGAGCATCCAGGTTTGGGATTTGTTGCCTTAGTATCCTTGCTTTGTTATTTCTTAGCACAAGCATTGTAGGTGCATTCCCATTGCCTCCACTGTTTCTGCACTCACACCTGCAGCTGTGACTTGGCCCAGGGGCTGGGGCACTTCAGTCCTCAGTCCTTTCCTCTGAGCTGGGGGCACGGGGTGACAGGGACAGATGTCCTGCTAAGCATTCTGCTGCCTCCACAGCCTTGCTCCTCCTGTTCTTGTGCTTGATGAGGCACCAGCAGCAATGATATTGTGCTTCTGAGGGAGCCAGAGCTTCTCTAGATGAACTGAGGACAGAAATGCAGGGTGATCAGTGTCACTTAGGGCTCTGACTAGGATATTGCTGTGATGTTACCAGTAAGCCATTCCCCCACCATCCTGAGGCCTCAGTTTACAGCATTTATAACCATGAGTTTGCAATTCTTTCCCCACTTATATTAAAAAAAACAACCAAAAACCAGACTGTTTTCTTAAACTCAATAATGAGTGAAAGCACTAAGTTTGGTGTCCTCAATTTCTCTGGAAATCTCCTCTGCATGAACTAGGAGAATATCTGAGAATTTGTTTTTATCCAATTTCTTTTAGCACTAGAGTTTGCTCAGTATATATTGCTCTATAGTGAATATTCCTGCTCATTACCAGATATTTCCTTTCCCCTTCTACTGCTTTCTATAAAAGCAATACTATGAGCATTAAAAGCACAGCACAATGTAGTTCTTTCTGCTACTAGAGAAAGAAGTTATCCTTTCCCCTGGAGTACAGGCTTTATTCTGGAGTTAAGAGGGCTTGAGAGAGCCTTGTGTCAGGAGAAGAAAGGTACAGACAACAGCTTTTGGGCCCTATCAGTATCAGAACTGCTAGTACCCAAGTTTGTTTAATTCTCTAGTCTTTTCCTTTGGTTTTAAAGTCACCTAGATCACACAGGGAGATTCTAGAGGATGAGCTCCATTTGGGAAAATAATCAGCTATTGCTCAAAGTACTACTGTTCTAGCAGGTACCTGTTTGGGAGGAAAAAAAAGTGTGTGCAAGTGCAGATACCAAAACACATGAGTGTAGAGTCTGGGAATTAGGGCAGGAAGGGAAGGAGCTCATGGATGGTTGGACTATCTGGCTGTAACAGTCACTTCAAGTCCTATTTTCTCTTTAACTGACAGAAGGGAGGAGAGCTTCAGGAAAAAGTTGAAGTATTCCATCAAGGCACTGAGAGCTACAGCATTCAAAGAAGTCCTGTGGTCCATGGTGCTGGAGGCAGATTCTGGTTTGGGTTGGGAAAGAAGCAGTGGGATGGCTGAGCAGAGAGCAGGGCTGCTGACCAGGGAAGAGACTCCTGCCCTTTCTGATTAATTTTAACATTGTGTTCTGAATATTAGAAAGTACATTTGCAACAGATGCTTCATGGGGAGAAACCTCTTTAATCCCTTCCTTCAGGCTAAATAGCTTTACAAAATCCTCCCCAGGGCTTTGAAAACCCAGTAAAAATAACAGCTGAGCTACAGATGATAACTAATCTTGCTGTATGTGTTTGATCATTAAATGGATGGCCAGTAATATGTCACATGTAAGGGCTTTTTTTCTGAGATGTGTTGAGTTGCACTTCTAAAATCTCCTGATACAAATTAAGAAATGATATGATTGACTATGTGTTTGGGTCATCAAACATCAACCACTTTCAATAACAAAATGGACATAGGATCTATCAGGATAAATTATATGAGGGATGACAGAAGATTGACTTAATGTGATTTAAGCATCAAAATATTACTCCATAAGAATAAAAATAAATTTACATCCTCATCCCAAATTATATATTCATATTGGTATGTATTTTGAATGAATGCTTCAATCACTGGAAGCAACAACGTTGGAGTTAGACCAACACTGAGGAGTTTGGAAAATCCCAGCTCTGAAAACTGTTAGAGGATTTGTAAGCAACGAGAGACATAATGAGAGATATTATTAACACTTTTTGCTTATTTGGCCATGCTGCCCGGGGGCCTAGATCAGGAATTTGAACCTCCTTTGAGTTGGGCATCATGCATAAATTAGAGCAGATCTCTTTAAATAAATATAAAATACTATGTTTAAAAACTGTTACATATTAAGAAATATGGTTGCTTTGTGCCTCCATCTATGTCTGTGCCACTCAGAACTAGTAACTCCTTAAATAAGGATTTTTTTAGCTGGAAAATCAACAGCAGAATAGGATCTGCCAAGAGCCAGGTATGGATTAAACCACAGGCTTTAGGCTCCACAGCTTCTGGAGCCACACAGTTACATCAGCATCTAAATTGTTTCTAAACTTAGGTTATTTTTACAAAAGAAGTTTAGATTTTCCTTCTATTTCTTTGGGCTTTGCTGCTCTGTGTAGGTAGGTCAGTGGCCAGCCTGTTGGAGCAAATAATCCTTGATCTTGCAGAAACCAGTCTGGGAAGAAAAAGAAGGCTCAAGCCTTGGTTGGAGGGATCATGTTAAGTGGAGCCAAAACCTGTTGGCACAGCTGTTAATTATAATTTTCATTTTTTTTTTTTTAGAAGGTCAAAGCCTTCTTGTGTCTGCTAACATTGCTTGTCTTTTGCAGAATCTTCACTTATCTCCAGGCCTCAAATTTCTCCATACGTCCCAAAATATTTGCTTTCAAGATTTCCCAGGCTGGACAGGGAAGACAGAGTCTGCTTCTGTCCAGTGCATAAGGCTAGAACTGATTGCAGGACAACACAGACATCACTGTTAATCCTTCAGCTGCTGGTTGTTCATAGCATTTCTTTATCCATGCCCTATGGAAATTAATACATCTGGTTTTATTTGGACAACAGTGAAGGGTCTGGATCCTTCCTGCACTGAAAGAGTAACTTCAGGCTTGGTTTAATGCCCTGAGTGGTGATTTCTCACCACCCCCCTCCCTGCCCCTGCCATCTCCATCCTTTCCCCATGCTCTCTGTAAGAGTACTTTTAAATCTTCCCACATCATCTTCTGCTGCCTTCCTGGAGGCTGCTGTGATTTCCAGCCCAGCAGAGGCAGACAAGCACTGGATGGACATGGGAGAGCATGGAGGGGAGAATAGGGGTTCCAGCTCATAGTGGAGGGTGGATAATGACAAGGGTGAGGCAGAATCCCCTTGTGGAAGAGGAGGGCAAAGGGCATGGGCAATTTGTATGTCTGAGGGACAAAAACAAAGCTAAAATTTTGCTAAATACTGCACTGCTTCTCAGAAGGTCAGATAAATCCATGCAAGGTAGGCAGACTCTAGTTAATCCAAAACTTGTGGCATCTATTTCAGTGGGGCATTGCAGACTTAAGCACCATCATGAGCAAAGCAGAACACTAGAAGAGGTCTAAAAGGAAGGTAGACATGGTCTCTGCTTCTTCCCTCAAGGAGATGCAGCAAAAACATGTTTCCTTATCATTCACAATTTCAGCTCTGAATACATCCATAGGAATCTATTTCCTTCATTTTATGCTGCTTCTCCCACTCTCTTTATCTTTTCTTTTCCTCTGTAAGCCCAATCTATTGTTCTCTCTTGAGGTCCAGAGCTGATGACTTGTTTGCTTCATTGTCAAGTATTGCTTTCTGTTTCCCTACTGGTATCCTTCACTTGTGCTTTGAAACAAAGGCACTATGCAAACAGAGAACAAACCATGTCCTACAGCAAAGCCCTTTTGTGTGTTATCATGAATTGTCTTCTATCACCCCATATTGTTGACTAACTGTGAAACTTAGTACTCTCTGCTATCCACTAGATTTGGGGATCCAATACTTTTTTTTTTTTTTTTTCCCCAAAATCACATTAAGGGCTTTGCCAACCAAAAATCTTAATCCCCACATCTTTATGCCAAGGTTCAAAGTTTGATGACCAGATATCAGCATTCCTGCAGGCAGACAAGAGGAAGGTCACCACTTCTGGTCCAAATACAGCTGACTTTTGATGCTGTTTGGAAAGATCATGTGACTATAAATTGTGACACATTTACCAGGCCTGTACTTGTGTTTTCCTTTTCATGTTCATTTTTTTAGATGTGCTTCAGTACCGTATCCATTTTCAGAGATAAAATACTTCCAAAAAAAGTCTATTTTTAACTTATTTTACAACACTATATGAAGCTCATGTCTTTAAAAAAATAATTTTTTAAATTTTTAAAAATAACTTTTAAAAGCCAAAATACAATAAAAGACTCCACAGGATGGTAAAAAATACTAATAATCAGTATTTTAATTTGAAGATTATTCTTTCCAAGAACATGTAGATTTAGAAGAAAGGGTGAGGTCATACCAGTATCTACAGAGTGCAGCAGCTAGTGATCCCCATTAAAACCTTTGGATTATAGATGACCTCCTGGAGTTACAGGCAGGACAGCTCTGTGCATCATCTCTCAGGACAGCAGCCTTCCAGGTGCCTGTGATTCCACAGCCCTGTTTCTTCTACTGCTCCATGTGAGATGGCTCTGCCTGTGCTGATTCTGCAGGAAACATTTCCAAGCCCAGTTAATGTAAAAGCCCAGAGATGCTCTAATCTCTGAGAGGCAAAGTACTAATGTGGCCAAAATTATGTTTTGCAATAGTAGAAACCTGTGCAAACCCACCTCCTCTTCCTGTCACCCTGTTGGGGCTCAGTGAGGTGGGTGGGTGGGTGATTCTTGTCTCCCCTTCCTGCCTGGGGTTGGCAGCCTCTCTCAGTTTTGGAGCACGTGGTTATCACTACCTGCATGTTGCTATCAGCAACTCAGTTCTTAATCCTCAGGGAACTGATCCAGAGCTTCCCTGAATCTCTCTTAGAAGTCTTTCCCCAGCTTTCCTGATTACCTAAAACATTCCTGTGGAGGAGAACTTCATCCAAAAGCATAATTGCAGAAGGAGACAGAGCCAAATGGACCCTGGACTTGCTTGGCACTGCACTTCCCAAAATAAAGATTAAACAGCTTTTAGTACTGTTGAACTGTCTCTTGAAGAGCCATCATTTCCTAATTAAAGGTATCAGGAAAATTAAATTATTTGTCCTCCTGCTGTCATTAGCACTGAGCTCTGCAGAGGACAGATTGCCCATAGATCTTTAGCTCATGCTTCTCTAGACAATATCCTCCAGAAAGAAAGTTAACATTGCTTCACTTTTATTGCTCTAAAACTGAGAGGGCTGCAAAACCCAGCCTAAAGCACAGCTTTGTTTTATCTGAACCCTGCTGCAAACCAGTCCATTAATAAAGTAATTGGGCATAGCCTGAGCAAATTGGAATCACACATTGCTTATATTCAGCTCCCAATGTGCTCATTCTCCCAGGGCTGAAAGACTGAGCTGCCATGCAGCAGGGTGGGACTCACCAGAAAGGACTGCCTTGTGCAGGCTGGACTGGGAGCCAAAACAGCAGCAGCCTCTGTTGAGAAGAGGACAGCTCATTTGCTTGTCTTTGGAGGACTTTGTAGGACAGAAATGCTTTGGTTTGTAATTTACGGACTAAACCACAGAGTGGCTTTCTGCTGAAAGCCTCCTTCATATTAGGGCTGGAAGAAAATAGGAAGGAAAAGAAGAAGGAAAGCAAGAAAAGCAGAGAAAAACAAGGATCTGGGGGAAGTGTCCTGTCCTGCATGTCTCCCTCACCCCACTCCTCTGCCTTGGCTTTCTGCTGCCCTTTGTTGGTCCCATCCCTCTCCAGCTGGTGGAGCTGAGTCCATCAGCAGGGCCAGGCTGGCAGCAGGGATCTGCTGCTGCCTCAGCACAGGGAGAGCTCACAGAATCTCCTGATGGAAAGATCCAGTACCTGGGTTTGCAGGAATTGCACTTATCCCTGCCAAAACCAGACTAAAGAGAACCTACCCCGAGATGATGCTGGCAACACCACCAGCCTAAGAAGTGTGTGTCTTTCAGCATCCCTGTGAGTTTGGAAGGTAAGCTAGCATATGCTGGACACCCAGCTGCATGTTCAGACCAAATATTCAAGCAGCAGCCCCAAGTTAGCTCTGGAAGGTGTTTTCCAGCACCCTAAAATTGCTGCCTGGGCTTTTCTTTTCTCCTAGACCCAGTCCCAGGCTGATCCCCAGGCTGAGCCTTAGGCAAGGTACATATGTTCTCCTCCAACTACAGAGACCTCCAAGACAAGCCTAGCATCATCCCTGCCTTACTTGGGATTTTTATTTACTTTAGATCTTTTCCAGTTCCCCTACAGCTGCAACTCTGGGTTTTCTCTTTCTTTCATCTGTTTCATTTGGGAAGTCAGTGATAGGAAGGAAGAAGTTGGTTTTCTCATGGAAAAATGAATATTCATTTCAGACAGCCCTCTTAGTACCTGCAGAAAGAGCAAGAGGGCACTGGGTCTTTGACCCTTTGCCTGTTCTGCAGATTTTACTGCTCAGTGTTGTAAACATATTAACTTGACAGATAGGAAATCTCACAAAGAGTATGGGGAGACTGAGGTCAGCACAGGTGAGGAAGTTAATTCAGAAACACAAAATTGACTTTTGTGATGTATTGGTGGCTTCCAGAACATCTCCATCTGAAACTGCTTGGTCAAAGCATCACAGACTTAAATTAGAGTGGGGTTTGGCAATGAGGAGAAAGAAGGATTTTGCAGGCTAAGAAAACTAAATACTTGAACATTAAAATGCTTCCAAAACAAACTCATAATCCTCTGTTTTCAAGCCTTCATCAGGTTTAAACCCTTTTAGGCAGCATGGCTAAAACTGCAGCAGGAACCTACAGGTTGCTTCACTTGCTGTGTTCTTGTGCTTTCCTCCTGGAAAGGAAGTTTCTGGCTCTCACAGCAGACCTCTGCTCAGCTTTCTTATCCATTTCTTTCCATGAACCTTTTCTTCTTTCTGAAGGCAACAGTCAATAGTTACCTAATACTACAGTGACCTATGTCTTCTTGTCATGAAACAAAAGAAAATACTATTGGCAATTGCATCTTATATATATTTTATATAAAAATTTTTGCAGTTATAAAATCAGGAAGAAAAGAAAATCAGTACATTTATTTGGATACAATGGAAAGGTTTAAAAGACAAACTCAAACCCATTTATAAAATATTCTGGTGCCTAGTGCTGCAGTATAATATAGTGTATACATCTATTGATCACCTGCTGGAGAGTAGCAGAGCTTTATGCTTTAAAAAATGGAATTTTCTCTCCTTTCAGATAATGAACAGCCTCCAGAATGGAGCTGTGACCCAGAGGTTTAAAGGCTGGTACAGGATTAAGAAAAAATTATTGACTAGGAAAGAAAAAGAAAGGAATTTGTCTGGGGAAGAAAATGGCCTGTAAAAGCTGAACAAAAGCATAGTCAATTAGCTGCTGGAATGACTAATTTCTGGGTGGGTGGATCTGAGCAGGCTGCAGAAACCTGTGTTAAGCCCCAAGGCTCTGCTCCCAGCACGTGAGAGAGGCACTCAGCAAGGGACCCAAAAGTGTGAGCACATCTGCTGGGGAGGTCTATGGCACACTCAACAGGGCATGGCAAGCTCTGAACCCCCCTGCAGTCATGAGCCTTTTTTAGCAAAACAGAGAGCTCAATCCTGCCCTCCAGGTACCTGAGCAGGAGTCAGCTCTTTTCACTTTTGGTTTAAGAGCTTCTCCAAGCACTGCTGAGGGTGAACGCAGGGGAGATGTGCCAGCATCTGCTGGTGTGGGCTGAGCATCCCCTGCTGCTCCACAGGGCAGGAGGAGATGCTCCCTCAGGGAAGAAGATGAGGGTAAGAAAGAGGAAGAGGATAAAATGATGGAGGAGATGCTGTCTCTCATCCTTCACTGGCATGTTTTCTGTGTAGAGAACATTGTCCAAGAGAGAGGACCAGAGAAGTGTTCATACTTCTACTGTTCAGTGGTTTGGGAACTCACCTGGCAAGAAACATCTTTTCAATTACTTGTCTGTTTCACACACATAACTGAAAATTTCAATTTCAATTGAAAATTTCGATTTCAGCTGTGTGTTTTGTGTTAAATAGCCTGTGTCAAATGACCAAAATTCCAAATGTGGTTTTACTGTGTCTCTGGGGCACAGACACCTGCAGGACTGGCCATGGACTCCCTCTACCAGGCTAGAGGGATGTGCTGCTTCTCGTGCACCCTTTTCAGGCCTGCTCAGCCCCACTCTGCCTGTGCAGGGAGTCATGTCAGGTGCCCTCCTGCTGTTTGTGCACACAGCTGGCGTGGGTGGGTTTCGCTCAAGGAAGGGGTTGAACACAATTTCCCAGCTCTTACAGGAGCATTTCTCAGTGAGACTGTTACATAAAAGACAGGTAACATCTCCTCCTCCTCCTCCCCTGCCTGCCTTCTGCAAGGAAACCAGCAGCTAAAATGTGTTTTGTGAGAAGCTTGATCTTGACACTCCAGGTCAAGTGTTGGAAGTGCACGTTGCTAGTGCACTAGGATGCTCAGAGGGTTTGGGGAAAGAAATCTTCCTGGCTTCAGCCTCAAACTGGAGTTATTGGGGAGATAAACAGTGTACTCAACCTCAGTGAACTTAGAGGTAAAATAATGAGGAATATTCCCAGCCAAAACTATAGCATAAGTGGCCATAAGTGACTTAAAGGTTAGGTAGCATTATGCCTGTTTTCTCCTGTGTATACACTCAGAAATTAGATATTAATATGTTGTTTCAAAAATTGAAGAGTGTTGACAGTAGCCCACTCTGTTTCAAAATGGCAACTACAGATACTGGAGTATTTTAATCTATAGAATTGAACTGTTGTTAATAGAAATTGATATTTTTTTCTGCATTATAACAATATCTATTGGCTCATTTGCTGCTTAGTTGACTTTCTCACTGCTGCCTTTAAGACTTGCTTAACTTGGAACTCATCACAAATGATGATTTCCCATAAAGTCATTTGCTGGTAATATATTTCCCCATATGTTTTTTCCTTTCAGATAGCCAAGACAAATGTGCACAAGCCACAGCTGTTAGCTTATATATTCCAAGCTACCTTTTATATTCTTTTCCTTTCCCCTACAGTTGCCTATACCATTTCTTAAATAATCTAATCATACACAAGACATTGAGGCCTAAAAGTTAAAATTAAATGGCAGGTATAAAACCAGGTCTACCATCTCTAGCTTGAACTTTGAGTTACAAAAGTTTCCTGAGTGAAGGAAATGCACAGTATATTCTGGATAAACTCTAGGTTCGTAGTGAAAATTAATAATACTAGGAAAGAAAATTAATGGATTGAAAGATACTAAAGTGACTCTGTTCAGATGCTTTTAGGTTAAATAATGTATTCTGAAAAGTCACTTTTGTTCTATGGTAAGGTGGGAGCTATATGTTAATTTCTTTTATTCCTGGATCATTTTCTCTCTGAGGTGTCATCAAGTTGAGTTTTCAGTACTACATTGAAATGAATATTCATCACAGAGTTACAGCTTTTGAAAAATCTGTAGGGAAAAGGAAAAAGAGCCCTGAACCCCTTTTCTTCCTCCTCTTCATGCAGCTCTGAATGTGCACAGCTTGGGTTAGCAAAGCAGCACAGAGCATCCATGTGCTCCTGGGCAAGGGCTTTGAGCTCTCCAGGTGTCCCCTGATGTGGGACCAAGGGCTCACTGCAAATGTAAGAGTTTTGAGGGCTGAGGGCTGCAGGAACAATGAGAACAATGAGGAGCAGCCCTGGTACTCCCTCAAGGACACAAAGGTACCTTTGTTCATCATGGTCAGTCCTCCTTTTGGGAGGTGGAGCAGTCACAAAGAGCTCTGGGCTGCTGTGACCAGAACTGCTGTGAGCAGTCCTCCAGCACTGGAAAAACCTACAGATCTTCAGGAAAATGGACAAAAGGGCATTAATGGCTGAGTGAAATGATGTGGATACTGGACTGGGGGCAGAAAGTTTATGAAATAAGAGTGAAATGTGGGCTATGTCACAGCTGTCACTGCTCAATAATGGGGTTTTAAAGATCTGATAGATAAAATGGAGTAAAAAGGTGAATCCCTTGGGTTTTCACCACCATCCTCTTTAAGATCTGTGTTTAAAAAAAAATTCAATGCTTTGGAGAACAACACTGCAATAAATTGCACAGGGAGTTTGCAATTTACAAGTAGGGGGAAACCCTTTCACAAGGGTGAGATTGGGCTGGTGCAGCTAAACCCTTCCAAAAGTTCAGGAGATGGAGCCTCTGCCTGGCCCTCAGCTCCTGCTGCTTCCACTGCAATCAGTAAAATGCCCTTGATTGGACTTATGGTATTTGTCCAGACATAAAATTGCCATTTTATTGACATAAAATGATGTTATGAACACTTCTGATTTTTTTCCTGATCTTAACACAGATTCTTTTCATTCTATCTCAATAATGATACATGGACTTTTGAGCTCAATGAGCAATAAAAAGGCTGCATTTAGTGCCACATAGTGGTAAAAAACAAAGAAATTCAGTGAAACTGGATATTCTGAAGCAATGCAGAACATTAGGTATTATTGCTAAATTTGTAAAAGTAAAAATGCATGTTAAAAAAATTATGATATACCAATCAATTTATGATATGTATCACCAAGATTTCTTTGTCTGAGGATGAAAACCACTAGCTAGATGAAAGTGCAATACAGGAAAATTTTGACTCTGTATTTAGAATTAGCTTGCTTTGCATCAAGCAGAGCATTTTGGTCTTTTATAGCCTTGACAAAATAGTGAGGGATGTGATAGTGGAATCAGCCCTTACAAGTGGCTCAGCAGCCACAGGGCAGAGCCATGCTGGATTAGAGCTGTAAAGATATCTCAAAAAATGTCAATAATATGGAGCAGTCTCTGAAGAAAAGGCTGGTTTGGGATCCTTGGGTTGAGAAGACTTTTTCACATTTTGGTTATGAGTAGATTTTTTGCTCAGGTAATGCAGAAAAATATTACTGTTGTCAATAAGGCAGATAATGGTTCTTCTGCAAGTGTAATGGATGTGTTGTAATTCCCCTCCAGCTATCCAGCACCAGAGCAAGCTAGATGAAACAAAACCTGCAATGGTTAAGATAGGCTGAGATAAACTAATAAGGCCAAATTTTCTCATCAAGCTCCCCAAAAGATGAATACCCCTAAACTGTGTATGTTTGTATGGGGTTATGAATGGGTAAAATCCATGGGGTAAAAGATTCAGGAAACACAGTGAAACTGAGCTCCTGTTCCCACTTTTGCTGTGGTACATGATCTTTCATGAGGAACTTGTGGCACCTCTACGTACACAGCACATTGGCACATGCAGTAGGTCAGGGAAATATTTGGCAGCTGGCATAGCATAGGAATATCACTGAACAGTACTGCTCTGTAGATAAAGAGACAAAATTTAATGCTTTTGCAGTTTGCATTGGGATGATTACCAGCAAAATTCTTCAAAATAAAGATTTGATTCTGTGTGCAGTTTGGTTTTATTTGCAGAGCTCAGCTGATGTCTGTCTATGTCTGTCTACTCTGAAAACAAATCCTTCCACTTCCCCACACAGACATTTTTCAGGTAAGGAAGCAACAGTTGCTGCCATTTTTGCTTTAGGTAAAAACACTATGGCACACTATTAAATTTATTTTAAACTAACATCAATATATTGGTACAAAAGTCTTATGGTGTCATAGAAAATAAATCTATGTGATCTGGATGAAGTGGCTCATTAGCACACAAAACTGCACAGAATCCTCCCTGTTGAAAAAAAATAGAAAAGATGTTTGGGGTTGTTTTGCTGTTTTAACCAAGAAAGAAGCTACAAGGCAGCCCTACAACGACCCCACAGCTGAGGGTACCAAACAGGCTCAGAGTGAGCCTGTCCTGTACAGCTGTGGTGGCACATGTATGGATTTGGGATGCATCCCAGAGATGCTGATGTATAAAAACAGCCTCCAGCTGATTCATGGATCCAGCAGCCTTTATTCTTGTGCAGCTTCTGAACTGGGAAGAATATTGAACCTTTTAGCTAAGAAAAGAATTTTAAAACCAGAGAAATGGAGAAACTACACAGTGTGAGTTAGTGGGAGTCGTTAAACCCAGGCTGTTCCACAAATGAGAAGAAATTAGCATTCAGGGTAGGGAATGAGCTCAGTAGGGTTTATTTTTACAGTCCAGTGTGCTTGCAAACTTCACAGCAATACATGGAAGGAGTGAAGGGATCCATATCACCAGCATATGGAGCACATGCAAAGACAGCCTAAGTGAGTAGTTTGACAACTATTTGGCTGCATTCTGCTCAAAATATTTGTGACAGCAGCAAGTCAGAGCTGCCACAAAGATAACAAATTCTTTGAAGTCCACTTGGGAATCTCCATTTTCATCCAGGTTCTTGAAGACTTTATCAATAGCATTCTTGTCCTTCCCAGACTGCAAAAGAGAAAGAGCAGGTTGAGGTGAGGTTGAGGTTGGGATGCAGAACCCCAATGCAGCAACTTCTCTGAACAAGGTCCTTGGCTGGGCTCTGGGCACTTGGTGAGGTCCTGTGTGGTCCCACTCTGTACAGCAGCAGTGAGTACCAAGAGCATGTGCTCCTGGGTTTATTACACCTGAGAGCTGCAGTCATGCACTGCCACAGAGAGGCATGTTTGCTACATCTAAACCAGCTTTTATCACCATTAAAGCTGTGTAGCACAAAGCCCTGACAGCACTACCCAGATTAACTAAATGCCATGAGTTCCCCACCCATTCCCCTGGAAGGGCTCAGCTGGAGCTCAGGCAGTTTGCAGTTTGCAAAAAGATGCTTTCCTGGGGCAAATGTCAAATTTAAGCTTCACTGAATACTTCCACCCCAGAAAATATGCAAACAGCCTCAAAAGTGCTTTGAGTGCTGCCACTGGCCTTCTGGCCCAGCAGAAGCTGCTCCCAGAGCTGGTGGCTGGGAAGGTGCTTCCTGAAGCCTGCAGGATGCTGAGCTTGAGTTAACACAGCAGGTCTTTCTCTAAATTGTCATTATTCTTTGAAGTTGCCATTATTCTGATGGAATGACTGAACACTGTCATCAGTCACAGCCAGAGTGGCTGGTGAGAGGAAAGCCCTGCTTATCAAACCTGACTTCCTTTTGTGATAAAGTAACCTGCCTAGTTGATCAAGGGAAGCCAGTTGATCTTTTTTGATTCCAGTAAAGCTTTCAATACTGTCTCTCACAGGATCCTTTTGGACAAAATGTCCAGCACACAGCTGGATAAACAAATGAGTAACACATGGCTCATGGGTGGGACAGAAAAGGAATGGAGGGATTATTGTGAATGGGGGGATATCAGACATCAGAATGGGGGAACATCAGACGTTGGCTCCTCAACATCTTAATAAATGGTTTGGACATGGGACTGGAAGGGATACAGAGCAAGTTTGGAGATGATACAAAACTGGGAAGAGCTGCTGACTCTGTTGAAGGCAGGGAAGCCCTGTGGAGACACCTCAACACATGAGAGGGCTGAGCAATCACCAACCATATGAACAGTACATGGGGAAGTTTGGAATTCTGCACCTGGGATGGGGCAATCCTGGATATATGGATATACTGGGGAGTGAGATGCTGGAGAGCAGAGCCGTGGAAAGGGACCTGGGGTCCTGGTCAGGGCCAGAGGTTGGACTCGATGATCTCTGTGACTCCCTTCCAACTCAGCATGTTCTGTGCTTCTGGGGTTCTGTGAACCACTACATCTCAAGGCTGATGTTAACCAAGGCATCATCAAATTAAAAAGTGCTCGTTTGTTTGTTGGTTGGTTGATTTTTGTTTGTTTGTTGTGGTTTTTTTTTGTTTTTTTTTTTTTTTTTTTTTTTTTTTTTTTCCCAAAATACATTAAAAAGAAAAGCATTTTACAGGAGGAGGGATTTTTGGCTCTGCTAATCTGCAGGGATTTTTGAAACTGCAATTTTAACATTAAACAGGAGATGGCAGAACAGACCTGTTAAATCTGGAAAATGTGTGACTTTGTAGAAGAGAAAAGATCTAATATTAGAAAGAAATGATATAAACTTTTGGAAAATGTCCACCAATTTATATTGGTCCACCAATATGTCTACTATTACTACCTAAATTTAAATCTGATGGCAATTTTTGATCATGATCTAATTAACAAAATTTCTCATTCTTTAATTTAATGCTTCACTTTAAATGCAGAGATTTTAAAATCACTAAAATTTGAACCATTTCCTTGTATTTGACTGATGAACATGTCTGGAATGTTTAATTAATTTTTACTTTGCAAATTACATTGCTTCAGTTTTAAGTGAATATTTCAAATTATTCAGGGAACTATATGAGCTAGTTGTAGCATCAAAATTTCTTCTGAGATGCAAAAATGGGAATTACCTTTTGGAAAATCTTTTTAACTGAGTCCAGTCCTTCAGTCCTGTGGTATTTATACCTGATTGATTCAAGACCTCTCCAGGCAGTTGTGATCTATGTCAGCTATAACCAATTCTAAGGCCAAAACTATTCATGAGTAATTAGAAAATACTTTTCCCTAGAATTTATTGAAAATGAAAAAATACAGATATAAATGGCAGGAAAATGCAGGTAGAACTCTATTTTTTTAAGTCAGACTTATGTTCTCAGTTCTTTTCCTGCAGTTATCAGTCTGGCAAGATAGGAACAAGGAGCATTGTTGTTTTAAATTTATTTAAAATATTGGCATTAAATACGTTTGTTTGTCTGTCTGTCTGTTTGTTGGTTTGTCTGTTTGTTTGTTTGTCTGTTTGTTTTTCCTAGAAGAGGTAAAGCAGGAAAGGGAGATGGTGACTGGAATATAAGTGGACAATTAGCTAATTATCTTCCTGGAAAATTCCAGTTTTTTCACCAGTTGTAGGAAATAGGTAGAGCCAGTAAGAGCAGCTGTGGGGAACTGGAAAAAGTGGAGCCAGGCCCCCAAAGAGAGTCAGGACAGACCTCTGAGCATCATCCCATTTGGTAGCTGCCTACTGCAGTGGCTCCCCAGCCTTGTTTAGACCAAATGTTGAGTGCCTGGGGTATTGCCACGCTGCTGTAGAGTTGTGGTTTTGTTGTTGGTTTAGTTTCTCTTTAATGGAAGTTCTGTGGGTGCCACACAGCTCCATGCTCAGCAGGACCCTTCTGTGATGCTGTTGGGTCATGAGCACCCCCCTGTCTTACACAGATTTCTCAGAAACATTGGAATACATCCCCTCTGAGCCACCCAGGTCCGTATTCTGAATATTGCACCTCTTAAATTTGTGAGACATAACTCCAGCAGGCGTGGATCTCATATGGTGAATTCTTACAGCTTGCATGGAAAGACACTGAACTGTATCAATGCCCTGGCTGCCCTGAAATAGTTGTTATAAAACCAAACTATGCTGGATACAAATACTGAGAGCCACACAAGAAGCATCTGATTCTAGACTTTAGCATTAAGAGCAGCAACAAAACAGTACAAATAGTGAAACATTACTCCAATGTGGAAAGAACAATGTATTTAAATATGTTTTCTGGATTTTTAGTGAAGAGAAACATATTTTTAAAAAGAATTTATATTGTCTCCCTGGCAGCTAAAGCTTTTACTAGAGTATAATAAGCACTTTGAATACCTACTGAAATGCATTTTATGATTACATACAAATTTATGTTGTGCAATATATATCCAGGTGTTCTTTTGCTATTAAAGACAAATGCCAAACAGTTTGCTCTGTTTGAAAAAAAGAAACAGATCAACAGAAAAATCTGTTGTGCTGGTGTATGCATCATTTTGATGAGCATACTGAAGATGTAGTATAAATACCTCAATGTATGTAGTATAAATACCTTGAGAAGGCAAATGTAGAAATATTTAGAGAGATTCCCATCTATAATCAAGGTCCTCTATTGCTGACAGCACAACTACCTTCACAGAAGTTGTGACATGAAGTGAGGTGATAAATCCAGGGATAAACAGAAGTAAGTGAATTCTGAAGTTGAAAGCTGATCTATTTCAAAGCCATTGTCCTGATAACTCAAGTGATGAATTTAGCAAACAGGGAATGGCCCTGCATATTAAAACCAGCTTTACACAGTTTGTGCAAAACCTTTTTTAAATTTCATCTTTTCCTACAAACCATTGCATATTTTTGTATGTAATTTCCCTAAAAATGTCCTAAAGACAGTTTCTGCAGGCTGCTCTTCCACCCCCTACACAGAAACGTTGCTGTGCTGTCCTCTTACCGCGAGGAAGTTGGGGAGCTCCTTTTCCAGCAGAGCCTTTAGCTCTGCTTTGCTGAGGGTTTGCCTGTTGCCATCAGTCCTTGCATACTGGTCAAAGACAGCAATGGTCATCCCCATGGCAGTTTCCAGCTGGGACATGCTGCTTCTGGAGCCTGGTTTGTCTTGAGCAGCACAGCCTCGGGGCTCTCTGGGAGGATGGAGCCTGCTCTGCTCCCGGGGCTCTTTATGCTTCTGTCCCCTCCAGTCAGTGGCTGCACACCCAGGGGACAGTTATCCATTAACAAACACCTCGATCTGGAGTGCACACCTCTGTGCCAACACCTTTTCCAAACTAAAGATTTCTTGCCCTGGTGTGACTGGCACAACCTGTTGCTCACCAGTAGAAACCAGCCTCTCCTTCAAGGTACACAGCATGACTAACAAACGAAAATCAGATTTGGTTATTGGCTGTTTGCTCAAGATTTGTTCTTTCAGATATCCCTGTGGGACCAGACGGGTGGCAGCCCAGTTTTGGTGCAGTATCAGCCTGCTCAGAAGGAAGACAAGCATCTCACCTCTCCCTCACCTCCACAGTTAGGGACTGTGAGGGGCTGCAGACTTGGACTGCTCTCTCTGCCACACCAAGGACCTTGTAACAACCACAGAAATCACTAGCACACACTTGGGGTGGGATTTGCTGGGGCAAAAGTGGAGATCTGCCATGCAGACAGCTAACACAGTCCTCCTGGTCTTGTGCTCAGTCCATGGCAGATGTCTCAAATGAGTTTTATGAACCAGCATCTCTCCACAGCCAGCAAAGGGAGCCCTGCATCTGCCCAGGGCCAGCAAAGGGAGCCCTGCAGAGCTGCTCCACAAAGAACTTGCTCAGGCAGAGATATCTGAAGCAATAAATCTGATACTTGAGCAAACAGCCAGTATCAAAATCCATCTTCATCTGCAGTAAAATAACTTGCTATTTACTTTATGCAGCACAAATTTTTCAATAAAATGACTTGTACTGAAAGCAAAAGGTCACTCTCAAGTCCTGTGTCCCTCTGTGGCTTTTGATGAACTTTGTGATTTGCTTGTAGAGGGAGGTCCCCCATCATTAGACACCCAGCTGGCTGGACTCACACTCCACAGAGCAGAGCTGTTTGAGCTCTGTGCTGGGAGCTGGGTGGCACCAGGACAGTGGGAGCCCAGCTGGTGGAAGCTAATCAGCTACAGCCATGCTGAGTTTTGAATAAGTTCTGATTTCTGGCTAAACACAGGGTAACTTGACCTCTGTCAACTCCAGGTGCCTACACCGGACCTGGAGGAGCTCATTTGAGGTGGGTGACATCTAGGGTATGCAGATGGACACACTCTGAGCAAATTGTTTGGAGGAACCTCTTAAAACTGGGGCATTGGGCATGAATAATGCTGATGGACATCAGGGTGCTGTGTTCTCTGTAGAAGACCCTGACTATGGATTCCCAAAATTAAACCTGAGTTTGGATATCTTTGAGCATCTTTGAAGATGCTCACAGATAACTTTCCACTCATAATATGCTATAGACAAATTAGCAAAAATTGGTTTTTAATGAAGTAAAACTTTAACAATTAAACTCCTTTCTCCCAAATGCTTATAGGCACCTGTTCCCCAGGTAAAATCTGTCCTCTAACATCAACAATATCTCAGAGCAAGACTATATATCCCATGTATGTAGAAATCTAGAACCATTCTGAAACAAAGCCCCTATGATTTCCTGTCTTACATTTTCCAGCAAGTGATTTTGCATTTCCCAAAATATCACAGCAGCACCTAAGGCTGTATACTTTATTCAAACAGTTCATGAGAATTATTTGTTCCTGACTTCAACCTTATGACATAGTTGCAACTGATTTTTGTTATAGAGATAGGGATTTTAAGTAAAGTTTGAAATTTTTAAATTAAAGTACATGTTGAAATCTGTGGGGTTTCTATAGAAGAGGAAACAAGGATAGAGCAAACAACTGGCCCTTGGCAGCTATGAGCATGATCTGGTCTTTGCACACACATACACAGTGCAGTCATTGGTGTGTCAAGTGCCAGGGACTTTTCTTTGTCCTTTTCTGACATGTATCTGTAACATGAATATTAAATATGGCCAGTAAAGAAAAATCAATTCCTCTCTCTAAAGGAAAAAAAATTAAAATGTTTGTTTCATGCATTTTTATGACTTTGAGTCATGAACATCTGTGTTAGCTATACAGAAGGAAAGAAGTGTTCCCAAAAGGGCAGAGAGGGAGATCAGCTCAGTCAACAGGATGTGTCAGTGTGTCCACAGCTCTGCCCTGTAACATGGCAGAGAGGCGTTCTCACACATTTCCTCTGCACACGTAGGTGACTCACAGTTTTTGATGATATGGCTGCAAAAGTGCTAAAACACAGAATAAACCACAGGCCTTGAATTTCTACTAACGGAAAGGTCACCATGGTAGTGCTGCCTGGTTGGGTTTCTTTATTTTTAATGTGTATTTTATCTGTATTCATGTATGTGCATCACATCAGTACTGCTCAGAGTTTTCTATTCACACTTTCTGTGCTGTTTAAATATTTTCTGATGATTTGTTTGTCATTAAAAATAGGAGCTTTATCCACACAGCACAGACTATTACAGTTGTTTGCAAAACCAAAACAGAGTACAAATAGAAGGCCCACACAGGAGAGCTGGCAGTGTTTTGATGCCAACCCATCTGTCTAGCTCCCCACTGAGAAAAGCCATTTCTGTGGGCTTGTTTAAATTTTGTATTATAATTATAATGTAAATAATATTCATTATTTGCTTCTTTCAGGTTTCTTTATTTGAAGAATAGTATAGGCAACAGTTTGGATGAGCATTTACTGTGTTTATTCAGAATTAGGTCTTGCTGTTCCTAACATGGACCAAAAGTTTCAATTCTATATGTGGTACAAATGTGGACTGTCACACACATAATTTTCAAACCCCATTCAGGTGTAGCCCAATTTTATGGCATTTGGTTGGATATTCAGGCTTACATGAGATTTGTGTGACTGTGCTGATATTCTCTTAGAGAATAAATTTTATTCCATGCTCTTTGAAGCAGTGTCTGTTTTGGAAAAGTCTGAAGAAATAGATTTATAGTTCTATTGTAAAGGTCCATTTGTGTCACAGCCAGATGAATAGTTGAAATGGGATAGCTGAAACTTCTACCAGAGCTTTTCATCCCTTGCATCTTATTCTTAAAGGTGCAGGAAGCTGAGAACATGAGAAGGACTTTTTGACAATTTCCACAAATCTGTTATGTATCTGGATGGAAGAAGCACAGGAGGAAGAAAACATAATCTGAAAATATGAACTTGTTATTTTTCTTGTTTCTTGGCAGCAGTATGAAAAGCAATTAATTTTTCTCTTAGCAAGAGAGTAACATCTGAACAATAAACAAACATTTCATTTTCCACATTGAGATAAAATTATCAAACTCCCTGAATTTTCCAGTGTCCTGGATAGTCTGTTGAACTTCAAGTATCAACACACTTCATTTACTTTGCACTGCTTCTCAAAATTTTCTGCAAGTCTGGTTAACAGCTTTTAAAAGTAATTTCATTTCCACAATACACAGTGAATTTATTTACATCTAGTGAGCAAATGATTCAATTACTGCATTGTATTGTAAAAAAAGTAACAAGAGGCCCTGGTGGGGCACAGGCAGAAGAGGAGTTCATACAAGCACAGTGTTCTATTCAGTGGCACACTATACAGGTTCTGTTAATTAGAGACAGACCAGTTTTCATTGTTTTATTATCATTTACTTCTCAGAATATCCTTTAAATGTATTTTTAAAACATATTTCATAATTTCACATACCATTTCACAGAAGTTTAAAGGCAGGTAAAGCAGATAAGATTAAGGCCAGCTAACTGGCTGTGTGATTTCCTCAGCTGAGAGTTGGAGTGAATAACACTCTCATCTGGCAAAGCTGTGCCAGGGGACACACACTTTCAGCACTGCATAGTGACTTCAATCAAACACATTTATTAGTGCATGAGACATAGCCACATTAGACTGTAAAATCAATGAATATATTTATAGCCAATAAATTAATATTTGCAGAGTAAACACTTCTGTCTAGTTTTATTCCCCATTTGAATAATTTCCTGGATGCCATTCTTTGCAGGGTTCTTTTATACTTCAGTTTTAAGGTTCTTGATATTAGGTCCTCAAAAAATCCTTTTTATTTTTAGTTGTAATGACAGAAAAAGAGGTCACACCCTAAGGTAACTGAATGTTGTCCACACAAGTGCTGTAGTTTCTAAATCCATGATTCCTCAGCCAGTCTCACACCAGCAGCCCAAGTGTCTTTTGCTCTACTTTAACACCTGTGTAAAATCCTACTCAGCTGTCAGCCAAGCCTGCTGAGCTGTGGTCAGCATAGTAAAAAGCTGGCCTATGGCATGGTCAAAAAAAAAAAATAGGGGAAAAAGAAGAAAAGAGAAAGGAAAAGAAAAACAAAGAGAAAAAGAAAAAGATGAAAAATCAGAAAGGGTCAGAAACAGCTATGAAGGAGAATGGTTGTTCTGTGACACTTAAAGCAACTGAGTAAACTTTTAAAGGAACTTCCTATTCGTTATACAGAGGTACAACACCCAGAAATGAACAAGCCAATTCTACAAAAGTTCTCAAGTTCTACTGTATGAAGGGAGGAATATTGTGGGTCTAATAAGCTGTCATTGTTAAGCATGAATTAAGCATTGTATAAAATAAAAATTCTGAGAGGAAGGAATCCCTAAGACAAAGTTGTTTAATGTTGAGTGTCCATGCAGGAAACACATCAAAGAAATGCCTATGTATTCCCCTTTTTAAGAATTTTTTTTTTCACTTTGAAATTTTAATTTATGTGCACACTGGGGATATGAGTAGGATTGACCTACTATCCCAGAATTGTGTGTAAAGTGAGGTGATATCCATAGATGCCACCAGGAAGATTTACAAGGCAAGCTGATGGAGTGGAAGTTCCCCAGGCACATACATTTGACAGAGCTGGCTGCTTTCAGTTTCCTGAAAGCAATCACAGTGTAGTGCAACTGATAAGGAGTGGGGCTTTTCCAGCAGTTCTGGCACTGCTAACTGAGCAGGAAACTCTGGGCTCAGAAATACTGCAAGCAGAGGGGGGGAATGGAGCTAGAGCCTGCTTTTGTAACAGATCATTTAACTTCAGATTTCACTTATCAGGAAAAGAGAAGAGCTCTTATTTTCCTTTTCACCAATAGGAAAATAAAAAATGACCTGCACAGAAGTGGGAGAATTCTTTGTTTTGGAGAGGGGAATCCAACCACGAATAGAGTCTTACCTAGAAGACAGGATGCTTAACTGTGTTGAGAAAATGTGCTCAGAAATAAAAATAGTGGAACTGCATTATTTTGGCCAAAATTTATCCTTTGAATGTATTTATACCCATCTAGAAGTCCTGCTTGGTATGTGTCAACCAAGGCAGCCATTGCTGTGCCAGAGACTGGTTATGGTGTCTTGAGAACAACCTGTACCTGTCTGGTGTCCCCATGCTCAGCACCCCAACACCACTCACACACTCTGCCACCACACTGCACAGCTGGAGGTGGGGTGAGAAAGCAAATGCAACTCTTTCTACCCAGAGGCAATCAGTTTAAATTAGATGTAACAACTCTTTCCATTTCCTTTCTTGCTCGATAGCAGCCCCTCTTTGAGATTAGATCTGCAGTTTAGATTAAGCTTAGTCTGTGTTTAAAAGGAAACTCAAAATTACAATTTTTAATATTGTACTGCTGCTAAACTGGAAAAGCAGAGTTTTTCTATCTGAGAAAGAAAAAATTTACATTTTTGGAGTGTCTTCCACCCTACTACCTGACCATTTTCTTTGTTAGAGAGGCTTATGTTTTTATCTCCCTCCAGAGTTAAAAACTATAAAGTAAAGGAGGTAGCAACACCTAATACTTGCTTTCATGATTTATTTCCACAGGACAGAAGCCCTAATCATGGACTGCAATTATGTTAGGCCTGGCAACTTACAGATGCAGCACTCCTGGCTTGTGGAGCTGGGCATTCAATTTAGGACAAGACAAGGACTTCAGCAGCTAAGAGAATAGACAAGATTTCAGAGCAAATGTACATGTCAGGACCAGTTCCTTGATACGATTTCAAACCCTTAAGTTGTTCAGTTATATCTCTGATCTCTGGCTAAGTCCATTAATAACACCTAACACAGCTACTGCACTTGTTGCCTCTCTGCCTTACCCTTTTTGTACTCCTCCACCTCTGTGGAGTTAAATACTTCCTGAAACAAGGTTAGGAAGAGCAGCTTTGGCTCTACAAGACATTGCCAAGCCCTGCCAACAGACTGTGCTCTGGAAAAAAGACAAGGAACTAATTTTTGTCACATTCTCTCAGCCAACAAAATTGACCAGCGTGCAGCACCAGAACACAGCAATTTAGCCAAAGCCATTTTATTTAAATGTTGATAAAAATCCTTCCTCCCATCTCAGCATTTCACATTATGTAGAAAACAAGAAACATTGACACATGATCATCTTTCTCTTGGTTAGAGAAATTGCTACACGGTTTTTTGATCTGTGTATATGTTTGTCAGTGGTATTTGCAGTTTCCTGTTTACAAAGTACTGACAGAAGAGTACTTAGTAAAAACAATTATAACAAAAAGCCCTTTAGAGCTGCCCTCATTGCAACCACCCAGGGGAGGCAGGAGTGGGGGGTGGCTGTGCAGGGCTCAGACAGGGTTAATGCACAACGTGGTTGCTGTTCTGACAGCCCCATTATCAGGCACAGAGCATCAGTCACAGCATGACACACAAACAGGGCTGTTCTACAAATACATTCATTGGGACACCTCAACATCCTGGCAGCCATGGGGTGCTTGGTGTCCTGGGGCCAGGAATGCCTGCTCCATAATCTTCTTCCGTGCATACTAAGGAGGAAAGAAGGAAAGCCAGACTAGGGCTTGAAAGAAAATGTGCAGGTCAAGCCAGATCATACCAAGTCTCTAAGAATAGCTACCTTAGTGCTAGGTAGAGTAAGTAAGATGTGACTCCTTGCATGGTTTTGCAATGGATTGGGAAGAGAGAGTTCAGGCTCAAGGTGACTCTACCAGCTCTCCAAACCAGGGTCAAGAGTGCAACAGAAGCAGAGAGGGATCCTCGTTTGTAGGACTATGACTAAGCCAAGTGCATTGGTGAGACATTAAAAGCACAGAACATATGCAAGGCTTTTGAATTAGTTGTGCCATACTTGCTCCTAAATTAGCATGTTTCAGCCTGTGCTTAACACAAGACTCGGTGTTAAATTAAATTGAATGAAACCATCATTTTTCAGCAGCTTGTTCTAAAGGGAATAACCAATAAAATGGCTAAAAGCAAGGACCCAGGACTCTCTTCCAGTTCTATTATTAGACAGATGCCTTCATTATATACTCATCAGTTAAACAGACAATTAAAACTGAGATCATACTGCATGCTAGAACATGACCTGAGGTTAATTACAGAGAGCTCTTTTGTTTTAAAGCTAACAAAACAACCAAGAAGAATTAAAACACAGAAGGATTTATTGCTTCCCAAGTGGCACAGAAGCAGAGAAGATAATATATTTGAGGCAGAGGTGTCAAAAGCTAGAGCTCTAAAAATACCCTCTTGGCTCATAGCCACCACTGTCAGCCACAGATAAAAATAGGTCATGATAAATTGGAAGTAGTCTTCTACTGCCAGATGTTGGAAATAACCATGTTAACACACAAAATGTGAGCAGCTGTTAAGAAGGCAGCAAAGAATGCTGTGGTTAGGAACCACATTAAATCAAAAAGTAATGAAAATAGGATTTGGAAATTATTAAGCTGTGGTTTTCTTCAACATTTTCCTGA
Organism: Oenanthe melanoleuca; assembly: GCF_029582105.1. Taxonomy (NCBI): domain Eukaryota; kingdom Metazoa; phylum Chordata; class Aves; order Passeriformes; family Muscicapidae; genus Oenanthe; species Oenanthe melanoleuca. The sequence continues at coordinate 58,403,277 of NC_079337.1, read as the reverse complement.
TCACTGCACGTCTCATTGTGATTAAACAGAGAAGTAATCAGCAATATATAGAAAGACCAACATTTACTGCACCCACTTACAACTCTGATGCATTACTGAGAGCTTCCTTGAACAGGCACTAGGGCTGAAAGTCACCATTTTACAGATTATGACTTTCTTGTGTAGCAAACAAAATTACAGGGCTTGGGACAATCCAGAGCAGCCCCACCTCTGATCCTTAAAGAAATATGGCACATGACAGGGTTTCACCATGCAGTAAAAGAAATGGATTGTAATAGTGGGTTTCAGGAAAAAGCCCACCAGGGTTTTAAAATACCTGAACTTAAAGTAGAAAAAAAAAAGAATATTCTTTTCCTTTATTCAATTTACACATATATACCATGAGATATATTGTAATAGTTTCTCTCATACAAGACACAATCACAGAACATAGATTACAGTCTGGTTCAGACAGCAGCATTTATTGCAGTAGGGAATTCAGAGCAGGTTACAGAACAACCCAGGAAGGAGGATCCACAGAGTGAGACCCAGCTGAGTCACAGTAATTTGAGAGACAGCTTTGTGAACTGCATGGACAGACCACACCATGAGCCAGGCTGTATGGCCACAAAGATTTCATTAACAGTGTTTAGCAGCAAGTCAGTCAATTTGGACTTAACTAACAGTTTTTAAGGGCTCTGGGAAAGCTGGTTTGTGTCTCTTGCACTGCCCAGGTACAAGGACAAAAATCTCAAGCAGTGAAGTTGTTTCTACCTGCACTGATGGCAAGATGTTCTAACCTCCAGCAAAGCTCTGAAAAAAACATTTTCAGAAGATGACATAACCCTGATACATAAACATTCACATTTCAGATATCCACTCAGCATTCAGCAGCCCTTGCACAACTGCCATTAATTAGCTTTGCTGTCAAAATTATTCACCTCTATTCTGACCTTGGAAGCCTTGGAAGCCAGGTTCTCCTTACTTTTTTCAAGTTTGGTTTTAATTTCGTAATATTTTAAAAAGTTTTAAAGCTGACAAAAGTGGAACAAGCATTACCACCCCTATCTCCTCCAATCAGCCCTCCTCAACCAGTTAGACAATAATACATAATCTCTCTCTCTCTCTCTCTATATATATATATCTTCATTTAAACCTAGTATTTCATGTGTGTGAGAGACATCTTTCTCTGGAAGACTTTTCCTAGCTTATGAATGAATTAACACTAACAGTCCCTTTCCACAGGAATATAATCCTTTCTGGCATATCTCTGTCTGTAATGTGGGCAGCACTGATGACAGTTTCAGAGCTCAGACTCCATGCATTTTTTTCTGTCCCATCTCCTATTCACACATGGGCTTCCTGAAGAAATGCTTTGGTGGAGAATGTTCCGTCCAGAAGTTTTTTCAAAGTATGGTAACACAGTATTTCTGGACAGCAGAGGAAGAGCTGAAGACAATCTTCTAAATGACATATCCTCCAAATTCAGAGACTCCTTAGAATATTTTGTTAGTGACAAAACATTCAAAAACTGCTTAGAAATAACTGTTTTTCTTTTATATTTTCCCACTGACAAGCTTTTGACAGGAAACACGTAATCCATCTTGCAGCAGCAAATTATCATATTTTTCAGTTTCATAGTTATTTAGTCATCTTTTGTTTAGTTCTGAATGTAAGAGTAGATGGCAGATCCTTGTCTCATTCTAGACTTTTCAGCTGCCCTAGTTTGTGAGATTTGCTCATCTGCTCCATTTGATACAATAGTCACAGTAGGTTTGTCATCTTTTCCTCTTGATTCATTGCAAAAAAATTCTGGTGATTCATAAATCGTAGACACAGCCTTAAAAAGCAAAGAAATGCCAGTCAAGACTTTTACCCATAAAGTAGACATAAAATGAACTTTTACCCATGACACAGCACAGCCTCAGGGAACACAAAGAAACACAGGCCATGAAGTTACAATTAGAGAGGCAAAGAATGTCTCCATACTAATGTTGAAAGGCAAAGCTTTCCTTTGCTCAGATTCAATTCTCTTAGTTAATTAGGCAGCAGGCACAACATATTTTTTTAGAATACTGAAGATGTCAAATTCAAGTGTAGATCAGATTCTATTAAATCTGAAATGGAAAACATTTTTATCCCCTTAATATTTTAACTCTGATATTTCAAAAAAAATTTCATCATACTCTTCTCTCTGGATGGATGCTCTTTGATGCACTAAACTAGCACACTGCTCTAGTATTCAGATACTCTTCTGGGCAGTGCACAAGTCATCCTATTCCTAAAGATACATAGGTAAGTCCTTTAGCAAAACATTAGAATTAAAGATCTCATAATAAAGAAATGTACACAAAGACCTGTCCCCACAGACGTGTAAAACCAAATTCTCAAGCTGAGATGGCATAAATGAATAAATGGGTGGAAGTCATGAAAAGCACTTTTTGTCTTCACACTCACACTCTGCTATGGGGGGTTTGCTGTTTGTGTTCTGATGGACCATGTTCAGCACAGAGAGGTACCTGCCAGACAAATGTCAAACAGGAGGCATGGTAGGGATAGCAAACTAATCCAGATCACAGTTCTGTGCATTTTGAGCAACCAGAAACCCCCAACCAAGAGTGAGCATAATGCATTCTGCCATGAGCTGCAAGTTTGTACTAATGCTTCACAAGTGCAGAACTCGATGAAAAAATCATTATCTGCACTGGGAACTGGGAATCCCCTCAAAAGCCAAATTCCCCTGCAGCTGGCAGAACTGTCTGGGAAACACTCCCTGAGCATCTCAGCTGAGGAAACAGGTGCTACACACTAAAAGCACAGCTACAGGAGCCAGCTTTGCCATGAGGATGTTCACTCCCAGATCAAGTCACCTTGGGTACTTGCAGCTCTGTGTTGTCACCTGGCCTAATTGCTCAGAGTTGCTGTGACATATAATACAGGTGAGAATAAAATCCATGGCTTGATTAAATTTCTGTATTATAGGATTGCTTTTTCAACACCAAGAATTGTAAAAAAAAAAAAAAAAAAAAAAAAGCATGAGAATGTAAATAGCTTTCGTGCTCACTGTTCTAGAAATGATGCCCAAACCTACCCAGAGTATTCAACAAACTTCAAAATTTAAAAAGAAAATTGTAAGTTATATTAAAAACCGGTATAAGATTAGTTTTTCCCATGGAAGCAGAGATTTTTTCACAATCAGAAAAAAATTTAAATTATGGTGATTATATTCTGCAGTACATTTGAAAGGCAGTAAATGCAATTCCAGAGACACCATAATGTTTACTCATCACTACTGTCTTAATTTGTTTGAAAGGTGGTATCCATACACTTTGTATGTACTGGCTTTACTAACCCACTGGATCTCTTGAATGATTTATGACATCCAATTATGCTTGAACATTTAAAAAAGATGCCACTATGAAATCAGTCTTTCTGCTTTCACTAAAATAGTATAAAGGTCTGTTACATGAAGGAAAATACTGAACCTATGTCATGACACATCCTTGTGGCTGGCAGCTGCTAAATTACAAAGCAGCTGCAAAAGATTATAATTGCATTTGCACATCCTCTGGAATAGTTTTATCCACACAAATCCTGAGCAGTAACTGGCTACTAATGAACTTTTCACTCAGCACCCCCTAGGATGCTTGTTTTCTCATTCTCAATCTCGTTCTCCTACATCTTCATTAAATATTAATATGCAGAAGAGTAATCCCTTCATTACTAGTAATTAGAATATTTTATTACCATAACCAGACCATATTATGCTTAGTATTATAATTTCCTACTATGCTATCACCAGTAAAAGCAAGTCTCTTAGCTTTAGTGCCAATCTACTTATCAGGGAATGAATTTTCCCAGATATTTTCTTTTTCTTAGAGCAATGACTTGATAAAAGATAGGTATTACTGTTTTATTACCTCTATACTGACATTTTTTTCTTGCCATGATCACAGTACTAATGTGACCAAATCAGGGCTGCAGCCAGGTTCTCTTACAGGAGAATCTGTAAACTCAGTAACTGCAGTTGTGGCCACAGGCTTGAGAATTTTTCATCACTTTTGTGTGACTTGCCCAAGCCTGTCCAGCTGACTGCAATGGAAACTGTGCAGTTTCCTGCCTATTCAAGGGTTAAATTAGGGTTTCTTTCCCTTGCATACTTTATGTTTTAATGTAATTAAAAGATTAATAATTGTGTGGGAAAAGGAGCTTGCTAGAAATCTGCTACCTGCTCTCAGCAAGTGTAGCCTGCTCTGATGGCCCTATGAGCTGAAACTTTGAGCTTTGTACACAATTACACACAGAGGGACTTTATTGCCATTTTTTACATCTCCTGGGCTTCTTTCTTTCATTCAGTCTCTATATTTATATTCTCTGCTTTTGCTGCCCTCTTCTCTAGACAGTATTAGAGTGTTATTAAATATAACAACAAATTTCAATACTTTGCTCCTACATAAATATCCCTCTTATTTCTGAGTGTGTTTTTTTTGGCTTTAAACCTTTTCCATGTGTAGGAAGATGCTGTCCTAGGAACAACAGGTTGATGTGTGCTTTCTGTTCAGTCCACTTTGAATATCCTCTCAAAGCAAGAGTCCTTTTATAAACCTCTTACCCATTCAATAGAGTTACATGATGAGTTTTCCTCAGCTGTTTCCTGGGTGGATTCATTTCTCCTGTGAAGCTCTTCCATCTCCAGCATCTGCTCCTGCTGCTGCTGTCCTGTCAGCACAGGAAGCTGTGCAGCACCTTAGCAAAACCCAAATTCCAGTCAGTGCTTGCTTACTGCTCATTTCCAGAGTCACACCTGTACTCTGCCAGAGCTCAGTAAGCACCAAAATGAAGAGTGCAGAGCTCTAGTTGGATAACAGACACTAGAGTGCTATTCAGGCTGTAGAAATAAGCTGAAAACAACCCAAACAGTTACTTAAGAGGCTGCCTTAGATTATCTCACTGATCTGAGCCCTCTGCCCACAGCTGCCCTACATCTGCATTTGTCTTGCATCCCTGTCATTCACCATTATTTTCCTATGACTTCTTGCACCCTTAAAGTTCTAGATTTTGAAGAAAACACACAAACTCAACAACAATAAAAACCCCAAATAAACAAACAAAACTGCTCTCCAAAACCCCCCACCAACCCAAAGTAATAATTAATTAAAAAGAAATCACAGCTTGAAAAAAACCAGAACTATGTGTTCAAGGCTGAGTTTTCCAGTTGTCACTACCAGGATGCAAGAACATTCACTGAACTACAAGCTGTGCCTCTGATCCCTCCTGCCAGCTCCTGATCCTCAGTAGACCAGGACCAGGTGAGCCGATTTATACACTGAAATACCTCTTAAGTGCACCTCTCCAGCCATCTCAAACCAAAGATGTAACTTATATGTGCTAATGGAAATACTGTAACTCACCAGATGGGGTGGAGCGCTGTTTCTTTCTGTAGCAAAGATACAAGCTTCCCACTGCCCCTGAAAAGGCAAGGATGGCCCATGTTTCCAAACATCTTTCCAGTAAGTGAGCTTCTGCCATTGTATCTTTTAAATAAAGAGATGTAATGGTTAAAGATAAAAAAACATCGCAGGGAAAGAAGAGGCAAGTAAAATTAAAAATTATCTCAAGAGTGAATCGGGTGCAAGGTCACTTTCCCATTCCTAAGGGATGCATGCCTGATGAACAGTAATGTCAGAACCTCCTACAGCTCCTGCAGATTGACATTCCCCCTCCTCCCAGTATTTAACACAAGTCTTTTCTGCTTGTATTTGAGGAAGTAAGAGATCAGAATCCTTAACTAATTTTAGGACATAAAAAGACTGCTAAAGAGTTAAAATAATCTACATTCATTTCCCACCATTATGAACACTACTTCGTTGATTCTCTGGCACTGATATTTTCTAAGTCTTTGATAATTTTTGTGCTTCCCTTTGGATCTGCTGACCTATAGTATAAAATACTGTCCAAAACTGGAGTGTTCTGCATGACTGGAAAGGCTTGCTGTGACTTGACCAGTCAGCAAGTGAGTGACATTTGATAATGCTGAAGGTCTAATCATAGCTGCATGTCTGCATTTGAGAGGAATAAAGAGAGCTGAAGATCAGCATCTTCCAGAACTGGTGCATAATGTCTTGAGTTAGTTGTATAACAGAAGGTACTTAAATTGTCTTCTGGGTGTCTTACATTACATTAATAATTTAAACAGATCTCACTCCCATTGCTGAAAATTTTAATTGTGTGTGAATACTAATTGTATTCATGCTTTTCAATGCTTAACTCAGAACTAGGACCTTAAATTGCTCCCCTGTAAAAGTTAGCATATGACTGGTAAAAGACAGAGACACAGCACATATAAACCAATTAGCCACAACAATTTTATGGACAAAAATCCATGTAGGGCCCATACTGCTCCATCATCCATATTGATTTATTTCTAACTTTTTATTAAGGACTTGTATTAAAAAAATAAAATGGTTAGTAAAGGTTACAGATAACTGAGCAGAGTAACCATGTGAGCACTGCAGCCCCCTGTAACCACACAGCAGATTCAGTGTCTCACATCTGTCCTCTGAGGGGGAGCTGTGGTTGGGTCTTGTGTGAAACAAACATCTCATGCACAGCATCTTTGTAAACCCTAGGTGATAATTCCTACTAGCAAATTCTAAGGGAGGAAAGCAAACACTACACAGGAGATATTAAGGAGGAGAGTTTAAGTCAATTGTCATTAAGGGATGTTCAGGCCCTCTGAGTTTGTCTCTTTCATCCTGAGATCCAAAGTGTTGAGGGAGGGAGGTGGGAGAAGTGGGGAATGCTTAACACAGCTTAAATTCAAGAATCTTTATGATGGTGAGTGAAATGGCACACACACGTTTTTGGTAGCCTACCTTTCTCTTCAACAATCACTGTTGTCCCATTTCCAAGTAGTTTCTTAAAGAAAGGTATTTCAATAATTATCTCACAGTAGTAAAATCCAGTGTCATTTACATTGGCAGATTTGATGACTAACACATCCTTGTTTTCATGGGTGATGTTGGATGAATAGAGAAGTTGTGACGATATGTTTTTAGTGATGTTCACTTCATTAACAAAATACCAGCTTGCTCTATACCTCTCAATAGCTTTTTCCCAAATACAGGAGATTTCAGCATAGTCTCCAACTGATAGATTTATATTTTTTGGTGTTTGGATGACTTTTAAATTATTGAGACCTGCAGCTAAAAAAATACACATAGATATAAAAGGTAAAGCAACAAATATGTCATTAAAGCTGTATTTAAAATAGAAAATTTAAACATTAAATAATAAAATGTTTAAATACTAAATAAGTACTAAATGTTTAAATAGTAAAATAAACATTTAAAGACGCAATTAATGCTTTAAAATCATTATGACATTAATTTTCAAGCTTACTTACTACTTACTACTCACTTCTCCCTTGAATGATGGCAATTGCTTTCTGGCTAAAGTAGACTTCTAATCTGATGTGTTAAAAGTCCTCCATCATTGTTTGTGTACAATACATTAAGATTTTCTTCATATTGAATGAAAAATGCTGCTAAACTTTTTTTATTTTCAAGAAAAAACTTTCTAAAACGACATTGAGTCTGAAGCATATTAAACACTGTCAGATAAAGAATGATCAAAAGGAGTAATTCAGAGTGATTCATTAGTCAATAGTGAAGAACTCATCCAGGTTAAAGATAAAAGACTGCAATTTTTGTCCCCATGTAGGAGTTCTTGTCCAGCACTACTTCTAATGAATGACAAGAGTACAGCATTTTAGAGGTGGGATTTTTCATATGGTTTCAACTTCTTCCATCAAGTACTTGCTGCCAAGTAGTTTAACATCATATTCACCTCCTTCATTTAATAAGAGAAGCCACACAAACCTCTGTTCTCTCATCATCTGTTCTCTCATTGTCTGGCTTTTAAGAAAAGGCTGACTTAGACAGTATCAGAAGAAATCAAACTTTTTCTTTCTTCCTGCTTTCAATACATTTTTCTCTCACTGTTAGCATGCAAAGTGAGTGATACATGAGACACTGTGCAATATATGTACAAAATATTTTCTTACAAAGTGAAATCACTGTGTGGGTATCAGATAACTCTTTTTACATTCTAATGGCATTGATGCTCATCACAAAAGTCTAATCTTATAAAATCTATTCCCATGACTGCTGAGACAGTTTCATATGCTGTATGAAGAATTATAATTTCTTTTTTTCTATAATTTATAACATTAAAGTGAAGAACTAATAACAAGAGTAAACTTCTAAATTTTATCCTGTTTATCATTCAGGCACATTTCACAGCAAGACATAACTAATTAGACATTTTTTTAATATTTAACTCTAAAATAGCATCTGATCAGTTTTATCAAAAATATGTAGATAAATGTTTCTATTTATCACACATTTATTGTATGTAAAAGAATCAGGCACTTCCATCATTACAAGGCAACACTTAAAAACTTATAGAGAATAATATGGTCAGTATAGGGGTAATATAAGCAGCAGAAATGATGTAGTGTATAAATGACAACCTAGAAGCTGTTCAAGTTAAAGAAATAATTACTAATTTCAGTTTTTCTGTTCATTTAATTTGTTGTTTAAAACACAGTTGTGCTATTGACTGTGCTACATTTTCATCTTCTAACTTCACTGTTTTTCTGAAAAATGTCACTGAAAAAAATCCTTTAGCTAAATTTTTAACCCATGTGGAATGCCTTTAGCATCATCCATTGCAGTTTGTATTGAAAAAGAATCATGAATCTTTATCTGCTTTGTATTTCAGTACATATGTGATCTAGAATAAATCCTCCTAAGCATCTTAAAATTCTACATTCAACATTTGTCATAATAAATATTCAGGTCTGAAGTCCTAAAAGGATAGTGCATACATTAACCTAACATCATTTTGGTTGCTGAAGTGTTCAATTTGCTTCTCTACGCTTTGCCTGCAGAAATTTCTTTGTGAAAATGCTTTTAGATTTCTCATGCTTTTTAATCTTGATTTCACCATTATGAAAAAATAGTTAATATTCTTCTTATGTCACATGTGTATTTGAGGTGGATATACCATAAGTTTTTTTAAAATCCAGCTCAAGAATTACAGGCAGCTAATTAAAACCAAAAAACAAAACAAAGCAACACTTACCTAAGCTTCCAAAACACACTGTTAAAAGAAGTTTCATTGAAATGATGATCATCTTGCAGAATTCTTAGTGTTTGTATCAGGCTGCCTTGGTTGAAGATCAGCAAAACATCAAATGAAAGGATGTCAAATTCGCGGCTTAACTTCCTCTTCCCTCATGTGGTGACAATGATACAACTTAAACACCACCCAATTTTTCCCTACACTCTGTGAAACTGCTGTTTCAGAACAAGCCATCTTACTTGAAATGAAATAATTTCTTCTTAAAAGTTGAAACTGTGTTGTAACTGGTTGCTGCTCAACCTAGAGTATGTCTGGTATGACATAAAGAGCTGGTTTTCCATACGTGGTTTCATGGGGGCATTTGCCACTGTCCTTCTAAAATCCTCCATTTAAAAGCACTTTATAAAGGTGAGGTTTCTTCAGCTGCAGCACCTCTGCTTGTCAGCTGGCTCTTCCAGCCAACCAGATGGATCTTATCCAAAGCCAGAGACAATGATTGCACATGGCTACACTGAAGTATTGCTTCTATCTTTCTTTATCATGCATTTCATGGCCTCTTTGCTGAAATGTTGCCTAAATTCTTCCCTCCTGTGAGAAGTGCTTTTGTACTTTTGCCTTCACAGCACCAGAGCTCCACTGGCAGGAGCAGTAGAGGAAGGCTGAGTTCCATTCTCACACAGCATCCTGCAACACCAGTGGGGACCTTCTGCTGTGCATGCAATGCATCAACCATCACCTCTATGGGTGCAGCTGCATTAATGCAATACCAGTACAATACAATGTACATTAACTAAAGCTTATTTCAGGAAGATTATAAACACGGGTTAAAAGAAAATGATCTTCACTTGCCTCATCAAGTTAAGGGTAAAGCTTATTTGCCATCAGTTATTAAAAAAAATTCTGCAAATGCAGGTAATTGTATGCTGCTTAATATTCTCCAGCACTGATTTTTGGCCCCAACCCAGAAACACTTATATGGCCTGGCCAGAGACATTCCCTGGACAAAACACTGCATTTGTTTCTTAACTTATCCATCTTATTCCATGTTTCAAATGCTAAGTTACCAGGCCAGAAAAATTGTCCCACAAACATGTTCAGTTGAATAATCTCAAAATTGGAATGACTGAACTAAAAAAAAAAAAAAGGTAGAAAAATAAATCAAATACAACATGCTGACAATATCAATCAGCTACACTAAGAACTTGATTAAGAATCTGTCAACCATTAATTTCCTAGAACTAACATCAGGTTTCAGCAGCACTGGGCAGGTGCCCAGAAACAGCTGAACAACATTTTTTAATGATGACACAGTCACATTTAGAGCCTAAGGCATTGTTCCTTTCCAGTTATCAGCAACAAAAGCACAGTGCATCAGCTCATCTACTTCTCTGTATCTACCTTACAGACACAGTTTCAGTGTTATTTAGATTGCCATGTAAAATTAAAAGGAAGACGATAGCAAAGATAAATGTCACAAAGTGTTGCAGGCTAGCCCCATTTTTGATGGTATCCAGCTGACTAGTTTATCACCTTTTAGAACTAGTGAGGACATAACAAATACTTTTAAATTCAAATGACAAAAAGGATTTATTAAAGCAAATAATTTGTATTTAAGGATATTATTTCATTATGTAAATATTCTGCTCACATGCATGCTTCAGTAATACTGATCAAAGGCATAGATTGCACTAAAAATTTACATACACAAAGATGCATGTGTAGATCCAAGGGCAAATGTATTTTATTTTGCATTTAAATAACTGCATTTGTGATTTTAGTGTTGAGTTGTGCAGCTGGCAGCTCCAACATGCAGAATAATTTGTCTAGAAACTAGGTGAAGCTTTTTCCATAGTGCAGAGAGCAGCTTGTATTTATTCTAAGAGATACTTTGGTTCTAGTCCAAAGCATCTACTGTCAGAGATGAAATGAACTAGCACACAAGAAAAGGGGCTGGCTGAAAGGTTTATTTTTAGCCCTGGTAACTTCTCTGTACTATTTCACAACACAACCCCATAAATTCTCATCACAGCACTACTGTGTGGGTGGAAAAATATGTTGTTAAAATTTTTTAAGTGACCTTTGTTGCCAGGAGAAATGTAGCACACCAAATATGTGGGTCAGGAAAGCATCTACAGCAGAAAGAAATATTAATGGGATCTTTCTGCAACTCAATCATATTTAACCCTGGAAACTGCACTGATGACTCTGGATTTTCTAAATGTGTAAGCTTACTCACCTGTATGCTAGAGATGATTGCAGAGCATCTGCTTAGTGCAGTCAGAGTCACTCTCTTCCAAACACATTTCACAAATCTCTCTTCCAAACACTTTTCTCTGTCACTTTCAAAGACCACCAGTTGAGGCACACTGAAAATTACCTGAACTTTTAAACAAAGAAGATCTAAACCCTCTTCCTTTTCCTTACCTATATATCAGACTTGTTTGAGAGTTTCTAATACATGTATTAATGAGACAGCAGCTTTTTTGAGGCATAACTATCAGCTGGGAAAATTTATTAATAGATAGCAACACTGAGGAGAATGTGTGTGGAACTGCAACTAACACCAAGGCTTACCATAGCACAAACATGCTGCACACTTGTGACTCTGGTTATACCATCATATCAACTTTCTTTCTTTTGCAGGTCCTGTCTGATGTATGGTTTGAAGCAGTATTTGAGTGGCTTGATTTCTATCAATTTTTTTATATAGCACTGCAGTATTCTTCCTCACTAGATTCATATATGTGAGGGAAGAAAAAGGATCATTAGTAAACAGGTCCCTCTACTGAGATTTGAATGCCTGCAGGATTCCATTTGCTTAGGCTGAAACTTCTTAGGGAAAAGAACATGCAAAATATGGAATGACATCTTCTAGCAGGAGTGCCATGCTACTTACAGACCACAGTCTGGAATGCCTCCAGTGCAATACAAGATTTGACTCTGGCAAATTATTCCCTGATGGCCAATTGCACTGAAATAACTCCAGATAAAATATTCCTTTTATGTTATTTTTTTCCTTTAAATCAGAAAGCTTCCACTAATCAAAACAGAAATTCCCTCAAACAGATAAATCAGTTGGTAATGAGGTATTCCTGCTTATAATATCTTGTATAAGAAGGTTTTTGTTGGCCTAGTTCAATCTGCCACCTGGGAAAGCAGTGCCCAGAGGTAGCAGCTGTAGGATCCTTTGCTGCTTGGCCAGGACTGACCATGCAATTGCTCACTGAAGGAACAGTCTAATTTTTATGATCTATCAACATGACTTGTTGTTACTATCATTTGTATTAGCAAACACCACTTCAGTCACAAAAATATGAATTGCAGTCATATTCCTTTGTAACCCACCCATTATATTGCATGGCAGAACCAAGTAGGGAATGAAGGAAGATGTAGAAGCAGGGAAAATGACCTAGTTGAACACATTTAATTTCCCATATACATACACAAAACAAAATGAAAACCAGCTGCCATCATGGTTTACTGCATCACAGTAACTATTTCTATGTGCTTCCCCTTCTGGCTTAATGTGGCAGGAAAATGGCTTTCACTGCACTAGGACAGGTTTGATTGGCAAATCACTAAATATTTATAGCCAAGGATGAAAAATAACCATCAGAAAATACAAAATAATTTTTCTTCATCCAATAGCTGAACATGACAGTTTCTGCAGTGAATTCAATGAGATGCAAAACAGGCTGTCTGCACAGAAAAGTTGACCACCAGCACAGGTCTTCAGTATAACTATTTCCCAATAAGTACTCTGGAGGGCCTTTCCCATTCTTTTTCCTTTGTTCTTGAACAGTATCTCCATGAGGAGAAAATTATTGCTAAACAGACAAATTAAATTAGAGCAATTACCACATTTAAAAAATTATCACAGTCATTTTTACATTATTCTAGATCTGGAACTATTAACTGGCTGAAAATGCACCTATTCTCTTTTAGACCTCTCTATTTCTTCTTTCAGTTTTACATTTCACTCGTCAGAAATACAGCTTTGTAGTGTTGCACCAAGCATAATTCATAATTACTACTGCAGTGAAGTGACTGACTTGATTCTCATCTCAGCTATGGGCATTTTCCTGGTGAATAAGCCAATAAGTAGAGATGCCCAATGGAATGAGAACAGAGTAAGACTCTACACATCCACATTGTCTAGAGCTAAGAACAAAAATAGAAAAAAAATGCAGCTTTTATTTTTTATAAAAATCCATACCAGCTCTTGGGAAAGTTAGTCACTATCCAAGTTTCCTTCTGCTGCTCAATCAGATCTGCCTAGAATTTGTCCCCACTGCCAGTTTAACTTCTGCACACTCCATAATTAACTTTGACTTGATGCTATCAGAACATTTCCTGCTACCACTGTGCACATTCTGTGAGCCTGAGAAGTAAGAAAGTTCACAGCATCACAAGAACGGTGTCCCTCCTTCAGATTACATGATGAGTCAGTTACTGGCCATGGGACAAGATCCTTCTGGTGTCAAACAGGCTTCAGTTTACCCAACCACAAGACACACATCTAGGACCAGGATTCTGTCAGGCAGAGCTCATCAGTTCTGAACCAAAGAGACACAATTTAAATGAACTTGGGGCAAAGGAATACAAACAGTACATTCCATTTCAGTCTACAGCAAAGCAGAAACCTTGCAGTTGCTGCCCAGAAGACAAAGTAACTGAAACCCAGCAGGCATTTCTCCTTGCATGTAGGAACAGAAGACCAGTTGACCAATCACTATTCTGTGATTGAGAACACTACTTGACCAATCGCTATTCTGTGATAGAACTCATCTTCTCTAGCAATAAAAACCTTAAGACTCTTGGTTAGGTTAATTAACCATTAATTAGAAAGACAATTCAAGACTATAGGACTAATATGATATTGTTAGTGCTCCACAGTGAAGCATCATAGAAGCAATCACTTTAAAATCATCAATAGCAAGCAAAACAATGTTTAATATGTTCACTCTGCAACACAGGTCTTTTTTGAATGCAAAAAAGTGGAACAAGTTTCAGAAAAGAAAATTTGTAAATAATTAACCAACAAAAACACCCACAGCTCAGGCCAACAACTCAATTAAATTCAAAGTTTATTTCAAAATGAATTTTTCTTTCATTAACAGCAGTAGGATATTTTTCAAGATCATCACTTGTATCTTGAAACAAAACTTCGAAGATATTACATATTCATCTGAAATACATCAAACATTATTGAGCCTGAAAGTATACAAAGAAAGTCCTTATTTCCTTTGGGTGAACAGTTACTATAAAGTCCTCTGAGGTCTCTGCGCTGTTAAAGAATTCTGTAAAACACAAAAGCATTGGTAATTTATTAAAGCAGCTTTACTCAAATGGACATGTTATTCTATCACATCAATTTTAACACATCCATTTCCTAAAAGCTGGTGTGAGCAGATTGTCCTCCCTAAAAACTCTAAGTAGTATAGAGCTTAAGATCTACCCATTCATAATATTAAAATATACAACAATTTCTCTTTTCACACACTGACTCACACAGAAAACATACAATGACTCCTCAGTCATGCACCTTTTCTTCATCATGAATAAAGAGCAAGCAAGCTCTGAGTTGCAGGTCAAACAGAGCTTTAAACTCTCACCTAGCCCATTCCAAAACCTCTGCAAGCTTTTTTCAAGGCACAATATGTATGTAAGTGACAGTAAGGACATTGTCCAAGGAACTAACTGGAATGAGAAATAAAATGAGGTTACCCACAGCATTGGATCTGAGTGTCAGCACTAACTTGACTAATATCTACAGAGTCCTTTAAGCTGATTAAAGCAGAGATTTTTAATTGCAGCTGTGTGTTTTTCTGCAGCATAGGCTTAAGCTTAGATAAACACAACTCATCAGCATCTGACAAAACCAATCCATGTCACACATGTGAATTCATAAAGTAGCCATTTCTGTCTGGACAAGGAAAACTCCAGAAAGACTCCCAGGTTTTTGACACTTCTAGGCAAAACAAGCTATCAGAAAAATCCAATGGTCTGGTACTTGCAGGGAATCTTAGCTAAATGTTCCTTCCTGCAGGTTGTGACAGGTACCAGCCAGAAATAATAAATTTCTAATAGTGCAATTAAAAAAATATTTTTAACTAGAATAATCATCAAGCTTCAACAGTCAACAACAATATGGACACCAACCACTCTATTCCACCTACTTTTGCCTGGATATTGTGCAGTTTTCCATTTCCACCGCTCCAAAGTGTTCACATCCCAGGTGCCTGTGAGGGATCGCTCTTCCACTGCTGTCACTGATCCCAGTCCCTTCAGCAAAGACTGTGAGTAAAGAAAACATCAGGAATCAAACAAGAGTTCATAAACAATAGTATCAACTCACCAGCCTAGTACACAGTAAGACCACACAGAATTCTCAACTCTAGTATTGGCGTGTTAATTAGAGCAGACAGACTTTAAAAATCTGCAAGGTCATGCAACACAAGGGCAAATACAGATTCATCAGGCTTCAAACTAAGAAGCTGAGGTGCTGAAAGCTTCCTCTGTATTCTAGTACAGAGTCTACTAAAAGGGCTGAAACTCACACTCCTGTTTTTACTGAAACAGGGAATCCTACCCATTGTTCCCCATGTTTCTGTCATGACAACAAGATAATAAACCCCTGCCATGGAGTATAAAGCAATCTACTTTCATAGGAAAGACCAAATAAACATGAAACTGAAAAAAAGCGAGTACATGACGGAAGTGACAAAGTTTGAACAGCTCACAGAAATAAACTGCAGGGGAAAAAAAAAGTTTTCCTTCAATTCTGTCCACATTTCCTTAACAATAGGTGCAATCTTCAATAACTAAGGAAACAACAAAACAGGATCCTACTCTCTGCACTGGTTAAGGCACTGCAGGAAATGCTGCACTACCAAGAGCTCAGCAGAACCAGTCCTACCCATATTTAGATCTTCATGCTGTACCTATGGCAACTTCATTGGAAGTAATGGCTTCTAAGGGTTGCAAAGCCAAGTAAGAAAAAAAGGCTCACCTCCCTCTGAGGTTAAAGTTCTACTAATACTTTCGTATCCATCTTTTATGTACTAAAATGTGTCATTCCAGGACCATTTCTCTCTGGATTAAAAACACCTCATTTATCATTCTGTCTTGAAGGGAACATTTACCTTTAGATCTACCATCACAGGCTGAGACAGCACAGGATCCTCTCCAACTTCATACAAGTGTCTAATTCTTAGCAGGACACGACTGAAATCTGCATCACCTTGCTTCTGTTTACCTTCAAAAGAAATCAAAATGCATATATTTTCTGACTTTAAAATTAAACCCAAGCTTTAAACTTTCTTTTTAAACTTTAAACTCTCATCATTTGAACTCACTTCTTATTTCTTAAAGTTAGCAAGAGGACTAATACCAGGAAATAACCAGCTCCCACTTTGACAGGAATGTCACTAATAGGCATGACAGACTCATGCAGGAGAAATATTTTACTACTTGAGCAGAGAAATAATACAGAACAATTAACTTCTTTGACTGAGGAATTTAACACTTTGAATAAATAAAAGTACTAGCCACAGAAGAGAGGAAAAAAGAAAACCAGCTTATTTAAGTGTAACATCCATCCACCTTTTTGAAGGCACCTACCCATGTGGATGCTGAGGACCTGCTCTGCATGATTGGAGCTGTACCTCCACCCTGGAATGCTCAGAGTCTGGAGATGAAGATTAGGTGGCACAGTTACAGGCAAATCATCAACTGTATTCCGCTGAAGTCGACTGGGTAGCTTTGGTTTATATCCTCCATGAAAAATAAAGCAAAAAAAAAACCATTAAACATCCATCACACACACAAGCCTGGCTAGGGCACTGTCAAGGGTAAAGGGCTTTCTGCTTATTCTGCCAAGGCAGAGGCAAAGTAGATTATATGCTTTCTCCTCCAAGACCTTCCAAGATACAAAGCAGAAAGCAGCATGATTTTAACTGCTAGAAAAGTCTATCAGAGCTTTCCACAAAACAAATTTCAGTTTGAAATGTCACTATCAGATTTCAGTTTTAGTTGATAAGGCAAACAAATATTTCTAAAAGAATGGTCATTTAGGACTCAGCATCCAAGAAGCTAATATACAGGCACTATCTAATTTGCACTAATTCCCTGTGTGAACATTTTGTTCTCATTAGATGCTTTAAAATTTATTTTCCTCTGAAAGTAGAGATAATTATATAACAAGAGAAACGCTTCATATACTTGGACAATATCCACGTTTGAAATTAATGCAAAGTAATTAGCAGGCTCTAAATCTGCCTCCTAACTCACTATGTACTAACTTTGCCTCACAGGAGGTTGAATCTGCATTTAAAAACTCAACAGCATAAATCAAAGCAACATAAACAAACCCTTCAGATGCTAAAGATAGCACAGGAAACTGAATTATTACCTGATAATGCTCCAAAAATTACTACTGGCCTATGCTCTAACGCCAGTGCACTTGTCCGATACAAAGTATTGGTGGCAGCCTTGGTTCCTAAAATAAGCCAAATGACAGGGCGAACCACTGAAGAGTCATTCAAAGTGAGATTGTTATTCAGATTCCACGGAAGGTTGTTCCATATTCTCCTGTGTAGCATCACCTGTATTGGAAAGGCAAATGTCACAACAGGAATCAGCCATCAGCAGTCATGCTGTATCATCAGCAGCCATGAAATTATGGTCACTAGAAAGAGAAATAAAAATTTATATGTCACCTCGACTTGTCCATTCCCTTGACTTGATACACCATGAGCTCTTTCTGCAAGCAGCATCAGCCTTGTGGTATCATCTTCAATGTAGGCAGTCTGGACCATAGGGTAATAGTTCTGTAAACACACAGCAAACCAGGCAGAGATAATATTAGCCCAGGAAATGGAGAAGAAAGACACAATTGGGTTTGGATTACACCTCTGTGCCTACCCGAGCCACTGTGTTATTCACATATGCCTCAAACGGTCTTTTCTGCATCTGATACCCATTGTTGTCAGTGTAGAGAAGTTGTCCGCT
This sequence comes from Oenanthe melanoleuca, assembly GCF_029582105.1. Taxonomy (NCBI): domain Eukaryota; kingdom Metazoa; phylum Chordata; class Aves; order Passeriformes; family Muscicapidae; genus Oenanthe; species Oenanthe melanoleuca. The sequence continues at coordinate 58,385,139 of NC_079337.1, read as the reverse complement.
GTTCAAATTTGTGCTTGTTCTTAGAATTGCTTCACGATTTAATTCCAAAGGCCCAACACTGTATTCTTGCTCTATTCTATGGCAAAGCAGCTTCCCATCGTAGCCTTCTGGTACTGAAAACAGCCTGGTGTACACTGCATATATATAGTCCTGAGAAGTAACATTGCTGTAAAAATGAGAGAAAGGATGCAGTGTTTATAAAGGGGAGCACTTGACTAGTTATGACAAAACTTGCAAGGCACACATGATGTCATCCTACAGAGACAACTTTCTCGCCCATTTTCTATTTATTTCATGTACAATTATTTTTAATTTCAATTTAACTTCCAAATATACATATATTAAACCAGAATAAGTGATATCCTGTAAGTTTCCTTCACATTACAAGTGTCAGGAGGATTCTTCATTTGATTACAAGCGCTCTGTTTTTCTCAAAATTAACAACAAATTACAAAATTATTATGACTCCCTAATCAACATATTTACATTGTACAGAATACATGCATTTTTTCAACCTGGGTGACATCAACTTTGAAGCAAGAATTCCACACTACTTTCCAAAGGTTCTTCTCAACTACAATCCTTGAGCAATGCCTTGAGCTCACAATTTAGAAGAAACTGCACAGAAGTAACCTCATACATATCTAAACATTCCAGTGAAGTGAAGCTGTAATGGTGCTGTACCTGAAGAAATACTGCCGTATCTCTGTCATCAAGCTTCCAGACATCACCTCCAACCCCACTGCTTTTGCTACTGGAACAGCTGAAGCATTTGGAGCAAATAAGTAGTTATCTGAAGTGGGTCCTTTCTTTGTGTCTCCATTTACATGGTACTCAAGGAACTCCTGGGTGAGCTGGACAGTCTGGTTTGTCTCCCTGAGAATCCACAGAAGAGTAAAAATCATAAAACTTACAAATACATTTTGTACATGATAAATGCAAAGCTGAACAGCAACAGGAATGAGACTGGAAATGTAAGGACAAAAAACTGTTTCCTCACAGTGGACTGATTTTGTGAGGCTGAGTAAGTGAGGACAGCAAAGAATTAAAGTGCTTCCCATTAAGATATATGTCAGTTTGTAAGCAAATGGAGTTTCCATGTAATTTTCTATTTTCGTAGAAGAGAAGTATCTTGATATTAAACATTGTCTATATTACCTCATTGTTTTGATGCCAGAGCTGCTACAGGATTAAAACTAGTCATTTCACAAGAATGAGGTACACTGCACTGCCCTAATGAATAATTAGGTTCATTTAACTTTGAAGCTAGGTAAAATCAGCATGATGCAAGTTTCCATGTCTAACACCAGTAACAATAAAACCAACAGGGTAGCAACATTTACAATCACACACTACCTACTATATATCCTCCTCTCTTCACTGAAACTAACAGTTTAGCTATTCATTACTTATTTTCACAATTTTTAGAAAGTCATATGAAGGCAATTTTAAATGCTGCTATCAGCTGCCTGCTCTGCCTTCGGCAACTTGCTGTAAAAACAGGAAAAATCACTTCATTTAGCATATAAGTTTATACTGCCAAACATTTTATCTCGTGTTAATACAGCTACCCACAATTTGTAATAACTGAGGAGAACATCCAAGTGTTTTCTCCTACTTCTCTTATGAGGAACTTTCAGTACAGGGGCAGGATCTAGAAGTTCTAACTGTTGCAGTTGCATGTAAAAGGCTTCACAATCAAAGACTCCCATTTTTTTCAACCTGTCCTCCCATTCTGACCTGTGAGGCCTCATTCTTTTCCATTATCCCACTGCAAACTTTCTGAAATTCAAGCATTTTGAGCTTTTCTGAAGGCCTGAAAAGAAAGTGATTATCTCATTTCCTGTAGAGGCTGAATTCCAGCTCTTGCTGCCTGCAAGAAAAACTGGAATCTGAATTTAGATTTTTATTCTTCTGCACTATATTTCTCATAGAATCTGGAGACAGTGATGATCTGGAGGCACTCTGATAAAATACTTACTCGAGGATTTTCAGTTAAGGTCCAGCTATACTTTGAAAGCTGATTTTAATGATACTGGACAACAAGTTCTTGCTCTAGGAGGCAGAATTATGAACAAAACTGCAGAGGTGAAAGAGATCTAGCTATCACCACACCAGTGTCAAAGGGGTCAAATATTCCATCACTATAAAATAGGTGACAATCTGAATCCTGAGCAGGCAAAGCACAGCACAACTGCACAGAAGCTGAAGAAATTTGGTCAATTTGCATCAGCGGAGAAAGATCATCTGAAAACCGCAAATCTCACCTAAATCTTGATAATTCTTCCATTTTACCTACCTGATCAAATGGAAATGCCTTAGTTAGAAGCTTCCTTTCAAACAGTTTTGTAGCTTTCTACCAGAGAAAGAGTGATATGGGACTTGAAAACACTACTTAGTGTTTTTCACTTAAGACTTATTGTGCAACCATAGCATATGTGCATACTTAGTAATTTTTAATAAAAGTGAACATTAATAGCCCTCTTCTGTTCTAAAATTCTAAAATTCTGCTGATATACTAGTTATTACTATGATATGTCATCTCAGACCAATTGCAAAGTTAAATAGGGCAACATCACGCACACAGTATGGAGTCATGCCTGTGTTAGTGTTGAAGTGTCCTGTAAAAAGGAGGGCATGTGAAGTGGGGATAAAAAAGAATTTTAAAGACTGTAAAGAACATTTTGTTGAGTTTTGGAATTAAGACACATAATACAGCCCACGGACTAATTTTTATGAAGTGTTTTACAAAATCTGAAACATTATTGAAATAAGCAGGCAATCTCACCTCTCTGTAATGCTGTGCATCAGGTTTGTGTTTTGGTCAAACACGATTTGGTAGCAGTTGTTGACCACAGGGAACAACTTTTGATTTTGGTGATCTGCACGAGTCAAGTCTCTCCGCTTGTACTTGATTGAGCTCCCAATAAATGCAGACTGTTTACCATCCAGGGGTTTGATACTGTATTTTCTGTAGCTCAGACCACTTATTGCAACTAGAATATACAGATCATAGGTAGACTGGGATTCCACGGAGCTTTGAACCTGTACATTAGCAAACAAAAAAATTCTCCATTACAGAAAATTAATTAGTAAGGCAATTATCTTCCTGTGTTGTAAGCCCTAAATTTAAAAATTAGCTTCCACTTTAATAATAAGTTTCTAAACATGCCATTCTTATAATTCTAAATTATAATGTAGATCCATGCTGCTTTTAATTGGGAGCCTGGTGAACTTGGATTAAGCTGAGTGTTTCGAGCAAAGGAAAGAAAGCCACTAAGCAAATTAAAGGGTTATTTTAATGTGAACATGGAATCATAGATTTAAGATCACACTGCAAAATGTCTATATGAGCAGACATAGTCATAAATTAAATTGATCAGTCAAATGACAGAAAAGAGATTGAAACACAAGAGACATTACTAGTGCAAAAAAAGAAAACTCATGACAAGAGGAGGAAGCGCCAACATGCACCCTCAACTTAGGGAAGGCTCATGGAAAGGAGGTAGAAGCATGTAACATCCTTTTCAACAGTAAACAACACCAGTATTATGTGACACTCACATACCTTAAACAACAGTTTTAATCATCTTTCAATTTACATGTATCCTATTCACTAACGTTATACACTTTAGTACTACTTTTGATTTGGAGAAAGAAAAATGTGACTAGATAAATACTGAACAGATTCTATGGACAAAGAGGTTAGTTATGACTAAAAAGCAATTCAAGCAAGCTGTTTGTACCATTCCACTGTGGACTGACATATGTCCAGTTACACCACAGACAATCTAACAATAGTGGCATCAACAGGGTCTTCTCTCATTCTCTCCCTTCATGATACTCATGCATGTGGTGCAGAAGGCAGCAGAGCACTTGAAAAAGCTTCAATTCGTCTCAGCCACATATTCACACCAATGTCTTGAGCTAATGTTTTATTCTTTACAAAAGGAAGGAGTGTGTAATCTAAATGCACTTTTGAACTGCACATACTGGAATTAAAAGACCCAAAACCACCTTGTCATAACTGCTAAAGACACTTCACCTAGCCTCAAGTGACTATCCAGATGCATGTAAGAGTAACTTCTAGCAACAGAGAATACAGATCAACATGGTACAGAAAGTTTTACCTTTTTAAAATAAGGGTAATGTGCCTTTAGGGCATCCTAAATCTTGAATAAATGCCTTGAATAAGTGTCAATCTTGTATCTTACAAGACTGAAGTAATTCAGACAGAATGACTTCTGGGAGGTGACTGACAGGCAAGCATGATCATGTGCTAACCCAAAGAGATTATGGTTTCCAGATAAAGGCAGGATGGTCTTATGCCATCACATGTACATGTACAGGAACAAGGGACAGCTGCTGTGCATCACTACCTGACTACAGTGTGCTTTCATGCACAGTCACACTCATAAGGCACAGGACACAGAAACTGTGCAGCTGGCAGAATTTGCTGAGCTATCTGGCATCTGAGGGACAGAAGAGAGCATCTGGAATTGCATCAGGCCTCTTCAGGCCTTATGTGCAGGAAGCATTCCAGGAGGTTTATCAAGCTACTGATGATGATGCATTCTGTACAGCAGATGCTCCTAAGAAATGCTAGTGCTAGCTTTCACTTGAGGCCACTTTCTTCCCTCCCAGGGAACAGCTGGTTGTGTCTTGGAGCTCAGCTATGACAGAATGAGCCATCAAATGATAACTGACTGACACCAGTTTCTAAGACCTACATTTCTTAATTCTTTTCTTCTCCCTCCCCAAGGCAATCTGCCAGTTGTACAAACAGGGCTGTCAATTTTAAGGCAGTGCTTCAACATAAAAGGATTTATTTGAAACAGTGTTTTTTAGAGAAAGAAAAATAAGGTAGGAAGCACCAGGTCACACACAGCAGACAGACAAAGGACAAACCAAACATACTACAAGAGCAGCAAGTCCTTTTGGACAGTTAAAAAAAGTCTCTCTGTTGAGACAAGAGGCAAGTAAAAACAACCCTTGAAGGACAAGTATGAAAATCACAATTCGACAGGAGGTAGAAAACTGACAAATGAGAGAAAAATAACAGAAAGAAACAAAGTTGAAGTACCTGTGCTGGCACAGACTGTCCCAGTTCATCATATACACTCATTTCCTCACTGCTGACAGAAACTGTGACAAAGGTAGTGATGTTCCATGCCAGTGGGTTATAGACAACAACATACTGGTCAACATCCGTACCACCTTTGTGCATGCAAACAAACAAAAGTGGCAGTCACTACATTATGTATTTTTAAATGTGGTATTAAAAAGTATTTAAGAAATCTGTCTAGGTACAACCACCTTACAAAATTTTAACATAAAACTCTGCAGTAAAACTTCAGGATAGAAAAAAGGAAAACATTTTATAGCTCTTCATAAAAACTTCTGCTTTATTCTTCTATTCTCTGCCCAATCAAAAAAGACCATGTATTCAGAAAATGACACCTGAGTTGAATGTAAATGTATTTAGTGAAGATAAGCTGCTTACAACTCATTGTCATGCAGTATTAACTTTATCAGAGTTATACAGAAGATCAAATGAGAATCCCAATTTAAAAACAGCCAAATTGGTCTGTTGCACAGCCCCCGGCACTGCTTACATCTGACAGTTTAAAAAGTTCCCAAAGTAAAGATAAAAGGGACCGTACAGTCTTTAGAACAGACTTCTTAAAAATCCTTATACATTTTTTACACAAGCTGGCAGTACATTATAGCAAGACCATTTCTTGACTCTGACTGTGCTCCTTATCATGCAGTGCTCTATTGCAGAGTAAAGTTAGTTTAGTGACTACTCTGATCAGCACATTTGTTTTACATTTGAGGTCTGAATCTGAGAGCCAGGTCTAATATATGCACTGAGGTAGAGTTCTATCTAACATCAGCTGAGAAATCCTGGGTCTCATAAGGCAAACAGGATTTTCTAGGCATGGCTCACAGAACTTAGATGTACGTAATATGGCAATTGTTTTGGAGGGAAACATGATAGCTTTCATAAGGTAGCTTAAAAATTGGAAAAGCTGTGCAGAAAGTACCTGGTTTTCCTGAGCCTGTAGTGTAAACAGAAGAATAGACCTCTCCATTCTTCTTTGCACTGTTGACATCAAATATTATGGAAGCCATTAGCTTCTTTACGTTGAGCATTCCATACATCAAGTTATTCATGTACATGTCCGTCACCTTGGGAGACTCTGTGCCTGTTATACCATCGTGGTGCTGGACCTTATATTTAAAAGAAATTTGAAAGGTGCAACAGGATGACAGCTTCAGGTTTGCATTTGTATTAACATAACAGTCAACTAAACTTCTGACACATAACTTTACAAAATAAGGAATGACAGCTATATTCAGATTCACATTTTGCCCACTCTAGATTCCTACAAACTGCATGAAATGGTCAAAGACAAGATGCGTACAGATTTCCCTCTATACATATTCCTCTTTTAATATAATAAACTTACATCCTTAGAGGAAAAAACCCAAACAAGTTACCAAAACCCAGAATGCAGCAAATATACTGTAACAAGACAGTATTTTTCATTTCCTACTTAGGTCTGGTCATTACCTTAGCAGACAAAATAATTATTGACAGCACTGAGGACTGAAAATGGTTAATGATACAAGGCTAATCACTTAGCTGCTGAACTTTGAAGAAACAATTCCATCCTTCCTCTTCTAACTTGCAGCAGTAGAGATTATCAGTAGTTTTCAATTAGTTCCATTTTTATTTTGTTTTTATTTACTTTTAAGAATAATTTTGTAAATAATAAAAATAACACTAAGAAAGCGAATCTCATAAGCAAAGTTTCAAACCACATATTCACTGGTTGAAGAAAACATTTGCCAGTAACCACGTCTTGAATGCATGGTTAAGAGGCTGAAATCATGTTTCAAGACAGCTTTTTGAAAACCTGTTTATTTTTACTTACGACTTGCAAAAGGGGGAAAGTTATTTCTGAAAATACAAAAGCAACTTTGAGACACTCCAGCTGAAATGCTTATGCAAACTTTTCATTTGAAAAATAAACATTTTCATTCAAAATAGAAAATAGATCAATCTTTACCTCTGACACTGCCCATCTGAGACTCTTAAGTTGCTCTAAGGCTTTACATTTGCAAATAGAACCTTCTGGGTGTTTCCGGACATACTGTGTGAAGAAGGATTCTCCAGCATAAAGCAGCGAACTCGCTCTCCTTGCAACTCCTTTTAATGTGCTCCGAGAAGTGTAAAACCCAGTCCATGCCTGGAATGGCTCTGTTTAGAGTGGAACAGATCCAATACACATCAAAATACCACTTCATTTATTCTACTGCTACTACTGCTGCTACTACTACTAGTGTATTCTAACATGAATCCTACTGGGGATTTACACAGCAGCCATCAAGTAGAAAGGTCATAAAGCCTGCAGAGAAACTCAGCCAGGAACATGCATTTTGAAAAACTATCATCTCTCCTACAGGCCTAGTTACATGCAAGTTTGATACAAAGCCAGTACCAAGCAAATTAACCTATGTTTATGAAAATTTCTCCTTGTGGATTTGCACAAAAGAATTTTTGAACTTTCACTGAAGTATATATTATTATTATTAGTTGTATATATTATTACTATTAGTTGTTAATAAAATAGATTTTTATCTTTGGTAACTGCTTGATACATGCACTCTGCATTTCAACCTTCTAGTCAAAGGGATTTAGCTTAAATTTAATTTCCTCAACATGGAGTAGAAACAGTGATATGATGCCTCCAAACTACTGCAGCCCTTTAAAATACATCAAAAGATGCCCTCAAGTGGTTACTGGAAAGTATTTCAACTTTCTGTTTAATGTTTCAGTATCCCACAGAGTGAACTAGGAAAACAATTTTTTGTTTATAAAACCACCTTAGGGGTGGAAGTGCTCATTTAGGGGCAATTTCTTTTAAAATACACTAGTGATAAATAGGTTTTCCAGAAAGAAATTGCATAAAGTGTTTTCCAAAGAGCGTACAGGCAACTGTAATAATTTATCAGCCCAAGATCAAAGGCAATGATTAGAAATAGGATCTTTAGCTCAAAAAACTTCAGGAAAAAATATTTTTGGCCTGAAAGGTGCTAGAAGCTTAATCAAGAATTAATTCCATTTTACGTCTCAAAGTTACAAGCAGAAGAACCACACATACATATCAGCACAGTACAATGAATGCAGAGTAGAAGGAAACATTATTTGGGACTCAAAATTTGAGTTTCCATATGTCATAAGTGACACTGAGCCCAACAAGTGACTCACAATAAAAGAGCATAGCAAGAATAAGAGAGGATTAATCATCAAGAAGCAAAACAGCATGTGGGAGAAAGTGCACTCAAATCTATAGTGCAATTGCAAGGCACAGAAAGTCATTTGGGGGAAAAAACTACATCTCTGTGTGGGCACCCACCTGGAACACTGAAGTTTCTGCTATTATGCAAGCTAATAGCAATTGAATCCTGCAGGTAAATTATGCCAAAAGATAAAGGAAAGAGCCCAGATGTAAAAGGGTATTAGCAGTTAGAGCTGGCAATGCTTTTATCAGCAACTTGTTAGATATGACATGATCCCTAGAGGGAGGTGAGGGAGTCAGGGATCTGTCTATGCCATGATTCACAGGAAGCAATGGTTATTTTTATTAATTGAAAAGTTAACAGACACATTACAGAACAGTCTGAAATATACGCACACAGCCAAAAAATGTGATGAAGCAGTGGTAGCTACAATTATACAGAAAAGTGTTTTAATGAAATCAATGGTATTTTAATAATAAGCCAGGCAATAAAATAAATTAATGAGTTCAGAAATTGAGAAGTTGGCTGTGTCTTCTCTTGGGGAAAAGAATTAAAGGGATATTGGATATGGCATGACTTTTTTTTGTATTTTTCTAGTACTTTTCAGCTCTGCTTTAAAAGCTAAGTCAGTTCAGTAGGAAAGATGCAAGCAAGCAACAAGGAGCTAGAAAGAACTTTTGTAACACTGTATTACAAAATTTCAGAAATACTGATGATATATTTACTTGCTCCGACTTCAGCTATGGGAGAATTCTTTCCCACCCCAGAATTTCAAGCTGTTTTCTTTAAAGAAAAAGGCAAGACTTTCTCCTACAAGAGACTTTACATAAGTATTTTGTTCGGATCAGGTCAAAGCTAGTAAGCTTTGCTTTATATAAAACGTTGGATTTGGAGCTCAAAAACAGGATTCCTGATGGATGCAACAAGCATCAATGGGCATTTAAGTCTATATGACCAGATTATATATTTCCTGCAAATACTTAGAGTGTGGCCACCAAACCCTCAACATCGACTGTTTCACTTTGGGAACCCCCATCCCACTGTAGTAACAGAGAACTACCCCAAGAGCTTCCAGATTGCCTTGGTCCCTTGGTTACCTGTAGCTTCTCCAGACATTCACAGATCACCCCACATACACATTTTCCACCTCTGGTTTAAGCTATGCAGTTCTTTTAAACAGTAAAAATGGGACACTGTTCTATTTCGCCACACAGCCATCTTTTTTACATAACTAAGTTGGGATCAATTTATCACCTCATAGAGTGAACAAATTCTATAAGACATTTTTCTTCCTTATTTCTCATTTTCCCTCATTAAAATTTTACATATGTACATCTGAGGCAGACATTAGGCAGCTGTGAACTTAATTACCTGATGAATATGGAAGAAAGTCTTGAGAGTCCCGAATTTCCCATGTAAGATTCCTGCTATAAAGAGCTTGGAAGTAATCACTGACAGTGGCGTACTGGACAGTCACTCCAAACTCAGCAGAATGCTTGTTAATATAATCCACCAACAGGTCCATGTTAGAGTACTGAAGAGATGCATTAAAGAACTGCTTGTCACAGCCCTGAAATTCCAAACATAGAACAGCCAAATGACCTTGGGTCACATAAATAAGGAAAATAATTTTTAACACTAGCCTATGTTTCAGGGGTATTTGTTTTGATTTTGACTGCCCGTATAACTGACACTAGTTATAAAACTATCAAGACTGGGCAGGGTTACTCACACATGAACAAATCATGAAGAAGCATAGTTTTAGAACCATATAGTCTCTCTAATTCTTTACATAGCATTATCACAAATACAGAAACCCAGAAGTTTTATTACATTACTGCAAAACTGTGGCTTTAGATCTAGATGTTATTCAAAACTCCTCCCCATTCCAGCACAATTTTCACTATAGCACAACTACAGTGTTATATTCTGTGTGTTATATTCTACTTCTCACTCACTACAAAAATAATAAATTCAATATAAGCAATATAAGTTTATGACAAAGGAGAAAAACAAATCAGTGACTCAAAGCTGCATCAGTCAGAAAAAGTTTCATTGTAACAACAGATATTGTGGTGAAATAGCCCATAAAGAACACACATAATCCTTTAATATTGTAATTATGAGACCTACAGCATCCATCAAAATTAGAAACTAGACTGCACATTCAGTTTAGGCAAAGTTATTCTTTCCTAAGGACCTGAAAACAGCACGAGCACATCAGTGCTATATGTATGTGTAGGATGCAATTAACACAGCACATTGCTGAAGAAAGCGTTTGGATGACCAAGCTGGGATATGCTTGCTTACAGCTCTAAAATACAAAGCTAAAATACAAAGACTGCATAAGAAAATGGTTATACATCTCTTAGAAAAGACCATGACTACCTAAGTGCCATACGATTTCCTATAATGCTGCAATTTTTGTTAACAAAAACTTTTTGTTGGGCTAAGCAGTTAAAAAAAGATTATTTAAATAGACAAAGCAAAGGGTGAAAAAAGAAGCAGTACTGCAAAATATAGTTATGCAAGAGGTTATCTTTACAGTTTTGTCACTTTTTTTTCTCTATTGAGTAGGGTGGAAGACTTGATAGACAACTGTCAGGCTATACAAGGAAATTTTAAATATCATTACTAGTCATTCATTTAGACCACAATTATTAGAAAAACACTTCATGTCATGTGGTATCACAGCATTTCTGCAGCACCTACTGCAGTAAGTACCATCCACTCACACTCTGAAATGTACCTGTGTCATCTAAAGGAAACACTGAGCAGGCACTTACCCATGGCCACAACACATCCCCTGTCCGGAACCAGGCTGCTCTCTCCTTAATGTTTGCCACCATGGTTTGTGCATACAGGTGGACGTTAGCATCTGTAACTGGGAGACTCATGTTTGGATAAACACCATCTTTTGGTGGATCTGGGAAAGTTGCAAGTCCATTCCAAAAAAATCCAGACCTAAATAGAAGTAGAAAGTAGTAAGCTGTAAACAGGATTTACTCAACTGGGAAAAACACATCAAAAGGTGCTGGTATAAAAAGTACATACCCAGGGAATAAGAGACAAAAAAATTCCATTTATATTCATTGTTAGTATTTAGGTTTAAGCATTTATTTGGGGTGGAGGTAGGGGGAAGAGTCTCCAGTTTTCTTTCAACACTGTGTAAATTTTCAAGTCCCTGCTGCTTGGTGGCATAGAACAGTGAAACCATAGGACAAACCAGCAAGCTTCGTAACAATGAGAATGTTCCTCCAGGTAGACTTGATTTTCAAAGAGTATTTTACTGGATAAGCCAATAAGCAAAATAAAGTTCTCAAAAGTTCTCAAATTTCCTCACAAAATAAATGGCAATTTTCTGTTGCTTTAGTTTATACATGGACAATATATACAATCTCAGCTCAAGATAATGCTGAAAATCTCCCACAGAAAATCAATTAGCAATAGCCCAGTCCCTACTGAGCTTCCTGGAGCTTCTAAATCTTTACTTCCAGGCAGGGAAAAAAAGACCTCAGTCCTGCTTTGGCCATTTTATGTTTACAGTAATTAATTTGTTTCACATTTTTATTCTTTTTTTTTTAATAAGGAGTGACATTGTAAGTTACTCACTGTATTTTAAGTAGATGAAAGCCATACCTATGTTTCGAGCCTCCTGGTGTAAGAAAATAAGTCTGTCAATATTTATTTTTTATGCCTGTGTCACTTTTGAGAATTCAATTGTTAGGTACTGAGCAAACTTCATTTATAATAATGGAAAACTGGGGATGCTTAATAATCCTTACTCCGATCTACAGAGTGTAGACATCTTCTTGACCTACCACACATACAGGAGAAAGCAGTAGGGTGGTTTTGAAAGAAAGCAGTCAAGGAAAATGCTTAAACCGCAGTAATATAAACTCTCAGAAGTGAACAACATTTATGCATATTTGGGAAATCTTCGGACCTGTTTGAAAAAGGTAATTGCGATGGAGTACAGTAGCTGTACTGATCCATAACATGGGTGAAGATCTCCTGTCTTGCAGATAAGGAAGGAGAGCCCTGCCATACAAACTGAAGCTTCTGGAAAACAAGAAAAGGTAAGAAACCATTACCCTTGATGACATTCACAGAAATAAATCATTAACAGCTTAAGACTTCAGAGTTCCCATCTTCCTTCCACCACTTTTAATACTTTTAAGTGCTTTTTCTGAAGATCCAGTGCCAATGGTACCCCAGACAAGGTCACACACTATGTACAGGAGGCCACATCAATGCCTCTTTCCATTAGAATTGATGCAGAAGGAGACGAGGCAGCACAGTGCCAGCATACTAAAATCCAGAGCTAGGCCTGGCTTATCACAGCCATTATACCTCAGTTGTTTCAATGGAAGCTGAAAACCTATATGCTAAAAAAAATCCAGATGTGGTCTGACTGCACTGTAGCCAGTGGGAATCAATGTTTAACTGATGTTAATGTTTAAATTCTACTGAAGCAGAATTTTACTGTTTTGGAAGCCTTCAGACGGTCAAGGGCCAGAAAAAAAACCAACTAGCTGGGCAAAGATTGTCAAAAGCTCATAAAAGATTTCAAAAGAAAGAAAGTATTGCAAATCATTGCAAACACAAGGTGCTAGGTCCAGGCTTCACTAAATTCAACATGAATTCTGTTGTCTTCTTCAGAGACACCCAAGTTTTACCCAAGATTCATAAAAACTGCTTAGTGCCCAGAACATAGTGGTAAAAACCCCTTTTTTCACATAATGTAGTGAGTAAAACTGATGACACATCGGGGTCCAACAGTGATATGAAAAGCATTTACTGTTTATGGAACACTGTGAAAGAGAAGGCAGAACTTGAAACAAAACCTGAATTCAGCAAAACCATAACCAGCTGCCACTTTAACTGATCCAGTATAGTTAATTTTATGGGCACAAATAAATGTTCCAAGCAGGACAACACTGTGCCCAAAGGTTACACTTTAAAACTGCTCACATAAAATCTAACAGATACAAGATTTTCTCAGGAAAAGCTGGAACTAATACATATCTCTGCTTCAAACACTCCTAATTCAGTGTCCATTTAGACTTGCCCACTTGCCCACAGTTTGTGTCTTCTTCAGGCTAGACAACATTTTATCACTGACCAGAAATCATGAAGACATTAATTGACCATATAACCAGATTTAATGTTTCACCATTACCATATGCAATCAGCAGGTCCCATTTAAACAAGAAATACCTACATTTTCTTGCAGAGATGACAGAGATTCTTATCTTAATGTCATGGTTTAGATTACTGTGAGTAGAGGCCAGCATTGGTTTCATTCCTAAGGGTATTTTTACCTTGTTTTTCTGCATGTCAGCCTTCAGATCATAGTCGATACGAGAAATAAGATGAGCATTGAAACCAGCCAGAGCAAAAAGAGTTGGTGTTGTAGCTGAAGCTCCAAAAGGATCAACGTGCCAAGAAAACTGAGGCCTGAAGCCAAAAGTTTCATACAAAAACCCATGACCCTCTGCAATGCAAAATTTGTTTAGGTTAGGAACACTTCTAAAAGTTAATTTTGTAAGTTTAATAGGAATATTGTGTTACAGGTAAGCACTTGAAGGATAGCTTCTTTTTGCTGTTTCTCAAAGCATTCAAAGTTTCAGGAATTCAATCATTCACAGCAAAAAGTTTCATACTGACAACGTTTATATTGTTTTGCCAAGTATAACTAACATTACAAAAAATAAATAACAAAGAGCAATTATGATTAGAGACAAGTCTTGGAAAAAGTACATGGAGACAGATCAGGTTAAGGCTAATACCAGGTTGGAGTCTGCATGAAAACAACAACTGGGGGCTTAGTTTAAGTCTGCTCTAATCATAAAACTCATTCTCAGAAAATTTCAGTCTCATGTTAATGACAACGGGACAAGGAAGAAAGCCATCTAAACAAAACTAGCATGAATATGATTATCGGCCATATGAAAAGAAAAAAACCAAAGGTTAATAGTGAACTTGACACAAGATATTATTTACAACTAATGTTACTAACATAGTTACTAATGTTTCTATTATAGAAATGAGTTTTGAAAAAAAAAAACCCCCAAACTAGGAAAGCCCACACAATAGCATGAACCCAGAAAAATAATTTGAATCAAACTGTAAAAAGAAACAGGAAAGCAGTAGATTTTATTTGGAACTCAGGTATTATTGCACTTGGATACTCATCATTAAAAACAAAGAGCAAAAGAAAAAAAATGCAGATACTTATTTCATAGTTACAGAATTATGTTCAGAACTATCTGAAAATGCAATCATATCTTCCCTGGTTTGGAATAACTCCATTTCAAATTTTAATATCACATTTGAATAAGTGAGGCTGCAAGGCATCTTTTCACTTAGTCTTTCCCTTGGTTAATGTCTTCCCTAGCTAAAATGGTCACAATGTGTTTAAGTATTCTTACAGGAGGCATATTTGAAGCAGAGTTTTCTAGGCTCCTCCACAAAAGACAGTAGAAAACATGAAACCTAGACTGCAAATGTCTTCTCAACTCGAACTCCACATAATCCATTTTCTTTGTATGTTCTTAAACTGAGCAGAGTGCTTTCAGGAAAAACAAATGAGAATTTTAAGATACATTAATATTTTTGTTCCATGTTAATAAATTATCAAACTTGTAATTTCTTTTTTTAAAATAAATATTATGTTTACACAGAATGAAATGTTAAATTAGAAATAATGTCTTTTTCAGCTAACTGCAATGAATAGAAAAGCTGTGTTTGTGTTTAAGGATTCTTCAATCATTTTAGTATTTTATTTGGAGAAGTCCTAAGTTCAGTGTTCTAAGCCCATAAAGCAACCTTTAAGTATGGGAGTCAGAGGAGAGATAAATTAATGTCCTCTCATCCTCTTGGCAAGAGTACACTGAGGTATAGAAGCAGCTGCTAATCCTGTGCTCCTGATAAACACTGACAAGCAAGGAACAAGGCCAGTGGTGCTGCGCAGTCAGATGCAGAAAACAACAGAAGTGTTTTCTGGCCCTTTGCTGTCCCATGTAGAAAGCTGCCCAGAGGGTAGCCCTGGAACAGGCAGAGTTTCCATCAGCCATGGCCGCTGGTGCTAACACATCCCTGCCCTGCTACAGCTTCAGGGCATTGAAGAGACATCTCTAGCACAGTGGTGGCACCAGTTATCCTGCTCCTGTTTGCATGAACCAGTGCAAACAAACCTATGTACTAAAAGACTCTTTAAACCATCAGATGAACTGGTGTAACATACACATTAGATGCAAAAAGTTAGAAGATTAAAATGGCAAATAGCACATCTCTTGGAAATAAGCACCTCTTTCTAACAGAAGATGACAATGATTACAAATGGGGGTTTCTTTATCAAGGAAGTCCTTCAACAAATTTTAATTGACCTCAGTGACATTCCCTGGCCCCCATTCTGCAGAAGACTTTGCCTAAACAATATAACTTCCCCATACTCTGAATTGCTACCAGGCTTTTTCTTGAAGATTGTTTCATACCTTCGATTTCACCATAACTATCTTCCCAGGAACTTAAGCTCTCAAACACACACATACACAGAAGACCTCTGCTCCAAACAAGTTTATACCTGACAAACCAGCTTTTGCTAACCTTTGTGCCTCCTGCAGAACTGTCATGTTCTAATGGGGTTTTTTCAAGTAATGATTTTTATATGAGTAACACACCAGCAAGTAAAAAAATAAGAAATGCTTTAATTAGTTCTTATGAAGTCAGAAAATAATACCAATTTTGGAGTGGAAAAATGAAAACCAAACAAAACCTCCAAGGCCGTAACAATGAAAAATAAAAGTTAAGTGCAAATAGGCATACCCGTCAACTGTAAAATTTGATCATCAATTAGTGTCACAGCTTCATCATGCATCACTTGGCCTCCAATGACAAACTCCAGTCGTCCTTCCTGAAGCAACTGATGGACCTGTGATATTGAAATTAAGACACAGAACATAAGCATCATTTCAGTCTTATATACAAAGGCTGCAAATTCATTTGATATCACAGCACATTAACTAGATACAACATTTGTCAAGGAAGCAACTAGGACAAAAAGTGAGATAAAAGGCCGTCTGTACTGAGGCTACCTAAAGCAGAATAATGGAGAAAAGAAGTATTTCATTGTGCTGCACACTGATTTATCCAGCTTACACTGAAACCAGGTAACAGGAACAAAGGATGCACTGCCAGGTAGAACACTGACCTTTTGGTGTTTCTCTGTAGTGCTGTTACTGTGCCTTATTATACTGTCTGAACACCATACACTGCACTGGCAGCAGCCTGTAATCCTGCCTCAAGGCAGACAGAAATGGAGGATTAAAACAGAAGATATTAATGCTTCTCCCAAAATCTTCCTCCTGCTGCATCCAGCTTGGCTTAGAGAAGGCACTTGGTGGCTGGATGAGGGAGCATTATACAATTCCTTGGAAGCAGCAATGGAGCCCCAGGCAAGCAGTAATATGCAGGCTCCCAGGGTTTTAGCTGGAAAATAGATCTGTGGGATCCAGGAGAGAAACAGACTGCCATGACACCATGGCCACAAACATCTCTCCTCAACTCCCTATGCATCTATCTTGCCCTTGGGGCACAGACAAGTTGTGCTTGCTCAACTTGTGACTGACAGAATGCTTTATTAAGAAATAGTTATTCCACAGGTTTGTCTGCCTGAATGACCCACTGCTTATCTTATTTTTTGGTCTTTCTCCTAGCTTAAAAAATGCAAACAGTCTGCTCAACTTTTGGTGGTGGCTTTTTTTTTTTTTTTTTTGGGGAGGGGGGGGAAGGGTGGGTTTTTTTTTTTATTGGCAGGGGAGTTTATTTTCAGCTCCTAGAAACAACAGGTATGCTGACAAGTACAGCCTTCAGCAAATGCTGGATGAAGTGGGGGATGGTGTTTGGAGGGAGGAAGAAATAGTCTATGTCCGTTTCTAAAAGAGTTTGGAAACTTCTGGTTTTATTTTAGCTACTTTAGAAATTCAGAGATATCTCAAACTTCCAATAAGTAAAGTTTATGCAAATACGTATTTTAATCCTCAACTTTATTTTTTTTAATCTGTCATGTAGGATGCCATTTTTAGAGTTATTATGTTTATTTTCCCAGGAACCTTCAGTGTCTACTCAGATAGGATGCCAGATTGTCAATTTTGATTATAATCATTTCTCTCCTTCACAATGTTGTGAAAATGCTTCAGGGCTCAGCATTCCTAAATTAGTTCCAGCCGACTGTGGTAACTGATTAGCATGCTGGGAGACCAGATAACTGATATCTGGTGTCAGCACAGAACTGGCCCTGACCTACATGAAAAGAATCTGTGATTATTATTCCCCATTTGGATACATGTCCAAAATATAACTCTGATCCAAATATGGTGCCACAGAAACGTTTTTTTTAATGTAAGTTTTGTGGAACCACTGAGAGTCTGGAAACACAAAAATAATTCAACTAATTTAAGTAACATCCAATCTTCCTCCTCCCAAAAAAAGCAAAGAAAAGAGTATCTGTAAAGATGAGCACTTTTTCTGATCAGAAGGGGGCAAAAGGAAGGATGAATGGAGGAAACAGATGCAGTAGTACTATAAGCAGCAGGATGCCATGGTGTTAGAACAGATCTGTGATCCCTGCGACCATACTACTATCAACTCATCACTCCATACCAGACAGAAGTGGCTACACATGTTTTTTTTCCCCTTAGTTAAAGCACCCAGGCAACAACCATGGTAAGAAGGAAGGAATGGCTCACACAAGAAAATTCTGTGTAGATAACATGCACTAAGAGCTGGCTGAATACTGCTCAATACAGCCCATCTGGTTGAATACTGCTAGAGTGCATTTCACTCTTACATATTCTCTTGTCTGAATTGAAAAACCAGCTTCTGTCTCCAGGCTGTACCTTTTAATAGTTTTTAATGCTATAGCTCCAATACAAAGCATATATTCCAAAACAAACTAGAAATAAATCCTATATCCCAAGTAAACCACTAAATGACAAAAAAAAAAAAAAAAAAAAAAAAAAAAAAAAAAAAAAAAAAGAAAATTAAAACCACAATGCCTATACCATAGAAAATCATTATGCTAGAGTTCAAGCGGAAAAAGCAGGGCAGTAACCAGAGTGACCTAATTTCAGGGACCAATATTTGCAACTTGCTAATGTTAAAAACATAAAATTTATCTCCAAATTAGAGTTTCAAAGTTAGGCACACAGGTTTAAGAGGAACTTAGTTTTAACTATTTTAATTTTTTTGCTAAGAAACTATAAATTTACTAGAAAGATGAATATACAATGCATAAAACCAACAATTATAAATAATTAGGCCAGGAAACTTAAGCCTGAATCATAGGTACTAAATCTTGCACTAGCAAGGTCAAATGTGATACATGTTATTCTTCTAGGTTCCACATAATAGCAGGAAGAGATACTAGAAATATGGGCCTTGACTTTACATTTGGGTTATAGCAGCTGAATATACTTGAAATGAGATCAACTCACCTTTGAAAGTTGGAGGACTTTCCTGTCCTTCTACAAAGCAGTTCCTATGCTATTTTCTTCCCCACTTACAGTACAGTTCTCTAATTCAACAAATCCACAAGAAAATTGTCCTACAACAAGTGAATATGGGCAGAGTGGCCCCACAAAAACTGCAAACTGCATAAACCCAGCAAAATCTCTCATGCAGAGATCAGCTGTGCACAGGCTGTTATTTGGATAGGGAACATAACAGAAGATTCAAAATTCAGTGAAGGACTATGTTAAAAAACCCAAAAAACAGACAAGAGATGTGTTTTTTACATGATGCTTCAAACATCTGGAACTTTAAACAAACTGAAATGTAAAGAACTGTTGCTCAGACCCTGGTATCAAAAGAGACCATCGAGCTCTGAGTAAGTACCCATGGAAAGCTGCACCTGTATACCCTTTGATTTTAGGATCCAAAATAAATAACCAGCTGCTAGCCTATCAGCCCAGTCTTTGATTCAGTGTGTTTGTTTCATGTCGGAGGAAAGAAGAAGTGACAAATAAAACTTCCCAATGACAATACTAGAAAAAAAACACTGCCATTAAATGTACAGTCACTGCTTTGCTGTTCTATCTCTGTTTACAAATGGCAGGTTTTTGAGCAGTACTTAATCAGAAAGAACAAAAAAGTTCCTTCTTTTGAGCAGTGCTAGGTGTCAGATGTTTTGACAGATATTGGTGCGGCCTGTTTCAGGTTCACCCACATCTTAAAGTAGCATGGCCCCAGATAAGTAAGTTGCTAATGAAACAAGAAGTGTAAAGTGTAAAAAAAATCTTGAGTGCAAAGGTTACTACCTCCTACTGCTCTAATCTATAGCTGGGATTTAACCTCTTGCAACTGCCTTTAGAGTTAAGGTCCTTTAAGTACCAGATTCAGAGGCAGCTTACACCAGACCTGGGTAAAAAGCAAATGGTGAAGTACTTTGCCCCTATTTGTCTCCTGAAAAGAATGTGAATTGTTTGTTAGCAGAAAGCATGGCTCAAGTGCAATTTACCTGCTGCTTCTCTGTATCTGTGGCCACCATGTCCCACCAGAGTCGAAAGAATTCCTGCTCCACTGCAATAAATTTGCGCTGTTTTCCTTTCATTAGCTCTTCTATAACAGTAGTATAGACATTTGCTGCGTAAGCATGCATACTTTCCTGGAAAAAAAAAAATAAAAAATAAGCTCTGTTTAACCTAAATTAAAAGGGCTGTTTCAAACACTCATTAGGCTTGAAAAGTAAGATATCAAAAGCTTCACATTTATTTGCACACTTCCTTTGTACCCTCAAAGATTGAGTTCTGACTACATACAGCCTTTGGCCCTTCTGCTTCAGAAAACATCCTCCTGACTGGGGACCTGACTAGATTAAGGTGTAGTTTCTCCCAAGACCAGTACCAATATGGCCTTCTTTTAGACACACTGGGAGCAGCTTACCCCATTCCTCATTGCTCACCTTGAATCACTGATGCCATGAATGATAATATTTTGCACCAACATAGTTCAAAACCCCACATGCACACTTCATTCTCCCAATCCAGCTCTTCTTTTGATGGCCTGAATTACCAGAATTGCTCCTTCAGAGCAAGTACGACTCTGTGCTGTGCATTACAAGTAAAATGCAGTGATACATCTACTGTAAATTATACTATTATGAAAAATAACTCTATTTTGCCTGATGCTTTAGGATAGAGTAAAACTAAGCTGGTAAAAGAATCTTAGAATGAGTTCAACTGTTGACACAGAACCATCAGTGAAAGTGTGAGATTTTGTGCATCTACCCTATCTTGCTCCTAAAAACACCTCTATTCCAGAATGAGGCCTATGGATTTCTATTGCAATGCAAACGACAGCTGCACCCATCAAATAATCTACAATAGTGTTATACCCTATGATAGGTATCAAATTATCAACACCATGTTAATTTTGAAGTTGTGTACACAAAAAGATACTTTTTGTACACTTACCTCGATCAAAGCAACTTTTGTTGACCAGATCCAGGCTTCCACTTTTTACTTAGTTTTAAAGTAATAATGTCTAAGGACAGTAGCCAACATGTAAGATTTCCTAAGATGTCCTCTTTGTAACAAAGTTATCTGCATGTTGTTGGACAGTTATTTTACACTAATCTAAGTGTAAAACCTAGTGTTATCTACACTATTAAGTAGACAAGATAACACTTATCTACTTAAACTATCGGTACTTAAGAACATGCACCACAAAATGCTAGTTGACACATAGATCTCTCCCCAGTGAAAAACTAACAGCATGATATGTAAAACATGAATACAGAGTTTAAATTTAGGTAAATTTCCTACATGAAAATTACCATTTGAAATAAGGAGATGAGGTAATCCAAATCAGAAACTAACTTTTCCTAGCCCATTGCTTTCCACAACAAAAATTCAGCCACCTTTGTAAAAATGCTCATGCCACTAGAAGAAGGAAAACATTTGAGTATAGGAGAAATGGCTTAAAATATTGTTGGATTTATCTAAATAATTTCTCCCTCGATTATTTTCCTATTGGTCCATAAGTCCATTTTTTGAAATCAAGATTATTAGACACTTAAAACAATATAAAATTGCAACTAATGATTTAACATTTTAGTTTTGTGTTCTCTTATGCAATTTCTGAGTAAGAGTTTGAAGTATTAAAGGAGAATTCATTAATTTTTCCTATAAAGGGGAGACAAATACATGCACAGCAGAGCTAGTGGGTGAGCCACTAGCTCTTTTTTACCTGTTAGGCCTAATGCCATTTCACTCTGGTGAGTGAAGTACCCACAGCATCTTTCACACATAAATGAAAACAAATCATACAAATTAAGAAATGTCACAATCCGAGGTGTCTCCTTAGACCCGAGATCACCTCAGGAGGACATGCAGTGGTTTAAATCCTGGGTTTTCCCAAAGCTGCCAATGAGAGATTGCAGGAGATGGTTTTCAAAGGCTTCAAGGATTGTTTATTGTTTCTTGTCTCAGGAACTCTTTGCCCAGCTAACAGTGGTCTTCTCTGCCGGGCATCCAGGATGGAATCTGCCTGGTGAAGGCAGGGCTTATCTTATATAGTCTAGATTATGTGCTAAATGTTTCTAACAATTTTCCAATACAACACAGTCTTGTTAAACGGTCCAGCTCTGACCCCATCCAATCTAAAAGTGCCAGCGTGTCACCCAGCATGGATGACACGGAGAAGAAGGAGGAAGAGGTATCCACACCCCAAATTCTCCATTTTGGTCACGTGTCCCTTATCACAAACATTCCCAAAAGTCTATTTATCTACGTTCTAACAATCTAATTTACACTTTACTAATTTTGGTGGCTTGCTTCCATTCCCTCTGTGTTGGGAATTTCCCCCAGGGGTCTGAATTCAGCATCTGAGACACCAGGGTCTCATTCAGGGGTCTTTGAGACCCTTGCCAGGGGGATTTTGAGACCCCCAAGGAGGCCAGAGGACTACTCTGGACTCCCACATCGAAGAATTCAGGATTTAGGACCTTGACTAACAAATGTAAAAGGTATCAGGCCCCACCTGATTCATTTTGCTCTGCATCTCACGTATTTAGCAAAAATTAGTTTGTTACTATAGTTCAGAGGTGCTAAGCTCCAACCCCACTCCAGCCACTGAGGACCTGCGATCCTGCTCTCCTCTCTTAAGAAATGGCAGAAGGTTTTCCCGGAGTTTTGGCTTTGTAACAAGATCAACATAAAGAAATCAAAGCCCCATCAAACAGAATTAAGGCTTTCCTTAAAAAAAAAAAAAAAAAAAAAAAAAAAATCCATCAGGAGCATCCTGCTGGACATAGACACACATAAACCCACAGTTCAAGGGCACGGCTCCTAGGCTAACCATGCCTCCTCCGAAGGAGGATCCCCAAACACCAGGGGATGGAGGACACGCCAGGCCGGGCTCGGGGCAGGGGCTGCACCGGCCAAGGATTTGCGCGTTTCTCCGCGGGGAGTTCGGCCGGGAGCGAGCCCCGGGAGCCCGCAGAGAGCCCAGCCCCGTTAGGGCTCCGGGCAGCGCTGCCTGCGGCTCAGCCCCGGCCGCAGCGAGCCCACCCCCCCGTGCGGCGCCCCCGCCGACCTGCACCGTGTACACCCAGCCGACGTCCATGTGGCTGTGGGCGACCACGAAGGCGCGCAGCTCGCCGGCGGCGCGCGGGAGGAGGGCGAGCAGCGGGAGCAGCGGCAGCAGCAGGAGCGGGCTGCGAGGGGGAGCCATGGCGGCTGCGGCTCTCCCGCCGCACTTCCGCGTCCCGCGGCGCCGCCTCCCCGCCCGGAATTAAATAAATAAATTCAGCGAGGGGCAGGAGGCTCCTCCGGAGGCCCTTCCGAGGCCCGAGGGGCGGCTCCGCCTCAGCCCCGGGCGGCGCCGCGGGTGCGAGTTGGCCATAGCGGGCTGAGGGACGGGGCCCGCAGCGCCTGGGCGGCGCTCAGGGAATTCCAGAGCTGGTTTTCCACAACCCCGGGCTGCTCAGGGACAGGCTGAGGTCTGCATCTTGGACACCTATAAATCATTTTGGTCTTAGGAAGTTCCTTTGAATTGAGCGCACACCGGGCTGCTCAGGCAGAGGCTGTCTGCACCTTGGACACCTATAAATCTTTTTTTGGTTTTAGGAAATTCCTTTGAATTGAGCGCGAGTACTTTATTTCATGGTATACTAGTTTTTTAGGGGTTATTGTCTGCATCTCTGAAGTTTTGAAATTGAAGGATTAAATTTTGTGTGATTGACCTTCTGATCTCATTGAAATTGTTTTTGTCACTTGTTTTATCGCTGCTAGGAACGGGTGGACTCTGTGCTGAGAACTGAAAAGATAAACACTTCTGTATGCATAAAGTCCAAGTGAAAAGGGAAAAAAATCCAACCCCAAACAAAAAAAATATTATCATATAATATAGTCCATTCTCCTCAGAAGCTTAGTAGTTGCAGCAGTTTCTGCCTATTAGATCATAGTGATATTGAAAGCCAAAACAGATTAAAATATTTTTTTAAACTTTGATTCTTTAAAATACATACACTATAATATAAATGAACTACCTTCCTTAAGTTTTAGTTTGACTACATCACATGATTTTAACAACATTATAATTCTGAAATGACAAAAATATCATCATATCAAAGTCCTCTCTCATCTCCAAAAGTGCAAAAGTAAGGAACATCACATGAAGCAGAGGAACTGCTCCCACCTTCAAGTTTGGTGTGGATTTAGCATTACTAGACCCAAACTTAGTTAAACCAGTCATCCCTCTGTGATTGAAGGAAACAATCACAAGTATCTTAGTAGTGCCCAAAAATTAACCCATCTCAATATTCAGGAATCACACTCTGTAAGCACAATTTGTATTGATTGCCTCATTTTAAAAAGGAAAACCATGCTGCTTTACATACCAGACTCGGTGTTTTTTATAACATATAAAGTTTGTAAATGATTGAAGTCTGGAATGAAAAATACTATATGTAAATCAGTAATAATCAACTGAACACAAAAAAATGGCCACATTCCATAAAACACGAATCTAGTATGAATAGATTCTTCCAGAACAGGGCCTTTGTTTGCTAATTCATATGGTTTAGAGTTTTCTGAAAAAAGAAGAGTTTACTACTGGAATAAAATTAGTTTTATTTTTGATAATACGTTGTCATGAAGAGCAATCAAGGTCTATAGGTAACTTGTAGGGGAAGTTAGTACCACTATAAGCAGCTGGATGATTTTTATACAGCTCTATGATACTTTTTTCCCCCTCAAATCATCAGCATAAATCTTTTCATTTCCAAGAATGCTAATGCACATCCAGCAAACATATGACTTGGGGATATATATACACACACACTGTCTAAACAAACTGCTGTTTTTACCTCAGAAGACATTATTATCTTTGTAATTTAAGTGAAGTTCCCAGGAAAGCTTGTTTCGGTGTTCTGCTTTGTTTCTAAAAGTAACTGGGAACATTTGCTGAATGTTACTCCTATTTTAAAGCTATTTCCTTCAGAAACTGTAACTGTCCTCCTTATTCTGTCACAAAGGCCACAATGTGCTTCCTTGGATGCAGTGGAGAAGAATGTAAATATTTAAATTGAATACTTTTATCAGGAAAATGTGAATCAAACTGCGTGTAGTTTACATACCTAAAGGTGTCAGAGGGTCTCTACTTGCTGCAAGAAGGGATGAATGCAGCTATGTCAGGTGAATTTATGCCGAAAACAATTATTCCCTGCCATTTACATAGTTTCACATACAGCAAAAAGATGGAGAAGCCAATTATGCCATGACAGCTGCCTACCTCAAAATTTATCCTCTTGTTGGCTCCTAATCTCATAGTATGACTTGATTATAGTCTTCCTCCTTTCTTAGGCTTTTCTCATTTGCCTATACAAAGTGTGGCTGCTCTTTTTGACACAAACTGTGCCATACGTGGGCCTCTGACATGGTTACCTTGGTAAGACAGAAGCTGTAGGCAGGATGCTGCCAACTACAAGCTAAGCAGTCACAATTGTCTTAAATTAGGTATCAAGAAAGTCACCTGCTGAACAGAACGATTAATGTACCTTTACTTTTCCCTCCTGATATGTTTTTTGGGGTGGAAGTCTCTGAGAATAAAGGCATTTATTAACATATATTTGCTCTAGCTGACTGTTCTAGTGTTTTACAATTTGCCATTTTCCTAACCCTTTCCCACTGAAGGCAAAGGTCATTGCACAGAGCCCTTTAGTGTTACTTGGTAACAGGTTTGATTTGTTACTAACCTCTCAGGGATGCTGTCAAGATATCCACAGGAGCTCGTGGACTAGATGAAGACCACTCTCCAGCCTTGCAGTGCGTATATACCCCGACAGTTTATACGGCATTTGTAGCCTTAATCAGTTCGGTACCCCAAGTGGCCTAGGGACGGTAAGAGAACTGAGGTGAATGCTGTGGGGCAGCCTCGGTGAGACAGGAGCGGCACTAGGGCCATTAGCAGCGGGTGTCACTGGCAGTGGGTGTCACTGGCAGCGGGTGTCACTGGCAGTGGGTGCCTGGTGTGCGGTGTCCCCCCAGGGATGTGCGTCCAGGCTCCGGGGCAGCCGGGATCGCGCCCATGCTCGCCAGGCTGCCCGCATCGCGGGCACGGGCGGCACCTGACGGGGCTCACGGGCACGGGACTGGCAGCAGGGTGTCTCTCCTGTCCGGAGCAGGGCCAGGCTGGGGCACCGCATCCCGCGAAGCCGCCGTGGCGGGGCTGGCCTCGGGCTGCGCGGTGCGGGGCTCGCTCGCACCCCGGGGCCGCGGCGGGGCCGGCGCTGCCGGGCGCGGCGGGTCCTGCCGAGGCTGCGCCGCCTCCGCCGGGAGCTCCGGGCGGAGCCTTCCTTCGCTCCTTCCCGTTCTCCCTCCCCCGGCTCCCCGAGCACCCCGAGGCAGCGGCGGCTGCCTGCGCCCGCTCCGCTGGGAGAAGGAGGAGGCGCCCGAGCCGCGGGCGCTGGGAGCAAAGCAAAGAACAGTTCAGAGCGGTGGGCGCATTCCGGAGGGCAACACCCATGTCCCACAAACAGGGTATCTGGAAACGCGCTCCTTCCCCCGGCACTCGCTGTCCCCTGTCATCCTCAGCCCCCTCCATCTCTCCTCGCCACTCTCGCTTCTCCCCCGCCGCCACTCTCCCTGTCCCTTCCTCGGCGCCGTGTCCCCGCTGGCCCCGTGCCCGACTGACTGTGCCTTTCCTCCCGTCCAGCCGGCGGCCCCCCGGGCGAGAGCGCGGCTGACTGGTGCCTCTACCAGCTCAATGGAGCAGCGGAGTTCGAGGTCTCCGAAGGTGAGTCCAGGGATGCTGAGGGGGCGCGTCCCGTCTGCCGCTGTCCCGGCCGGCAGCGTGCGGAGAAACGGGGCTCGCTGCTGGGAGAGAGACCCCGGCAGCCGCCCCAGCGTGTGCCCAAGGGCAGGTGTGGAGTGGGCTGACAAAGGGATATCTGCCGGTGGTTTGCATGTTTCAGGCCTTGTGAAAGTGTCTTGGCTCGTTTTCTTATTGGGGGGGAAAGTTTGTTTTGCGTGTAGCAGCTTGGGTGGCATGAGTCCTTTTGGCCTTGGCGTCAGTGGGTGCTGGTGCAAGGTGGGATGGAAAGTTTTCTGGCCTTTTTTCACTCCTTAACTTTGAAGAAAGAAGTCACCTGGAAAGTTTTATTTATTCATGTTCTGTGATCAGAAGAAGAACAGTCTTCGGGTGTCAGGGCAGGAAAGTCTCTCCACTGTATTCAAACTGTGTGTGAATTCAAACTTAGCTGTGAACCTGTTTTTTCCAGGTTGCCAGATGTGTAGTGTGCAGTGCTTATGAGCATCTTCCAGTATCTCTTGTCAATGAGTTAACTAGAACCAAGACCTCATCTCGATGTTTTTGGTCTGCTGGGGTTATGTATTTCTAAAAAGAGTGCATTTATTCTTTGTAATGGTTTAGAATGCATCAGAAGTTGAATTAGACTGAAAAACTTTCCAATACTGAGGAAGGTGGCACACTAATAGATTGGCATCAGATTCAACATTAAGGAAAGCTTTTCAGCAGGGAAGCACTGGAATATAGGAATTAGGTAGATAATGAAATCCCACTCGTTTAAGATATTTGATGTTTGTTTCACAAACATACATTGAAGAGATAAAGCTGCAGATCTTGCCTTGGAGGAAGACAAAGAATACCTGTTTGGTGTCTCTTCAGCTATTATCCATGATCCTCTGGGATTTGAAGGTTTGGGTTATGTCATGCTTTTTTTTTTGTTTGGAGAAATGATTTAAACCTCAGTGAACTAATAATAAGCTATAGCTTCATCAAGGTTTTGGACTAAGTGTTTCTTTCCACTTATTCCATGGTGGTTTATATTTCAAGGTGTACTTATTAGTGTGTGCAATTACTCACAATTGCATACTAAAGCATTTATCAAAAGATGTTGTGATTTTTTTGCCTATGTGATTTTTTTTTTTGGTGAAACTGCGTACCAAACCAGATGTGATGACGATAGATGGGGGTGGAAATTATATCCGTGTGAGGGAGTGTAATGAGTGAGTGACAGCATTTCTTAGGCATCACAGAATGCTGAAAATGAGCTTTAGGTTGGCATTTACTTTCATTTAAAGATTTGAATGAGCAGAATATGCTTCTTAACCTCATTTGTCTGGGTAAATACCAGTGTTTCAGCACTGCTTTGAGATGATAATGTTTTTTCTCAACAGGTGTTTTATTCCTTTGATTTATTGGGTCATCTCTTTTCACAGAGCATGGTTTTTTTAAATTACTTTGCTAAGCCTGACTTTACTTCCCTTTAATGCTGCCAATTTTTGGATTCCCAATTTTATTCCACAACTTAAATACAAATCTTACATGTTTTCTTTTTACTCCACATGGACATATGTGAAATTCAGAGACCAGGAAACAAACTGAAGCAATGCACTTTGATCACACAAACTGTAGAATCAAAGTCATCTGCAGGTAGTAAACCCTGTTTATGTTAATAGTATTGTATATAAATATGTCATGTATTTTCCAGAGTACAAGTGGCTATTAATACCACTTATATCTAGGAACACATACTGCAGTGTAATCAGCACACTTTGCAGAAGTGAAAAATAGTTCAAAGAAAAGTCCATGGTGGCAGGTGACTTGACCTCTTTTGCTGGACAGTGTTTTTGGATAAAATCCAAACCTTTTCCTTTGTTGAAGTATGCCTCTAAAATAAATTACACGAGCTAGACAGAATCTTTAGTTTAAAATGGATTGTTCCCATGAGTTCCATCACAGACTTTATTTTCTCTCTTTATCCCAGTTCTTTTTACTTTTCAGAAAGGCCACAACTTGTAATTGCAGCTGAATTGGTTAGGATCACCTAGTTGATGGACAAAAGGATGAATTTATCTGTATTAAATATTATAGTGTGATTTGTATATCTAGATAGATATCTGTGTATATAAACATTTGCTTATTAATGTTATAAGTTCAGTTAGTCTTCTGGGCATCTCATACTGCTTTTGCTGTTGAATGCTTGCATTGACCTTGTGGCACTCTGTCAGTTAGACTTCAGAATTGTGTCCTGCAACATTTCTGTCTTAGCCTAGGAAAAAAAAATATTCCTTTTCCAAAAATAGATGTGTTAGATGAAAAACATTAATTTACATAACAGAAAAGCAAAATTGCGTATTTCAAATGCAAGGAAAATAGAGCATAGTAAGTGAAATATCACAATCAAAGCCAAGATAATCATGTTTGATTTAGTCTTGCTGCCTTGAAACAAAATCTTATTTAAAATATTGCTACTTCTATAATTAACGTCTAAGTGCAAAATATATTTTATTCATGCTAAAAATCTCAAAGCACTTTGCTCACAGTAAGTGCAGCCTCACAAAAGCTGTATGAAGAGCAGTATTAGTGTATCCATTTGCAAGCTTCAAGAATGAAATAAAGATGTTAAGGATGTAATTTTTTTAGAAGCTGAATGTCAACTATTAAGTAGATAGCAACCTGGGACTTCTGAAAAGTCAAATAGTTTGCTCTGTGTCCAGTGATCTACTGGACTGTTAATAGGATTGCTTAATATAGAGCCTTTGCTTTAAGTTCCAAATCACATTAACTTCTTGCAAACTGTGTAAGTTAAAACATGTTTGAAATATTTTAGGCCATGAATTCTAAGCTGGCATTATGTTATTCTAGATATGAATGATCATATGTTTAATGAAAAGTTTCAGCCAAAAACCTTATTTTTAATTTTCACTCTTAAAGTTACCTCATCAAAGACTTGAGATTGGTTTACAGTGTAATTTTCTTTTCATCTATTTTACAACTTTATGCTCTTGAGTGGTTGAAAGCTCTGTTAGCATCTCTTAGCCTTGGGAATTGCAATGTGAACCTTCCTATTACCTTATGCTGCTGTAACATTCTCTTTCATTTATGAGTAATTTGGAGAGAGATTTATTGAGAAGATGGACAATCTACTGTTTTGTTGTGAAAGGGCAATTGAACAATGTACCATTTTAAGGAACTAGAAGACCTGTGAACTGATTAATATGAATTTAATCACTGTCAGGTTTATCTCCAAGAGCTTTTTGTTTACTGTAGTCTTTGATCAAAGACAGTAAGTCTGGATTTGGTTCAATACTGTATTTTCCATTATTTCACCAATTTCATAGAAAGCAATGTGGTTGCACAAGCTTACAACTAAAGCAATGGTCTTGTGGGTTGTGTTCATTAGCAAGATCTAATTAAATAGGAAGTCTCATCTGTAGAGACTTTCATTTCCCAGTCCTTTTGTGGCTGAATCAAATAAGTGATTTTTCCTTAGACTTTTTCAAAAAGGCACAGTAGCAATCCTTTTCTTAGCACTTCACAGCTTGCCAAGGTTTCTTTCAAAGGATCATCACCGTGAATGGATGTTGTAGTTCCATCTTAGATGGATGGTACAGAACTGGGATTCCAGTTGTCCAGTTTGGAGATCACAGAATCACAGAATATGCCAAGCTGGAAGGAAGGGACCCACAAGGATCACTGATCCAACTCCTGGCTCTGCACAGCAACATCCCTGAGAATCACACTGTGTGCTTGGAAGCGTTGTCCAAACTCTTCTTGAACTTTGTCAGGGTTGGAGCACTGCCCTGGGGGCCTGTTCCAGTGCCTAACCACTGTCTGGATGAAGAACCTTTTCCTAATATCCAGCTTAAACATTCTCTGACACAACTTCAGGCCATTCCCTGAGTTCCTGCCACTGTCACCACAGAGCAGAGATCAGTGCCTGCCCCTCCTCTTTCCCCCATGAGGATGCTGTAGCTGCAGTGAGGTTCCCCCGTTGTGTCCTCCAGGCTGAACAGACTGAGTGACCTCAGTGACTCCTCACACAGCTTCCCCTCAAGGCCCTTCACCATCTTTTAGCCCTCCTTTGGACACTTTCTAACAGCTTTATATCATTCTTACATTGCAGGGCCCCAAACTGCCCCCAGCACAGAGGTGAGGCTCCCCAGCTCAGAGCAGAGCAGGACAATCCCCTCCCTGGCCTGGCTGTGATGCTGTCCCTGATGCCCCCAGGGCAGGGCTGGCCCTCTTGCTGCCAGGGCACTGCTGACTCGTGTTCAACTTGCCGCTGACCAGGACCCCCAGGTCCCTTTCCATGGCACAGCTCTCCAGCGTCTCAGTCTGTCCATACATCCAGGGGCAGACTCTGGCACTTTCCCATGTACTCTTCATATAGTTGGTGATTGCTCAGCCCTCTCATTTGTTGAGGTCCTTATCCAGGGTCTCCCTGCCTCTGAGGGAGTCAGCAGCTCTTCCCAGTTTTGTATCATCTGCAAACTTGCTCACTATCACTTTCAGTCCTGCATCCACATCATTTATGAAGATGTTGAAGAGCACAGGGACAAGGATGCAACCCACTAGTGACAGGTCCCCAGTCTGGTGTCACCCCACCATGCTCCACCCATGAGCCAGTTGCTCACCCACCTCATGATGTGTTCATCCAGCTGTGTGCTGCTGGGCATTTTGTCCAAAAGGATCTTGTGAGAGACAGGATTGAAAGCTTTACTGGAATCCAAAAGGAAGACATCAACTGGCTTCCCTTGATCAACTAAGTAGGTTACTTTATCATAAAAGGAAATCAGGTTTGCTAAGCAGGCCTTCCCTCTCATGAAACCCATCTGGCTGTGACTGATGAGTGTGAGATGTAGTGAGCTGAGCTGTGATTTTTCTGCAGACCATAAATCTGCTTTTATTTAAAGGAAATCAAGATGCTTGGATGCCTCACCCCAGTGCACATTTACAGAATCACAGTATCAATTAGGTTGGAAAAGACCTCTGAAATTGAGTCCAACCTATGGCTAAACACCCCCATGTCAATTTGAGCATGGCACCCAGTGCCACATCCAGTCTTAAACAGCTTAGGATGCTGCCAGATTGTTACAGTGCTGTAAGGTGTGTCACAGGGCCTGTGTGTGCCCTGATAGCCCCTCTGGTGTCATGTGTGTGGATAATACAGTTATTCCAGTCCTACCTCACACATCCCTGTTTATACATTCAGCAAGCCCCTGGATTTCATCCATCCTTTACTTTGCACTGACTTATATTGGTGTTTGGTTGATTAACTGTCATTGATGTTGGAGAGTTGCTGCAGCACAGGGCTTCTGTTTGAAGTGATTATCATCATAATTTACTGCCATTATAACGTTGAATGTGGTTGTTTAAGACCAGACCCAGTAAATGATACAAGAAAATTTGGGTATTTGATTATACTTCTAGTTGTTGCTGCACAATCTGACATGAAGTTTCAATATGAAAAGTTCAACATGATAGGCAAAGAGGAAGGGTTAGAATATATTGAAATTGTGTTTATGATAGCTTTACTTCTAGTGATACTTTTCTGCAGAAGTCTATTTGTGATATTTTTATATGTGGTTTTTACATGGCATGGGTTTTGTAAAAATCATTAAGTCAGATTGTTCTGTAGATTATTATAAAAAAGACTGACAATAAAATACTGGCAATTACATGTACTTGTTATGAAAAGGAAAAGGTGAGTAACTTATTTATATTTTTTATTTGTTGCTTCCTATTTTGGTATTTTGATTAAGAGCTGATTTGAATTTATGGAATAAATTAATTTTTAAAGTACATTAAGATGATTTAATTACAATGATTGATAAAATCCTTGTCTGCATAGTTTTCATTGTAAAGTAATATGAGTGCTTGAGTGTGTTTTCTTGTAAAAATAATTAAATGTCATTTGACCAATAAAAAAATATATACTTGTTAGTTATTTTATTTTGCAAATGTATGACCAAGGACATCAGCTCCTTCAGTGAGGGGCCCAGAATGGGATACAGAACTCAAGATCTGACCTCACCAGTACAGGGCTACGGGGTCAGTCACTGCTCTGCTCCTGCTGGCTAGAGGTTCTATTGATCATCTTCCTTATTTCAGCAAGAATCAAAAACTTTTTATCATTTCATGGTCCCTGTACCCAAGATGGCCTCTGACCCCCACATCTCTCACCACCCTACTCTGCTTGTCAACAGCAGCTCTAGTGGGGCACTGCTTTCCAGTCTGCCCCTTTACATTCTTGGTTGGATTTCCTAGTTTCTGTTGGTTTTACTTTTCCTTTGTTCTCTGTAAGTCTTTCCTCCACAAAGGGAATTGTGGCTGGTCTCAATCCATTGACTGTTGTACAGTTTGACAAAGATTCTCTCCTCTGTGTCATTGAAGGTGTGCCATTTGCAGCAGGTGCCTGCACAGCAAATCTTAGCTCTTTCCTCCCTCTCTCACTCTTTCTAGGTCCATAAGGCTTCAGTTCCATCCAAATAACTCCTGGCAATTATAGTTTTATCCATGCTTGAATGATCAAAATTTCCTTGATATTTCAATTTGTCATGTATTTTATGAGTATATATATCTCATGAAGGATGAAATCACTAATGAAGCTGTGGGCCTGATTATGCAATTAATATCAAGTTAAAAATCATGCTTTCAAGCTACCTGGTGCAGAATTTAACAGGGGAATCTTTTTTGTACCCTCTTCCTTATTAAAAACTCAGTAATTTAATTCATGCAATGATTTTATTTTCAATAATGAGACTGATGAAGTAAGCAGTGATTTCATTTGGGCTACAAATTTGCCATTTAGGATAATTTTTATATTTAAGTCAAATATTGTCATTCAGCTTGAATAGTGGTGGACAATTTAGAGTATAGAATTGCCTGTGATTCCAGCTGAAATACAGAAAAATCACCAGGTCTTCACAAAGCCTCCTCTTCAATTATAGGTCAAGTCAGAAAGCCAGGGTTCCTTTATGGAGATGAATTTTGTATTGGAATAGAAAGTACCAATTTTCTGATTTTTCCAATTCAGCTTAGAAACATGTGAAGAAATTGCCCAAGCTGTCTTGCAGAGTGTCTGAAGAGCTGATGCACACAGAGGTTTTTTCTACTGTGCAAGGATTTTTTTAATGTATGAACCTGTCAAAGCTGAAAGAAATTTCAAGATCAAATTCTTCTGTTTCACCCCAGAATTGCAACCCAGAAGCTTAACTTCTGCAAATATGGATTCAGAAGTCATACTGCAGGCCACACAAGTTGAATTGTAATATTCTCATTGATCAGTTCTTTTCTTTAAAATTTTTTAGTAAAATGCTGAGAGATTGAAAGCAGAAGTCAATATTTTTTTTTTCTTGCATGTTTTTATTGTCTGATGAGAAAATTCCCAAAGTATTTCAAACTATTCAGGTATTTTCAATTACCTTTCCCTCATAGTACACTACTTGAATATAAACTAATTGAAAATAATGGGCAATAGCTGACAAGTCTCTGTGTGATTGCCTAATGGCACATGACAAAACCCACCAACAGTGGAAAGGTGTTATTTACTAGTCAGATTCTACATCTTGCCATCTCAGCTGAATTGTCAGGGTTTGGTGATCCAGAAGAGGGAGCTGCCACATAAATTTCTAGCAGTTTTGAACTTAGCAAAGTCTCTTTTAAGCCCCCACCATGGAATTTTTATGGGTTTTTTTTTTCATTTTAAGATTGACTCTAGGGCTTTCATGTGATGCTTTTTTGGTCACTCAGTTCATAGTTTGTTGATTTCTAAGGACAGCATTAGAGACTTAGTGCTTTAATTTTCTTCAGTTTTCAGTATCAGTTCAGTGCATGTTTTTGAATATTCTGCCCAAATACCACACTAAAACCTTTGGTTGACATGAGAAATGCAGTCTCTTTTGCTTAATCTGCAGAATATTTTTAAACATAGGTGTTTCTGACCAGCCCGCCATGGATTTTTAATATATGTTTTCTTTAGAATGCAGGAAGAACTGTGGTGGCTGCCCTCCTTCAGTGCAACTTCACTGTTGATGTGAGACAGAGTTGGCTTCCAAGTCACTGTAGTATTTTTTTCTGTGTAAGGAGTGGCTCTTCTGTCACAGTAAGAACATACAGCTGGTATTTTGAAAATAACAATATATATGTAAAATAGCAAAACCAATGTGCACACTACAATGTGCTTTTAATGTGCTTTCTCTTTTTTCTTTAGCACTGCAGAGCAATTTATTGTGAATCTATCTCTAATTTGTGGGGTATAAAACTAAAAAACAATGAGGTACGAGGAGAAGACATTGAAACACTTACTTGTTAGAACTTGTACTTATGGTCAGGAAGGAGACCAGACTTCCTGAGCATCCTGACCATGTTTTCAAGTTCATGATTTAACCTAGGTTCTGACCTTGGTTAGTGGAACTGTAGATTGCAGCTTGCTGTAATGATAGATCTTATCAAAACTATTGTACCTTCAGATTCATTGTTAGTCATTTTGTGTTAAAAGCTGATGCAGTGATGTGACTTTGTTTCATGAGGTAACTGGAGTACTGAGAAGCAGGTGAGAGGTTTTTTTCAGCTGCCTAATATATTCCTTGGGTCTTTTTGTCATTAAAAGCTTAAGGGGATACTCAGGAAGCTTGTATTTGTTTCTCATGAAGAAGAGTGAATACTGCACTGTGTTCATTATATATTTGTGGGTGACCAACTTATCTATTTGATTCAAATTTTGAGATGCTGGAACATATCCAGAGCAGGGCAATGAAACTGATGGAGGGTCTGGACCACAAGTCTTTTGGAGGGTGGCTGAGGGATCAGGGGTTGTTCAGCCTGGAGAAAAGGAGGCTCAGGATGGACCTTATTGCTCTCTGCAACTATGTGAGAGAAGATTGTAGAGAGGTGGGGATTTGTCTCTTCTGCCAAGCAACAAGACAAGAAAAATGGCTTCAAGTTGCACCAGAGGAAGTTTAGATTGGATATTAGGAAAAAAATTCTTCACTATAAGTGTGCCTGGGCATTGGGACAGGCTTCCAGGGAAGTGGTGGAGTCATCATCCCTGAAGATGTTTGAAAGATATATAGATGTGCCACTTCTGGGTGTGGTTTAGTGGAGGATTTGGCAGTGTGGTGTTAGCAGTGGGAATGGATGATCCTAAGGGTGTCTTCCAACCTAAATGATCCTGTGATTCTCTTTCTGAAGATAAGTATAGGATAATAAAAGACCTTGTGGTTCCAGTGAAGGGTGAGAATGGAGTATTTAATTTGTTATCGACCTGGAGTACTCCTGCATGTGGTAGTATCCTGCTGCTGACTTAATCTATACTTCCAATTAGTAAATCTATAAATATGAATGCTTTCATAGAAGATACCACTGGGTTCCACTCATACCTCTGTGTGGTATCGTCATGTGGCCTTCAGATTATGCATGCAAGCTACTCTGTTTGACAAGTTAACTTTACATTGTGCAGTTGTGCACTACATTCTAATATCTGAATGTGCCAACATGAAGAACTCTGTGGCTTATTTTAGTTATTTTGTAAAATAGTTTTGAACTTTCTATTTTTTACATGCTCAGAAATGTACGCGCATACACTTTTTTCATATGTTTATGCAAGGTTTCTTGTAATAAAAATCAAAAGAAAATTATATGAGATCAGTGTAGATGTGTTTGACTTTTCCTCCAGCAGGCTTCAGAATTAGTACCTAAATAAATACTGTTTTTTTATATAGGTAATATTTTGCAAATGACTATTACAACTGAAATATATTTTAAAGTACTTGTATGTTCAAAAAACCGATGGCCTATTTGTAAGTTTTTAAATCTTCCATCAAATACAGTTTCTTTTCAGAATGCATACATTCCCCAGATGCTCTGGTTATGTTTATTTGCAAGCACATTTTATAGTGGCTCTTGTTACAGTGAATAGAGTTGACAGTTGGGCTGATTGCAGGAATATGCAAAATGTTAACCTCATAAATCTTTCTCCACCTATTGTATTGTGTAATTTTTACAAAATATGCAGAAGTACGGTGCTAGAGACAGTTCCATTATTTTAGTTGGGACCATTTTGGTATTGTAGTTAACGCTGATGTATTCAATTCAGAGACAATTATGTCTAGACACTAACAGGGGCTGTTGATTTGACATTCTATTCATAGAGAGGGCATGTGGCATTCAAAAGTGAGTTGTAAAACTATTCAGCATGGTTGCATTCTTAGTGATGTGCCTTTCCACTTCACACAACTGCTATAACTAATTATCATATTTAGTGATCATGAGATCTTGAAATGAAAATAACCCACAATTTTTTTGGGAGATACAAATTATGTTAATATTCCTTCTCTTTATACCCAGAATAAACTTCTGTTTATGTTATGGCTAGACTCAAAGATGCAAGGTGGAAGTGTTATCCTTGCAAGACTTGATGGTTTCTTGTTAAATCTATCTTACTGAGTAATTTTCATGATCTTTGAAATTTTTAATACAGACTGGTTTTGTTTGTCAGATAACTCTTAATTTTGAAGTTTCTCTGATAAGTCCTAGTGTTAACAATGTAAACTCTGCTTCGAAATTGATTGTTTATTCTGGAAATACCCCATGCTTCAGATTTCATTTATTTGCAAGAAGCACTAATTTGGTGTCCCTTGTAATAGTATATGAAGTAGATTTAATAAATTAAAAGAAGAATTCGTATTTTTCATGAACTATATCCTAAAATTGTGATGTTTTTTCCCTTGAGATTATTCATGTAGGTTTTTTTTTTAGGATTTTTTTTTTTTTTTTTTTTTTGCTTTGTTTTCATTAATATCAGCAGGCTGTTACTTTTAGTGTCTGCTGAATCCTCTGTTCTAAACCAGGGCATCATAGCCATATTTTGCTATGACTGCTTTTTCTGGGTTGTGTTTTTTCTCCCCAAGAATACTTGCCCTAGTGGAATGTCCACTTCTAGGTGAAAGCTAGAGAGACCTTGAGAGTCTGCTGAGTACATTGGGAGTGTAGCAGTGCATTGGTGTCTCTTGAGAAAGGTGCCACTGTGCCTCAGGATCTGTGACTTTATGTTGCTTTTTGATTTCTCCCTTTCCTCATGCTCCTACTCATTAATCAGAAATCTTCCTTAAAGCATGATACCTGTGTTGACTTCTGAAAGTAGCCATGTGCATTGAAATTTATTTCAGTTTAAGAATACTGCAGTATTAACTTGGTATTTCTGATTCCTAGTCTGATGATTTTAGAGGCATAATTGTTCTATGATAATTCCAAAAATGCACAGAGCTTTATTGAAGCCCTTTTCTTGATTATGTCAAGTCATAAAATGTATCCATGGGGAAATAGTGAATAGAATATTTTGTGTCAAGAAAACAGACCTCAGAGTTTAAGCTTCTTGATTCTAGTATGAGACAAATCACCTCTGCTAGAGAGCATCTTCAGAAGCAGTAAGACCTGTCTCTCTTTCTCTCCCCACCCTATGCTGAGGTGGGTCTCTAGATCAGCTTGTGACCTACATTTCATGTCAAATGTCAGACCTGTGTAGTCATTGCTTGCTTTTGTACAAGTTCAGAAAGTAGCCAGAGCAATGCCTGTGCTGGCTGGGGTTGGGCAGTGCTGACCTGGGCAACACTGACCCCCTCACACTTGCTAAGATCACTCTAACAAAGCAGCTCCAAAGGATCTGACAGCTGTGTGAGTATCTCTTTTTCTCTTTTTCTCTCTTTCTCTCTCTCTCTCTCTTTCTCTCTTTTTCTCTCTTTCTCTCTTTCTCTCTTTTTTTTTCTCTCTTTCTCTCTTCCTCTCTTCCTGTCTTCCTCTCTTTCTCTTTGTATCCTCTCATCAAATGTTTGAAAGAAAGCATGTATTCAAACCCCGTTGTTAAAAAGCTCAACAAATAAAGGAGGATTGCAACCCCCAAACTTTCAGTGACATCACCATGTTACTGTTTCTGTAGGTAACGTGCCACATTTGACTCCCGGGTTTCATGTGTCTCTATTTTATTTCTTGTGTGTGCAGTGTGCAGTGTGACAGTGATTGGAGCTCTGTACTTCTCCAGACATGGAGCTGTGTTGTTTCTTTGGTAAGAATCCTTAAGTATGTAACCATTCACGTATAGATTCCTTTTCCTGGAGAAAACCAGCAAAAGCTTACCTATGTAAATGTAACATTTGAGTTCAGATGAGAGCACGAGTCAAGAAATTCAAAGATAGAGTTCCCACAGCAACCATAATTCAACCTCGTTGCTGTGAAAGCACAAAAGCTCACTCCAAATACCATGCAGAATGCTGCATGCATGCAAGTGTATGAGACACAGTTACCACGAGAGCCATAAATTTTAATTTCTAGAGGTATTTACATTCACATTTCATATCTCTTAGCATTAGAATCTGTGTTTTTTGAAACAGAGCAGAAATGAAAAAAAAAGAAAAGAGGACATTTAGATTGGGGTATCTTTTTGCTTTCTTGTAATGTACAATTGATTATATTACTATCTCTGTCTTTCTCTCTCTGACTTTTATTTTTAAGGTAATATTG
Organism: Oenanthe melanoleuca; assembly: GCF_029582105.1. Classification (NCBI taxonomy): domain Eukaryota; kingdom Metazoa; phylum Chordata; class Aves; order Passeriformes; family Muscicapidae; genus Oenanthe; species Oenanthe melanoleuca. Next base: position 58,346,001 of record NC_079337.1, on the reverse strand, counting down.
AATGTGAAATATAATCTGGTCTATTTCCTCATCTATTTTTTTCAATGTGTTTATCCCTATTACTAAACCTGCAGCTAATGGGGTCTACTTGTTTGCCTACCAAGGATAAATAAATCAGATATTTATCTGCATGTAGCCGTGCATCTTGTTATTAAACTTCATCTGTCACTTAAGGTTCTATTATAAAATATCTCAAAGCATATGGAATATATTTCTTTACAATATCTCATAGGATACTTTTGGTTTCTTTCTTTGCCAGCTAAGTCTGCTGATTTTGTCATCTTAGTCATGTTTAGTTATTATCACAGTTAGTGAAGAGGTGGAAGTGTCTTTGTTTTGAATTTATATTTTTTGTTAAGAAAGATGTAAATATTTAAATTATAGTACTTAATGAACACAGCAAGAGTTTTTAAATAATATCTACAGGATTTCCAGAAGTACATTGGCTGAAATATCTATATGATGTTTCTTAGCCTTTCAGGTATGGCCAGTGGAGGGAGAGACCATGATGTTTGAAGATTGGTATATTAAGTCCCATTCCCATGGGTGATTATTATATCTGTAGGCTGGACTGAGTATTCATGATTATTTAAAAAAATTCCCTTTGACTGTGGCACGTGCTAATACCTCATAATTTACTTGGAAAAAAACCCACAGCATAATTGTATCTCACCAGTTATTTAAAATAAAATTTTAAAAAGGGCAAATGACACAAGATAGGGTTCGTGATAAGAGTTTCTCTTCAGTAAACTACAAAAAAATTAATTTAGACTTCATCTAGTTTCTACCAGATTGATTTTTCTCAACCCTCCATCACATCTTAGCCTGCTATATGAGCCTTTTTATGGACAGTCTGGGCAGAGCTGAAAGTCTGATTGGATGTGAAAATGTTCTCCTTGGGAAATCTTTGGATCCTGCCCTTCCCAGATTGTTAGGCAATCTGCTCTAGGAAACCTGTTTTGACAGTGCCTGTTATCTCTGCTCAGCAGAGTCCTATAGGGACCCTCACTGCCTACCTCAAAGCCAGGGTTAGGGGAATTCACTCTGCAGCCCACTGCCTTCCCAAAGCTTTATTGTTCCATTTCATTGTGTTCAAATGCTACTTAGGAACTGCACACATATTACTGTACCTGTGTCTAAAATAATGTTGTTAGTGTATATGAAATGCAAGTTTTCTTGTGTAAGAATTTATAACCTGAAATTTGAGCTCCATCTGGAAATGAAAGCATTCACAATGACTCAACAGTTTCTTACTAGGTAAACACATGAAGATTAATTTAATTCTGGCTGCCACCTGATCAAGAGTTGGTCTAGTCTTTCCACAGTGATTTCACTGTATTTGAATTCTGTGAAATGAGGAAGGGGACTGGGAATTGTGATCCATGGCAATTCTTCAAGGAGCAGGTAGTGTCCTGGTGTTTGAGTGAAGTCCTGGATAAAACTTGATTCATAAGGCTCTATGGTCCCCTGAAACAAGAAGATGAATACTTTGGATATAGGTTTTGGGTAAGAACTGTGTTGTGACCATAAGCTCCCATCAACATCCTTAAATTTCTTTTTCCAATGTACATTGCTAATGTTTTGGGGCTTCTCTGTAGTGTGAATATTTACAAGGATGGTTTTGTTTACTTCTTTCTGTCCTCTTGCATGTAGTAGTTGTAGTTTTAGTATTTGAAGTAAAATAAATAATTTCAGTGGAAACTAGGAACTGTAGAGGGATGATTTGAGATTTTTTGCTGGAAAACAGTAAAATATTTCCACTTGAAATTGATCTATCTGTAGTAAATAGAAATACATCAATAGACACAGGGTCTAGAAAACACTAAGTTTACATTTGTGTTTATTACAAATTGATCAATAGCTGTTGCTGGATGACTTGATGTAGTTATTTTATACAATTAATCACTGTGCATTCAGGCTCAGTGAAGAGAAATACACAGTCAATACTGCCAGAGATTGCTGGTAATCATGATGAGCTCATTTTGTTTTGAGGTGATGGGGGTCCTGTGGGACAAAAATACCTATATGGCAAAATGCTTTCTGTGTTGTGGCAAAAGTGCCTGGTGTTGGGAACAGGGCCATAGTTTCAACATTTGCTGCCATCAGAGGAGAAAGTTGGTGTAACTCTACTTATGCATGATTTTCCTACCAGCACGTAACTCCCTCTGTGTGCATGTGTCCCCAGAGACACAGATTTCCTAATGGAACTGAGGACTTTGATGAAAGTGGATGGATGGCCATGTCACCTCGCAGCTCCCAATGGAGAAGAAAATTTCTTTGGTGGGATAAAAACCATTTGCTTGCATCATGGGTTGTTAGGTATGAGATAGGATTTGATGTTAAATATGTTAGTCACTCTTGGTAGATGGAGGGTTGGTATGTAGAATATACTGTCCCATATGTTAAAGAATTTTGTCCTTTATCTTCATTTGAAAATAGGTGTTTTTGTCAATTACAATGAGTTGGAAAGAGGTAACTTTTAAAATAAATTTCAGTTTAATTTTTAAAAAATTTTCAGTATTTTAAATCTACCTATTTGTTATCTCTGATAGAAGTTGACCATTCTCTGTTATTGAAGGTAATACTGTTCCTTTTGCATGACTGTATTTCCAGTTTCCAACTTTGACCAGCTCCTAACCATTGAGACTAACAATTTTTTTCTCCCTGGATTGGCTTCATGCTGATTTTTCACAGAAAAATCTAGTTAAGACTGCCAACTTAGTTTTGACCCTAAGCCTCACTAGAAAATTTCTGGTGTCCTTTTGCCCATTAAAAGAAGAAAGAATTCCATCAACCTCTCCTTGAAAAACCTCTAGTACTTGCATGCTTTGAAGGAGGAACTTCAAATTAACAAGGTGAATATAACTAGAGTGTCTTTGTCTGTCCCTGTGAATACCCACTCTACTTTGACCAATTTATATACCTCTGAAAAATTATTGTTTAAATAATCTCATGTAAGTGTTTGTAGAAGTGTGTAGACAGAATTTTTTTCCTGCTTCTCTGTCAACTCAGCATACAGGGAATGTTTCCTGATGCAGAGCTGAATTGACCTTTCTGTATTTGCAATTCTGATCTGATTGGAATCAGAGATGTTTTTTGGTATTGAAGCCTTACAACTTTCTGTTCCCTTCTTTGAATTGCATTCCTCTGCTGGAAGGGGCCTGAGTAGAGGAAGAATCACTGTTTGATTTGACATAGAGCAGGTACTGGCCATAAAGAGTACCTTGGAAAAGGATGCCAGGGTTGAAGGAATGGACTGGCACTGTGGAGCTCAGGTGTAAAGGAAATCAGAACTCTGAGTGTGTAGAGGACACAGGTAGCACTTGGTCATGCCAGTTACATGCTGAAGCAGCCTGAACAGAGACTGGTGAAAACATCATTTTGTTTTGAAGTGATGAGGGTCCTGTGGGACAAAAATGCCTATATGGGAAACTGCTTTCTGTGCAGTGGCAAGGGTATTAGGTGTAAGGTATTAGGTTTTCTGTCATCTAATGGAATATGTTTCCTTTTTTTAAGGACCTGGAAATTTTTACCTTTGAAAACCTTTTCAGAAACATTTTGCAATTGCTGTATCAAGTGTGCAAGTGCCTGTGCAGCCTGATTTAAATGCCAGACATGTGTGCATTGTAGTATAATAATTGTATTATGATGCTGGTTTAATTTTCACCCGGTTGAGCAGATAAATCAGAGTAGTGAAATGCAGAATACTGTTCTATAAGCTGTGTCTGATCTATTGCAAAAATTGGAAGACATGTTGTTAGCCTTCTGGAGAGCTGGAATCTCTTTCCCTTTAGCAACATTTCTGTGCAAGGTGAGAAGCAGTGCACTTTAAAATGTGTTGTTTCTAATCATGTGGTTTTAGTTTTTGGGTGTCTAGGGTGAGATGCTGAATTGCTGAGTTGGCACTCTTATACTCAGTGGAAATCCTGTACAGAAAGGTATAAACTACAGAAAATATAAGGGATTGGACCACACAATGAGTGGTATGGAGAAAACAAGACAACTACAGGTATGACCTTGAGTGAGTTATATCCTTTTCGTGTGTTGAATAAAGTAAAGTTAAAATTTTGATGATTCCAGCATGTAGCAGCCATCGAGTTACGTACTGAAGTTTTTAATTTCTGGTTATTTGCATTTGCACTGCTGGCAAAAACCTTTTTAAGAATTGAGTGTATGAGAGAGAAGGAAAGTCTTCACGTAACTACAGAAATAAAAAATAATTTTGGATGAAAATGGCTTGCTTTACAGAAATATTTAGCATGAAAAAGAGTACATTAAGGAAATAAGTTGAAGTAATTATCTTCTCACATAGTCTCTTGCTAATTAAAAAAAATACTTTTTTAGTGTCTTAACTTTTTTTCCAATTGCCTTTAGCTGCTTCAAGGGTGAATACAAATACAAAAAAAACAACTGTGTGAACAAAGAAAATGAAAGAGACTGGAGCTTTTGGATAAATACTTACAAGTTGCTATAAAAAACAAAAGTAAATGAAAGGGATATAATTCTCACAGATTTCAAATGTAATTATGTTATGTCATAATTTTATAGGGTATTAGTCTATTAGCAGTAGTTGTGAAAAATAAAGTCAAATTCAGAAACCATATTTCATATTGTAAACAATATTTGATAATAATAAATATAAAATAATAATTATATTTAATATTTAAAGTTTAAAACATCAAATTTGTGAAAGTTAGCTGCTGTGACAGTCTTGTGGCTTTGGAGTTCTAACTGACTGCAAAATGAAAACAATGAGCAATGAATCTGTGGATTTAGGTGGGAAATAAAAACTAATTACTGGGTTCAAGAGGTTGTCATACTTCCTTTGTATACCTAGCATTAAGTACAATTTTGCAGTAATGATGGTTAACACATCCAGGAATGCAAGGGAAGGATCTGAAAACTAAGATGCAAAATATCAGATTGATTAATACATTGTGAAGCAGTATAAACAATTTTAACTAAACTTAGTAAATTTATGTTGCTTTCCTGTTATGATTTTTCTGTTGGTTAATTTGCAACATTCAGAAAATCTCATCAAGTATCTCTATCACTGTTACAATGTCACCAGGTTCTACTGTAATTGTCTGCAGGTGATAATAATTAATATTTAAAAATGCAGTTACTTTGCTCTTTTTTTAAAAAAGGAGAAAATCATTAAAAAATGAATTCTATCCTAATGGGACTCAATTTAGAACCTACTGAATGCTTCAGTAAAACTTTCATTGACTTCAGGATGAGCTGAAATCTCACTTTTCATATCAATTCTTGCTGATGAGGTGATAGCTGTTTTTCTACAGGGAACAGTTGTAAAGTATTGCTGGAAACCATGAAGTCATAGCTGCTGGCTTTGTTCCCCTCCTTCAGGTGGGATCTGGGGATATAGAACATAGATGCCTCTCTTTTCTGAAAATCCTGAAGTGTCTGTTAAATCACAGCTTTTCGAATCCTCCCAGAGGAGTTTCGCTCAGGATTTTTTTTTTTTAAATACATGTAGTAGATGTCAAGTAATAAAACCAGAAGAGTTATTTGTTGTATTTTTATGGTTGAGGCTGTCATGTCATATTTGCAGAGCTGTCAGTGGTCAGTCAGCACTGCCTGAAGTCTCAGAGGTCAGTGTGTGAACGCTGTGCGAGGGCTGTTTGTGCTGCTGATGGTAGAGAGGGAGCTTGGGTTGCATTATGATGATTTACCTTATTCAAGCGGGAATTCTGATTGCTGCAGCTCAGATGATTTCCAACGTGACAGGCATATCATGTGTTTAATTATGGGATGTGCTGGTGGGAGAAGGGCTGGCATGGCTGGAGTGATATGGCACGAGCAGTGTGGGCTGTGCTTGCTGGGACAAACTGCATCCCTGTGCTGGCCCCTTTGCCACCCTCTTCTGATGCAGCTGCTTGGCTTCTGTGAGATTGCTTTTCTCAGATCAGGTCCAGTAATTTAGCTTTTTGCAGGGTAACAATATGTCATGTATAGAAGGAAAATCTAACTGATTTTGGTGGCCAGTATGGAGTAAGGTTAAGGTCTGTGTCCTTGAAATACAGAGAAAATACAGTAACAGATGTGCAGGATTTAAACTGCACATTTATTATTCCAGTTCTGTAGATATAAACAGATAATTAAAGCATCATTTTTACAATGTCTTCATCAGCAAAAAGTTTGATCTTCTACCTTTTGATACCTTTTGATACAGCATTTGTTTTTTGTTCACATCTGTTGTTAAATTTTTGTATTCCTCAAGGCATTTCTCTTCTGAATTATGGAAATATTTTTCTAGAATCTTATCTCTTATTTTTCTCCATCTTATTCATTCTTTATTTAAGATGGTTAGAACTGTGCCTGTAGCCACTTATTTTTTCCGTGTTGTCATGTAGACTATATTTTCTTGAATGCCTGATTCTGCTTAACAATCAACATTCTTTATTCCAAGAGTTGTGGAAGTACATTTTCAGTGGTACAGGTCTTACAGAAGATGGAAACTGCTGACCTAAGGTTGCAATTATTATACATTTTAACTTACTATAAAAATATTTAAATCTTTCTTGAAGACAGGACTTCTTGGCAGGAAGATCCCAGAATCACAGAATCACTAGGTTGAAGAGACATCCAAGATCATCAAGTCCAACCCCTGTCCTAACCTTTCAACTAGACCATGGCACCAAGTGCCACATCCAGTCTTTTTTTAAATACATCCAGGGAGGGTGACTCCACAACCTCCTCAGGCAAAGCATTCCAATAGTTTATTATTCTTTCTATGAAAAACTTCTTCCTAATATCCAACTTATATCTCCCTCAATGTCCTCATTCATGTCATCAATGAAAATATTGAACAGAACTGCCCCAGCACAGACCCCTGGGGGACACCACTGGTGACTGATCCCAGCTGGATGCAGCACCATTCACCACTCCATGGGCCTGGCCATCCAGCCAGTTCTTAACCCAGCAGAGTGCTGTCCAAGCCACGGGCTGCAGCTTTTCCAGGACTGTGCTGTGGGAGACAGTGTCAAAAGCCTTGCTGAAATCCAGGTACACAACATCCACAGCCTTTCCTGCATCCACCAGGCAGGTCACCTGGTCGTAAAAGGAGATCAGCTTGGTCCCTCCTGAACCCATGCTGGCTGGGTCTCATATCCTGGCCATCCTTAAATTCTGCATGATGGCACTTAGTAGAAACTGCTCCATAACCTTACTTGGTACTGAGGTCAGGGTAACTGGCCTATAATTTTTAGGATCCTCCTTCCCACCCTTTTTATAAATGGGTGTCACATTGGCCAGCTTCCAGTCATCTGAACCACACCACTGAGCCAGGACTGCTGGTAAATGATGGAGAGAGGCTTTGCAAGCTCATGTACCAGCTCCCTCATCACCCTGGGATGGATCCCATCTGGGCCCATAGATTTATGAATATCCAAGCATCTCAGCAGTTCTCTGACTGCCTCCTCTTCAATAACAAGGGAAGCATTTTGCTCCCTGACACCATCTGGCAACCCAAGAGGACAGTTGTCCTGAGGACAAGCTGTCTTCCCACTAAAGACTGAAGCAAAGAAGCATCTTCTCCTCATTTGCAGTTACTAAGTTCCCTCCCTCATCCAACAGAGAACAAAGGCTGCTCTTATCCTCCCTTTTACCATTAATAGGGTGATTAAAAACATATATAATCAATGCAGGTAGCACCCATAAAAATTCATCCTGTCAGTCTTTGGATCTAGTCAGAGGTGGAGTTTAGTTCTTGTCAGTCAATGATAGCTGTGGCCAGGTGAGATGGGCTTTGTGCATGTGGAGCTGCAGAGATGTGAAGCAGTTGTGCTAACTCACCACCAGTCACCTCCAGCTGTTCAGTGTGATTCAAATTCCTGATGGAATCATGAGCAGCAAAGTCTAAACTAACTGTAACTTTAATGAGCACGATTCTGACACTATTTTAAATTTTCCTTTCAGCATGATACTGTGTAAATATACTAATGTATATAGACATATATAAATATAGTATGTAAATATAGCAGATTTATGCAAAAACTCAAGGCTTAAGGCTCCCAACGTTACCGAGCACACTGGATTTCAAGGGCAGTTGTCTGCATTCACTATCGTGGTGTCCTAAGCATCAGGAACAACCTTTAGTAGATTAAAAACAATAACTGATTTTAAAAAGAAATAACAGAGCCCTTAGTTTACAGCTTTTTTATGTACACCTCTGCAACTGTACAGTGCTTTGTTTGTTTAAAGAAGTGGCATTCGCCTTCAGCTTTTCTTGGTTTTACACAGAATCAAAGGAAGTGTTTGCCTTTTATCCTGGTAAGAAGAAGAAGGTGAACCCTTTATTCTCTAGGGAAAACGCTAGCTATATCTAGCTTGAAGAGTCTTTTAGGTCTGCTTATTTGTTGTGCTCACCATGCCTTGCCTTGGTACTGAAATGTCTGACAGAGTCATCAGAGATCAGGCAGATGAAGATGTTGACAAAAACCCCATCCCTTTGTGATGTGTACATTTTTTCACATGTAAAAAACAAAGCAGTTCCTCTCTCAGGGCTAACAGTCTTTATTGCTATATTGTAACTCGGTCTGTAGGCATTATCCAATCCTTAATTTGTGAAATGCTTTTTTTGTTGCTTTTTATCATTCCATTTATACAGAGAGTAATCTTCTGAATATGTATTTAATTGTACAGCCTTTTACTTTTTTCCCTTAGTTCTGTCTCTTGTAGCTTGACTAGACATGCAGTATTTTACTTTATTGATTGCAGTTTTTCCATCAGGATATTCATGGGGAAAATTTAGAAAATATGCTATAACTGTAGACCAAATGTAGAGTATGAGAAGAATAGAAATGTATTTTACAGTTTGGTTTTGTGTAAATTAGATTTCATATATATAATTTAGGAAAACACTTATTAGTCTACCTAGGGGAGATGCATATAAAATTAAAGAGTTGAAAACATTGTACTCAGTGTAATTGAAAATTGTCACTACTTGAAAGTTTATGTTTTTTGTTAGACAAGTTGAGAAAACAACTTGAAATGATGATAACTCACTGTTGCAGGGACATATTTAGTAATTTTCAGAAAATTAAAAAAATACACACATTATTGTTGCAATTTTGAGCTAGAGAAAACCCATATTTAGGAAATACCAGTTTCTCTGATTCTTCTGTATAAAGTCTTGCTGACGTTTTTAGGGTATGTACAATGAGTGACCTTTGACAAATTAGAGTCTATAGCTGGAATGTTTTCATGATAGCTGGTGTGCAATTGATCTATTTGATCTCTAATATTATGACAATACAAAGATAGTTTAAAATAGTTTATATTTGAAGTATTTAATCCTTTTGTTTCATTATTTCATTTAGGAAGGCTTCTATTGGCAAATATTGTCACTTGTTGCTTTGATGTCGCAGCATCAAGCACTCAGAGTGACACTGATGATCAAGAAAAGGAGGTGATTTTAACAATTTACTCTGGCCTGCTTCATAACCTGAACTGTGGATTTCCTCACAGTGTTTGCAGCATTAAATGAATAATTTTTGACAGAACTGGGGAATAATAATCTCTTTGTGAAGATAGCTTTTAGGCCCCAAACTCCTTTTTTCTTTCTACTTTCAGTAAGAAATAGGGATCTTAATTTTATGAGGGGGGAACAGTAGTCCTCCTGTAAGCTTTTAATTTTATTACTAAGGACCTTGATGAACAAGCTATTGTTTGCTTTATTAGTAATTTGTTTGAGTAAAAATTTAAAGGATTTGGCTCATTTGCTTTCAATACCTAGATGTAAGGACATAATTTTTAGTGTATTAAGGTGCTCTTCTCCTTTCTTTTTATTCCATGTACATCTGTTCAGTATAATTGCACATCCTGGATGACTGAGCCTGATTCAACACCTGTTGTTGAATCAGTGATCTTTTACTTGAATTAACAGTTTTCGTCCATAAAAGGAGAAATCCAGTTTTGTGCTTCATAAATTAAGAATACCACAACATTTACAATCCATTCTGAAAAATTTCTTCTGCTGTAATGCCAGCTAGTACAGTGTGTAAATAGGGATGGACAGTCCCCATATGCCACACTCTATTTATGTGGACACAGCCTGGCTGCATTATGATTGTCTACTCTTCTTCATCCCATTGCTCTTCTCTTACGTGCTTGAAAAGTTAAAAATGTAACTCAAACAACTGTGTTGTGATCATGAAGTTTATTTGAAATGTTGTTTTAGTAAAACCTAATTTAAATGGTTTTTAGTGCCATGGGGATTGAGTTGAAGTTTGGAATGCATATACAAAAGGGTTCACATTGAAGACTGTAGGAAAATTTAATGTGATTTTTGAACAGGCGATTGATCATATATGTTTATTTGGAAAATCTGTCAGATCTCAGTCAAGAGAGCATGGAACTACAAGTTATCACCTTCCAAAAATGCCCAAACAACTCTGGTGCCTCTGCCAGGTATCTCTGATTATCAGCTTCCTTGCTAGGAAGGTCGTAAAAGTTCTTTCCTCGGAGGCTTTTGCCCACAGCCTGAGTGTTTCCACAAATGAGTACTGATTTACTTATTTTTTTCCTTACCAAATGATTATTGCATCAATTAGATATTTAATTACTGTGCACTGAAGCCCTTTGCCCTTGCCTTAAAGCAACTAAAAATAAAAATCACTCATGGGGAGATTCTTGTTTCATGAAAAATCCCTTTACCAGTCTCATTTCTATTGCAGAAGCCTTTTACTTCAGGTTCCAATTCCATGCATTATGGTATAAAAATTTTAGAAATACTACATGAATGAAACATATGCCAGGATTTATCAAAGTTTTCCTGGTCTAGCTGATATTAAAGCCACAGTGGGACATTAGGATATTAAGAGACAACTGTGCTGTTTCCCTTGTAGTAACTGCTTCAGTGCATTAGGTATTGACCATCAGACCCCTAAATGTTTTCTTTTAAATTAACTGTTTAAAGGATGTGTGCTTAGAGAAGACCAAGCTTCCTGTTGTGTTTCTATAACTGTTTGTTAGTTTGTATTTAGGGCTTACAGTTCTATATTTGAATTTTAGAATCTGAGAATCAGGATTTCTTAAAGTAGTGTTGGCTGTATTTTCCTGGCCTAATGTGTCTGTGCTGTGATAACTGAATCATATGCTTAAATTAGCTGCTCTTGAACAAGGAAAGAAAAGCCATGCACATTCTGACAGGGCTCATATTGCTATTCCTCAAGTGTGATAAAAGGAGAAATTATATTAACCTGTTTTATATAGTTCAGTCTAGCTACTTTATGTTTCTACTAAGAAACCAATGAATAAATCATAAGTATGACATATGTGTTAATCTAACCAGATCCTCAAGGAAGAATGAGTAGAGCAGGTGTTATTTTTACAGCTGTATCTCATAATTTGAGTTCTTTCCATTTAGCTAAGTTTCCAAATGCTTTCTTTTTAAATATACTGCAGGATTTAGACTTGTGATAAGTGTATTGATACAATACATCAAACTCTGCTTTTTCTAAAGCCCTAATTTAGCTTTTAAACTAGTTTAAAATTAACTTGTACCATGATCCCTTTGGAGAAAGCATATGTCTTAAAATGTTCTGCAATGCCTAGTTAAGTTGTCAAGTTGAAGCAGTGAGTTCTTCTCTCAGAACAAGTATTAAATAAAAATGTTAAGTTCTGGTTTATGTAAAGATCTTTCATGTAAGGCTGTGGCTTCACTGAATTCTCAAGACCTTTGTTCACAGAGTTGAATCTTTAGTTGTTAAAGAATTGACCTTATAGATATTAAGGGAAGTCTCAGTTTTTCTCCACTAAGCTGTGGACAAATTTAGATATACGGAGCATGTGTTGTTTCTCATTAGGAAATGTTTGTGTCTGTCATTTCTTTCACATAAAAATTAAAGATTTTGGTGTTTTGGCTAGGCTTTTTTTTTGTTTCAGGATTTAGATGGTGAGTATTTATGAAGGAAAATTAAATCTCTGTGTGCCACATAAGGTAAGTAAATTTACTGGTTTTTTCCAGATGATTTATATATAAAATATTATTATTAATGTTTTGGTTGATACTTCATTTATCACAAGTGAAAGTTGTTGAAAATTACATATGAAAAAATCACTTTCTAGCTGTGTCTGTCCTCTCATAGATATTGCTGTTTTTTGGAAGTATATTCTAGGTTTTAAAGGAGCTATCAGTAAATCTTCATGGTAGAGATAAAATGCTCCTGTATGTTTGAACAAAAAATAATAGGTTTTGAAACAATTATGGCAAACTAAAAATTTTGTATCAAGTTAAAAGAAGGAAACAATCCATTTTCACAGCAATGAAGTGGCCTGACATAGAGAGACAATAGAGAGATTTCTGTTTCAGTTTGGCAGCTGGTGGCATTACGGTTATAATTCTATTAATAGTCAAAGAAAGGCTGGTAGCTATAAATAAAATCTAATTTGGTCACAAATATTTTGCTGAAGTACAAGCATTCTTTTTAATATGTTTATTTGCTATTCCTCTGTTCAATTTTATATGTCATTTAAATATAATCAGTAATTCTTCATTCTGCAGGAACTCTTTGTAATCAAGGTGAAATATCATGATGATTGCTTTTGAAAGATGAGAATTTAGAGCTAGGAAGGAGGGAAAAGGCCCTGGCATTTCCTGTGGCTTCTAATATTAAAACAGGTAGCAAGAGAATTTGTTGATGAATTTAAGGGTCCCTGTGTAAGGAGCCTTTATGCCCAATTAGGCAGTGACTGTGTATCAACTTATCAGCAAAGGGAGGAGATGCAGCTGGTTTCAGAGGGCTGCCCTCTGAATATCTTCAGGAAATATTCTGTGTATTTAGAAAATATTTCTGTGCAGGGCCCATGAGTCGGTAGTCCCAGGAAGAACTTCAGTGCTGATCAGGTTCTGTCTGTGACTCTTGCAGTGTCACAGGTAAAATCAGCTTTGTTGGCTGCTGATGCTGTGCTCCTTCTGTTTCACTGGGCTGGGGGAAGCTGGCACACTCAGCTGGGCTCTCAACGAGGAGAATGATCTCACTGCCTTCTCTAAGTATTTATTAAGGACAGAAGTTCATGTTGCTGGAAGCCCTAGATTTTTTTCTAATTAGTTGTGGAAAAAGTCTTGTTAGTCTTGCAGAGCTTTGTGTAGTTCTGCTTCCATTCTTTGGAGTGGTGACTTTTTCTGTGCCCTTCAGTGACCATGGAGTTCTGGGCTGCTTCTTGGCTGTTCACTTTGATTGAGCCACTGTACTGAGAACCTCATGGCTTTTAAGCATCAAAACCTGCAAAGGATAATTCAGTGGGTGAGAAAAACAAAGCTTGTTGAAAATACTCCGTTAGTTGTTTCTCCCTGTGTCTGAGTTGGTCCCTGGATAGATGTCTGGGGTTGTGAAGCCTTCTTCCACACAGAGGCTCTGAACTGAGCCCCACTGAAGAAGGTTTTTGCATCAGCTCAGGCCTCTGTTATGTGAATCAGTCCTTGCAGCTTTTACTCAGGTAAAGCTGTGTGGCTGTGCTGGGAAGCTGGGTTAGGAAAAGAGGACAAGACTCCTCTATTCTCATTTTGCTTCTAATTTTTATCAATTCTTTGGTCATAACTGTATTTTGCTGCAGCCATTCTTAAAAGCTTTGACTTTGGTGATTTTTGCACTTTTATAATTTCATGGGGAATTAGAGTGTAATGAGATGTAATTTTTTTAAAAGCCCTTGAAAGACCTATCTCTATCTTTTTGACACCAAAGTTCAAAAAAGTAAAAAAATCCCACATTAGCAATGGTATCCCTTTGAATACGAAATCATCAGATGTTGCTGTTCTCTTGGTGGTTGTAGGATGTGATTTTCATTATTCCACAATATGCCTTGGCAGTTTACAGTGTTTGCTGTACCACTGTGTTCACAATGTTACATGGTAAAGTCCAGAGGAAAATGGGACCTTAATGGTCTGTCTGCCTGATAAAAAGCTGAGATTCAGAGATTTTGTAACCAAGATTTGGTTTGTGGGTCATGGAGGGTTGATTTCTTTGTCTTTTTACTCTGAGGGGAAAAATGTCAATTTTTAGCCTTTTTGAATGTAAGTTTCTATAGGACTGTTTTTCACAGCTGCCTCAGAGTTTGTATAAAGTTCATAGAAGCAGAAATCTCACCTTTATTTGAATACTGAGTCATTTTGGCTATTGTCTGTGTTTGATTTATTCACAGATATAATTATGTATGTTTGCTTGCTTTTATTTATTTAGCCCAATTTGGGATTCTAAATATGTATTCTTTAAGAAACTGAAAATATAGCAGTGACTATTACAGTGTTAAAAACTTTATGCAGTTTAGTAATTTAAAGAAATACAAAGTAGTGGGAAATATCCGATAAAACTCTAGATCCAAGTGGAAAAATAAGTTCCATCTCCAAAATAGTTTCTTCCTTATGGAATTTAATTCTGAGCTATAGCATGTATATACTTTGCCTTGAATGAAAATAAAAAATATTATATAATCATTTAGGTTAGAAAAGAGCCTTAATATCATAGAGTTGAAATATTAATACTGCCAAATCCACCACTAAACCATGTCCCAAGCACCACATCTACCCATTTTTTAAATACCTCCAGGGATGATGATTCAACCAGCCTGCTCCAGTCCTTCACAGCCTTTTGGTGAAGAAATTTATCCAATATAATCCTGTATTACTTATTTTCTTACTCCTATGCACCCCAGTTTATAAAAGAAGTGCAGGAGTTTTTGCATGATTTTGACTGTAATTGAGAGTTTATATTTTCTTTTTATAGATTTAAATGATTATCAGGAGAATAACAGATCAATACTATGCTCAATAGATAAGGCTTATGATTTCATTAATATTTATAGGTTAATACTGTGCTCAATAAGAAATGCCTTCATAATTGAACTGTAGGAAGATTAAGTAACTAAGTATGAAAGGTTAATTATGGAAAGTAACTGTCAAGCTAAAGGAACAGTGTTGTCAGCTGTGGTGCTCACCATTCTGTTCCAGATCGTGTGAAACAACTGTTGCAGGACTATTTTGGGGGAAGGGATGAGGCCTTTTCCAGAGTTCAGTTTAGGTGAGATCAGAGACAAATAAGTTCTTATATATGTGATATCTTGGCAACCATGAGGAGTTAAGAAGATAATTTTAGGTAATTTTCTCATGTTTTCCGTAGCATGAGAATGTTTTACAATTTCTCACTAAAAAAAAAAAAAAAAAAAAAAGGAAAAGAGGAAAAATTATTATTATTATTATTATTCCCTCTAACACAATAAAAGTGTCTTTTATGTTTAAAACACTTTTGCTTGTTAGACAACTGCCTAAGTGTTAAAAATACTTTTCTCCTGAAACATTGCTTACTCAGGGGAGAGAGTAAGAGAGCAAAGCTCACCTGACATGACAAAGGTTCTAGAAACACAGTGCAGGGAGGTGTTTCAGATGATTTGGTGGGGAGGGAAGATGTCCTCTACAGATTGAGGGAGCTGTGGTTTCCACTTTGTTTCCCCAGTTCTCTCTAGCTTGCTTGATTGTCCTTCACAGCACTGGTGCAGGGCAGTAAGAGTACAACAGGATAAAATTATCAGCACTTATGAGCCGTTAAAATCTACTGGAAACATGTCTCTTCACTTTAGTCTTGATTGATGAGACAGTCTGTGTTTCTCTGGTTGTAATTTGCAGAGAATGACAACCTCAAAACTGTTTTTGAATGACCTGCTCACAGTCAATACACAGCTGTAATTGGAACAAGTAAATTACATTTCAAATCCCCCAAGAATATTTCTTTAAGGGATATATGTAGCTTCAAGTATGGAGAGTCATTATAAGACAAACAGGGAGTGCACTGTGATTGCAAGATAAATCCTTTATCATACCTGATTTCTGAGTATTTTTGGCTATTTGACTTTATGGTTTAGTCCCAGGAATTGTAGTTTGAAGGGATATTCACATCACATGGTCCAGCCTCCTACATGTAGCGTGCTGCTATGTGCAGAAAGCTTTTTGTGTAAAAATGAGGACCAAAAAAGACATTGAATCTTTCTCTTGTTGTCTGTCACTGTGTTCTCTCTCCTGTCTGTCACCCACACGTTTTCTGAAGCTCCTTTTACAGCTGTCACACTCAAGGCTTCCCTGCATTCCTGAAACATCCCTTCCTAGACCTGTCTTCAGGTGGGCTCTGGTCTCCCTTGTTTTGTGCCCAAGTTTTTGAACAGTGCTTTTGTACTCTTTCTTTTTTGCCTGTCCTGGTTTTCGCCTTCCTTTTTCTTTTAAAATTTTAGCTCATCAGAAAGTTTCTTCCTAAGCCAAGTGGGTGTACTGCTGGAACTCCTAGCCTTTCCAGAGGGCTTTCCTCCTGCCTGAATTCTCAAAAATCAGCCTCTCCATGTGCCTGTTCTTCTGGGATTTTACCCAGCTCCTTAAATAAACCTCAATCTGCAGTTCTAAAATCCCTCCTCACCCTGCTGCTTAACTCTCTAGCCTGTTTCCAAGTCTTCAAGCCAGTTATCTTGAGGTCACTGCAACCCAGAGCACTGGACAAGGATCAACAACCAGTTTATCCCTATTTGTGAGTGGCAGCTTGCACAGCACTACTACTATTGAGCCTCTTCAGTGTTTGTGTTAGGAAATTGTCACCAATGCAGTGCCACAGCCTGCACTGCTGGCACAGTGCTGTGTTCTCCTTTCAGCAGATGTTTGTGGTTAAACTCCTCCATTCACTTGGTCAGGAAGTCTGTAGGACATCCCTACCCACAGCAGTGAAAGGTGTTTTTCTCTTGCTCATGCCCTTGGTCTCTATTTCCTAGGGAAAGAAAACAACCCCAAGTGAGCCTGTGTGCAGACACATTCTCTCTGGTCCAGGTTAGGTGAGTTCTGCCTCTCCCCAGCAGTGGTTCCTCTCAGACAAGATGCAGTGATTTAGGAAACCAAGTCCTTGCTAGTGACCCCAGCTCTGAACACTGCAGACCCATGAATGTATTTGTTTCTACTTGTGCCCCTTCTTTGGTAAGGACTTGTTAAATGTAAAACAGCATGTGGACATCAAAGGTGTGGCTGCATGGTGCAGGACTGTGACCTGCAGGGAGAGCCAAGTCCTGTAGGAGAAGAGAGCCATTTTAGTCTGCTTTGGCTTTGTTTTCCTTTTCCATGCTTGTGCTGTTTTGAGCAGACTCCTCTGTGCTCCTTACAGTATCTAAACTAATTTGTTTGCAGAGCATTGTGTTGTGAGTGGAATATTCCTTCAATCTGATCTGCATAGCAGAGATCAGTTTATCTGTACACATCTCATCTTCTATCTGATTTCCTTCTTGGAGTTTGCCCTGTGGAACCAATCTCAGGCTCTCATGGTCTGTTTTACTGTTATGATTATCATCTGGCTGTGTTTTCCAGGAATTTACTAGTTTTCTCTTGGGTCTGCTGACAGGTTGGAGCTGCCAGGCTGTAGCATACAGACTACATGTTTCCCTGTTAGGACTGGGAAAACAGACTTCCTTTTAAAAGCTTTACTCAGCAATAGTGACTGGACTGGACTGCACTATCATTCTAATGAGTTTAGAGGATAAATTTATGGAGAAATTTTAGCTTTTGTGTGGTGCCTAGCACACAAAGCTCTGTCACATGAATCTCTTGGCACTAATAAAGTACCAGTGCTAAAAGTCACCATTACACAGGATAGATTCCAGGTGTTTCAGCTTTTGCATTACTTGTTGGACTTCCCAACAGTGTCCTAGAGGCTTCTTGAAGCCTTTCAGAACCTCCCCTGTGTAGAACAGTGTAGGTTTTAGAATTGAAGGATGGCTTTTGGGCTGAGATCTAAAGATGTTTCCCTGATTATGAATTAAAAGTTCAGCCCACTTCTTTAAATATTGTATAACAACACACAATCCTGTATTTGATTGCTTGGCAATGTGCAGATTCAGCCTGCACTGTTACAAGGATTAAAAAACCTGTACAAATAAGATGTTCAAATTATCCTTATCTGCTTGAAACATTTTCCCTCACAGATGGCAAAAGATCATAAATTCTTCTGTTGAAGTTGCTTGCATAATTTTTTTATTGTCTGCATGAAAGGGTTTTTGGAACTACTTGTAAGGCAATAAATTAAGTTGTAATACTTACAGAACTAGCAGCTAACAGTGTCATGGCCTTAAGGATGAACATACTTTAAAATAAATGAATTTTTATTTACTTATATGAAAATAGAGAGGTTTGCACAACTTCTGGATGAAAGAAGTTGGCATTGAACTTTAAAAATGTGAGATGATATTTTAGCAGACAATAAAATATTTAAATCAGTGGATGGGGAAGCATTTTAGTTTTGGAAAATGGAGCTAAATATGTTGATAGGGTGTAAAAGGGTATGAAAAACTAGGGACTCTCTATCAAGTAGCTTCAGTAGAACTGGGTGCCTAAGCTGACACAGAGATGAGTCTAAGGTGAGATCTGTGACAGTTTTAATGGCAAAACAACAAAAGTATTTTGTAATTGGAAAGTGAATGATGGATGATTTGTTTGTTTCTCTGAGTAACTGGGGATGGAAAAACAACTTTTTAGAAAGATTAGATTGAAGGGCAGTGTAAAGACACTAAGCTGAAGGGACTCATTAACCTGCCACCCTACCCAATTTAGTGTACTTGGCCAGGAATTGTGTGGTGTGGTCAGGAGGTCAGCCCCAGCCACCTGGGGCTTGGTTATGAACCTCAGAATCTCTGAAACACATCAGTCTGTATCTTTCTTCCATTGATCTTTATAGAATCAGAAGAATTACAGTTGGCCATAGTTAGCCACATTTTCTCATGTGCCCTTTCAGGAAGCTGCCCCTTTTCTATGTGTATACCCATTACAGATATTGGATACATCTAGTCCAGCCAGTTTTCAGAGTCTTCTTGCCCAAGATTTTTAAGCTGTAATGAGACTTCCTTTTTTTGTTTGTTTTTTGTTTGTATTTATTTTTTTTTCTAAGGGCTTAGTTTTCAATCTAAAGAAAAGACTAAAACAAAATGTGAGTGTTGCTGTGAATAAGCTGTAATGCCTGGCTGAAAACAGTGAATTCAGAGCTCAGGCAAATGCTGACTGGCTTCAATATTGCTTATAAGAAAGCCTGATGTTTTCAGAAGCTTAAAACCAGAAAACTAATATGAGCAAAGCAGTATTAGATAGAAAGCTCCAATTAAAAGGAAATATTGGTTGTTCATAGATCTCTTCTTTTTTTTTCTTCATAAGGGGTCATGCAAGGTGTGTTTTCTGTGGGCATAATAGACCACTCTGTCTTTCAGCAGTAAAGTTTTTGCCAATTACCCTATCTGTAACCTTCCTTTTATTATGGAAAATTAATTAGAAGGTTCTGGAGGAAATGGGGACTAACTGGGGTCTTTATTTTTTATGGCCTATTTAGCTTTGAAGGCACAAATTAAAGTATTTTTCTAATATTTATAATGAAATCTGCCCTCTCATTCTCCTGATTTGGTGATTAGAAAACAAAAGCCCAGACTGCAGGGCTTCAGTCTGTATAATGAAACAAGCAGCAGCTATGTCTCTACTGTGCCAGCTGAAAAGAAGCATGAAGAATTTAACCAAGGCAACATGAGATGTACTGAGTCACAAAAAGTCTTTTTAAAACAAAAATGTTGGTGTGCAACATGTTTGAAAGCTGGGAGCAGTATAAAATTGTGAGACTTAATATTACAGGATCTGGCTTCACTTATAGTGTTGAGTGGAGATATAATGAAAACAACAAAATAATCTAATGTAAATCAGGTTAATCTTGCAAAGAATACATCTTTTAAACATTTTGGAGTTATTTTAAGTAATTGAAATGGCATTAATGTTCATCTTTTTAGTTCAGATGTAGTTGTCTCTGTTCAAAGAAGTCCACAAAACCATTAGCAGCACAGTTTCAGTCCTGTGCCCTGCACAGGTAGGAAGTCAGTCTGTCTGTCTGTTCCCATCTGACATGGCACCTCCCTCCCAGCCTCACTGTGAGGTGGCATAGCACAGATTGATAACCACAGACCAGATGGAGCACAGGATGCCTGGGCAGTTATTTTATGAGACAATCAGAAATTATGACTTTATAATCTTCCCTCTTGCTGTTTTGGAGGGAAGCCACGTTCACTGCATTTACTGTAAGCATTAGCATAGTAATTTGTGCCATCAGCTGTAAGGAGTGGTGCTGGTGGGAGAGGGGGTAAGGACTGGGATTGCTAAATCTCACTATTGAAGAGCTGAGCTTACTGATTGGAAATAAATGTTGATTATTCAGCCTGGGCATTGACAGACGAGCCTCTCTAATGGTGAGTCAGGGCTGATGAGAATGGAACCATTCCCTGCTCTGTGTTTATTTCACCAACACTGGCACACAAACTGAGACAGGAGGCTGCGTGTTTCACATGCTCTTGTTCATTGCAGAGGTCATGGACAGGGAGAATTAAAGGAAATGAGGGGGTTTCTGCAGAAATATTTTGTTGCTGTTACTAGTTTTAAATGAACTTACTCAGTTTCAGTTTCAGCCTTCAGAGGTCAAATTAAGAAGTGATTAGTTTTATTCCAATTGTGGCATTTTTGCACTTGTAGAACCAAGCTGCAGTGTTTGCACTGGATCAAATTTATATTATTTTTCTCTTTATCTGTGTGAGCTTTTATTTTAAAAGTTTCTTAAGTAAAATGAGTCTCTGGAATTGTGATTCAATTGTGTCCTTTACATCTCCATCATCTTTATTTTTTTCCCTGTGAGTCTTTCTTCAGCCATTTCTCTCCTTCCTCTTGCAACTGTTCCTGCTGAAAAGATCAGTACCAAAATGGTTGAAAAAGTTAGTCAATAGTAAATGTCTGCACGGTACCTGGTACAGAGGAGAGATTTTGGAAAGTATTCAGTTTTGATAAATTATTAAAATAAAAACATCCATGAAAGTTGTATCTGTATATAAACAACCATAGTGAAATGCTGTAAATTTTGCAGATACAAAAAAAAAAATAAAAATAATGCAAAGGTAATAGTCTGCTGTCTTGCATAACAAAACAGAGCTCTGTGTGATTTTGTTTCTCCTTTATAGTAGCAGAGGAGATTTTCATCTTCAGTAACAGTGTTGAATATCTTCCTACCTTGCTCACTGCTATTTTTAGCACTATTTTTCTATGCTGGATAGGAGTTCACCTCAGATAATGGACTCCAGTTAAAGTTTTTTGCAGGAGTTTGCAACAGTCTGTTGCCATTCTACCTACCTCAACCTATGGGTTATAGTGGGGGATATAATTCTGGAAAATGGCTTGACCTGAGAACAGGTTACATTTACCAGGTTGCCCAGAATAGCTGTGAATTAAAACAGCACAGATTTTCTTAGTTGATATGACTAGCTGTAAGGCTATGTCTCTGGAGGATTGTACAGTTTACATGCCTGGTCACTGTGCTTACCCTTTCAGTCTCTGCCTTTCCTGCTGTGGGTGGGTTGAGATGAAAGGTACCCACTCTTCAGATGGTTTGTGTGTGATGTACAAGCTGGTTCAGTCAACAGCTGGTCTGAGTTTGTGAATTTTCCAGATTACATAACAGTTGTCAGCTCTCAAATACTGTTGGTATTCAGTCAGGTCCAGATCTGGATGTGAATGCCTCCATATTTCTTTATGAATACTTGTGCTACTTTTCTGTGATTTATTATGGTTTTAATTTTTCATTTGTGTTCCTGCCTCCTTTATTATTTTTTAACTTTTATAATTAATTCAAAATAAAGTATGCTGCAAGACAGTAAGTTTTCAAAATAGAGATACTTTTTTATCAAGTTTTTCTATTCTAAAGTCTTACAGGCCTGTATTTTCAGACTTTAATTAGATGGTTGTCTTCTGAAACTATTCAGGATTTGGTTTCAAATAGCACAGCAGGTAATTTCTCTGTTGGAAGAAGAGGTCTCGTGTTGGCCTTTTGTATGTGCAAAAACACAAGAATTGAAAACATATTTATATTTCTCCACTGTATTAGGGGAAAGTTTCTTAATATGTGGTATACCTTCATAGATTAATCACCCAGTAAATTTTCTATATTGTTTTGATACATTGCATTGATCACAATCCAGGACACTAAGTCTGTTCATTTGAATTCTTTGGTCTATTTTTATCATTATTTTTCTATGTCTTTTATTGTGGCTGTTGAATATGACTGGTTTTGGTAAATGCTAGCGTTATTTATGTTTCAGAAAATGTGAGTTCAAACATCAATCTGAGCAAGCCTTTGGCAAAATAAGAAAAACAGTAACAATCAAATAAGCAAAAAGATCAACCAGAGGTTAGGGATGAATCTAAAAGCAGTGAGGATTTTTTGTAATTAAAAGCAAATTCTATATGGATTTGCCTGGAAAGGAAAGTTCCTTTAATATCTAGAGATTACTTATTCACTGATTTACTGATGACTGATTCAGTCTTGTTTAAAACAGGATATTTTTGATTAACTGCAAGTAGTGTTGAATCCATTCCTCACTACAGTTTTGTTGTCACTGGGGAGCCAAACCTGCTTTCTATTAGGTACACCATTTTCCTTAAAGGGCCTGTACTCACAAGGTCCTTGCAACTACTGAAAACTTTGTTTTCTGGCCATCTATGGATATGGAAAAGTATTAACTTCTTGTTTTTTACTTGTTACCTATTTTTTGTACAATAAAATGTGTTCTGAGTTTGAGAAGTATCTTAGGGCTGCAGTTCAGAGCCGAGAAAGCAGAATTTTACAGTGCTCTCTACTGAAGCATAATGAGAGGTTTTCCTCTTATAATTAATTCATTAACCTAGTGTAGACAATGAAGGTCTTGTATTTCTTTATTTTTAACTAAGCTATTACCAGTGTGTGTGTATGCTTTGACCTTACTTCTGTGAAAGGAAGGAAGGTGTTGGAAGGGGTGTGATCTTGCCTTGAGCTCCTAGGTCATGCTGAGCTAAAAATGCAGATGGAGCTGTGGTGAAGAGACAGGACCAGTAAATAAAAGGGACCAGGATTTATGCTTTGGCTCTAAAGCCAAGAAACATGAAAATTTGCATCTTAATGGCTAAACTTTTTTCCTCTTTAAAGAAAAGTTGCATGATACATCTGAACTACCCACTGCTATGGTCCTTGGTCTGTGCTGTCCCCAGTCCATTCCCAGACACTGTAGGGGAACACTAGCTGGCACAGACAAAAGCCATTCAGGGAGCTGTTGTAGCAGCTTAATGGGACATAAATTGCATGCCAGCACCCAGCCCCATGCTCTGTCTCTAGCTTAGCAATGTGGACAAAGCCACAGTGTCTCCATGGTGCCAGCTTGGCTTGACCCCACACTTTGCTCACTTGATGTGATAATTTAGCTCCTGCACTTCCTTTTGAAGTAGTTCCCTTCACGAGCAAACCCAGGCACAAGAGGTGTAGTGTATTCAGGAACTGCTCTGGGCAGTATAGATGTGAACTGTGCCAGCCTTGGCTGTGCTTGAGCTCTGCCCCAGCAGTACTTGCATCTTTGTTTGCCCTAACCTGACCTACTTCTGTGCATGTGCCTTTGGCATCATGCTCTGATTCTGGGGCTGTGCGACACAGCTTTCTCCTAATTTTAAGCACTTTGAACTGAAAAGAAACCAAACCAAACCCAGGAGAGCAGCAGTGACTACATCTTGAGGCACCATATATAGCCCAGCAGAGGTACAAGCCAGATGCAGTGCAATGTGGACATGGAATGAGCTGATCTGGAAGGTGCTTCTTCACAGCAGTGACTAGACTGTCTCCATTTCTGGTCCACAGACACCATGGAAGGATGCTGCTGGTCATATCATGTTTCTGTATGAGACAAGTTGTACTTGTTAGTTATTTCTTACCAAAAGTTGCAACAAGCTAATATTTAGGCTTAAAAGCCCTAACTGATCTTGCATCTAAAAAGCACTACATTAAACTCTGAGATACTCTGATTAGGAAGTATTTCATTGCAAAAAAAATGCAACCCTGGATTTTCTATTTTCTGATTAAAATATATGTAAGTTGGGCAATAATTGCTCATGTAGAGGTACCCCTATACACTATTAAAAATGCCCTGACAGACAACCCTTTGTGGAACATTCTTGCCACAGGGATATCCATAGTTTTCATATGCTCAAGAACAATTGGATACATTCATGGAAGAAACATCTGGGAAACACTGACAGAAATCCAAAAGCTGTATTCTGAGGTAGTCCCTGACCTACAAATTTATAGACCCCAGGAAAAGCTTTCCTATGCTGTCTCTGTTCTTTATATTCCTTCTGAGTCTGCTGTTCCTGTCAGGATACTGAGATATTGGGATCCTTGAGCACGTACTGCTGATTTGATGCTCTTATTTGCAGTTCCCAATCATATTTGCTTTTCCAAGTGTTGAATATTCACTCTTATTCATGCTCAAATATATTCAGTCTCATTTTTGTAAACGGAACAACATCTGTTTAAAAAAGAAACTGCTGTAAATGAAAAGTAGTTTCTGAATCTGCATCTTGTTGACATTGTCCTTTACAGAGCTGGAGACTTTGTCATACCAAGCAGTATTATGTAAGAGAATGGTGGTGCACAAATGTTGCTGTTAAGCATACAAATATTGTACCCTTGTCCCTTAGGGCTGATTTTCTGAAAGACACAAACAAAAGATGACTGTGAAATGAGAATGTAGCCTATACAGTGCATACTAAATAATTGGCTCATATTGGTTATATTCAAGTGGTGGTATAGGTATTTTCTTCTTTTTGCATATTTTTTTACATAAAACTATAAGTTAAGGAGGTTGTATAATTTATATGTTTGATATATTGGCTATTTAAAACAGAGGGTAGCTGAGTAAGTGAGAAAGGAGGTAGGAGGGGAAATGGGCCAGCGCAAGAAGACAGGAATTTCCATGATGAACAGAAAGGACATCCCATGGCTTTCACCATCCCTGTGCTAGTTTTCTACATGATTGTAGTACCAGTAATTCTGGCTTCTAACTGCAATTGTTGATTTCTAAATTTTTTTTCAGCCCATCAGTTGTGACTACAAGAAAACTGAGAACTGTGGCAAAACTTTGCTCTTTGACTTGTGCTGCATCATAAATATGATGAAAAACACTTTGTGCTTTATGCTGAGCATATTGTAACTTTAGAAGGAAATGGTCTTTGAGTTAGTTAGACTTGCAGATTTGAGTATAAACTACTTCATCAGCCCCTTACCTTTCTATTACTGAAATATTATGAACATAAGTTACTGATTTTCTGCTGAAATGATTTTCTGCTTAAAATTCCAAGGCTTGCTGGCATACCACCTTAGGCTTTGGTAATACTATGGTGATGTGAATTACTGGTTTTTTACTTTGCTGAACACCTTTTCTTTTCTTTGTGGCTATTTGCTTAATGCACAATTGTTTTTTGCTAAACTCATCCTTTCCTAGTGCCTATTGATTCTGAAGTGATGCTTCTGCTCTTTTTCTCCCAGTTTTTTGTGACCTAATTGTATCTCTTGAGTATTGCTATGGTAATAACTTCTATTTTCTTTATCTGCTGTGTGTATTAATTTTAGTCTGTACTGATTTTAGCTATAACAAAAAGAACTAGAACAGAAGCACTGACCTATTTGTATTGTGTTAGATAATACACATTTTCTGTAGAAAGCAAGGTGCATCTTCAAAATGGGTCATGTCCTGTAACCCCAAGTAACATTTATGTAAAGTTCAGTGTTTTTTTAAAAAAATGAGAAACAAAGGCCTCACCAACATGATATGAAAGTGAGAAATGCACCTTTAACTGCACTGTCAATTTAAAAATTGCATAAAAGAATTTTTAGTCATGACAGTTAAATGAGGATTTGTTCTTTCTGCTTTTTCCCTATGACAGCATTTCCAAGTAGTATTACTGCTGCTGTTACTTAGTTGATGTGACATGAAAGCCAGCTCCCAAATCTGTGCATGTGGTAAATGCTCAGATTTTTCTGCAATATGTCCAGTTATGTAATGTGCAATTTTATATACGTAGCTTAAATGCTACTTCAAGATAACATTCCATACAGTGTTTAATATTGATGGTGCTGTTCTAATGAGTTCTCCATAATCTTCCAGAAGTGTAGCTGATTTGAAAGAAATGCTTTACAGATAAAACACTGTGTTCTAAATATACTAAGTTAATTAAAGATGCTATATAAAAATAGCATCAGCAAGGTCAGTGCCCTGTCTATCCTTGCAATATTAATTTATGTTTTATCTTTATTTAATATTAAATGCTGCATCTTTTGCCCTTTAAAATGTCTTCATGCAAAGTGTGTTACTGTGATTATTAACTGCAGAGGCTGCTCCCAAGGCTGTGAGTCCTTGTGTGAAACCTTGAGGCAATTACTTTCTTTAACTATGGTGCTTGCTTAAAGGAGGGAAAATGACTTTAGTTCTTCTGTTTAGGTGTTAACATTTTATAGCTGTGCAACCATGTCATGGTTTGCTCTGGCTTCTTTTTCATTCTTGAAGTTCCCAGGGGGAACACTAAATCCCTGTTCAAATGTGTATTGAGTTAGTTATAAAATCTAAATTTATCTTCATCTTTGCAATGAACACTAGAACACCTAAGTACTCTTACCAAGAGTTTTTCATTGTTCATTCTAACTATCTTGGAAACTACTAGATACACTCAGCTATTCCTTCAGCAACTTTTAACAGGCTTTAAAATTGATTTTATTTTTAATGTTGTCATTATGATACACATATATTTATATTTCTATATACTTATATAAATTTTGTTACTATTTTCTTCAGTATAGATATTTCTCTATGGAAATGTATTTGAAAGGTGGGAAGACTCGATTTGAGAGCATCTGTTCATATGGGAAAGCTCAGCTGCTTCTTTAGATAGCTTAATGTCTCCATGGCAAATATATAAAGATACATATGAGACCTTTTGTTATGTGTTTGTATTGTCTATTTTCAGTATTATTTTTAAGACTTGTCCCTGTAAGTCTCTGTAGAAATACAGTGCAATTCTACTAGAATTTATTTTCTGTCTTTCGTCATAAGTTGTGATTCGGTGCCTAAAAGAATCAAAGAATCACAGAATTAACTAAGTTTGAAAAGACCTTTGAGATCATCAAGTCCAGCCTAGAACCTAAATCCACTTTGTCAACTAGACTATGGCACAAATTGCCACATCCAGTCTTTTCTCAAACAAAAAAGATCTTGGGAAAGATTCTTTCATTTATGTACTAGATATTATCCTTTAGCATGTGTAGCATAGCCAAATTGTGCATAGTTTGTGCTTCAGGGCTTAATACAGTTTTTGTTTGTTGTTTTTACTGGTAGTAAAATTGCAAATTTGGCACTTCATGGTGTATAAGAATTTTCAAAATGATACTGTCAAAATAAGAAGCTGTGCAACTTTTGTAGTTTTATTCCATCTTTTGTTCTCTTCCAGGGCTGGGCATGGGCTCAGAAAAACACTTGAATTTTAGAAATGTGGGGTTAGTGCCAAGTGTGCCAAAGTGGATGGTCATTTGTACAAGAACAAAGGAAGAAGGGCCCCAATCTTGCACAGTGCATGAATAAAATCAGCCTGCTTCAAGAGGGACTCCTCTGTAAAATCTGTGAAGGTCTTTGGGAAATTAGTAAAGGGATCCATAAAGTGGAGCCTTGATTTGCTTGTGATTGTGCTGCTTTGTTGTGATCAAGAAAGGATAAAAGCCTGGATAAAAAAATCTGGTGTAGGACAAAGCACTCATCAGCTTTGTATAATTACAGTTGCTTTGTTACAGTACAGTTTGAAAATATATTTATATTTAGAATATTTAATTCTTATCAAAAAATAAAATAAATTTTTTAAAAATGATTTTTTGACAAAACCAAATAATTAGGGCTATTTCCCGTACACAAGAGTGTTTAAAACAATCTCAGTTCCCATACTAATTAGTTGTGTGCTTGATTACAGTTTGAATGTTTCCAACATTTAGATGTAGAAATTTTTCTGAAAGTCTTATTTGACAGGAAATACTCCTCTTTGAATATCACTTCATTACTTGTAATTTTTAAGCTGTTTGATCTGAAGACCTTTATAAAGAGTCTGCAGAACTTGACAGAAGCCTACCAAGCAACAGAGATCAGTGACAACACTTTGGGTGAAGAAATCACCAAATCAATAAACTTATCCTAGGGACCCTTGCCTTTTGAAGAAGTTATCTTGGAACTGTTGCTTCCATGTGCTTGATTCCAATGAAGGGTTTCATGCTGTTTTTCCTTATCAGTTGTGAAGTAGTTAAATAGTATATCCTGAATGAAAACCTAATTTGCATATTATTTTTGGTTGGGCAGTATTTCCCCTTTCTGTTCTGTAGATGGGCTCTTGAAAGCTGTCCCCTTTGATAAGGCCCCCACCTCAACAAAAGAAAATCCTACAAGGAAGAAAATTGATTGGCCTGTCCCTGGTGCTCTCTTTGGCAGGTGTCAGTGAGAAGCTGCTGGATATGGAGAGGAGTAGAGAAAATATGAGATTTTATGAGAAATAAGATAATACAAGAAAAAGATAAATAGTTTACAAATATGTAGCAGTTTCAGAATGTTTCAATATGTAGCAATATAAAACTTTGAATACCTACATGCCAGGCAACATAAAAGAGTGCCAAAAGGCACTGGATAATCTGTGTAATGTAACAATCATTATCTTCAAAATCCACTGCATGAAGATCACGGGCTGCATGTGCAGCTTTGGATCCTCATGCATAGCTTTCAGTGCTGTAAAAATAAAATCCTGGAAATAATTGTAAATGCACTTTGCCACTAAAAGGCAGATCAATTGCATTCATTTTCTATATTATAACAAAGTGTCTCAATTATGAATAAAGACACAGCATTTTTTTAACCTTCCAGCCTTCAGGTTGGAGTGTTTATTTAAAGGATTAAGCTGGAAGAGGTTTGGAAGCAAGCCACGTGTCAGTGGTGTTACTGCTTTAGACTTTATCACAGCATCCAGTCCAAAGAATGGGTCTCAGTCTTCCTGCACTTCTAAAACAAGTCCTAATGGTTTCTCAGGTTTTGTCAGTCTACTTTGTCCATTGCTGTATTCCCTTTTTTATCTTCATCATAAGCCAATTTCTTAGGGAACACTCTCTACTCCATCTACAGATGGTCATATTATCAGAAGGAAGCGATGTCAGAAACTGGTTAGCCTTAGTTTTGGGGTTTGGGGGATTTTGGGGATTTTTTTCACATTAGCAGCACACAGTTTATGTCATGCAAGTCACATTTGTGAGGAGACACTATTGCCTTATCCCACGAAGTAGAGAACAGTAATCTGAAGTGTGAAACCTGTGAAAGGTACAATTTAGTATGAGAGAATAAAAATCTTAAGATTCTTGTAATGGAATGCACTAATTCATTACATATAAGAATTGCTGGAGAATGAAAATACAGAATCAAAGCCAGAGCAAAATTCAGTACTGATGTTTCTAAATTCCGAGAAATGGTAATATTTTTAAAAAGTAATATATATATATAGGGGGCACTAGATGACCTTGAAAGATCGTTTTCAACACAATCTTAAATAATGCTCATTGAGTTTGGGGATTTTTTTGAAATACAATTTTAATTAGCAGCTACACTTGCCATTTGATACTGTAAAATTGGTCTCTCTTATTTTGGTACAGAATAAGTAATTAATGATTCATCTGTTCTTACAGCTAGCCAATTTATATTTTATGTTGCCAGCTGGTTTATGATATGTCAGAGAGACAGAAAAAGGTATCATGGGTGTACTATATGAAAAATACAGGTTTTATCTACTGGTACATAGACACAAACTAATCAGAAAGTGGAATTATGACCTTGCATTACAGAAAATATTATGAAAACTGCATGTTCTGAAAAATTATGAAAACCAGATAGCTTGTAAGCAGAAAAGACAAAAGCACTTCCACAAATGAGTGGAGAGTTCTGTAACTGGAAATGGAGTAATAAGTTACTCACCAGTGATATTTTTACAGGCCCCCTTAACTGGATTGTCAATGTCATATGTTGGAGGTACTTATATTACTGGGTGTTCTCTTTAATTTTATCGTTTTTACTGTGTCAGCTTTTATTATCATTAACAACTAGGCTCACAGGCTCAATTGTGTCCCTGCAGGATTTCAGATTATTCCTCAAATTACAGCAATTTGTCATAATGTCAATGTTTTTTAACCTCTAACCCTAGGTTACCTACAGAGGCTGCAGAGCTTGGATTTCACCTGCCACAGATTCTATTTATATTGTGTGTAAACAATTACAGGGCCTCACAAACAAACAAAAGGCAGCCAAAGTCAAAACTAAAGGTCAGAGTCTAGCTTGTCATGAATCCATTCTAATTGGATTTTTTTTCCAAACAGAATATAAGCAATGCAATAGCATCAGCTCTTGGCCATAAAATGCAGTAGAGGTGAGTTAGGCTCTTGTTAATGGAAGGACCTTTACTGGTGGTGGCAGGAAGAGAATTTTGAAGAATCGCTGTGGCAACAAGTATTTGTCATTAAATGTGACTGTATATGTGACTGTAAAAGTTCTCAAGGGCTTTGATAGTATACCAAGAAAGAAACAAGCAAAATTATCTTGAAGCTGAAAGAATATTCTAGTTCAGCCACACCCAAAGCTGGGGAAGGGAAGAGAGTGACTATTCATCTTCTAGTAGCTCATGAGAGTCCACAGTGCTGGGGAATGCTGCACAGTGGAGGTTTGGGCAAATTTACCATATTCATGAAATGTGTGTGAGAAGTTGGAGTGTCAGAGGGAGAATTGGATGGTTAAATGCAATGTAGAATTGATTTATTTTTCTCTCTTTTTATTCCTTTGTTATTATTTCAACTATAGTTGAAATACGTTGACCTGCTTGTTTATTCTTGAGCTTTGTCTGCAAACAATTTGATATCATAGAATAAATTGTTTACTGTGCTTCCTCTGAAATCATACTGTATAAAATTATTGGTCTATTCATGTGTTTTCTGGTGAACTTGAAAAGCTCCCATCATTGGCACAAATTTAAGATAAATCTTCCTGATTTATTATAGATTAATTGCATAATTAAGAATCCACTCTTAATTACTGTCCCAAGGAGTTATAGGAATTACACTTCTAAGAGTGCTACTGAGGAAGTCTTTAGATTAAATTTCTTTAAATAGAACTATGCAAATTACATACTGCCAGATGTTTCTGCTACATTCTATTTGAAACAATTTTTTGATAACATAGCTGCATGTTAAAATTTGTAAAAATGCTTAAGTGATATGAGGATGAGATTTATGGTTAGATATTAATGCTTGGCTATATGCTTAAATATACTTGAATATATGTAGTCAAGCTCATAGGGTGCCACTTGGTGGAAATGGCTAAATTTACCATGTTGTTCCTGTTTCTCCACTGAGTTTCTGACACTAAGAAATTACCCTGAAAGCTCAAGCCAGGCTTAGAGTATTTCTTGCATGCATACATTTAGCCTAACAGAAAATGCAGCTGTATTTCCTTTTTGTTATGTTTTTGACAGTGTGTTAATGGGGGTTAGCTTTGATGGAGGGCTTGTGCAGCAGTGTTATCTGGCAAGGAAGAAGACTCATTTTACATGGAGACAGGATTTTTTAAAAGCTTATACAGATCAACAGTGTTTATGGGCAAAGCAAAGTAGTGACAACTAAAAATCAGTGGCACTTAGCTATGGGATAATCAGAACAAGTCAGGATCACGAGCAGTGTCAGCAATCAGGCTGTGAGGCAGGGTGTGATGAGGTAAGAATGGCAGTGGGGGTGGTGACAGAGGAGTTCTGTAACTGCAGAGATTACATAAATGACAGTGGGTATGAGAAGAGCCTATAGTCATCAGCATATGTAATTTCATCTCCTCTGGAGATACTCAAAAGCTGTCTGGATGCAATCCCAAGTAATGTGCTCTTGGGGACCCTGCTTGAGTAGGGAGGTTTGATCAGGTGACTTCCAGTGCTCCCTTCCAATCTTAACCATTCTGTGATTCTGTTATTTTGTGATTATGGTAGAAACCTTTACTTTAAGGTGTTTGTGCTCTTGCAACCCATAAGATATATGAACCCCCTCTCCTACAGCCTGTACTCATGGCATGAGGGATTGAAGGACATCCCTCCTGGTGTATCAAGGTTTTTCAGAGAAAAACCTTGATGTCTCTGCAAAAGGTCAGTTTTCTGCTGCTGGGGTCTGCACTGTTTGTCCTCTTCTGCTGTGCCTGCCACAGTGACTTCTGAATTTGCCTTTATTCCTGCCAAACTGCCAAAACCACAGCTCACTTCCCTGCTTTCCCAGACTACTCACTTGTTTTACTGCTTCTGTTCCCTCCTCAGCTCGCTGGTCACTGTGCCCTTAGGTATGGTGTCTCACTGATAGTTTTTTTTATGCCTCACCAGGTAGTTGCTCTGTGAAGCTGAGAGACATCATTCTCTTTTCTTTGATTTATAATTGTCTTAAGCATAGTATTATTGCATTACTTCCCGTGCTCTGGTCTTTGCCTTGCGCTGGCTCAGCAGCTCATTAGTTGAAATTAGTTCATTCTCTTACAGACTGCAGATGTGCTAAGGCCTAGCATTTATGCTTGCTCAGCAACTGTGTTAATCCCTGTCTAGCTGTAAGTAAGGTTAAATATAATTTTGCAGAGTTTAGCAAAAATCGTACTATTAAGTGGCCACACCTCCCCTTCTTTTTTTTGTTAAAGTGGTTAGTGAGGCACTGGATCTTGGTTTTGCTTTGCTTTCTTCTCCAGCAGCAGATTATACTGGGGAATTTTGGCCTCTTTTTGGTGACAGTTCCTGTTTTCCCCTTTGCCAAGTTGAATTTTCTTGTACACACTGTTGCATGCAGTTGTGGTTCCATATCCTGTTCAGGTGACTGTTTTCTGTCACATAAAGTAATTGTCAATGCAAAAACTTGAAACTGACCTCAGGTTTGGCTCAAAAATTTCAGATTTCCTGACCATGGTGAGCTCCATCACAAAGACATAGATGTGTTCATTTTACTTGGGATAATTGCTTGTTCTACAAATAATACATTTTTTATCAACGGCTGTGGCAACTTAAGCAGGAAATATGGTAAATCTTCATACACAGAAAATGATACTGTATTTCCCATGTGACTTAACAGCACACAATTATATAATAAGGTAGGACTGTCTTCCATTTTTTTCAGGGAATAATACTCAGTGTCACCACCTATTAGATTATATTCATACTCAGGGTCTAGATCTTATATCAGCGAGCATGTCTATTTTGTGACCTTATTTGAGATCTCAAAGCTCTGGAAAGAATATTTGAACATTTGTGGTTAGTGTTCCTGGTGCTGGTTCTAGGGAACTTCCCTGGGTGGGAGGTTTCCACACTGTGTAGGCAAAACACTTTACCCCATATTTCCAAATTCTGCTTGGGGCCAGGCATTGCTGCTGTTTTCATTGCAGCACTTAATTTGTAGGTGCTTAGTCCTTCATTAGGTTTGAAAATCAATTAATAGCTTTCCACTTGTACTCTCCCTCATAAGTTTTCCTATAATTTAATTTGCACTTACTGTGTCTAGAGCCAAAATAAAAATAATTTGATTTGATGTTTGTGCTTCCATTCCTTTCAGCTGATTCCTACAGGAGTCTTCTCAGTCATTGTTTGCTTTGGAATTCTCAAATTCCCATGTCAGATTACCTCTGTGATTTGTTCAGTTTTTCTGAATTTTGATTGCTGCTGTTGATTTCATACTCCTCAGAATTCTGGGTTTAATATGTCTTGCAAACTTTTAATGTCATTCAGTACTAGCTTTCTTTCTACATTTCTGCATACAAATTACTTTTTTTTCTCCCACCATTGAGTGCTTGTGTGTTTTTTCCTGTGGGTTGTTTTTTTTTTTCCCATTTTAAATATCTTGAATTTATTTTTAGCTTTTGTTTTGCCAACTAAGTATTATTTCCGAAATCTCAGCTCTTACAGCAGGTGCAGCATTTGTTACTGTACATCTGATGCTACAGAAGTTTAAATATTTGGATGATCTAGAGGAAAGGCTAACAGCAGAATCATTGTTTATATTGACACAACTATTTTTTTTCTCTCTCTCTCGAGACTGTTTTGCAGTAATTATTATGTAAAAGAAAAGAAATCTAGTGCTGTGGCATTTTCTAGAGCAGCTTTTTGTTTTGCTTTTTTGTTTGCCTCTGTGGCCCAGGATGGCTGGGATCTGCAGGTGCTTCAGATGGCTGGATTTGCATGTCATTTTAGTTATTGGAGAACACAAAAATATGCAACTACTCTTTGTGGTGTAAGGTAATGCTGGAGAAAAAGCTGTTTGCATTATACCTCTCTGAATAAATTAATTACACTGGTGAAAGGAAGGAGTCAATTTGAATGTCCTGTCAGGTGCCATATCAAACTGACATCCTTGTATGACTGTGTATAGAATTCAAAACTAGTAATAAATGATCTTCTATGTTGATTTTATTTAATAGACTTGCCATGGGCAGGAATTGTTTCTGAATTATTATTACCTGAAATATTTTGAGGTCTGAGTTAGCAAAATGTTAGGAAGTCTCTGTGATTTGCATTTTAATGTGAGTGAATAATCTGCTATTTTGATTTGATTTTTAATTTTTTAAAGTCTGAAAAATCATAGGATCATAGAAAAGGGAGCTGGAATGGGCCTTACAGATCATAGTCCCAACCCCTCCTGCCATGGGCAGGGACACCTCCCACCTTATCCACCCCTTATCCAACCTGGCCTTCAACACTGCCTGGATGGGCCAGTGACAGCTCCCTGGGAAACCTGTTCAATGCTTTACCACTCTCACAGTAAAAAATTTCTTTGTAATATCTGACAAAAATTTCTCCTCTTTCAATTTGCATCAAAATGCACCTGAAATGACTCCTTGTCCTCTCACTATAGTTCCTAACAAATAATTAGAGGTGTTACAAATTCTCAGTCAGCTTCTGATATTTTATGAGTGGCCATAGTATTTAAAAGAATTTCCTGTTTCCTCACTTGATTTTGCAAGGAAAGTTTTTTTTATTTCTATTTGCTTTGATCTCTCCTCTGGATTTTTTTTTCTGTTGAAGTTGTTCAAGCTCGATCTCTCAAGGTTTCTGTATCTTATTGGCTTAATTTTTTCAGAATGCTGAGTTTTGGAAGCTGTCTTAGAAAGTGTTTTCTTTTCTCTGTGGTTTGTGTAGTAGCCTGGCCACACAGATGCCACACCAGGGTACTGCTGAAATGTGTGTTTTGGTCCACTGCAATTCGGGAAGGATGAATATGACCCTTAGCATGGGTTTGAAACTGTTCTCACTTGCTTTTCTCCCTCTCTTCCCAGTCCTTTCTTGGATAAATATGTATACAAATATGTCTACACAGTGTGAAGAAGTTCTGACAGTGCCTGTATCCCTGCTATAAATTCCTTTATCAGGCCCCTTTCTGATCTGTGTTGTAAGCAACATTTATTTGGATTCTCCAGTGCCTTCAAGTGACAACTTTATAATTATTTTGCATCATGTATATATGTGTAGGTTCTTCTTTAGTCTCTTTCCAGCCTTTTCAGTCTCAGCAGGCTTTATGTGCCACTCCAGAGCCTGACATCTACAGAAGTTATTTGAGATATGGGTCATCTTGTCTTAGGGTATGAAATTAGTTTAGTAATTGCAGCCTCACTGGCTGTGCAGTGATAGGATTTGTCTGGAGAGCATTTCTGACAGTGTGCTGGGTGCCTTGCTGGGGAGGCAGCACACAGCTCTGTCCTGAGGCTCCACTGCTGTGACAGTCTCCATCAGCTGCCTCTGGCTCTGTGTGCTCTGATGCCATCATCAACAGCCACTGAAACATTTCCTTCATGATTTCCAGCCCTTTCCAGCAGGACTTTAACCATCCTTCTTAGGATCTACTTCTGCTTTACAAATTCATAACTTTTTAGTAGTGTGGTTAGATTTTCTGTTTTTTGTGAACAAGAAAGGGCATAACATAAAAACTTTTAGTTTTAATAAACAATATGCAGCATGATTTTGAAGGCTTGCATGTAGAGACGTACATTTAAAGAATTTTTCTCCCCTGCACAGCAAGAGAACATTGTAGTGAGCTTTACTGAAATTGTAGGGTAATTTGGAGAGAGGATGCTATCCTAGGGTGTACCTTTAGAGAGAAAGTGCCCCGTACACACCAAACAGAAGTAACAAAGTATATGTACATAAATAAAGTACATAATATTTCTTGTTTGGAGCATATTTATATTTTTATTAGCACTTCAGTTTGAGAAACTGGAGAGCAGAGTAACCTCTGTAGAAAGTTAAAGGCTAATTCGCAGCCATTTGTTTCAGCACTTGTCCCCAAGCCTACTTTCTTCCTCAGGCTCTGTTCTCTTTTGTCCACCAGGGTCCCTGGCTTACTTGGCAAGTGACAGGCCCTGTCACTCAGAGGTTTTCTATGTGAAACTCATCTTGAACCCTTCTCCTTTTTTTTTCTTTTACTGTGGTATTGTTTGCAGTGGAGTAAATAATCTGCCTCATGTTTTAGAGGACACAGAGGCTTGTTTTAGAAACAGATGAGCTTCTTTAGCTCGGAACAGTGTCTCATAAGTATCAGCATTGCCCAAAGGTCCTGCATCAGTCTCCTTGTGATGACTGCACTAGAGAAGACAGTGTTTATGCTCTTGTAATTTTTGGCTGAAATAGGCAAGGCAGTGGAAGAGTGAAAAAGAATAAAGAAGATAAATGATGTGGCTAAAGCCTCACAGATGGCATTAGTGCTCGGTCCTTTATTCTTCATCCTGTGCTCTTTCCCTTAGACCACTCTTCCCATTCCTGCTGCAGTCATTGAATAGGCTTAACCTCCAAATTAGTAAGTTCTGGGAAAACTTCCAGCATCTCCTTTTGGCATCTTGTCTGTTCTTTCTGCTTTTCCTTCCTCTGATTCCATTCCCCTTACTTTCCATCTCTTGCTAAACCTAGATCCCACTGAAATCTGTTACAGTATCCTGAAATTTGCCAAATTAAAACTTGCCCCTAGAATGTGCAGAACTCACTCCTGAACAAAATGGATTTTTTTCATGCTCTTGTTATCTGCTTCCCTGGGCTCACTAGCTGATAGGTTGCAGGACTTGTTTTAGATGTGATTTTAAACCACAAATGGACCAGGCAAAGATGCAGTTGCTGTTTCTAGCACAGCTCCAGCTCTTTGGCTGCAGGCTTGCTCTGGACTGATTCAGGCCAGTTGATGAGGAATGTTTATGTTTCCAAATTCTTCCTTTCTTCACAGTGAACACTTAACAGCAGTGCCAGACTGGATTACCATTCATTATGGAGCACAGGGAGGGTTGTGGTGTGCAGCTGCTGTGGTAGGATGGGGAAACCTCCACAGCAGCCAGAATGATGCAGTGGCCCCAGAGAGGAACAGAGGGGCATCCTGGGGCCACAGGGGTGTCATAGCTCAGGGCTTCTGCTTTGCTTCAGGAGCCTTCTTGCAAGAACCTTTATGTCCAAATATCCTGGCTACATTCTCCCAGTCAGTAAAAATCATTAAATCAGGCCCAGAGCTCTTCATATTGATTAGTTTCACCACTCTCATTAGCACATCACAGAAAAATAAGAACAAACCTGCTGGCTCCTCTGTGAAAAACTGTGAGTGTGGTCTGTATCCAGTTCATCCCATGCTCTGGCTTCCTACAAACCTTAAAGTGGCACTGACTCAGCCCAGGATCCTTATGCAACTTTCACCCAAACAGAGAGGGTGAAAGACATGGACAGAAATTGGCTTCTATAATTTAAATCACTCCATGCTAACTTTTAATTGCTTGCTTTCCAGAATCACCAGCTGCTGGGAGGCATTAGTTTTTCTCTGTGTCTGGAGTATGTTGGCTAGAAATAAATTACTTCTTCTGGGTGGGTGTTATTTTTAGATTTAACACAGCAAAAGAGGTAGTGTGTTGAAGAAATTTTCCCTTTTTGAATAATGACATATTTTCCCAATTATGATAGCAGCCATTAGTTTTTTACAGAATTGTTGGGCTGCATCATAATTTTAAATATTAAATACAAAATGTAACTGAAGACTGTAGCAAAATAAGAATTAAATGCTGTAAATGTAAAGATTCTAAATGATTACTTATGAGGTGTTTAATAAGACAAAATTTATTTTTGCTTGAGAGCTATGATGGTTATAATTTTTCTTCTATTGCTTTTTATGTTAGCTTTTGGCAGTATCCATTTACCTTTGTTTAGCTTTCAGAAATAATCAAAAAAGGAACTGCGTGGTAATATATATAATGTATATTGTGTTGGCTATTAAACAAGCACAAAAAGGACTTCAGAAGGACTTGCACAGGAAAACTACACAAACTCAAGGGAGTGAATTTGCTGTCTTATGCCTGGCCGAGAATTCTGAGTCCTTCTCTGCCAAGCTGAGTAGAGCTGGAGGAAGACTAGGGCAATAGCTTTTTATCACATTCCTTGTTGCTTTGTCCTTTTAAATGAAAGTATTTGGAACAGAAGTATGACTGTACTATATAATAATAATTATTTTTGTGGACATTTTGAACAAATAAATAAACAGCAAAACTAATTTGCCAATGGCCTACCTGGAGAAGTCAGGAGCAGAGCATTTTACATCTCTGTGCATATGTAAAGGGAGACAATATCTGGCTTATAAACATTTTTTGTTGATAAGCAAATTCAGATGCAATGAGCTATGATTGACAATGATTGGCTTTTTTTTTTTTTTTTTTTGTATTTTTTCTGCAGCTGACTAATTTACGTGTTACCTTATTTAATTTGAAGGAACTTTGTATTGTTTTGCACAGTTTGCAAATACCTGGATAAGGTTAGAAGCAAATGCTGTCAAAGCTCTTAAAACCCTCCTCTGATGTCACAAGCATTAAATTAAGATAATATTTTAAGATAGTCTGCTTTTGGTGAAATTTTTGCAACTTCTAAGATTTTTTTTACCATCACAGTCTTTAAATCTCTTGTTCTTTACAAATAATTAAAGTTCTGTGCCAACTGAAAGTTGTTTCATTCTATTTACAGCCACTGTATTTTGCTAAATTAAGTACAGAATGATCTGTATATGAAAAGTTTAATTAAATGAAGAAAATATTTAAGTATTCCACTACTATTTCTTTCAATTGCAGTTCAAGCTTAATTATTCAAATTCAGATGGAGTGATGAATTTGGGAATGAAATGGAAACTTGGAGTACCTGATGATGTTCTATTTCAGATATTGAGAGTTTTAAATATTAAAGGTTGTTCTCTTGGTGTCTGACAAAGCTAACTAAAGGCTCTTCAGGAAAGTGTGTTTAAGAGGAGAACATAAATGTCCTGCAGGGGCAAAACAGGATGGCCATGTATTCAACAGGTATTTATGAACAGGATTACACAGTAACCTTCAAGACAAACTCCCTTCTAATATCTAATTCCTCCCTCTCTGCTGCTGCAGAGCTTCCTGCTGGAAATGGGATGAGCAAACACGACCAGCAGTCATTCAGCCAAAGATTTGTTCTCATTGTCTTTACTTCTTACTGTTAGACTACACTGTTACCAATCCTTACATTCTCAGTTCCATTTGTATCATAAATAGTATTTAATTCTGTCCTCGGGGTACTGGCTGCCCTGGCTTCCATTTCTGGCTTTTTTTAATTATTATTATTTTTGTTTTGTTTTGTTTTTCCCTTCTATTTCCCCTTTCTCTGATTCTCCTGCCCAAAACTCTGACAAAGGGAAATGTAGGTTTATTACTCTCTTTAAATATTTTCTTTCCCTGTCCTATGAGATTTTTCTTCTGGCACAGATCCATTTTTTGTTTGTTTTGCTCCTTTTAACTCTTCTTTTACTGACACCCATAGTCTGTATTGGCATCTGTGTCATGTCTGCTCTTGCCTTTTGCTTTCCTCCTTGACCTGCTGGCCAGTTGTCCTCCTTTTATGTCTGAGCTTCTTTTATTCTTGTTATGCAGTAATTTTTCAGCCTCTTGAATCCAGTTTATTGCTTCTCTCCACAGTCTCTAATGACTTCCTTTTGAAGAAAACTCTAAACCAGGACTCCATCCTCATTACTGACTCACTGTTTACCTAAATGTTGCTGCTCATCTGTATGTAGTTCTTATATTTTATAGTTTACTTATAAATTCTTTAAGATAGGACTCTCTTTTATTTCTCTGTTTGTACTGTATTCAACTCAATTACAAGGTTGTTTTGTGAGTAGGATTGTGAACTACTATGGAAGTCCAAATAACTGATATACTTTTGATTAAAGCTTCCTTCCTCACCACCTTCTCCCTGGGTATTTGACCAGATCAAATTATGCAGGTTATAGGTGGGATTGATAATAAGCAGCAAAAAAATGGCACAGCTAGTTATCTGCAAATGTTGATTCACAAATTGTGCTACAAATTTAGAGCAGAGTTTTGCTAATCTTTCTCATGTGAACTGACCTACTTAAGTCAGTGGAGTGCTAATATTTGCCACACAGTAAGGATTTGGCTCATAATCTTAGGGAAAGGATTTGCATGCACACTGGGAATATTGTCTAGGGTTTTTGTTAAAGGCTTCCTCCTCATTCTGTTCCTCCTTATGAGATGGAGTGCCTCCATTTTTTTAACTTAAAAATAAAAAGAACAAAGTAAGTGTGATTTGACCAGATGTGATGCCTAAGGAAATTGTCCATGAACCTCTGTAATGATGTGTGAGGAAAATTATCTCTGGATGGGAGTTAAAATTTTGACTTCAACAAAAATATCCACTTGGCTCTTAGGAAAAATGGAGGCACCTCTAACTGCTTAAATTACACCTAACAAATGACCAGTGTAGGCTCTAAATGAAAGACCATAGAAATTGCAAAGTTTGAACTGATTGAGGACAAATAAAGGACAATTATTGCTGAGTTTACGTGGAAGAGCAGGAACAAGGGCAGAATTCTCTCAACCACTGTAGAAATTGCAGACACCTTGGCCATAGAAATGTAGAGGTATTTACAAAGAAAATGGTTCCAATGGTTTTTAAATAGACTGTGAGTGTGACTTTTTTTGAGATTGTACTCATTGTTTGCATAATTTATTATATGCTTCCTTTCAATAATAAATTTTCTATATAATTATTTTTCTCAGAAATGAAAGAACATATGTTAACTAGGGGCCTGTCAGCCTGACCTCAAGGAGGGTCATGGAGCAGCTCATCCTGAGCAACATCACACAGCACATACAAGACAATCAGGGGCATGCCCAGCCTGCACAGGTTCATGAAAGGCAAGTCCTGCTTGAGCTTGTTCATCTCATTCTGTGGTGAGGTGATCCTCTTAGTGGATGAGTTGCCTACATGAACTTTAGTAAAGCCTTTGACACAGTTTGCCACAACATTCTCCTGGAGAAACTGGCAGCCTTTACTTGGGTGGTTGTGTTCTTTGCTGGGTAAAAACTGGCTGGCTGGCTGAGCCCAGGGAGTGGTGGTAAATGCAGTTAAAGTTAGCTGCCAGCTGGTCACCATCAGAGTTTTTGATT
Source organism: Oenanthe melanoleuca (assembly GCF_029582105.1). NCBI lineage: Eukaryota > Metazoa > Chordata > Aves > Passeriformes > Muscicapidae > Oenanthe > Oenanthe melanoleuca. The sequence continues at coordinate 58,304,601 of NC_079337.1, read as the reverse complement.
TGCTGGAGGGCAGGAAGGCTTTACAAAGGGATCTGGACAGACTTTTGTAAGGCCAGGCAGTCTGCACTGATGCTGAAGGGAGGTATATTCTTGACCCAGACTGGTGTAAGTGTTGTGTTAAATAGTTGAGAGTAAGCTGGCTGCTTGTTGTACTCTTTGCCAAGGACTCTGGCAGAGTTGGGATTTCACTTGCAGTGCATTATGCTCATAGACCCTTTTGTCTTTGGAAAAACAAATCCAAGGTGAGAACACAATGTGTCAGGAAAGGGCAAAATAAACCAGCTCCATCACAGATTAGAACCATTTGGTCCAAACAAAATATCAGCATTTGCAAGGCTTCCTTCCTCTTTTCTGCAGAGGATAAGGCAGATACTGGAGAGCTCTGGGTACCATCACAGTAGTGACTGATGTCGTCAATGCAGAAATAACGTTTCTAGTATTGTCACCCCCAAAACCCACATACATGTAAAACATGTTCTGTACAGGTGCAAATACAGAATAACTACTCTTACTTTCCCACCTGCTCAAATGTGAAGGTTTTACAATATTTACTTCACAGGTTGGAGATGAGTCTGTTTTATTTTGCTTTATTAATGAAGAAAAGCAGAAGGTCATTCTGTTGCTATTCTTCTTTCCCTCCCAGCCTTGCTTAATCCTGAAATTAGATGTTTATCCCTAAGCAGGTTCTTACATAGTCCTCTAGTTTTTTCAAAGTCACATGCCAGTTTATAGGAATAGCAGGGTACTTGAATTTTCCTTCAAGAGCTGTATCTCCTAGTTCATTACAACAAAAGAAAAACAAATACAAAAAATGATAAAAATTGATCCAGCATTACACAAAATACTGAGTAATGCTGACAACTGAGTTGTACTTTCCATGTTCAATTCCAGGGCCTAAAGCTCAAGATTCTCTCTCCTCAATTGGTTTTGTGGTTGTGCACTCCCTTATCATGCTGTAGTGGTGGTTTTGGTACACAGCCATTTGTTTTCTGTTCAAATATTTAAACTTTGGTGGTGCTTACCTTTTCTGAATACATACTTTCTGCAGCAAACAGTTTGTGGTTTCTTGAATAGATACTAAAAGCTAAAGGAAACTGCTTGTCTGTTCAGTTGAAAGAATTTTGCTCTAATAAAAACCATTAAGCATTTGGGCTAAAGCGCAACCTTTATTTTATAATGCAAGTGAGTAATTTTCCTTTTCTACTTATTTTCATATTTCTGAGTATACATATTTCAACACTGCTTTTCCTAGATGATGGGATAATGAGCTGAAAGAGTAGCAGATTTAAGAAAAGCAGTGACCTGCAAGCATTCCCTTTGTCCAGCTTTTCTTTCCTGTACAGGGAAGCCAGAGAGGTTGTTTCTAAATATTTTGTAGTTTTACATTTTTCTACAAAATTGGGGGTAAAAAAGATAAATAACAGTTATTTTATCTCATGTCCTCTGAAGGGTTGCCTTCCCTCTGACGAATCCTTTTGCACAGGCAGATATTTGACAATTTCGGTGTTATTTACAAGGCTGACATTGAACGACTGTTGCTTGTGCTGCAGATGCCAGCAGGACTAGCACAAAATCCTGGCCGCACCTTCGTGTGCGCTGCGTGTGGATGCAAACGCGTTTAATCAGCTTGAAGTTTCTTCTCCCTGACGCCCTCGCTCAGCGTTTCTCGCTGCCCACCTCCCCGGCAGAGGAGCTGAAATGATTACCTGCAGTGTCATTTTTCACTTTGCTCCATGCAGATGCGGTGCGGTTGGGCCGCGGGCGGCGGGCGGGGAGGGGCCAGCGCTGATGCGGCACGGGCGTGTGACAGCGGCGGGGCCGGCGCGGCTCGGCTCGGCTCGGCTCGGCTCGGCTCGGCGCGGCGCGGCTCGGCTCGGCTCGGCTCGGCTCGGCTCGGCTCGGCTCGGCTTGGCTGAACCCCGCACCGCTGAGCCCCGCACAGCCGGTTCTGCTGAGCCCGCACCGCTGCAGCCCGGCCCCGCCGAGCCCCGCAGCGCCGGCACCGCTGCAGCCCGGTTCCGCTGAGCCCGCACCGCTGCAGCCCGGTTCTGCTGAGCCCGCACCGCTGCAGCCCGGTTCCGCTGAGCCCGCACCGCTGCAGCCCGGTTCTGCTGAGCCCGCACCACTGCAGCCCGGTTCCGCTGAGCCCGCACCGCTGCAGCCCGGTTCCGCTGAGCCCGCTCCGCCGAGCCCCGCTCCGCCGCCGGCACCAGCCGCTGCCTGTGCCTGTGCTCCGAGTACCTGGCGACACAACTGGGCTATTCTTTAACTCTGCGAGAAGTGCCTCTATTCCTTTCACGCGAGCTCCCTACTGGCTTTCTGCATCCGTAAATTCCCGGAGCCTTTTCTCTCTCCGGCTTTCTCCCGCTACTTCTTTTTCCCCTTTCTTTCCCTTCTTTTTTTTATTTTATTTTATTTATTTTTTTTTTTTTTTTTTTTTTTTTTTTTTTTTTTTTTTCCGCGCTCGTTATTCGCTCCCCCCCAATCTGTGCTGCCTCAATAGCTCTCATTATGCTGTGCTCAGTGGCCCGGTGTGTTCCCCGCCTCTGCTAGGCAGTGGCAGCATGGATGGTGCTCTTGTGACGACCTCTGCTGATGCTATCAGTCCACTGCGGATAGGCATGCTGAGTAATCCTGCTGTAAATGGGCGAGGACACGGACACACGGAAAATTAACCACAGCTTTCTGCGAGACCACAACTATGTGACTGAAGGTAACATAAATACTGTCATTTTCCTCTTCTAGCATTGCATATTCTATGCCAGGAATGCTCTGTCATGTTTGGAGATGTAGGCTGTTCTTTTTTTTTTTTCCTTTTTTAAACATGGGGAATTTCAAGGCGTTTTTCTGTGGGATGTAGCAACAGAATCTGTCTGAATGTGCTGAATCCCAAAGACATTCTGTCATGCTACAGCAGTATATGAAACTACACGGGCTGGAGAAGGTCTTGCATTGTGCTGAGTTTTTCTAGTGAGGTGTGCAGCACCTGGCTTTGAATGCACAGTAGCTGCAGTGTAGAAGATTGGAAGCACTTTATTACTTAAAAAAAAAAACAAAAAAAAAAGGAAGAAGAAAGGTTTGAGAGCACCAAAGCAAGAGAAATAATCTGTAAAGTTAACTGTTTTTGCTGGTGTAATAAAGGTTATGCATCTCATTTTGGTAATTATATCCTGAGCATTACAGACATTGCTCAGTTGATTGTTCCCTAGAGAACTGTATACATTTAGAAGGCATTTAGAAGGGATATGTAAGCATCATCTTTTGAAATGCTTCTGCCTTCTTTCCATCCCCTGTGTCTGTGCAAGGTACATGAGAAAAGAAAAGGCACCTTCATTTGAAACCATTCAGTGACTTGCAGGTTATTACATAAAAAGGAATTTTCCTGCAGGTGACATACATTAAATGCTGAGAGAATTTACCTTGAGAGTGTGAAATGGTTGGGTCAGGGATTGGTCTGTATTTCCTTGCCAGAAAGTTGGTTTAAGAGTAGGCCATTTTAAGATTGATTGAACAGGAGAAATGTGTTCATAGGTGCTTGACTTTGCAAATATATTTGTATGTACAGTTTTATCAGCACTTTTCACCAGCAGAAACAGTAACTCAATGTAGGCTTATATAATATGAATGTACTTAACATCAGGGTCAACATCAGACCCAGTCTCCAGATTCTGTCGTCATTTGATCAATGCTCAGTCACTTAATACTCCCATGCTGCGTCCTGAAACGTGATCAGCTGATGCTCTCTTGACTGTTGATGGTTTGAATAGTTTTAGATTGGAGAAAACAGTAGGATGATTTTGTCATAACGGGGCCACAAGGCAGATTTTTCAGAAAAAAGATGAAAAATACTATGTACTATAAGTGTTACTAGTGACTGGTGTAATTGCTTGCTAATCTTGCCTCTAGGACATTCTTTGCACTCTGGTTTATGTTTGGGTGCATTTTCAAATTTGTTTTGAAGTTTAGATTAATTTTTTTTTTTCAGAATGATGATTTATGTTTTGAGATGTGGTCACCTGTTTTCAGAAACTTTGTTTAAATTTGTAAATACATGCAATTCTGCAAAATGCATAGTATAATTACTGCAGTGTACTTGATACATGGTGAATTTCAGATGTGCAGCTATGTTAAAAATTGAATTCTCAAGTCTCTCTGTTTTGTAATCTGAGCAAAAGGATCCTTATGGATTTTGCAAATATGTATTCTCCTCTTTTATATGTCATGAGTGTCCTGAAAATTAGAGGGAGATTTTTAGTATTTTTGTGACGCTGCTGGGGCAAGTGTTAGATTTTTCTCACGTTTTATCTTCACTTGATACTTGGATCATAAGGACTGGATGTCCTTCTGTCATTGTACATGGAGGGGCTTGTCTGAAATGGGTCAAAATACAATTTGAATATTTGAACATTGCTGACCTGTATTATATTTTCCTTGTGATCATAAGCTTCATTAAATAGGTTTGCATCAGTTCTTGAAATCTTCAGTAGCAAAATGTTAGTTTTTCATCTCAGACTAGTGTAATTGTTGTTGGGAATGCAGAGTTTGTCAGGTGTAATAGAATTCTTCACATCTGTTATATCTGACATTGCCACACCTTTTAAAAGGTCTTGGAAATCATGAGGGAATGGATTTATCTGTGAAATTTTTTCAAGGAGAACTTCAGCTCAAAGAGAAGCATCACAAATTTTAATTTCTCATTGATGCACTTTGTTTAAAATGCATAATGAATACATTAGTTAAACTGGTGCTTAAAATGTACTTTGTTCTTCTGTGTGATTTTGTTTTTTTTTTTTTTTTCTTTAATGATTTCATTCCATAAAAGAACTTTAGGATTCCTCATCTGTAAAGGCCTGTAGTCCTTTCACAGGCCTTGTATTTGGTCCTGTGACATGTTTAGTGCAGTATGTAGCAACAATAGAAAAGCAACAATGTGTTACCTTGTTATACTTCTTTGGGGCCCAATCCAAGTTTTTCTTTGGCTTTCATAACCCGCCATTTGAAATGAAGAAATGCTTTATGTTGTGTCCAGTGTATTAGAGAAGTTAAAATTCATTGTTGTCCATGAATAACCAAAATTTTATCTCGTTTTCAGAGTATTAAAATCTTGGGAAGTGTTGTCCTCCGTGTCCTTGCTATTCCATGCAGCAGACTAAATTGATTTACAAAAGGAGGTGTTTCTAACCCTTATTATGTACTTTCTTCTTCTAACTATTCACTGAGGAAAGTAAAGCCAGCAATAATCATGTAGATGTGGGTTAACTATAGCATTGTTTTACTTCTCTTCCTGTTTTACTTGTTCAGTGATTTAAAAAAACCCAAACAGTCAGATGACATATGAATTCAGGGTACAGGAAAGCTGTGAGCCAAATCTGATTTGCTCTGCTCTTGCCAGTGGACTGGATGTGTTCCTAACAAAACTGCTTGCTTGAGCACAGTCAAACTTCATCTCTTTCATAGGTTCATTTTCTAACACTGGGATTGTCTGCAAAAAATGTGGCTTTACCTTGACTATGGAAAATTGAATTGGTTTTTAAATCTCAAGAATTTTTTGATTTGTTGTTGTACTGATTCTGGTAATAGGCATTAAAGACACACATATGACAGCAGTGACTACCTGGCCCTGTTTCTCCTGTTGCATATGCACAATTACAATATGGCATTAAAACAAGCAGAACATGAATAATTTTTGTCACTTAAAGTCTTTAAGATTATGGAAAAAAGTGATTTAATTCCAGCTTCAATATATAGTGAATTTTGCAATAATCACTTTCAAAAGCAGTTTTTGAAGCAAACTGCTTTAATTGGAGTTGTTTGTGTGAGGAAAATAGAAAAGATCTGGTAAGACTTGAAAAGAAAGAGAGAAAAAAGACCTGAGGCTTAGAAAATGTGAGCTGTGAGGAAAGACTGGACTTCTTTGCCAAGGTGGTGAAACACTGGGATACATTGCCTAGGGAGCTTGTGTAATTTTTATCACTGAAGTTTTTAAAAGCAGGTGACATAGATGTCTGTAAGAAATGACATGGGGATAGCTGAGCCTCCCGTGGGGCAGAGGAATGGACCAGATGACCTCTGAGATCTGTTCAGGCTTGTGATTCATTGCAGAGCTGTGTTTTATCTTAATTGCCTTTTGCACCACAGCTGTGGGAACCAGCTGCCCAGGAGGTGTTGGGTCAGGAAAATGTGTTATTTCCACAGCAACTGGAGGAGCACTGAGGAGAGAGGAGAGGAGAGGGAAGATGGGTTGGATGGGAGAAACATGATCCTTCATTACTGTACAGTCTGTTGGGGACAGGGCAAGAAAATTGTGAGTTGGGGGAAGGGGGATAAGAGAGGTTTCTGTGCTTTAGGGGCAGAGGATGTCCTTCAGTCCTAGAGTTCCCTTGATGTTTCCTGTGCTTAAGATTAATGGTAAAACTGGCAGGACTGCTGATACACTTTGCTGTCTCAGGGCCCTGGGATCAGCCACACAGGATCTGGCTTGGAGCAGTGAATTGCCTGGAATGGCTGCTGTGCTCCTGGCAAGGCAAAAAGTTGCAGGAATCGATGGTGCCGCTCTCCAACTCAACAGCAAGGATAATTCAGTTACTTTGTATTTTACTGATTTAACAGATGACAGAAATAATGAACAGAATTCACTAATCTTGCCAAACTGTGTTAAAGGACGTTTTACCTCCATCATCCCTAATTTATTTGGAGAACTGCTTCTCTGGCAGGTGAAGCATATTGCAGGTTGCATGCAGACAAGTCTAGCATATGAATCCCTGCCTTTTTTTTTTTTTTTTTTTTTAATGGAATATCTCTGTTTTGGGAAGGAATAAAATGTTATTTGTACTTCCAGTTTGTGGAGAGACACAGGTTCCTCTCTTGGTCTAGGTCTGCAGATGCAAGTGGAGCTAGTGAGTTGCACTGGTGCAGTGGGGCAGAAGGTGACCTGCACTATCTAGTCATTTATATGGCCAAATTGTGCCATTTAGTTCCATATGGCTTAACTTCCGTGAAAAAATTAATCATATTAATGGTATATGAATGTCCTCAAATATGAAATTTGAATAATAATGAGAATTAGCAGTGCACTATAAAACACGTTGAACCATAACCATGTGAAATGTTCATTATAGAGAATAAAATAATAAAATCTTAGTGATTTTAAAGAAAAGTGCTCTACAGATAATCAAAATTGATTTGGGGCCTTTTTTGTGCCTTAATGAAAGAAGTTAGTATCTCTCGTCTTTATAATTAAAATTAGAGGAAATTATAAATTTTCATCTGCCAAAAATAAATTTATTTTTGAGCTTTTCTTTCATAATCATGTCAAATATAATTTGAATTAGACCTTAATACCTGAGGTGTTAATTGGATGAATATCAAACAAGTACCACTCTGCTGGCTCAGGCTCACCACTGGTCAGTCTACATCTCTGATTTCTCCTTATTAAGAAAGGTACAAGAGGCAACTCTTCCTCTCAACTTCCAGCAATTCAGGATTTGTGTTGTGAATATTGATGATTTTAATCTTTTTGCAGAACTCATTTAGAAACAGTTTTGGAATTACCCTGGAAATTATTGCTCATTCTTAGTCTAGTTGCTTGTGTTATTTATTTGTTTCCTTGAGTTGTGTGAATAGGGGTAAACCTTGTTAAAGCATGACTGCCCCTTGTTAAACAGGATATACTTGTGTCTTTCTGTGCATGGATTTGGTTCTTTTATTCACAGTGATATTCAGATGAGTGTTGTGGGTAGCCTTGAAGATTTGGATTAGTGAGGGTTATTCAATCCAAGTGATGTTGCTGACTTTGTAATCTTTATTCATGCAGCTTAGTTGGGTGAAGCCATGGAGGCAGAGCTGGAGTGTTGCTGTCTCACTGGCTTGCACTGCAGTTTGATCTGTTTGCTCACTCACTCAAACCTGCATATGGGGTTCAGCATCCAGGAAAATCAAACATTGGTACTGCTTGAAGCTTGGATCTGCACAGCACAGATTTTTATGGGTAACATGGGCCAGCAATTCATCCAACAAGGCCAGAAAAGGCAGTGTAGATTTAGCCAGAGTGAATTACACTGTCAGCAGCCCTTGTCAGGGTGCAGTACCAGCTACCTGTTCAAAGTACTCCATTCATACCACATTTATTAGGCTCATAATATTGTTGTCTCTATTTTGCTTGCCAAATGTACTTGATGAAGAAATCATAAATCAGGGCTGAGGTTAGGATGGTTGATCCTGGGCTGGGGCTTTGGAGTTCCTTTGTTTGCTGTTCCCAGTATTCCCAAAGAGCAGGAGCATGTTAGTGTTAACTTTTTGTCACTGCCTCCTCAAAAGAGCTGCCTCTCCAAGGATGGGGTTTGTTTTGAGGATTGGTTGTTAGATCATCCTAAGAGGGCACTTCAGCCACTCTGAGCTGCAGGACATGTTTCAAAGGCAAGCAGTTAGCTTTTAATATCATGCTCTCCACATGGCAGTTATTCACCAGTGTCATCTGTACCTTTTGAAGCTTTATCAAGTGTGATTAGGCTGGGCTGCAATCTTCCTGTTTGCAAAGGAATAAATCTCTGATGCTGGATCAGTGGTTTTGGTGGGTTGCTCTTAGGGACTGATGGCAACCCTGGTTCTCTTTGCATGCATATGTAATCAGCAGATGATCTTGCACTCACAGGCTAAATAATAAATGAATTTTGTTGCTATATAGTGCTAGAGGTCCTGGAGAAGTGAATAAATGCGTTAACCAAAGAAAAGAACCATCTAGACTGTTAGCTAAAGCCAAGCTCCTTCTATGACAGTGACAACAAGGAGCTGAAAAAGAACATACTTGTACCAATATGGAACTTTACCAGGTGCCACCAGGCTAGAAACATTATAAATAGAAATGTTTGTAGTATATTTAACTAATAGATTGAGCTACCTGAAGTTCAGGACATGAACTGTGCAATGTGTGTGTAAGGTAAAACGTGGGTATAGAAATATGATCCATGCAAGCTTGCTGTCTCTGCCAGATTTTTTTCTAATTGAAACTGACAGTTTAAAAGTATTGAATGATGTAAAACTAAACAATATTGTGCAGGTAGAGTCAGTGTCACTGTTCACCATGGGAGCAGTTTATTTAGTGTATGTATCATTATGAAAACAGTACTTAGCTGTATATTTTTTATATGTTTTCCATGTAAACCTCAGGCATTTCAGCAATATATCATATGTTTAAATGGTGAATGTAGAGAATGGTAGATGTTGCTCTTGCACCAGTTTAAAATGTAACTATACAATAACACTGAATATTTTATAGTGAAGAAGAGCTGACTATCTTTTATTACAGCCATGAAAAGGTAATCCATCCTTACTGTTTACAGTGTGTTACTACATCATTACTAGTTGTATCCTTGAAACTTTCCATCAATAGTTTATTTAATCACCATAGTAAGGCACACAAGGACTGTGTGCTAAGAGAGCACAAAGTATTTGCTGGCTAATTTCAGGCTAATTTCCCTTTGGCCAGGGAAAAGTAATAATCTCAGAAAATTAGATAAAGTTATTATGAGGAATTTTGGAATTTTTTAAACATGAACTTCTAGCCATGTTGAGGTGCTTTCCTGATCAACTATTTCCATAGTTGTTAGGTTAATGCTAAGTTTGCCCTTAATCATGAATGTGGTCTATTTTACTGGTTCCTGGTAAAAGTGCCTCAATTCTTTACCAAGAAAAAACTCCACTGAGCAAAGCAGCCTTTATATATGCTAAGAGAGTTCCTTTGCTCAGGAATGCAGAAAAGCTCTTAGTCCTGTTTTTATCATTGCTTTAATGCAAATAAAAGCAGACTGTATTTTTCCAGTGAAAGACAAATAATAAAAATGTACATTAAGAGATTAGATTTCTAGTAAAATCTCAGCACAACATGCCATGCAGTTCAGTGACTTTTGTGAATTATTAATGTGACAGGGTTTGGGATCTGCATTGTTAAATATAGCAGTGTTTGTTTCTTTCATATTCACTGATCCATCTGTTACAAAAAAGAGAAGAAAAAGGATGCAAACATCTGTGTAATAATGACATTTATGTGCTTAACTTAGAGTACAGAAGAAAGTAAAAGACTCAGAGTTTATTATTCTCTAGTTCAACTCAAGTCTGATTTGTACTTAGTTACTGTTACCATACTTCTTCCTGTTTGCAGCGCTTTTGTTATTCCTGTGACTCAGGTGTTGCAAATAGTGACTACAGAAAATAACATCATTTGCATAAATTATGAGGTTAATGCTGCCTGTGGTAGTACTGTTTGCATTACAGAGAGCCATAACATGCTCTACCAGTTTCTGAGCCAGTTTTAGTAGAAGTAAAGATCTTCAGAGTTGAATTAAAAGTAAATGATTGTTTATTTCCTTCTCTCAGTTTTTAATGACTCCATATTATTTCTTCTTATTCTAAGATGTTAAATGAACATTTCAAATTAAAACTGAAAATAGTTTTCAAGCAATGAGCTGGACACCAATTATCAGTCATTTATTTCTAAACTTTCATCCAGTCAAAAAAACATCATGTTATACATCATGTTTGAGAGGTTTCAATTTATGATAGAACCTGGCACAAGGTCTTCAATACATGTATAGTTATAAATCAGGATCTGTCTGTTATTATTTCATAAATAATTTCTGATAGAATGTCTTTATTTCTACATTGTGCAGTGATAAAAAGAAAAATCCAACTAATAAATTTAATAATAATAATAATAAATTATAAAAATTCAACAAATAGGCACAGTGGACTGGTGAGTGCAGGCCTGAATTGATTGCCAAGGCAGCACATGAGACTCTTTGTCATGCTACATGTTAATTTGACACCCTGCTTGATTTTATATCTTTTATTGGTGCATGCAGATCTGTAATATGGTAATAACCAGTACAAGATGAAGTCAGATGTGTATTCTGTAGTCTTCTTTTGAATGGAAGATTTAGGTCAAGTATATTCTCTTTAATCAGCAGTGAAGCTCAAAGCAGAATTCACATATGCAGTCCCTTTGAAATAGGTAGATGTGAATTATTACATCTTACAGAATTTCCTGGAATGCCTTACTAAGAGTCAAGTAAAGTCATATGGATAAGGTTTATTCTCATTGCACAGCTACAATATGAATATAATTTTGTGCATGTTGTGTGCACTTGTAGCACAAGTGTGTGCTACACTCACAGGAGCTTTGTGGATGACTGCTCCTGCATGGTTCTGGTGTGTGTATTCCTCCCAGCTGCTATGTTTGAAATGTGAATCTAGAAGTCCTGGAATGGCTGTGGAGAAGTTTCAGCATTGGGAGACAGTAAGAGCTGGTATGTAGGGCACTGTCCTTCAAGTCCCATGTGATTCACAGACTGTCTTGGTCTGTGTGACAGTGCTGGTCAGGGGACTGAGACTTGTCTCTGACTGCAGCAAAACTTTCCTTACACCATGGTGTGAGAAGCAGTGTCCTTGAATTTGTGATTCTCCTCTGTGGTGGTGGTGAGCTGCAGCTTTCTGAGAAACTGTTTCCTTGAATATGGATTTTATTTTCCATGGTTAAGTGAGTCCTTTCCTGATAGAGTAGACATTTCTGTGCTTTCAAGCGCATTTCAGAAAAATGAGGAAAATAGAGCACAGGCCTTCTGTGTTACTATGTAAATGTTTAAAAGGTGCTAGTTTTAAAACAAATAAGTTGCATCTGTTTGCAGTTATGACATTGCAAATCAGCCAATTATATTAAAACTTAAAGATTTACTACCTGCAAGAATTCACGCTATATCCAAGGAAAGGGTTTTAGTTGCCTTAACTTTGAACTGTGGTGCAGAAATTACTGCTGAATGTGATTTGTACAGAGTACAAACATCCAGCTCTTTGTTGTATTGATTTTTCCCAGTTTTTTGTTTAAAATTGTTTTATTGAAAATATCTTTTACTTCTTCATACCTTCAAATTAATTTCAAAGCATTTAAAATTGGGGATTTATTTGAAATTTACATGGATGTCATTATTGTCAGCAAATTGCCCAATTCTCCAGAGGTATCTGTGGCCTGGGATGCCCATCTTTGCTTCTCTTCTGCTGTTGGAGCCACTCCCATCACATGGGAAGTATCAGAGCAGAGGGGAAGAGGCTCTGGTTAACCCACCAACCTGGGCTTCTTCAGAAAATGTCAGCAAACTTGGCCTGGTTTACATTTGTCCCTTGCTGGCAGGGAAGGAACCACCCCAGCTGCCCACTCCTGGGAGCCCAGGGGACCATGGGCATGCTGACTCCTGCTGATGTTGCTGAAGTTGCCATCTGTCATCAGAGTCCCATTGCTGCTCCCTGTGACCTGCTCAGTTTGGTCAGTGTGGTGAAGACTTACAGAGTAGTGAAGCTGTGCTCTTCAAAAAAACCCACCTTGTTATAAGGCTGTATAACATAGGGTAATATTTATGCACAGAAGGAAGGGAGGAAATACAAACTATAAGTATATTGGAAAAAAAATGTGTGACAGCTATCCTGGATGTACCTGGGAAATGGTAGTAATAATAGTAAATGTTAAATGTGAACACAGAAAGCTTCTTCACTATAAATAATTACTAACAAAGGCAATTGCCAATGTGGAGAGTTGTTTGCAGAGAGATTCATTTCTGATTGTTAAGTGTAAGTATATTTAGACAGAAAATTATTTTTGTTCCTGAAAGCCAGGGAGTTGTTGTAAATGAGAAGAATTAGCAATTTGGACTCCACAGAGCAAACATCAGCCTGGTTATTACAGATGAGACTTGATGGATGTTTTATATTGAGGTTAGCACAGAAAGCTATTCCTATATTTTACATTTTAATAACTGAACTCAGTTGTTTTATTGTTAGCAGTTGAATTTACAGTTTTCTTGAAAAACTATTCATTTTGGCAGTCTCCTTTTCTGAAATGTTGCAAATATTTCAAAGGCATTACCGTCCCTCTTGCTAAGTCACCTTTGATCCAAAAATCTTCATTGAGAAATTTGTGTATAAGGGAACAGACATACTCTAACACAATAATAGATTCCAAATATTTGAAACTGAGGAAAGGAATAAAGGAGCTCACCAGAGTCTTCTTGTCCTGGTTTGGAGGACAGGTGTCTGCCAATAAAGGCAGGAGCTTCTCTTTGAAATGGAGAATGTAAACCCCCTCCCTCCAAATTATTATCATTTTGAAATTAAGGGGCTCTCAGGCAAAGATATGGGAATTAGGAATAACAGTTCTTTACTAGGAAAATTAAAATAGAAATACAGTATTACAAAGAACAATCCCAACCCTGACAGAGTCAGAATACAACCTGACACCCCATCAGTCAGTCAGGGTGTTGGCAGCAGTCCCATTCAATGGTGGCTGCATCCCCCTGCAGTGGCAGATGTGGTTCAGCTGATGCAGTACTCCTTTAGAAGGTGCAGCTTTCCTCTGAAGGTCCAGGGTTGATGTGGAAAGGTCTGGCTTTCCTCTGGAATCCAGTGGAAAACGCTGCTTTGGTGTTCAAAATCTGTTTTTATCTGGATAGGAAAGGCTTGGCTGCTCCCCTGGCTGGAGCATCTCCCAGTGGGATGATGTAATTTTATCAGTCATGCACTGGGACTGAATGGCCCAGCAGCAGATGATATCTGCCTGGAGGGAGGATGGGTTGGGGAAAAGATAAAGATGATTGCCCCAGCTGGTTTAAAGATGGCCCATTAGCAGATAATATGTGCCACAGAGATAAGGGTCACTGCCCCACCTGATGGTGATAGAATACACATTTCTGGTGACATCCTGTATTGCAATCCAAGACACTTGTATACTTTGCCTTTGGTGGTTTTGCACTGCAGTGCAGAAATTGTGACTCCAAAATCTGAGATTTCATTGTGTAAGTGAAACTCTGCAGGATTTTGCAAGGCAAGATATATTAGGTAAATACTGTTAATACCTGCAAGTTTAAAATAAATACAAGTAGCTAGATAAGATTTGACTACCTGTGACAGCAAGAGATACCTAACATTTAACTAGGACAAGCTATTATAGGCGGAACCTGACACTGGGATACCTGCTGCAGAGTTCAAGCAAACTTGAGCACAATTTTTTCACATAAAACCAGTAGCTTCACTAGTTTATACATCCTGGACAAGGAACTTGTTAAAGTCTTGTGTTTTAGCTTGTAAGTGGTGGTTCTTGTGAGTTTATGTAAAGAGTCATTGTTTTTTTTCTGTACCTTGTTTTGTGCCCTGCTGAGAAACCTTTTGATGGGGCACAGAAAGATTTTCCTTTTTTCAGTTTTACTTTTCAAAAATTGCTTCTATTGATGGAAGCATGAACAGAGTTTATTGATAGAGTTCAATAGTAGCACATTGGGATCAGATAATTTCCAGAGATTTTAATTTCTGTTTTCAAAACTAGCTGCTTTACTGTTCATTTTTATGTGTTTCTGTAAAATTAGTGGTTAGTCATGCATAAATATTACATATTTACAACAATAAATGTGATATCAGGCATGAGCTATAGTTTATCTGCATTTAAGAGGTTTTAACTCACAGATAGCTGTCAGACTGCCCATCAGACAGTCTTTTTTTCCCAGTCTGATTCTCAGATCCAGTAACATACCACACTTGAAGAACTGGAAGAAGGCTACATTGATCAGTTCTTATAGTTCAAAATTTGGGCTGAATCTGAAATACTTCTGTACCCCTAGATTTCTGATGTATGGTCAAGACTGGAAATTATGTAAAACAGCATGAATATATTTGGACTAAATAGCTCAAAGATATAATTAACATTTTCCCTGGTTCACACAGCCTTCTACCCAGGCAACAGGGCAGAACTTACAACAACCTTAACTCTTAAACCTAATGCTCTGTCTTGAACTTCCTTTTCATATGCTTCTGGTGTGTGTCTTCATACTGCTTTGATTTCATTTTGGCCACTTTCCAGAGCATTTTTTAATTCCTTTTGTGAAATTTCCATGCCAGCTTCAATTCCTGCCAGAAGGCAACTGTTCCATCTCTGTTTAAGCAGGACCCTAAAGCTTTAAATTCTCAGAATTTCTCTCTCTGGAAGTAATACTCCCTGCTCAGGCTTCAGAGACACCAAGAATATGTAGATCCAAGCACTGCTGGGGAGAGAAATAAGGACACAGAATTTGTTCCTCAACTAAAATTATTTCCTTTCCATTTGCTGCTTGACTTGATTGTAGTGATACTTGGCTTTTATCTGCAGTACTTGCTACTGTTTGAGTTCCAGGAATCTTCATTACAAAAAAAGGGGAGTCCAGCCAAAACCACAACTCATTTGGTACTCCTTGCCAAGTTCTTTCTGCTCTCTGTATATATATCCATTGAATCTTGTGAGGGCCAGACCTGGAAGTGTCACTTAGTACCATTCTTTTACTGTCACTAAAGGACACAGATGTGACTCAAAATCATCTTGGACCTGATTAATTGATCTGTAGATGACCCTCAGGTGCAGGGGAAAGGTATTTTTTAAGTTTGAAGAGTCCCTTCTTCTGCAACATTTTGCTGAAAAGGAGTTTTTGGGGAGAGGTCTGGCAGCCTTCTTGGGTAAGGTCCCAGTTAAATATGTTAATATCAACAGACAGGTGAAGGACAGGGTCAGGATTTTTACCATGTTATCATAAGGGAAAAGCTAATGGCAATTTCTCTTTTTTGTTTGTTATGACTCACCCCTGAAGGCAAAGGTGGCTGAGGTTCTTGTTAACAGATCTCTTGGGGCAGATTAGAATGAAATTACACTGAATGACTGTTTTTTTAATATATATTGTATTTGTGTATTTATGTAGGGGTTGTTTTAGAATAATGTGCTTGCCATGGAAAGGAGGTATGTAGCCTCCTTTTTAGGTTATCATCTATCTGTAGTAATATAACAGTACAAAAGTATAAAGATACCACTTCAGAAAATACATATAAGGGAAAGAAAGATTGAGAAGCAAAGGATAAGAAGAGTTAGTGGACAGAAGATATCACAATCCATCTAGGAGACTTATTTGGTGTCTGTTGGTTGAAGTGATGATCAGTTGGGAGTGGGGGAAGCTCCCAAAACACAAAGTTCAATGGATTAATTAATGTTCAGGTTTATGTCAGACAGCTCCTCCCTTACTGGGGGCTCTGTTTTACACTGTCTGCTCTAACACTGTGGATCACATGCAGTCCTCTGGTGGATGGCCCCAAAAATTAGTCAGGGGGTACTCTGAGGGTCTTTGATGGGTTATCACACCTTCTAAGACATGACAGCTGCCTCTGATCTGCTGTGGTTGAGCCAGTTTGCCTCACCAGAAGGAATGAAAACCTTCAGGCCTGTGTCTCTCACACCATCCTGATATAGAAATGGTAGTGACTAAACAACAGAAATTTTTATTTTATTTTATTTTTTTACTCTGGTAAATTTTAAGGAACTGAAATGCACTGCCTAGGTTTAGTTAGTACACTAAGGTTACTGTACCTGTTTCTATTAAAAGCAACAACGTCATCTTTAAAATCTTGACAGGTTGTTAACAGCCTTTGTGTAATTGTGATTTAGTATCTAATGAAGTCTGTTGAGAATCTGCCACTGGCTGGAGCAGAATTGGATCCAGGGGCATGGCTTTGCATGGCTGTACTCTATGTATGTATTGGAAGTCCAGAAAAATGTACGTATGTATATGCAAACCACATTTTTTGTGCTTTGAGTCATGATTTTAATCTTCTAGATTCATAGAATGGCTTGGGCTGGAAGAGACCTTAAAGACACCTTCCACTAGACCAGGTTGCTCAAAGCCCCATCCAACTTGGCCTTGAACACTTTGAAGGAAGATACACAACTTCTCCTGGCAACCTCTTCCAGTGTCTCACCTCTACATCTGTTCTGCATTTATACATCTATTCATCTGTCTTAATTTCTGCATCTATTTGTTCTAAATACTTTGTACAGTAACCTTAGTTACTTTTGTCTTCAGTGCTACATTGAATAGTGTGGGGATGTAGTTTATAACCCCTGGTACTTCAAGAGCTTTTTCTGAAGAGTTTATCTCAGTGCTCACCAAAAACCTTTCTGGAAATTTCAATTGTGCTAAATCTTCAGAGATTCCATACCATTGCTGGCTTTGTTCCTTAGGACAACAGTAGGTAAAGATGAAAATGTGGCTGAACTTCATCTACCATATTCAGAATTGTTAAAATCTCTACAAACCTTGGATTTTCCTACTAGTGTCAGGAAATGTAAGTACATTCTGCAGTTTAGCACAAAAATTTCTAGGAGCTAAAATCTTGTGGATTTGTTAGTTTTCTTAGAACTTCCTTCAATTCTGTTATTCATCAGTAAACCATATTCTGTCCTTTAACCAACAGAACAGATTTTTCTGTTGCTACTATAGCTATTTAGAGTTATCATTTTGTTCATTTGCATAATGAGTTCGGAAATCTACTTAGAAATTCACATGCATAATATGATTTATTAAGTTTAAGGTTAAAATCAGGGTTCAAATTATCCAGTTGAATACTGTGACCTTAATACTGTCTTTGCAAGTTTCCTTAGGAGCTTAATGCCTTCAGATTTATACTAACTTGAGTACACCCCATTTATTTTTCTTTGACCCTATTGTCTTCTATATGATTTACTCATGCTGCATATTGTTTTCTTTTAAATCCTGTTAAGTCTTTGCTTGAAGCAAAACTGCTCTCCAGATTTTCTCTTGGAGGTAATTTGCTCCAGGCTACTTTTTAACTTTCTGAAATGTAAAGTAATTGCAGTTCAGGTTTTAATTGTATGTCTTTTTCTCCTTTTCAAGAATATGCTGCCTGGACACATCACTTTGTTATTTAAAGGGCTGATAAATGTGTCTAAGTTGTATTTATTTCTGTGGCAATAGAATTCAAATTAATGCTAACCAGAAGATCTTTTAATGCATAAGTAGTAGGAAAGGTATAATTAAATCTCTCTGAAAAAAAATTACAGGATATTTCATGAATGTCAGTAACATAGTTTTAGCCCCTAAATAATTTTCTTTGCCACAGATACCTTTTAGGGTTGTGTCTACCAGAACCTTAAAAATGTATGTCTTGAGAAAACAGTAATTTTTTTCCCTTCTTTGCCCATTTGGGTTTGTGCTAATTTATTATGTTCATATTATCCCCCTAAATTATGCTTTTACAGATTCCAGAAAGTTCACAGTGTCATAATGGCACAGAAGGATTTTTGAGCTATGTGCAGAACATTTAGTTAAACACTTAAGCTGATGAGGAGTCTTTCTGTAGTTGGTGATTCTGTAGTTGGTGATGATAAGAGCATCCCAGAGTTCCTTGGTTGAGGACAAACCTGAAAGATTAATCCACTATAAAGGAACAGACTATGGCTGAAGAATTTACACAGTTGCATTTTTTGGAAGAAAAACTGTGTGCCACATGCAGAATTACTCACTTCAATTAATCAGTCTTTTAAAAATGGGTAACTTCTTCATAATCTGGTTCAGCCACTTGTGGAAGAACATTGAACTCTTGCTCACTGCTCAACGTGAGCCCCATCAGGGGTGAGTGGAGTGATTTCTGTTTCTTCTGGCCACTTCCTTCCTAGTGTTGGGCCAGTGTGGTTTGCTGATGTCAAGGCACTGTTGGCTCACATTTGGACTGGCATCCAGGATGACCACAGGTCCTTTCCAGACAGTTGCTTTTCAGCCAGATGTCTGGAGCTCTTCTGCTCCAAGTGCAGAATTTTGCATTTCTTGCTGAGCCCCCTGAAGTTCCATTTCTTGCCTTCCCTTAGTTTGTAACTTGGAGGTGAAGCACTGAGTTTTTAATGTTAGATATCACTGGGGATGTTTTAGATGTTTTTCTGTCTACAGTGCACAGTGAACATACCCTAAGCTTGGCTGGCACCAGAGTGAATTTTCTGTATGTTTTTTCATGAATCAGTGTACGTTTTTGGCTACCACCAGCTGCCAAGATTGTTTGAAATATACCAAATAGCCTTAGGCATTTCTGCTTAAAAAACAAACTTGTTGATTCTTTTCTTAGTGAGAAAGATGGCATTTTTATCTGATATCTCAAATAGCAATGGTAGAAATTATATCTAATGTGCAGTGGACTTGAAAGAAACCAATATTATTTTTAGCTTGCATAAAAATAATCATAGGTTCTTAGCAAAACAGAACCATGTAGTATATTGAAACTGCCATTTTCCTTTTTCTGTGGAGACTGTTGGTTAAAGTTCAGGTACCAGCAGTATCATTTCTGGATGCTGGGATTTAAGTATGGGCTCTGTAACAGTGATGACTGACATGATTCAGCTGTAGGTACAAAAGGTTTTGTTTTATTTCATCAGCTGTAGGTTGGTTGGAGAGACCTAGGTAGAGCTACAATCCCCTCCCACCTGCAGGGAATGGGGAAAGTTATGTTCAAGCAGCACCTGAATGTTGCCACTTGGGAATCCCCTGCTGCAGCCATAGATGCATGGACTCGTTCATGTAAAGACCCACACAAGTACTGCTCACCATTTGTTTTTCCAAGTCATGGAGACTGACAGGTGTGTTTTCTTCATTTTCAAAGGGAAGATGAACTGTAGAAAAACCAATGATTTCTACAGGACTCACAGGAAAACTTCTGGTGGAGGTGATGAGTCAGTTTGGGAGTTCTATTAGAGTTCTTATATGCACAAGAAATTCTGCATAAGACTTAAACAAGGAGGGAGAAGGGGTATTCTATCTTGGATTTGGTGGCAGGATGCATATCCATCCTAAAAATAGCATGTGCTTTCTGTCATGGAAGAGCTTTCTGTTTGAATTGGACTAATCTCTGGAATGTATCCTCCTTGAGACAAGGTTTGTTTTTTTTTTTTTTTTAATTTTTATTCTATTAATTACTCTCCTAGACAGTGAAAGTGATCTTACCTATTAGAAATATCCCAGATGGTTAAAGTGCCTCTTGAAGTGCTTGGTGTGCATAGGTCAATGTAGATTATTGGAGGCTGGAGAACAGTAATTTGTGGGGAGAAAATTAGGATGATGTAAGCAAAGGAAAGGCTCTTTGAAGCATTTAATGCATAAGGTGTTTGTTTTTTAAACACTTAAGACTTGTTTTTTTAATAAATATATGCTACCCTCAAAGTGTGAAAACCATGGGATGAATATCTTTGTAGATTACTAAAGTAAAGAAACAAAAATCCACACTGTGACCAATTCAACTCTTGCTTTCAATTGTGGAGGTTCCCCTCCACACTTTTAGCATTTATCAGTTTGCATTTCAGTGAGAGTAAATATATTGGTTGTTCTAGTCCTTTCAATGATTATTAGAAGATACTGCCAAATATTTCAAAGTGTTTGAATTCTTTTTTCTGGAGTACTATCAATGCATCAATTACTGTAATATCTAGATTATTAATGTGTTGTGACCTTTTGGGGACTCTGAGAGGGCTTTAGACAACACATAAAACCTAAGGTTGTCAGGTTCTTTTTATTTTGCTTCTTTCTGATATTCACTGGTTTTGTTACATGAAGAATAGGAGCAAATTTACTAAAATTTCTGTTAATGCTGAGAATAATCACTCTCTTAGAAGGTGAACAGGAAATGGATTTGTAGTGCCCAGAACAGAATTAATCACTCCTATTTATTTGAGCCAACCTGCTGTATCTTATTTTATATTTAAATATACTGCATTTATTAAATATTATATTAGATATATCACCAGTTGTTATTATTTCTCTTGGAGATTTTTTTCAATTATTTTGGCAAAGTCTGTTTATAGTCACAGCTGTAATTATACTCCAATTAGCTGACATTGGGAGACAAACTGTTTCATTGCTTTGAAGGGGTTAGTATGTTGGAAACTGAGAACTGTATAGAAAAACAGTATGCAGTTGCAAATAAAAAAAAAAAAAAAAAAAAAAAAAAAGAAGAAGAAGAAGAAAGCAGGCTCTCTGACATTTTGTTAAGGAAGTGATTGATGCATGAGTCTGTTTTGCCCTAATAAGAAGTGAACAATTCTCTTTACCCCTACATTTACTCTTCAGTTGAAGTAATAGATGCAATACAAGTGTCTGTGGGGTTTTTGGGCTGTTTTTTTTTTTCCCTTAGTAGAGTTGTTCTGCATATTATAATAATGTTTTTCTTGTCTTGCTTTCCATGCTTTTCAGCAGTTCTGAATTATATATAAACCTCACATGTATAGGCTTTGTCTTGTCTTTCAGTTCACTTCATGATTAACATTGCTGTTGACCAAAGTTAAGCAAATGCAATGAAGGCTGAAATATTTCAGATTAATTATTGGAAATTGTTCCTGCCTGGTGAATATCGGTATTCAGTGCACACTCACACCAGAATAAAGTGGCTGGTCATTAGCTTCCAGTCCTCAGTGTCTACACTTGACATTTCCTCAAAAAAACCCCATCATCATACTCCTGAAAGATACAGGGATCACTTTTGGAACAAACACACTTGTTTTAGGGGGGTTTTGGAGAGTTGGTTTGGAAATTGAAAAACATTGCATTCATCACCATGCTCAAAAGAATGATTTATTCATGTGTTTCAGTTAGAGTTGTTTTTGTCTCTGTCTCTCTAATGGACTGCACTTTGGGATATACAAATCATTTGAATGTGTCATACTAAAAACTGGTGGCTGAAAACTGTTGTCCCAGCTGGAAACCATGAGAACTGTGGAAAGTTTCCTTTTCTGCTTTGAAAAGGATAAAGGTCTTTTGTTAGGATCAATTCTTGTGGTAATCCTATGTAGATTAATGTGGAAGTAAAATAACGTGCCTCTATGGAATGGGTTGGACAGGATAAGCAAAAGAACTGTTCCTCTATTAGATAATTCATGTAGTAATGGTTTCTGTAAAGGAAATGTATAAAGAGCAGAAAACTGCCATTTTGAAAAGGAGGTAGAAGGGAGAGCTACTCAATGGTTATTTGTTCAGAGTTGAGAGATTATTTTAAATATGATTTCCTTAATTATTCTATTTAGGCTGTCTCATGATGTTGGTTCTCATGACCATATCTCAGCTTGCTACATGGGTAACTGGCAGGAGCATCATCAGCTCATGAACCAAAGAATCCAGCTTGCTGCAAACGGAGCTCCATGGAAGATGTGAAAGTAATCCAAATACTGCTGTAGGAACTGGGGGTTCTTCACCACACCCCAAAATGTACTTGTTCAAATCAGGCATTTTCAAATTAATTTCTTTTTCCATCACTTGTAATGTGGAAGGTGCTGTCTGACAGCCCTGGAAATTAAGTCCTCTATTTCTCCACAGGACAGGTATAGCAAGGGCAGCAGCAATGCAAGCTTCCCCACACTGTCCTGCCAATGCTCCTCAGCCCAGTTCTGAAGAGGTCACTTCTGGAGGTGAGTGGGTGGAAGTCTCTGTGCAGAGACTGCTGCAGGGCAGGGGTTCCTGCAGGACAGGCTGTTGGATGGAGGCTGGCCCCTTGTCCTGAGTGAGCCACCAGTCTCTAACAGACAATCACTTTATGTATCATGAAGCAGTGTGGGCTGGATTCGTTGAGGTTGCATTATTCTGCTTGACTGTTGTCACATTTTGATATTTCTTTGTTGTTGGATGGCACCTGTACATTTTTTTCTTTTTGCACTCTTTTTTGTTAAAGACTTTGTCAATGCTTTATGTACACGTCTCCAAAGTGGCATGTGAATAACTGAATGCAGCCTGGTTGTAAATGTGGTACAGAAAAGCAGTAACTGGTGGCAGCCATGTGTGCAAGAGGAGCTGTAGGGCACTAGACCAGGAGGCATGCTTTGAAGTGCACCAGAGATTGATAAGAAAGTGTATGTTGGTTTCCAGTATCTAAATGAATGATTAGGTTTCTGTTGCAAAGCCGTATCTTAACCATTTCTCTTTTCATAATTACTATGTAATTTAGATATTAACATCAATTAAGCTGGTAAACTAATGTTCTTTTTTAGATTATTTTACAATTAATGAAATCTGCCTATCTAAAGCTAGACATGCAGCATTGTACACTATATGAAACTAAAGAGTATGTATTGCAGTCACAATAGATAGTAGTCATCCAAACCAGAAATATGTGATAAATTATGTGAGAGGAATTAATGACTGATGCAAGTTTTCAGAACAACAATAATGAGTGCTTACCAGTTTGGCAAATTAATTCTGCTGTATTCCTGGAGTTACTTAAGCACTACATACTTCAAATACAGTAAGATATATTCTGTTTTCAGCCAAATTTACATCTCTTAAACACAGAAATAAATCTGAGAAAATGGGAAACAAAGGCTTAGCAAAGCTGTTAGGTCATGGTGAATTACTTTTCTAGTTTCAAATGCTGTGTGAAGGATTTGCAATGCCTTGACAGTCATTTGTAGTTGAGGCCCTTAAGTCTGTTTAACTCTGTTTCTGTGGCTGTAAACAGGTGTGATAACAAGAGACCATAGTACAGTTCAATAATTGTATAAATTTAGCGCTATTCCTGTCTATTTCCACAAGATCATAGAGTAAGAAGAGTTAATTTTTCTAGTCAAAGGAGACTTCCTGAAGAGACTTCCTAATTTTTTAACTTTAAAGGATATGAATCAGAATAGTATTCATTTCATATACAGCTAAAACAGTTCCTGACTTTAAAAAAAAAATTTGTCAGGTAGCAGGAGCTATGGACTTCCATTCATAATTAAAATTAATGACAAAGTCCTGTTGAGAAGTCATTTGAGACTGATCCATAAAGTGGAAACCAGTTTGAGGATCCTTGTCATGGGAATACACAGCATTAGGACATTTGCTAATAATTCACTTTACTGAATGTTTGTATAGGGCCAATAAATCATGTGGATTTGATTTTTTTCAGCTCTTTTGAGTGCAGTGCAGAGTGCTAATCTCTTACTGATGTTGGCAAAGCTGTAGAGAGGTCCTGAGTTGGCTTCCCACACACCTGAAGCCCAGAATCTCAGCTCAAACCTCCCTCTCTGCCATGTAAACCTTTGAAGATAATTATATACCTTGTCACAATTAAACCCTTTTTATAATAGACTTTATTTTAAATTCAAGTACAAAAATACATTTTCAGTACAAACACAAAAGAGTGGTCATAGAGACTGTTCCTTCAAACACTATTTATTCATGCCACATTCATCTTTGTCTCTGCATCTGCTTTCTGTGAATACTGATTAATATAAAGTCTGATTTTTTTTCTGCATATTTACATTGAATAGTGGTGATCTAAAGTAGAGCATGTATAAACCAGCATGTATGGCCCAGAGCATCCAGAGCTCCTTGATCCTGGAGTCCTGACTTATACAAATCTGTTGTTTCTACTGTGACTGCTTCCATGAGAAGAGGTTTTGCATTGCATTCATAGTTACAGATTCCTATCTTCCCTGGCTTCCACTTTACCAACTTGTCTTTACCTCCAGTTTATCCTAGTGATTGTGGAGCCTCTCAGAGCTTCTGCCCAGGGACTGTGGTTATCCAGTCTTTCAAGAGGATATATTTTCCTGAGGATGCAGTAAATTGGATTGAGGCTTCAGGCTCAATTTACAAACCCCTTTTTTTTTCACCAACCACTAGATAACAGAGTTTAAGAGGCATAGTCAGAATTTTGGATCAAGTGTCAGAAACAGGCTGCAAACAAAGAACAAGAAACACTTTAGGTTCACATTGAATAATGTGTGGTCTTTGCACAATTTGGGAAGCCCCATGCTAAAATGTTCATTTTTTTGACTTTGTATCTGTGAAGATAATACAAATCTGTGTTTATAATAGATCCAGGAAGGACTTTGCTTATTCCCAGTCTCCTGGAGATATGTCTTGAAAACTGTTTGCCTGGAAGGTTTGGAGTTAGGGCATTGGTCTGTCTGTGACAATCTGGAAGAACTCTGTACTTTTAGATTGTTCAAAAGGAAGTGCTTATTTCAGGCACCTAGAAATGTTTCATGTGTCAGCAGTGGACTTCTAAAAGTAAATTATTGAGATACAGCTGAAGGAAATGCCTTCTAATCAAAGCTTTATGCCACTGGTATGTAAGTAAAAGGGAGACTAAAAAAGCTGTCAGAAATGAAATCTCATTGCACAACTATCAGGCTGTGCAACTGGTTTCACAGTTATCACAGTTATCACATAGTTATCACAAGCATCTATCATGTTACTGTTTAAATTATTGGACTGTAGGAAGGATTTTGTCACTTCTCTCTCTAAGTTTTGTGAAGGACTAAGTTTTTAGGTCCATAAGTCTTTAGGTTCACAGTTTAAGTGCAGTGGTTTGTGACAAGATGACCAGCTGTATAACAGAGTATATGAAAAATTCTTGGTTTTAAATTTGTTTAGTGTTCTGCAGCAATACTATGACATCTGTAAGGGTTTAAGTGTTGCCACATGTGGAACTCATTGCAGAAGCATTGCTGTGAGCTCTTATAGGGCAGGGAATACATTTTCCTGTGCACACATAAAGCAAATCCTCCCAAGCCTTTGGATATTCTGGTGATGCAGGTAATATGTATTTAGAGGAGAATCTGTGCAAGGAAAAACAAGCAGATAGTCCCACAATAATTTCACCCATTTAATTATTTTCTTTCAAGTGCCTAGAAAATTTAGGCTTACTAATTGCTTTTGAGAGTGTCACCTTTAATCTTGTAGCTGAGTATTTGAACTGAGATGTTGAAAACAGTTCAACTAAAAAAATGCTGCTTACACAGGATGAGATATGGAGACAAAACATGGAAAGTTGATACAGAATGTAAATCCTCTTTCAGGAGCCTTATGAGAATGCCATCTGATTATCATAATGGCAACACAGGTAACCATCATTCTCTGCATTCCATAAAATCCTGACTCACAAATGAGCTCAGTTTTCACAAAGTCAAACTATAAGATCAACTACAAAACCCCATGGTTTTTGTTTTTGTCATTCTTCAATTTCTAGGAAGCCTGATGAGACCTAACAGCTCAAGAGGCTGATGAAATCTAAATTTTCCCTAAGTTTTTTCTACTTAAGTATGCTGCAAATGAAAAATTAGCAGAGTAAATACTGAGATTCTAGAATTGTGAGATTTTCTGGAGCAAAAGGAAGATTTATTTACACTTAAATACTGTTTGCAGTTTCTTTTTTAGGCTTATATACTGTGCATTTGGAGTTGATAGTGAATTTCTCCTGCACTTTAATGGCTGTTTTGCCAGGAGGCTGTGGATTTTTGTATATTTTCTTTTGCTTGATCAGATATTCTAGGCTCTTACAGGGAGATGAAGCAAATTAGGAAATGTATTCTTTTATTAAAAATACTTAAGAACGTGCTTCAGGGAAGAGAATTTGTTTTAAAGGACAGATGCATCTTAAAAGCACTTAATCAATCCCTTAATTTTTATTAATCTGTAATGAAAAAACCCCAGTGATTAAAATCCCAGGAAACTGATGTGAATTTACGTGCTGAGTTGTTAGCTGGAATTTAGAGGCTTTGCTGTAACAATCTATCAGATCCTATCTCTGTGTTAAGTGCTAAATGACCTTGTGCCATTTATATTGCTCTGTGGTTTGTCAAAAGAAAAAGAACTTAATTTGATAATTAAGTAGGAAAGAATGAAAAAAAATGTATTTTGGCAGTTTGTGACCAGGTTGGGAGAGCAACGTCCTGTTTGTTCTTTATGATGGAGGCAGTGGAGATAACTTAAGAATTACATTTATTCTGGATAGAAATTGGTTTTTTAATTTTTCTTAATTCGAAGTTTTTTGGTTTTTTTCACTAGTGTTTATACTAACACTGTTTCTTTGTGAGAAAGGAGTCTCTGTGTTGGTGTACTTGATTTTGTAAGAGTGGTGGATTGAAGGCTGCCTATTTATGTCATGTAGAGCACAATGGGACAGCATTCTTTAACCTCCTAAGAAAAAACATTCAGAAGAATTATGTGTAATTGGAAAGGAAACTTTAATTTCAGATAGGTTTTTGAGGTTGTGTTTCTTTTAGGATTTTGGGTAGGTATTATTTTTGTTCGTTTTAAATTGCAATTTAGCTGCCAAGTTCTGAATGTTTGGGAATAGTTTGAAGGTCTGTTTGGAAGTAATTGATTCAGTATTGTCTCTGATGGGATGTGCTGTCCCCAGAGGTGCAGAGGACACTGGGAGACCTTTAGGGGCTCTGTGGGGTGAGTGCTGCTAGATGAATGCTGGTGCTGCTGCTTCGTGCCCTCCCCCTGATTTCTTCTGCATCTCCCTCCCTATAAAATATCCTCTTGGCTAAGTGCTTGTGCAGAATAAAACTGATGTTATGACCTGTATACTTGGCCTTTCTTGGTTTTGCAGTGACTGTGACAAGTGCACTATGAACTTGCTGCTTCTATCCTTGAACCTGTCAGTAAATATGTAGGGATTTCTTGTGTGGAGTAATCTCCTTTGCTGGGGATAATGCAAGTGTATGTTTTCCTGTAACTTGGACTGGAATCTGACACAAGTTCTGAGCAGATCTCATGCTGATTTTGAGCTGGGCACTTCACAAAGTAAAGGAAGCTGGGAAGCAAATTGAGTTGAGCCTTGCCTGCAAGTAATAACATATTTCAATCTGTGGTGCTGCTGGTTTCACACTGATAGAGATCATTAGTACCTTCCTAATGATGGTATTTTTCTTCCTAATATTTATGCTCTTTGCTCATGCTATTATCTTGGCTATGGAGATTCTGTGTGCTGAAACTGCTTAGAGATGAGGCTGTGTCATGGAGATCTGTTCCACACATTGATCCTGTCCTTGACTTCCTGTCACAGGAGCAGGACATGAATGAAGACACTGCTACTATGTTAATGTTAGATACAGAAAACATCTTCTCTGTTCACAGGATCAGTTTTGTAGTATCAGTGTACAAAAGAAACAGCTGAACTGATGTTTCAGGCAGTTGGCTGTAGAACTGCATGGAAATGGGAGTGGAGGAGTGTCTGATATCAACAAATCAGGAAAAGTCATCATAAAACAAACCTAAAGCCTCTTCCATCCTGAAGAGATGGTGCCAGCAAGGAGATCTACTTCTCTCCTCACTGGTTAGCTTAGAAATTTCCCTGCAGAAGAAGAACTTGTTTTACATTGTCTACAGACAGTGTGTCACCAGTTAGACTGTGCTTCATCTGGACAGCCAAGTATGCCTCTTTCTTTCTTTCCATGAGCCAAGTAAACATAAAACCTAAACTGAAGATTTGATGATAGGGAAAAACATCTGTTGTTGCTCACTCTTTTAAGAGTCTGGTGCTGTGCTAGAGGGCAGAGAGCACTGTGGTATGAAACCAAACATTTCACTGAAGTCACTATTGCTAATTTCAAGTGAATGTTTCCATGGGCTGTGTCTAAGACCCAGTGTAATCTAAATGTTAGATGTCACTTAAAAATATGTGATGAATGGTGGGATAGAGACAGAGATGCATGGTGGGAAGGAAGAGAAGGCTTTAATAGTAAAACTGTAGGGTGTGCTCACTCATGATCACCCTACTCTTTATCCAATACCACAAAGGGAGAAAATCCTAATCATGCCAAGAGCTGAACAGCTGTTGCTCTTCTATACAAGCTGAAGCCTTCAAGGGTGCATTTACAGAAAAATAAAACTGGAAGCATGGAATGGGTATATGTAACAGGACAGACTAAGCCAATTAATGTCTAACTTAGAAATATGCATATATGTACATATATATGAAGGGTATATATATGTATTTGTAGTAGATGATTTTTTTTTCTCAAATCAGAATAAGGTTTTGCATTTAATTTTAAATGTTTTCTCTTTGATCTGCCTCTTTAAATCTGATTGAGGGAAACAGAAGGTTCTCTTATTGGAACATAAGCTGCTCTGCAATGCACTTCTATTTTGAATGCTCTGGGATTGTTATGTGTTTTTATAGTAATAAGTTAAATAAATAGACCTATATCAGCAATTTTGAGGATATGAGCTTAGTGTGCAAACATCTGTTGTGTATATTTGATGTGTCCCCCTGCCTTTCCAATAAGCCTTTTGAGATGTATCTTTTCAATATAGTTATCCTGCAGTGCTGGATAATGCTGACCATTATTCTGTGATGACAAGAATAGTATTGTGAAGATATTTATAAAAAGTAAATTTATAAAAGATAAATTCTTTTATCTATTCAGTTTTCTTCTCTTTCTATGTAGCTCTCTCTTTGTCTCTTCTAGTGAAGTGCTTCTATTTTGAGGACTCCACAGAAGAAAAAACTGACATACTGACATCCTAAATATTGCTTGTGGTAGCTTCTACAGTTTGAAGTTTTTGAGGATAAGGAAGGACTTGGCAGTACCTGGGTGTGCACATGAATGATTCCCTCCCCCCACTGTTCTTGCTGGCAGATGGTCCTTGAAG
This sequence comes from Oenanthe melanoleuca, assembly GCF_029582105.1. Taxonomy (NCBI): domain Eukaryota; kingdom Metazoa; phylum Chordata; class Aves; order Passeriformes; family Muscicapidae; genus Oenanthe; species Oenanthe melanoleuca. The sequence continues at coordinate 58,275,361 of NC_079337.1, read as the reverse complement.
GACTTTTGCCAGCAAGTGCAAGTCAGAATAGCCCCTAGGAGTGACTGATACCAGGCAGCCTTTCCCCCTTGCTGAGCTCAGCAGAACAAGCCTGCCAGTGAACCTGATCTATCATTTTCAAAGTTATTCCATATTTTTTGTCTCAGAAATCACAGTAGTGGCAGAGCAGAGTGTTTAGCTCCCCATGAGAGTTGTCAAACATAACCAAATATGAAATGAAATGTTACAAAATAAATGCCTGGGAGAGTGAGTTTCCAGTCTTAATGCTGCAACAACAGAAGTACTTTTTAAAATATAAGCTTACATAAATTTTTTGTTCTAAATGTTTCCTTCTGAAAAAGCACAATTAAGACGATTTTGCTGGTTGGGGCGATCTTCAGGATGACAGTAAATGTTGCTCTGTAGCATCACTCTCACTGCCATAATAGTTCTGGAAAGAACTGCTGTGCTTTCACCCCCTCTGGCAGTTGCTTGCTCACTCCCCCACCAGCAGGATCAGGGAAGGAATTCAAAGAGTAAAATCTAGAAAACTCATGGGTTGAGATGAATGCAGTTTAATAGGGAAAGCAAAAGCCACACACACAAAGCAGGATGAGGAATTAATTCACTGCTTCCCATGGGCAGCAGGTGTTCAGCCATCTCCAGGAGAGCAGGGCCCATCACATGTAACAGTGACTTGGGAAGATAAATGGCATCACTCCAAATATCCCCCTTCCTCCTTTTCCCCCCCACTTTATACACTGAGCATGATGTCACATGGTCTGGGATATCCCTTGGGTCAGTTTGGGTCACCTGTCCTGGCTGCTTCTCCCTCTCAACTTCCCATGCACCCCCCACATCCTTGCTAGCCATGAACCAAAAGCAGAAAAGGCCTTGGCTCTGTGTAAGTGCTACTCAGCAATAACAAAAACATTTCTGTGTTATCAACCCTGTGTTCAGCACAAATCCAAAATACAGCCTCATAATAGCCACTGTGAAAAAAACTACCCCAGCCAAAATCAGCACATTGACCCAGATTTAAACAGCAAATATGTATTTAATAATTAATAGATTCCTTTTGTGTGAAATAATGGAACTTCATTTTGCAGATGAGAATTCCTATTTTGTATTAATTCATTTTGAATTTGTATTTCTCCTTCCATTTTAGTTGTTCCAAATCCTCCCCTGAACACTTGTTCTCTGCCTGACCTCTAACACTGTGGATTAAAAAAAAAAAGAACTCCAGATGGTTCACTTCATAGAATGAGGGCACCTTTGTTTGTAAGGCATTTACATGAGTTAAAAATCCAACAAAGAAAATAAAGTATCTTCAACAGTGGTCCTTAAAAGTTATGTATGCAGTTTCAGACAACCACAATTGTAGTGTGAGATTGTATAAGTATCTCTCAGACTTTCCACAGGTTATCAGAACTGATGAAACTGTGTCTTTCATTGGTATGTATGCCATATTTTCTGGTCTGTATTGTAACTGCTGCAGTAGCAGGTGGTTTTCTACAGCTTTGCACCAGTGGGGTTTGGTATCTGGTCATCAGTGAGTGGTTACAGAATACAGCAGGGGTCAGTCCCCTGTGTGCCCCTGGATCAAAGCAGGTATCTTTTAGTATTTTGTGATGAGTATCCTTCAAACTGCAGAATTCCAGTCTGAATTCTGGGACATCCTCTCTCTGTGACCAGGCTTGGAAGAAGTGCTGGAGATAAATAAGAGATTATTTGACAGAATTACTTGTGAAAATGCTCCTCTTACATGCATTTGTTGTGGTTGTGGTAATAATTGCAAGGTATCAGAACTGATGGGTGGCTAAACTTTTCATCTTTGAAAAAGGTTCTTCTAACTCCTTTGTACCAACCATGAAAATCCTAACCTTAAGAATAAAAATTTCCAAGGACTTTGATAATGCAGAGATTTAATCAAATGTGTTGTTCATTCTGCCCTAAATCAGGATGAGATGCATATCTTTCCTGTTATTTAAACTGTGATAGCACTGAGTCACTAGGCACAGCTGGCTCCATAAACACAGAGGGAGGTGGTTTCTGCCCAGAGGAATGTAGTGTTAAGTATGAGACAAGAAAGAGACAGTGTGAGGAAATATTAAAACAGGAGAAACATGAGGTCATGATGACTGGTCAGCACAAGAAGCAGCTGTAATAGGAACCTGGCTGCCAAGTGTCTTTATTTTATGGTAGTCCATTTGTTGCAATGCCCTGAGGAGTATGGTTTGTTTTATCTGAGCTCCAGAGTGGAATGTAGATCAAGCTGATCATGCAGTCTCTGAAAACATTCTTCACATTGAAAATATTCTCACACTGCCCTTTGTCATTATTTTCTGCAAATAACAATGCAATAATAATAATTATCTCTACAATAATGTAGCAACTGTACTTATACTCAGTTGTACGACAGCGTCCTTGAATAACCTGGCACTCCAGTGATTACTCCAAAAAACTTAAGCCCAGAGAACTTTGCAGGTTACCAGTGAGCTATGAAGCATTTTAACAAAATATATAGAAATGCATGAGAGTTCCTCAAAAATCTACCACATAAGTGTGCAGAAAGAGAATAGTGGTCATGGTAGTCATCTTCTTTGGAGAAACTTACAGGGCTTCACATGGGTGAAAGTCCTAAGTATTTTTAGTGTGAATGGATTTTGACATGAATGTTTTTATGTTTATTTAAGAGATATGTACAGGAAAATTTGTCACTGTGTTATGTAATTTAAATGCAATGCAGTAAATCTTTAAGCCTTGTCATGAGGACCTGACATGCCTTAAGTGCTCTCTCTGTCCACAAATGGCTCTTTAGTGAGGTAAAGGGCTGGTGATGCAGGGGTCAGACAGAGTAAAGTGCTCTCCAAAGTGGCTTTTCTGCAAAGATGTTATTTTCTTGTCTACTACCACATTCTAGGTAGACTCAGTCTCCCTCCCTCTCTCTCTCTGATGGAATTCTAAGCCATAATTGATTCTTAATCTATCCTCAGAGATTTTTTATGACTCTCTCAGTTATTCCTAGCAAAACCGGATTTAAATTGAGTTCAGCTGGTCTAAGCAACAGATGTCAGGTATCACTAAAAATGAGGGGTCATGTAGGAGAAAGCCAAAAGTATTCACTCTTTTTGTAATCTTGACCAAATGAATCTTTTACTCCCTGCATGTTTTTCGAAAGAGTTTTGTATTCTTTCTGTTAATTAAATACTGGGATATACATAACGTATGAATATTGCTGTGGAATTGAGTAAAATTATTTCAGGAATGTGTATTTTTCTGGTTTACTTTTAATTCATTTTCACCCATTATTAAATTTAAAACTAAGAGAATTACAAGTAGTGTCATAAATCAATATGTGTCCTGAACTGCAGAGCAAGTAATTTTTATAAGAGGGCAAGCCCTTGTGTTTATAATAAATCAAGTTCATTATCTTTTGAGCTTCCTGATTAAAGTAATTAGTCATTTATGCTGATACAAAGCCACCAGTGAATTCTTTGCTTAGTTTCACAAATATTAAATCTTAACTTGTTTTGTAAGGGTCACTGGTTATAAACACTCCACATTGTAATGTAAATTTGTTGCTTTGTTAGTGGGGAAGTAGTTTCTGCCAATGCAAATTAATACACCGAGCAACTCTCCTGCAGTTAGAACAACCTGTCTTTAAATCTGAGCTCTGTAAAGTGATTTATAGTGCCCATGGGACACGGCAGGTGGAGCTGGCAGGGTGTGGGGGGTCCCTGTGCTCGGTGCTGGGGTCCCAGCTCAGAGGGGCTGCAGGGTGTGCAGCTGGGGGCTGCCCAGGAGGGCTGTGTGCCCTTCCCCACTTCTGCAGCTTCCCTCTCCCCTGCTCGCAGCTGCCATTCCCACCAACCACCATGGACAGCTCTGGTTTGTGCCGTTCGCTGATATTTGGGAAGTTGAGAACTGGATGTGCTTTTATATCTGCAGATCAGCACTGTTACCTGGGGGATTCAGTCCGGAATGTGAGTGTCACTCCAGCTAGGCATTAAAAAGGTCATTGCCCAGCAAAAATTCCTGCTCTTGGGAATAGCATGCATGAGATTGTACTGTGAGATTGTACCTCCTCCTGCTCTTCTTTAGCTGTTGGCAAGAGTAGTCTCTTCTGGGATAGGGTCAAACACAGCTTAATTTTCAGTATGAAAACAACTGTGTTCCTCTGGAAAGTTTCTCTGTTTCCAGGCATCACTTCTGACCAACATGTACTTGGTATCATATTTGTAAAACTTGCCCTTAGAATGGAATAAATCCTTACATTGAGGACAGAAGAGCAGAAGTCTCCTGAGCTGTTTTGTGGATCTTAGTTGGGTGTGCCTATGCTCACAGGTAGAACAAAGTAGGATGAGTTTGATAATTTCAGTGTAAGTTTAACTTTTCTTTTGAATATCAAGGATCTGTGAAAATGTAACATTAGAAAGCACCTAATGGTCTACTTTGCCTGTGACTCTTACTTAAAGAAAACAAGTCTTCTTTCTGCTTTGGTTTCTTTGTACAATTCCAATTCAAGGGTAATTGTGAGCCTTGAAATTCTTTCTTTTCATATTAGATTACATCCTTTAGGGTTAAAATAAGGGAAACCTTTCCAGCAGTTACTTTGGTCACCTGCTGTGAAGACTAATAATGCCATGCTAATCTCAAAAGGACTGTCAGTCACAGTCACATTTGAATTTCAGTGTTTCAGGAAGGAGACAATCAAGAGAGGGAAATTAGCTGAACTAGCGCTATGTTGTTCTACTTGATTTTAAAATCAAATATATCAAGAATGGAAGGTGTGTTTTTAAGGAGGTACAGATTTGTTTACAGGATGTTTTTGTGAATTTTAATGGTGCAATATTAATGAGACATTACTGTAGGTTCTTTTTTTATTTTAGCATATACTCCAGTGAGAAATAAGTAATAACATATGAGATGAGGATTTGAGAGATTTAGGTTATAAAAGAGGGTAATTGTGCCTAAGTGGAGGTTAACACATGAGCTCTGGCATTTGTTTTCCTGTTGTTAGTGATGAAACACTTCACAATGTTCACAGGGAAGCTTAAATGTGCTTTAGAGAAAGACTTTCCATATGCTAGAACAAAGAAAATAGATATTTTCAGGGATTTTTAAGCATTCTAGCATTTTCCACACACACACACAAAAGATGGGCCAAAAGAAGTTGTCTAAAAGGATGCACATTGTAATTTGAAAAGAAAATAGGTTCTAGTGACTGTTCACCACCTGGATTTTAATGCAGGCAATTACCAGGTCTTGCCTTTCAAACATTGTTATGTTAGAGCAAGAAAAAAGCCTATATTGTATTTTATATGACCTTTCTAATACTCTATATACACATATAGATTTGTGTTATTTGTCTTTGATTCACCAAATGTTTCTTATGTGTGGCTCAAGGCATTTATTTATTGCAAGACTTCAAGCTGTGGTAAGCAAGGTCATAGATTAAGAATTGATTTCCACAGTTGCTCTAGCATATAAAGTAAATTTCTCTTGGTTGGTTATAAAAACTACAGCTGGGTATAAATTCAGCTTTTCAACACTGTCTTGAAAAATAATGTTAAAACAAATGAGTAAATGCTCTGTATGTATTGCATGCTTCATTTAAACCTTCAGCTAAAACTTAAGGAAAGCAAATTGGTTTTGTGCTGCAAACTGCTAGGTAAAACTATGCCAATAATAAAGACAGTGGGTTTTTTATTTCACTTGTTCTTTCTTGTTATTACTTTATCTTTTTAATTCAGATTTCCTGTCCAGTTTCCATCAAATCATGTTTTGATCAATATCTTGATTAGTCTTTTTTTTTTTTTTTTTTTTTTTTACTATATGCTTCTGGAGACATTGCTAATTGCAATAGGAATGTGGGTTTCAAAATGAAACATGGCATTTCTTCTTTGGAAACAATCTTACAAGAAATAGAAAAATCCTGCTGTTTTATTAGCATTGTCTCTAATGTGAAACATTTTTTTTTAAAACTGAAGACTATATTTAGATTGAACTGAAAATTCACCTTGTCAAAGAAATGTGTTCTGAGGGTCTTTTTAATGTTTTCGTTGTGGGTTGTCATGTTGGGTTGTGCTTTTAAGGTGTGCTTTGTGTTGGTAACAGTAGTAGAGTTAATCTGTATGCAGAAATCAACTTGTGTAAATGTCAAATTCACTCTTTCTTGAATCTTTGCAGCAATACACAGATTCCTACTGACTACATAGTAAATCTCAAGTTGGAGAAATTGGCCTCTTAGACACATCTTTGAAGAAAATACTTCTGATATAATATCCTGCCTAGAAGAGATACAATAATATGTAGTTTGTTCCCAGATCACTATCAACATCATAAGGTGGCATTAAAAACCACTAGCTTGGCCTCTACTGTTTCTGCATGTGTCATAGCTACTGTTTCTGCTATTAGCAGAGGAACCAAATTGCAAGATGATTTTTCTAAGATAACAGAGAATGTTGTGTTAGCTTGATGGGAGTTGTTTTGCAGGGCACAGCCCACACTGTACCTTGTGGCACTGGTCCACAAGGGAGTAGTGTGGCAGAGGTTTTGTGGTACTCAGTTCTGCTAAAGCAATAGCTGAATTGCCAACCCTTTTGCACATTAGTGCATGAAATAAGTTTCTCACAGTGGTCACAATGTAAATGCAAAGCAGTTGGAAAGTGAGGTACTCTATGATGGGAGCAGTAAAACAGTTTGGTGAATAAAACAGGTAAGAGTTTGAAATATAAACTTTATTAAGGAAAATGTGTGTGGAAATGAAGTATCTCAGAAATCACTCCACTTTCCAGTTCAGATGGATATTTTTGAAGAATGAAGTTGTGAAATTCATCTGTTGGTAATGATCTCTATTCCCTCCCTGAACTGTATTTTGTAGGATTTAAATACTGAGATCTCCTTTCATGGCTGTTCCCAGCATACAGCTTAGCACTTGACTGTGTTTTGCAAATTTTTGAGTGGCAGTTTATTTTAATGTATTGGAAAGTGAGGATTTTGTCAGTTTTTAAAATGCCTGTGTCTGTAACAAACTTCTTTTTGACTTCATTGAGATTTTCATATGGAGATACCTCAAAAAATGCAGCTTTGTGGTGAAGTACAGTGAATTAATTCAACTCAGACTTTCTCAGAAAGCCTTGTTAGGAAGGAATTACAATTATCAAGTCTGGTAGTCAGGAAGGATTGTTGTTATTGTATTACTGCAGGACAACTCAAGCCTGGTCATGCCTGACTGAATGCAAAATTTATGCCTATTTCTAAAATGTAGATATCTTTTTTTTTAAAAAACACTGAAATATGTATGAAGAATTTTGGACTGATTCATTAACTTTGAATAAATTCTTACAGCAAATGAGTGAAATGAAGAGAAAGCAAAAATAACTAGCTTAGCAGGGTTCCTTGTGTGAGGTTGGCTGCCTGCAGAGACACAGGACTGCTAAACAGAGGTCACTGATAATTCATTGTAGATCAAATTGATGGTAAACTTAGAGAAGCATAACCTTTCCAAAAGCAGATATGGCACCACCCTCCGAGATTTATGGGCAGGATTTAACTATGTACACCTGAGCAATGTCTGTCTAGTGACAGCCTAGAAGTTTGGGCTTGTGTAGGAATCAGTTGTGGAAAATTCTGTTTGAAAAGGTGAACCTTGGAAGCATTCAAAGACAGGAATAGGGCCCTGGTCTAGTAGAAGGTATCCCTTGTCATGGCAAGTAGTTGGAATTAGATGATCTTCAAGGTCCCAAGATAATTGGACCAGATGATCTTCCAAGCAATACCATTCAAAGATTCTGTGATTTTATGACTTGAATCTTTGCATTTTAATTCTGGCATGTTTGTTATCTCAGCACTTGATTTGAAATGTAGAAAAGTGTGGTCTTTCTGACTTTAATTGGAAAATTAAACTTGTCAAGTTCCCTGAAGGTTTAATGTGAGCAAATATAAATATTCTTATCATACTCTGATTTTTTGTAACACAATTTGTGCTTCTTCATATGTTGTTATCAAAATGTACATGTACTCCAGTGGTAGTATTATGTTACGTTAGTGGGGATTAATGCTGCAAAATCCAATATCTGCAGCCGGAGGGCAAACCACATCATTTCAAAGAGATCAAGGGACTGCAGTCATTTACATTTGATTGGGCTTTCTTGGATGCATATGCAATTTCTCTGCACCCCACTGCACAGCACTTGGAGCCAGGCTCTGGTCTGAAGAAGGTGACTAATTACAGTAATTATCAATTGCTCTTTCTTCTGCACATCTGCTTGGCAACATAACTCCTTGGCTTGGGTTAAAACAGCACTGAGGCTTTTTTAACCACTCTGAGAGAAAAAATAGAAATCATGCAAATAATTATGGATTCCTGATTTCATCTTTCCACCGCCTGCTGCCTTCCTCTGGCAGAGATGGTTCTGTGAAGAACACTGAGGTAGAAGTTGTGAACAGCTTGTCTTGCTGAGACTCTTCCTGAGCCTCTTTCTGTGTTGAGTTCCCCCAACACCAGAAATATCTTCCCTAAGACTTCCCTAAGACTTAAGTAACATGTTCATTGGGTTTTTTCCCTCTTATGATAGCAATTTCATCAAGGACCAGATGGCAGCACCAAATGATGGTTGGGTCATGTGTGGCTCTATTCTGTTTTGATGGTGGAAAATGGGACATACTGTATGGTCTTAGTAGGGAGAAGGATTTGAATGAACAAGATGATCAAGAAACTTCCAAACAATGAAACTACATGACCAAAAGAGTTCTGTAATGTAGGTTTCAAATGCTCTGTGATTTAAAAGTATCAAACTTGTTGCTGCATTCTATTTTAAAACGACTTTACTCATACCTCACTCTTCTGTGCTTCTCTACCTGTGGAATTTTTCCTTTCTGGAAAGGCTGACTTGAAACATTTCAGGTTTCTCTCTCTCCTGTATAAGGGGTAAACACACAGCCAAGCATGAAGCAGTTCTTTACTAAGAATTCCACCTCTGGGGGGGTTACTCCATTGCTGTGATTGCATTTAAGCAGCTCTAGATTTTAGTACTGTTGCATCCTTTTGCTTTCAGTTTTTAATTAAAAGTTTTCATAGCCAGAGAACAGAATTATGTCTACTAACAGTGCCTCCCCCCAACCCCCCAAAAGGTTCAGCTGTGAGTGAAATGCTATTAATAGCAATATTGGTGCAGATGCCAAGTGGGAAGAGACAGCAAGCATGTAATAAAGAACAATTAATTAGTTTCACAATGAAATGTACATAAAATAATTAATTATTTAAAACAGGTTTTCTTTTGTTTATCTTCTTTTAATCTCAGTTTTCTGTAAGAATAATAATAGTAATTTTCTAACTAGGCAGCAGAGATTTTGGTTCCAGTTACTGTCTTAGTAAACTTGCACTGAAATGCTTGTATTTTTCAGTGCTGATGCTTAATTTTAGTAATCAACCCTTATGCATTGACTGTCTTGAAATTTAGTTCTTTTTACATCTACAGGTTTTCATAAAGGCATGCAGACTTCATTTAGTTAATCATTATAAGACAAAAAATGGATAAGACACTTGATGGATTTTTCATAAGGGCACACATTTTTGTTTACAGACAAGTGAACACATTAGGTTGTGCAACAGCTGTGTCTAAGTAGATGTAGAAGTAGGCATTTATGCTGGGCACAGATTATTTTTTCTCCCATATACTGGCATAAGGCCAAGGAAAAAATGTAATGTTTAGTTTCTTGACAGTGCACAATGTCCTTTGGTCAGTTACTTTATACAAACTTGTTTCTGTATTACTGTGTAGGAGCATTCATCATAAAAACCCTGATCTAAGCAGAATAAGATGACCTTTCCAAAAGCAAATTTGCAAGTACTTACATTTGAAGGGCTGTGGTTGACTTTTTAAAATTACGATTAGTTGATCATCTGACCTATTTGTCTAGAAAAAGAGTACTAAATCCTGTGACATTGACAGTAGAACTTTGATCATGGCAATCCAATATTTATTGCTTGAGGGCATTTGCTTTTATAAACAGGAACTATGATTGTTAATGTTCTTCTTAGTATCCTAAACCAGCATTTGGAGCATACATATTTCAGGTGTAAATACACAGCCAGAGCTTGATACTATTACTGTTGTATTCCATTTATTTATTTGATAAGTATGTTAATATTTTTAAAATAAGGAGTGTGGATTTTTTATTTTTACCACATTTTTACAACTTCATCACTAAAAATCAGCATTGTGGTGGATCCTTTCTGAGTCTCTGCTCTTTGGCAAACTGCAGTAGCCCACCTTCTGAAAAACATGCAGGTGGGTTTAGAAGAGCACCTTGAATTGCTTATTCAAGTTTAAGAAGAGGCATCAGCAGTGCAAGATGGCTGTGCTACACAACTTCCACTCCACTGGAATTCTGCTCAGTGTGTTACAGTGCCATGCACGTTCTGCTACATGGCATACCCCTACACTGGCTCAACCAGCAGAAAATCAAAAATCAACAAAAACATGCAGAGGCTGAGAGAGATGCATGAAGGAGCTGAAGAAATAGAGCTCATCTGGTGTGAGACTTCTAGGTATGCTCTTCTTTTTATCAACAAAATGGCGTAGTACTTGAACTATTGATTTTCTTTTTCCTGATGTCTGAATACAGATTTGTTTATAATATTTATTGTTTTCTTGTGATAGGAAGTTGAAGAAGGGAATTAATGTTGAATGCAGGGCAATCAATGTGAATATAATTTTTTTCCCTTTTCCATACCTCCAATAAGGCACAGTTGCATGGAAGAGCTTGAATGCTTTCCTATTGACATGGAAAAACAAAAGAGAAGACCATAGACTTGCAAATAGAAATTAGTTGTTATTTGCTCATTTGAAACTGGCAAGGAAACAGCTAACACATTGCTCCATGACTAGCTCAAAGTTACTATTGATACCTGAACAGTTTTATGTGTCACATCATTCATATACTTGGTTACTGTTCTTTCATTGTGTTTTCTGTTCTTGGCCTGTCTGAGTTCGTTTGTGGCAGAGAACTCTTTTCAGATGCATTTTGGTTTTTGTTTTCCTTTGTTTTAAAAACAACCATACTGCAAATCTTAGATGAGTGTTTGAGCTCATTCTTGCTTTGCTGTCTAGGCTATGAGCATCTAACACATCATAGTTCTCCACTTGCTGTAAAACTAATCTAGTAACTCCATGTTGTTCTGATTGTTTTTGTCTGTTTTTGCCTCTATGTGAGGATGTTTCTTGACTCTTTAGTACTTATTTTAATTAATTGACAGTTATTTCTCTTTTATTCAGAAAGAGAAGGTGCTGGTAAAAACTGGCTACACAGGACAGTAATAGCAAAACAATCAGCTATTTAGGCTCAATTTAAGGAAAAGAAATTTTACTTCCTTATTGTCCTTCTCTTAAATAAAACGTGAGATGGGTTTATTCTTTTGTCTACACCCATCTTTACACTTTCCTTCTTTATACTCATCTGCAAATCAAATCCATTGCTAAACTGAGATGCTCTCTCTCTACCTATACTTGAAATAACCCTAGGAGTTGTAAGAAGGTGAGCCCACATGAACTGTGTGTTTTCAGTCTGGGTAGCTGTTTGCAAACTGCTTGTAATTTGGTTTCACAGTACTCTCAGTGTGCCAGAGGAGAGCAATCATGTGGATATATAATATATTGCTCCTAGTCCTTTCAGGCCATGTGAATGAGCAGGAATCTGTGCTTTCCACCTTAATGGAGTCCTGCAATTTGGACTGATGTAACCTCTTTATAATGGGTAGAGGGTTTGGACTGTGAATCACCATTGAATTTACAAAGGAAAAGAAGCTCAGATACCCACTGAAGAGACTGTGTTGATATAAGGAGCTGCAATGTTGGATGTAGAACTGACACACAGTCTTGAAAAGTTGAGTGTTTAAGGGAGAAATTTAATGAAATTAAATGAATCTGTTGTATACCAGAGGGGGCTCAATAGCTGTGTTTTTATGTTTTTATTTGAAAGATATCACCTGCTGGCTGCAGAGTGGGTGGATTCAGCTTCCTTCTGGAGCCTGAGCAAATCATTTGAGGAAGATATTTCTTTCTACTGCATCCTAAAGACAATATGGAAGGGGAGAGCATCTGTGAGGTTGATTCTGGAGATGGACTGGGAGGTAGGGAAACCTGGCACTTATTTTTGTTTTCATCACAGATGGCTGATTACAGGAATCCCTTATGAAAATGGACCTTGGAATTTACAAAAAGCAAATGTGATAAAGGTGTCTACACCTCATTGATTGTATTTTGTCACTTTACTAGCAGTGAATAAAAATTTTTCAAAACAGCTGTCTCTTAGAGGAAGTGGTATATATAGAAAGTCCATGTTGTGAGTGTTGTTATTTAGTCTGAGATGTCCCAGAGATAACACAAACCCTAAATTCAGACAATAAAATAAAGCCTTTTATCTTTCTTTATTTCTCCTTTTTCTGTGTCTCCCACACTAACTGTATTGCATACACTGTTTCATTTGTATTTTTTAACTGGACTACAGAAAACTGAATGAAGTGATACTGGCTCTGTCTTCTATACTAGTGACCCATGTGTAGATGTAGACTTTTCACTAATCTAAAATAGTCTTTGTTCTTATTTAGCTACAAATTTGACAGGTGTCCTTTGGCAAATTAACTCACTTCATTGCTGTGGTTTATAGTTTTCATAGCAGGGTGAAAAACTTCTCAGAGAGAGTAATATTGCATATTTCTGCAGGGCTGCTGATTCTGTGCATAATGCAGGAGATCTTTGACAAGGTGTTTGGATAGACTTGTCTGTTTTAAATAACTGGTTTAACACAGCTTCTTCTGAGACTAACCAAGCAAACATCTTTAGTTTGCAGAACACCTTGAACTGCCCAGGTCAACTCACTGTTGAACTCAGAAATCTAAATGTTACAGGAAAGAATGAGGCTCTACATTAAAAGGTTGCAATACCATGAGACTCAGCATGCTGCACATCTGTTTAATGGTTTAGATGTTTTTCTGTAACTTAATTGTAATCATGGAGATTATTTTGTGTATGAATGTACTGTTCTTGTGCTAAGATGCCTTCTTTTGTGTTTAATAGTTCTGTAACTTTTTCCTGGGCCCTTGATGTATCAGCAGTGCTGTTTAGTAGGAGAAGCAGTTTCCACAGTGTTACCACTGAGTTTCCCTCACATAAATGAGTTGCTTCCAGACACCCATCAGTTGGGCTGACATGCAGATATGTATTCCTAAACAATTTACTTTTTTAATAAAGGAACTGGTAGTTAAAATTAGTTTTAAAATTTCTGATAATCCTATTAAATAATTATTTTGTCATAATAATAATTTTGTCATAATAAATTGTAATAAGAACAGTGGAAGTATTTAGGCTCAAATGATGCCTTTCTTCTAGTCAAATGAAGGGTAACAGAATCTTGGCATTGTCTTTGACATTCGGAGCCATTTGTGTCACCCTATCCCAAAGTTTTGAAAACAGCTGTTTCCAAATAGGACAAACTATTGTTGTGATGGTTACTCTTAAGCACTATTTTAGGCCTTATCATTGTGTATTTTAGTCACCAGATCTCTGCTGCATCTTTTTAATGGATTTCATGCCAATTTGAGTATGGAGGAATTGTGTCAGAGCTGAGGTCAATGACAGTTCTGTATTCCAGTCCTCCATGAGTTTGACCTTTTTTGTTATAATAAGTTACTGCCCTTGATCCACAGTTTTCTAACTTATATAGGCAAGAGTGAGTATGTACATTTAAGTATGCAGAACGAATAACCATTTTTCTGGCTTGTCCCCTGCCAGTAAAAGCTCAGAAATTATGCTTGTAGAGCAAGTAAATAAATTTGGTACTGTGGAGTTATGGATTTAACTCTGATTTAGTTTAAATATTAAATATTTATTAAATATTTAATTATTTTAAATATTAAAGCAGTGCTGTGGGTATTGTATCTTTTCTTCACTTGATAGTACTTCATAGGAGGCTTTGAATACTTCCTAAATGATGCACAAAGAGGAGCAGAGCTGACATTTCCACTGGCCTGTAAAGCCAAACTCTGTGATGTCCAATGCAGGCAAATGGAGTCTCCTGAGTAAAGCCACCCTAAACATGGATGAAGAGGAGACAGAGCTGTGATTCTTCACTGTGCAGTGCAGTAAATACCTATTGCAGCTAACCTAGAACACATGGGTACCTCTGCTTCAAAGCAAGGACTTCATAGCTTAAGTTGCTGAGGAGAAATTAGTTCTTTTCCCAAATTCAAGAACTCTGTATGGGAGTGACCTTGTCTGGCTGCCAGGTGCCCAGCAAGCTGCTCTCACTCCCCCTCTGCAGCAGCACAAGGAAAGAAAGTGAGATGGAAGCATAAGGAGAGGACATCCCTCACCAATTACTGTCACAGGCAGAGCATGCTGGACTAGAGAAAGATTAATTTATTGCTAATTAAAGATATGGAAAGTTAGTGATAAAAATAAATCAAACCTAAACCTTCCCCTCACCCCTCTCTTGTCTCAGACTTTACTTCCCTCTTTCCTTTTTAACTTTCCTGACACCTTCTGCCACTCCTGAACAGAGCAGGAGGAATGGGGAATGAGTAGGTTATAACATTTCATCTCTGCTGCTCCTTTTCCTTATGCTCTTCCCATACTACACTCAAGGAATACAGCCCCTCATGAACTTTTCCAACTCAGGTCCTTCTCCACTGCTTCATTAGGAATCATTTCCATGGGGTACAGTCCATCAGGAACGTGCTGCTCCTACAGGCTGCAGTTCTTGCCTGAAAATCTGCTTCTCTGTGGGCATCCTGCCTGGCCATGGCTCCTGCCAGGAGCCTGCTCCAGCCTGGGCTCTCCATGGGCTGCAGTTTTCAGGGCATCTCCTCCTGCTCTGGTTTGGTGTTCTCCATGTGCTGCAGGGTGGATATTTGCTCCACTGTGGTCTTCCATCAGCTGCAGAAGGGCAGCCTGCATTGTCACAGCCTTCTATACTGGCTGCAATGGAATTTCTGCTCTGGAATCTGCAGAAATTTTCCCCTTCTTTCTTCATTGACCTTGGCATCTGCAGGGCTGGTTCTCTCATATTTTCTCATTTCTCTCTCACAGCTGCCAAACAGGTTTTTTACTCTTTCCTAAATATGTTATCACAGAGGTACCACCAGTGTCACTTGTGGGCTCAGCTGGGGACAGCAGTGGGTGTGCCCAACAAAGGGCAGCTTCTGGTCTCTTCACACAGAGCCCACCCCCTGCCAAAACCTTGCCCTGAACACATTCTCTTGTAGTAATTCCACAGCAATATGCTGCTTCAATTTGATGCAATTCTTAGAGGGTATTGACATTAAGTGATTTCTTTGATATGTTCCTAAAAGTGATCACTAAATCACTGGAATTATTGTATTTAGAGATGTTTCTTTAGAAACTTTTAAACCCTTTAGTTATGGAGTGATAAGACTATTAATTAAAACTGAAGATCAAGCTCTATTATTGTTCTGCTTCCATTATTGGATTTTTCAACATTTAATCCTTTCTGTTTTGGCAAAGATTCTGCCATGTATTGATGTATATGTAGAATCAATACCATGGCACACATTTTAATTTGCTGTTTGAACTGTATTTTAGTAAGAACCTGAAGATTTGCTGCTTCACAAAAGATATTCCATGGAGGAGACTGGGGAGGGGTCAAGTAATTTCTGTGTTTCTGTTGGGTTGTTGATATTATGTCAGATCTGATTTTGGCTTGGTGTTTTCACTTGTAGCTCTTGTTCAAGTGAAAAATCCTTCCTGCATGTTAGCAAGGCTGCAATCCAGTTGCTATGGTATTCAGCATTCTTTTTTTATTTTTAACCAATCACCTGGCTTTTGTAATGATTCAACCCAGAAAAAGAAATTGGTCACATAGGCTAGAGCTGTATCAAAAGAGCAGGTATTTTTGGTTTGAAAATTCTGGGAGAATGTAAGAATTTGAGTTTCAAGAAAATATCACTATGTATGTTTATGGTATATTTTGTGATGTGTAACCTAATGGTGGTAAAAGGCACTTGTTCTTTCCCAGGATGATGGTAAAAATTGAAAGACAGAACTAATTTCTCTATATTGTTTTATCACCCAAAGGTATCAGCAGTTTATAGCTAAAAAACTATTAGTTTTTAAAACTGTATCCATGTTTGATTGTTTTTCATGGTGTTACTAAATGGTAGCATGTTTCTGACAGGGTATTATTTGCTCATAGACAATTACCAGACTGCTGCTTTTCTGTTCAATTTTAGTGTTGCTGTTTGGCTAATCAGGAAATTCTGGGCAACTGCTAGATAATCTGTAAGGATTTTAAAGTTCTGGTGATGCTGACATGTAGCTGGCAATGCTACAAGGATAAAAGAAGGACAGGCTAGGGAGAGAGATATTCTGATAGTTGAGCTATTGAAAAAAGGAAGGTGGACTTTGGCTGGTCTTCTGAAGGTTTTAAACTTCTTGGCTTGAAGGTGAGGTAGTTCTCTTACCCACCCAGGCTGCTATTGTATCAGCAGGACAAACAAAAGACAGGGCTTGTTTTATACAAAACAACTTACTGCTGAAGTTGTGTCTATATAAAAAATGAAAGTTTAGATTTCAGTTTAGAAATGACATTGTAAAAGATGGTGCTACATACTAAAAGTCCATGAAGATGTAGACAGTACACCTGATGAGCATGTGAAAACACTTGAACATGGAAATAACTAGACAGGAAAGGGATTCCTTCTAGGAATATTTTTTTGTTTTGTTTTATTCCTGTGTTCTCTGTACAATAGAAGGGCACAGACCTTTTCCTGTGGATAGCAGGATATTCTGAAGAAGCCTTTGCCTTTTCCTCCCAGAAGTGTCATGAGAGCCTTTGTTTGCTCTCCCAGAGCCTTACATGCTACCCCTTCATTTCTGTGTGCAGGTAATAATGTCCCACTGTGGAGCAAAATGCTGGCAGTGAATAATGACATCTCTGCTCTTGCTGTGAACAAAACCACCTCCTAGTTATCAGGGGTTTGACTAAGAATAATAACTAAGTGATGGAATTGAATCTTGGAGAGAGTTTAAATGATGCTGATAGAGACCATGAGCTTGTAGGCACCTGTAGTAGCTCAGTTTCAGTGTTTGAATTCCTCACTGTCACTGGACACCCAGGTAAATCTCATTGTGCAGCCACCAGAATAGTAAAGCAGAATGGTAAAGCCATAATGATGCTCAGGAAACACAGGTTTCTTCTAAGCATGTGGTACATGACTTTGCAAGAGACCAAGATAAAGATTTGCATCAGCTCAACAGACAATGAAAAATCCAACTCCCAAGATAAAATCCCCAAAGCAAAACCAAAACCAACTGAAAAATAGCAGAGCTTAAATCAGTTATGTCACAGCAAACTAAAAAGAAGAGTAAAACTCTTCTTTTCTTATAATCCAGAGTAAGTATTAATTTATTGCACTGGGATTCCTCTATCCTAATAAGTAGAACATGGATTGTTCTCCATTCACTGTGTAGCTAAACAGGCTAAATTCTTCTTTGGTCCATTATTAATTTTTCTTTATGTCAAATCTATGATTTAAAAAAATATTTGTGGGACAATCTCCTAATGTTTTTGAGTCAAATGAAAACCCTAGAAATGTCTGAGTGGATCAGCAAATATATGTTGAGTTTATGGGTTTGGATGGTCAAATTTAACACATATGGTGTTTCACATTTGTTTGTTGGCATTGGATGTATGAATACATAAAAACCACACATCCAGGGGATGGTTTTTAAGCATCCCCTCTTTTTACAAATGTGGTTTTAGTGACAGAGTTAACTGATAATTTATCTTCTGATATTTTCAGTAGAGATTTTTATTGTTATATGAGCTTTTTTATTGTTTATCATGTTTTTTAACTTACTTTAAAAAACTGCATGCTAAGTTTCAGGATACATACAAATGACCAGCAGTCATTATAGCATTGGGGTATAGCAGATAATTTTGCATTCTGACAAACATGGGACATTTTATATTGATTTTTTGGCTATAAATAAATTTGTAGATACAGGAGGGACAGCAAAGATTCAGTTTGTTTTTCTTGGACATAGCCTTTTGGTGGCATGCATTTAAAATGCATGGAGGACACTTATGGAAAGTAAGGCTGGTTTGTAACCATGCTGGATATTAAAACACCATAGAAGACATCCTGAAGATGATTATGAAATCAAAATGTTCATAAGCATACTGCCAGTATTTAAGTGGCAATTATTGTCCTGGTCTGGATTTTCACTTGGTATCAGGGATATAGTGACTTTATTAAGGGATGATGGTTTGAAATGTAAATGGGGAAAACAAATGGCTTCCAGAGAAATAATAGAAATATGACTTTTCTGAGTTTTTGTATAGTTCTTTGCTGTAAATAAATAGTTAGATTAGTTCTTTCAGTGTGGCATGAATGATCTAGAAATAACTTAATTTGGTTTGATTCAAGAAAAATTGATTACATAATGTAAAAAATGTTGGGCATCTAAAATTATTAAGTCAGAAAGCAGACAAGAATATTCAAGCTTTTGAAAGCGATTTTTGCAGTGTCCCTTGCATTTTATTACTTTTTCAAGAACATTTATGCAAGATATTAATTTTGATTGCTTTTTGGGTCATCTCCAAAGTTATTAGTATAAAGTAAATAGTATATTCCTATATGACTTCACTTAGAAATTGCCCTTGGCTAATAATTCCTCATGTCTACCTGCCACCCAGTTTGCAAGGCAAGTTCATAAAGAGTGGAATTTCATTTAGTAGAGCTCTGCCATTTTAAGGGAAGTGCAATGTGAGAGATGGGAAGTGTCCTTAAATTTGGTTTATAAAGAAAACTCTCTTCTCTGGTTGGTTGTTCAAAGCCATGACTTATTCCATGCTTTGCTAACAATTCACATATTGCAGACACAGGCTGATAGTTCTGCACTGCTTAAACTGAATCTGCAAGTGGTGATGGACACCAGTCCCTTGCTGGTGTAAGTGTTGCACCTCCACTGATTTTGGAAATTATGTATTAGAAATGTGATGTCTACATACCCAGAGAACTTGCTTCATTTCCACCAAAGGAATACTGTGGGCTTGATTCAGGTTCAGTGTTTATTAAAAGTACTGCTTTTAAAACTGCAAGTGTAAGTAGAAAGAAAACTCTCTCATGAGAGCATGGTGCATGCAAATACACACCTGAGTAACTAACTTGAGTGGATTGCTGCTCTCTGGACTAGATTCACATAATGACAAGTGCCTTAATAAAAGTAACTGCTCTGATACAGCACTTCGTCTTTCTGAATTTCAAAGCTCTTCAAATTTGAATATAAGCATGTGCAAATAACCATAGAAATCAACCTGAAATGTACAATAAACATTCTTTTTTCCTACTCAGTACTTGCATGTATTTCCTTTCTGATGTAACTCCTAGAAAAGAAAGGCTTTTGGAAAATGAAAGATGTGAATTAAATGGAGAAGATATTTCTTCATGGGTCCATAAGGTTTTTCTTTTTGATGCTACACAGACCTGGAATGAGGCTGCTACTTCAGACTGCTTCAGTTTGAATACCAATATTAATATAAAATCCAGTTGCTTAATTTCATCTCCTTCTATTCAGATGATGGAAATGCAGTTTATTTTGATGAAATATAGCATTTTATTTACATGCTTGTGTGATTTTCCTTACAATTTTTTTTCTTTCTCATTAGGAAGATCCTGCCTTTAACAGGGAAAGAGCACCTGTTCTCTAGATCCTGTAGAGTGATTTTGTGGGCTCCATTTTAAATTTTATTGACTGAAGAAGCTAATGCTTCTTGAAACTGCTTCAACAGGCATTCTGTTGGACTGTTGATGGAGGGTAAAGTGTTTAATCTGAGCTGAATCCTTTCAACAGCTATACAATGGGTTTCACATTAAGGAATTTTCAACGTACTTAATTATCTCAGTGACTTAGATCAGAGCTGGTAATTCTAAAGTTACTTTCTACTTCTTTGGGAGTATGAGAGAGGAAGCTCTTGAGTCTCAGCTAATTGCACTGATGTAGGTGAATACAGGAGAGAAAGATCTGGACCACAGTTTGTAGCTCACTTTTGCAAGTCTGGGAATGTCCACTGAGGAAGTATTTTCTATTGTTGAAAGTGATTGGGAGAACAAGGTGCTTGCTTGCTTACAGGGTCAGCAGTTTTGTTCCTGCTTGAAAAATTATCCTTAGATGAGGAAAGTTTTCACCATTTTTGTCTTGAATTTCTTTGTTTTTTAGGGAAAGCTATAAGGAAGCTTGTGCGCAAGGCGACTCTGGTGGCATCTAGAATCCTCAGATTTCCTTGACTGAATCCATCTGGGTTTAGCCCTAAATATAGTAGACAAGCTGCACTGCTTGCACTGATAAATTATATCTTCCAAATGATAGACCAAGGTACAGTCATGTATACTAACCGTTTTTGATGTCATTTGACTCTTGATTCTGTTGCTTTTTGGGTAGTTGTGACACTACAATTTGTCCCCATTCTTGTGGACTATCTTTTCACCAGTGCTCTTAAAAAAATTAATTAAAAGAGACTTCTGGCATGGCTCTGGCATTTGGTGTTGACAGCTTCTTACGAGTCTGCAGCTTGGTGGGAAACTTAGCCTCTCCTGAGATTCACAAATTTGCCTTCAGTAGCAAAACAATGGGATTGTTAGCAACACAATTTTATTTGGTTTTACTATACATGGAAAAGTGCAAATGTAAATCAAAACTTCCTTTTTGACACATAGTATTATTTTAATTTTTATGCTCAATAATCATAAAATGAAAACAGACTATGTTCTAATAAAGCATAGATTTTAAGGTATCATCTTGTCTTATGCAAAGGAAAAAATAGATCAGTAAGTACTGTTCTAAATGATAGTTAATAATTAGGTTTCTATGTCTGCTCTGGTATCTCAACTAGATGTTGGAATGAGCAAGAAATCTCACTGCCACCTGGCTGCTTTCTGAGGTCAGAATTTCTCTTTGCTTTTTTGTTTTAGGTGGGAAAATATTCTATCTCCTACATGTGTCTTTCCTGCACTACAGGGACATAACTTTCATAAATAGAATGTTCCCAATTTAAAGGTGTTTTTGGGGTGGTACTGTTAGTTCACATTTTAAGACTGATATCCAGTAGAGTATATCCCTCTCTTTGGATTGTCCATAACATCTAAAAATAAAGAGTGATTAAGGGGAGATTTTAAATGTCTTATCTGAGCATGACGTTGGTTGAATATTAATCCAGCTGCACAGACTATGACAATTTCGATTTTTATATAGTTTAGATATGGAATTGGGAAAATTCAAAGCTGTCTTTTCTTTTGCCCAGACAGGGGGGATGGTTTCTGTGTGTATCTTTCTGGTTCTTTTGTGCTCCTGTTGGGCTGCAGCTGTTTGCTTCCTCCACCTTCAGATGATGTGCTTTATCCTTATTTTAGTGTTGTGCCCAGAGAGCAAATCCAGTGGCTTCTTTCTATTGCACTAAGTACTTGAGGGAGAATCTGGGTTCTCCAGTGAACACTGGATCAGATTGGCTGGTGATTTGGCCCCTGTGAATGTCCATGTCTTGCTGAGGAGGTCCTGCACCAACCACAGACTGAACTGTCACTAAGAGGTCAGGCTCTATTTGCAAGTTACATACATCTTGGAATTTGCTGTCTAAAGTCTGTGCTCTGTTGTCTGGCAAAAGAATATTTGATTTAGAGAATGGATGCCTCTGGTGTTCAGCCTTGCAAAATTGGTCTGTAGATGATTTTTACTTTTGACTGTAATTGTTTTGAAAGATATGTACTTGCTGGGAGGCTAATGAAAGGTCTCAGTAGTTTTCCTGTTTAATTTGTACCACACAGGAAATAATTGAAGAATATGCCTATCTTTTCATCTGACTGACGTGAACAGGTCACAGTTTGGTACACACACAATTGATAAATTTTCTGTGTATATCATTAGTGGACAGGAAGATGAATAGATCTTTTTTTTGCTGGCTTGTGATGCAGTCTGTGATGACATGCAGATGGCTGTAGTGGTCTGTGTCAAATGCTTTCTTATCATCCACTGCCAGTTTTTTTTTTATAAGTCTTTATATCTATTTTATATCTATCTATTCAATATCTGGGCAGGTCAAAACGTTTTACTCATAGACTCACAGAATTGTTTGGCTTGGAAGGGACCCTAAAGATCGTGTAGTTCCAGCCTCCTGGGCTTGATCCATGAGGTTTCCCTTTATTTATATATGGAAGGTCTTTGTATATAACTAAGTTTATAAAATGAAACTTAAGATGCTCCATCTGGATACTAGCTGGAGTTAAAATGTGATGATATACACATCATGTTCTTCAGTGTCAATAAATATCATGGGAAGCAAGTAGGAGAGGATGCAGATTTCAGGTGTTAATTGGAAGAAATTTCTGGGTTGGTTTGGGAGAGGATTGGCTGTCTGGTATAATAAGCACACACTGAGACAGACCTTAGAATGTAAAGGAGAGAAATTTTTCGTTGCTGTTATTCTGCCTTGCTCTATACAAGCAGTGAATATCACACAGTACTTCATGGTGTTTGCTTTTGTAGTGGTTCATTTTCTCTCGCTGCATGCCCATCAGAAGCACAACAACCATGGACAGCAGCTCAGGGGCTGGTTCTTTAGCAGCAGCTCAGTGGTGGGAGCATTCTGTGTGCTCAGCATGGTAACACCACTGAGCACATGCTCCCTGTGCTGCTGCTCACTGCTGCTCCAGCTGCTCTGACATGGTGATGGCCTGGTACATCAGCACCCTGGCACATCAGCATCCAGTCCTGGCACATCAGCATCCTGTCCTGCACATCATCAGGAGACAGTGTGGCTGGTGACCACCTTCCCTTGCAGGGCTGTGGTTATAAATGCACTTCTGGAGATCCTGCTTAGCCCTCTCTTCTTGCTCTTTCAAATAGACATTTTCACTTTCCTGTGTTACAGAGAAGCTGCTCACTCAGTGTTATACTATACATTTAAAGATTCCAAAAGCCCATTGTGCTGTTACATCTTCCATCTGCAGTGCTGTGGGTTTTGCCATTGAAATGTATGGATTTGATAACTAATGACTTTACATTTCTGGCAATTTACATGCTTTGCGCTGCTCCTTTGCTTTAAAAGTTAAAAGTGAAATATTTGGAATTTCCTGGAGAAAGTAGATAATTCTGACCTTTGAAGAAAACACAGAAAATATATCCAATATAGTATTATTTATATGAAATTATATTATTATATTTGATTTTAGCATTTTCTTTTGTGTAGGGTTGTATTTCTTCACCTATTAATGTAATTAAACCATTAGAAAGTTTACACTGGGGCAGCAGTTAATAAAAATTAGTTTTAATATTAGCTTACTTGATAGAAGAAGTCAGAATTAAAGATTTAATATGACTAGATAGCACTCTTCAAAGTTTTAAATACTGTAAGAGCAAGATTTTTTAAGTGACAATTGGTTTCAATAACTGATGTACCCTTAATATATTTAGAAATCTAAGCCACAAAGCTGATTTTTACCTTCAGAAGTTGTATAGAGTCTTTGCATTTTTTGTGTTGCAGGTAATCTGGATATTCTCTAGCTCAGACTAAAATATGAGAAACTGAGCAGCTGATGATATTTTGCGTAGCAGTTATTTTAAACTCCACTTTGCAATTCTGTTTTGTGAGATATTTGCCAGTAGAATTTACCTTGCTTTAATGATCGTAATTAATATATTGTTACTTGATTGCAATGAGGGCATATTTCTTTCCTGAATATTACAGGGATTCAGACTAAAACATATGATCAATAATCATGTGATAAAGTAAACGCTGAAATGAACAAGCAGAAGTGAAAACAGAACAAAAAAAGCCCTAAACCAGAGCCCTCTCTCAGTCTAAAATCGAAAAAAAACCTCAGGTCAGCTTCTCTTCATTTCCTAAATAAAATCAGTGCACACACATGAAGCAGTATCCTTTCTAGAAAAGGTTTGATTTTGGAAGTGGATGTTCAGGGATCACTGAGCTGTACTATCTAATGCTATCAGAATATTCTGCTGAAAGGAAAAAACCCAAACCTTAAAAGGATTATTGAAGAAGATCTGCATTCTTTCTGTTTAGAGATTTAGAATATGTTTATTGAAATTTTACCCATTGGCCTTTATGACTGATAAATGTGCAAACAAGCATTACTTGTACAAGGAAACTACTTTTGTTTCTGTTAAGACTGCTGAACAGAAAGGCAGTTATGTTTAAATCATTATGATGTCTATGCATATATTCTTTAGTGTTGATTGCCAGCATTTTCACTGATCCTACAATATCAGTAAAAGGCTGTGTAAGCTCACAATATCTAGTTACAGTCTATGTTTACTGTGTGTTACAAACAATTTTTATGATTCTTCTGCTATGGTAAAATTGGGATGTTGTCATCCTACTCAGTAAAAACTGGGTGCCCTAGGGGCACTGAATTACAAATTGTTGTTCATTCACATTGTTCTATATATCAATTAATTCTAATTTAAGCATAAAACCTGTTAGCAAAAACTTTCCTTTTAATTATGAAGTAACAGAAGGCCCAGGTTAAATAGTGGGTCATTGCTAAGTCTGAGCCATAGGATAGTCTGTGGTATTCGTGGGTATTTTTGACTTTTTAAATTCCTTTTTGTTTTCAAGGACCCTTACTCTTCCCTTACAGTCATCAGAGTCCCATGGCAGCAGTGGCTCCTGTGGAGCACCAGCTGGGGCTCCTCGCAGCCTCCCCTGCCAGCTTATTTCTGATACCTTCTTGGCACCAGAACTGGCTGAAACCACACTGTTCTTGGGACTCTCTCCTTGAGTCAAGCTGTTCTAACACCTGGTGTCACTATGTGGAAGAAAAGCAAAAGAAAGCAAAAATTGTGGGTGTTGAGAAACAAGAAGGCCATCATTACACTGTTGTGTCAGCTTGCTGCTTGCTTTCTAATGCACTTGCAGCAGAACAGAAACTCAGTGTGCTTATTGATGTCCCTCAAGTACTACAAATCCTTATCTTCCTTGACTGTTGTTTAATTCTTAATCATTTGTAATAAAATATTCAGCAATCTGGTCCATAGCATGATACATAGCTGATCTGTTTTCTCTATGGCAAAAATCTAGCCCAATCCTCATCATATGCAGATATTACAGTTACATAGCTCACTGAACACTTCAGCAGATTTTCTCATTTGTTTCCTACTGATATGATTAGTAATATATTGGATTTTAATCCAGCTTGTGGAAAACTATTTGATTAACAAATGTGTTATCTAGGAAAATGAGCATCATTTTTCAAAACTTTTATCAGTGCTTTTATCAAAACCTAATGGGTGTGGACCTCCTAATAAAATAGCTATAAGGCAGGGGAAGAAAAGATTGCTGTGGAGGTGTAGTTTGATTAAAATGTTTTGGTAAAGAATCCTTAATTATTTTAAGAAAGCCACAGTGGGGTCTTTTCTCCTGTGCTGATAAGAAACTGGGAAGTTTTCATATTGCATTCAAATGTGTGATGTGAAATGAATTAGTTATTAACTATATCTCCTTGGGGCATGTGCACTATAAATAGCTATTCCAAGTCTGTGGCTTTATTCTGCTCTGCACTGTATTCTGAAATTGAAGACCAGAGAGACCAGAGTAAAATGCCTCAGTTCATCTGCAAGCTGAAGCAGTACATATAATACTTTGGATTTTGCAAATCCAGGTTTATTTATTTTTGTGGTACACAAGAAATAGAGGACTTCTTTCATTCACTTGTTGCCTTTAGGAGCTGGAACAGAGATCACACAGAGTTAGGGGAAATAAATAGGTATTTATTGAGAGGCCTTCAAAGGCCACACCCTGGCAGCAACAGTGCCACAGCGTGGCCCCTGCCCTGCCCGAGTGGCTCGAAGGTGGATGCAAAAGAGAGTTTGGTCACATGATTTTACATTTTTATAGACTTCAGTCCATTTACATACAGGAGTCAGCCATCCAATTAATAGTTTCAAATTGTAAGGTGTCCTCCTCCTCTTCTCTTGGCTGGCCCGCCCTCCTCTTCTCACGTTGTTTATACTTCGGGCCTGGAGTCTGAAGAAACTGTCCTTGAGCCCATAGCTGATATCAGACTGTTTCACCTTTATCACCCTAAAGCACAACAGAAAGCATACCCAAGCAGAACAGAAAGCTGGGATCTGAAGGCATCACACTGACCCCTAATTTTTCAGAATCCCAGGAAAAACAGAACACCTGTTGTTTCTATTACATCTGATAGTTGCCAACAACAGCAAGGGGGAATCTAGGTTTAAGTATTGGGTAAGATCTATAATAGTATTGTTTGGGGTGCAAAATGGCTTTTTACCTAGGTCTGTGAAAAGCCCTTCCTGGGAAGCCAGGTATCAGTTGTATTGGCTTTAAGTTTTGCCATTGTAGCAAGTACAAGTGAACCGAGGCCATAAATTAGTTCATAGCTTTGAACTTTGAAAAGCAGTCTGATTATAAACCCATAACCCTGTGCTCTTTTTTTGTTCTACATTAATTCTGGCATGTTGTTCATCTAGAGTTTTGTTTTGTAAGAAGTAAGGTCACTGTCCTTGCTTAAAACTTACCCTACATTTCCATTAACAAACCCAATGCTCTGCCCAGGACAGTTACCAGAATCTGAGGGTGTTAAAATTGCCATGAGCTTAGTTCTCTACCTTTATATTCAAAATTCACAGAAATCCAGGGTTATACCCTATGTGTTACTCTTTCACCGTTCCAGATGGGAAAGGGATCACTGTAAGGAAACTCCATGTTGATGTTTGTAAAAGCTGTAGGTACTTTTTCAGTGCTGGCAATAACAGTTTGAGCAAAAATGCTTTTCACAATGTTTTGATAATTTCCTTGATATTTTTAGGTCTTCCAGGACTATTAATAGTTGTGTTAGTATAGACTAGAAGGATTCTGTGGCATCCTCATACTGCCCTTTGAGTTGTGAACATCTGGAGAAGAGTCTCAGTGTTTACTGTAGCAGCAGCAGCCTTGCATTCTCATTTGGGTGTAGCAGTGGCTTTCACATGAGGTACTGTGAGAGGAGTTTGTGAGTTACTTATGCAAGGAGGATAAGAGAGTCCAAGGAGACACCCCCAAAAGATTCACCTGCTGTCCTGTGGCTTCCAGTATTGCTAGGTCCTCAATAATGCATCATTTTTTAGTCCTCTTTGGTGTGTACACAGTTAATGGGTCAGTGCTAGCTGTCTAAACCTCAAAAAATTGGGAATGCCTGTAGCACATGGCACATAGAGGTTTCTAAAAACATGTGATGCAGCTTCTGATTAGAAACACAGGGTCACAGAGTGCTTCAGTATGCAAGTCATAAGTACCTTGGCTTAAAATCACAGTTCTGACTTAATTCTGGTTGATGTGAAGTCAAACTCTGAGTGAATCTGTGGGGCATCCTATGTGTTCAGATTCTTAGTGTATTCCTGAACCTCTGCTGAGCTCTTTGTGGAGATGACTTGTGAGTGTCCACCTTGTTGGGTATTGCTGTAGAAGAGGGGAAGAAAATGGCAAGAGTTGAGCAGATGCTCTGCCTCTGATGAGGAAACTGGGAGCTTTTAGTTTCAGGCTTAAACCAAGCTAGTTTAAAGGCATTGGTTCTAATTTAGCTTTCTACCAGGTGAGAGGCAAAGCTCACCTGGTGCTTTCAGCATCCCTGCTGTCTAGTGAGAGCCCAGCCTGGTAGTGATGGACAATCTGCCAACAGGATCTGTGCTCCCACCACAGCAGCTCTAAGTCTATCCTCTATCAAATTTCACACCAATTGCAGTCATTTGTCATGCTCTGTGTCCCTGGCCTCACTGGAATGTGGCACTCTGTGGTATTATAATATTTTTCCATCTTGGTACCTTGAAATTCAAGTTACTACCGTGCAGCCAGGGCCCAAGAATTGAGTGAGGGTGAGAATAACAAAGGTGAAGAATGGCCTTTGAGAAAGTAGCTGCAGTGTAGGGAGGTAAGCAAGTGTGCTTAGCTACTCCTCTTGTTATATTATTGAGGAACATCCTTGTTTATTTAGCTATTCAACAGAATGGTAAAAGGCAAAACACGATATTGCTTTACAGTAGCAGCAAATTTTCTATTGAAGTGGAAAGTAGTAAGTACAGGTTTAAAAGATGTTAAATATTTTCATGTATTATGGGATGTACTAGCTTTCTTGAGTGATCTCACATGCTGCCTTGAAAGGATAAATCATAAATACAATTATTATCCTTTATGCCAAAATGACATTGACATTGGTTGATATTCTCATGAATAGCACAGCTCCAGTGAAGGAAAAGGACAGACCTGGTACTTTCTGTTTAAGTTTTCAAGGTTGGCTGAATTCTCAGTTAATTTAAAACCCTGCTTTATGGCCTCTATTACACAGGCTTCTGCTCCCTCCTTAAAATCTCTCTTCTGGAGTGACAAATGTAACCATAAATGTTGCATTTTGTTGAGGTTTTTTCTGCTTTATTCTAGGTGGTTTTGGTTTTCTTCTTTTTAAAGCAGCAATTGTGTTGCTTCATAGGCTTTTAGGGAGGTCTTTGTATTTTTTTTTTTTTTTTTTTTTTTTTTTGCTTGTAATGTAAGTCTTTAGAGCTGGCTATAAAAACAGAAGATTCAATTTTAAAATATAAGGAGAGTCCTCATTTTCTGTGCCTGGGAAACTTTCTCTTTTTTCCCTCTGCCAACTTCTATCCAGTCCACTGGTTCTCCTCCTCTGTGTCATGCTTGCTAACTTTTGCAGATTAATTTTTTATGAGGGGTACTATTAAAATGACTTTGGAGAGTCACATAAATTATCTCTGCAGCTTTCACTTTGCTCTCTGTTGTTGTGTAGAATTTACCAATACTTCTCCAATGCAGCCTGTATTTTCTAAATAAATTCTGTGTGTTTTGCTAATTTGTGTATTAAGTAATTTCAACTTGATTTTTTAATGAAGTAAAATAGTAAGTATCTTATGCAAACTTTAATCCTGGGGGAAGAGAAGCTGAGAAAGTGTGTCAATTTTGTTTCATAGTTTACACATCTACCACGTCTTCCTGAAGGAAACTCAGCTGAGCCCTGCCTGCAGGAGCAGCCCTGTGTTAGCTCCTGTGTCATTGAGGTGCCTCTTTTTCTTTCTCTTTGTTCCTTCAAAACACAGGGCAGCCCTTTGTTAATAGAGAAGGTGAGGGTTTGCTGTTTTCCTTCCTTGGGTTTGTTCCTGCCAGGAGAACAGACAGAGCTTCCCTTTGCATTTGTAGAAATCTGTCTTTGAGTGCTCAAGTCTGAGCAGGAATTTATACAGGAGGGAAATTTTGATCTGGTAAACATGAAGGCTAATGGGAGGCCTGGAGGGTGGCTGTATGCAGCCTGCTCTGTCCTTAACTTGTAAAAGATCCACTGCTATGGTCTGTGAGATTATTTTTTTTATTTGGGAAAAAAATGATAAGCGTTCTTTCCATTTTTAAGGGTCAGTAAAAATTATGTAGTTTTATATATTTATATATTTGTATTGGGAAAAGCCATAGCTACAAACTTAAGATGTGAGTTAGCCATCTAGTTGGTTCTGCAAAACAGAACACATTTTAATATCTAGAGGTTTTTCTATAAAGTTGGCTCTCCTAGATTATTTTCATGTTTATTTTTCTTCTAGTAAAATATTAGTTGCTTTTTATTGTTGTGAATGAATCAATTCTGCTTCATTGCAATTTCATTTAAAGGATTAGATTTTATGTTTAGGAGTGGTGACTTAGGGCCAAATTCACCATATGAGCTTTTATTTTCTAAGAACCTTAAAATTTCCTTGCTGTTCACTTTTGAGCTGCCAAACAGAACACAGACCAAAGCTCTGTTACTTTTCCAATGTAGCTCAAAAGCATTGTGGTTGATTTAAGGGATTTCCAACATTTATGATTGGTAGGTAGAGCATGTATAGGTATGAAGGTTAATTAAATCAAGAGGAGAAGTTTGTAGAACAGGGAACGCTTCATTAGGCCCTGTGTGAAGTAACATGTACAATCTGTTCACAATACCCCAAGTGCCATTCACTGAGACAGTGTAATTACAGCTTGCACACAGTTTCATTAGTTTGTGTTCCTTCCACTGTGGTTGACATGTATGTTGTCTTCACTGAAACCCTGGAATAGAGGAGGGACTGCTCGCTGGTGGGCATCTGAGCATGCTGACATTCAGCAAATCATTTTTCCTTTGGGTTCTAAAATGCCTTATCCCAGATGTAATTAAGCTTGTAATTCATCAACTGGCACTGTTTTTTATTTCTCAGATTCCAGACCTAGCTAAAGACTTGTGAAATGGCTCTTCTTGTATGCTTTTTCTTACTTTGTTGTTGTTGTTGTTGTTGGGGTTTTTTGCTTTAAACAGGGGGAAACAATAATTGTCTTTCTCTACTGCCAGTAGTTTATTTTTTGTCTGGGTTCTTTTTTAATTAAAGTTCTTTCATTTTTATTTCAGAGAAGGATATTATAGCAACCTAAAGATGCAGTCTTTAATACACATCTCTCTTTAATGTGCATGGTGTTTAGGCAAGTATAAAATCTAGGTGGCTGTGAAGATATGGGGGCTTCAGTGAAGGTTTAACCATATTGATTCCTAAGGGTTTCTTTTAATAACAAATTATGCTACTGAGCACTGTGAATGCACTTAAATAGAATGAAGTGTTATCACAAGTCCAGGCAAATTATGCATTTGGTTGATTCCCAGAGAAGGAGAATCAAAGCTCTAGTTATGATTTCTGAAAGTCAGAGACTGGATGCATACATAAAAATCTTGGATATACATGAACACCACTTAATATTACCCTTGAGATAAGTCCCACAGTCCTATTCAGGTGAGAGAAATTGGGGAAGCACTTGGAGGCACAGTTCTGTAGATAGAAAAGCAATATTAATGAGGGTAATAAAGAGACTACCAAGGAGGGATGAATGATGAGCTTTATTGCAAATCTTATCTGCACATTATTTCTTTATATTAAAAAAACCTGCATAAATGTTCTTCTGCAAATTTTCAGGACTAATGTGAGAAGAGAATATAGCAGGGATATAGCAGAGGTAATGTTAAACCAAACCTTCTGTTGTCCTCTTGTTGTCCTACTAATATGTTTAAATATCTTTAAAACATTTATGTTTAGAACTACTATATTAAGACAATACATGTTACATCCATGCCATGTGGTGTCCCAGCTCTGCCAAGCCATGGCAGCTGCCAGGGTGGTTGTGATCTGTCATCAGTTCTCTGGCTGCAGTCTGAAAACACTGAAAAGCTTAGGGCCTGTTCCAGAACTATTTTACCCTTTGTTAACTATTATAAATTTTTGGTATCTAGTAAAGTAAATATTAAAATATTTCATAGAAACTGCCTGCCTAATTTTTTTCATGCCAGGAATTGGTGTTCTGTTTTGAGATGACATCTTGAGTTAGTTTATGTGTTCTTTAGGTTTGTGAGTGTGTGTGTATCTCCTGGTTTAATGAGGTCTAATATTGTACCATACATTTCATGTAAGGCCATTCCACAAGAAAAGTTAGCAATAAAACATGTATGAAATTGTACATGGATTTCATTAGACCTTAGCAGCATATGAATTACTGTAAGTCCAGGAATGGATCTCAGTGCTGCTGCAAAGCACAAGCTGTGTCAGTCACACTGTAAGTTGAACAAAATAGTGTGCCAGCTCTGGCTTTAGGCAGAATTTATGCATTTGGAGACTGTTGACAACTTCAGCTTTAGGATGATGCATAGGAGCTTTTAAAATATATGTACCTTTTAGTATTTTGCCTTCCAAAGGAAGAACTGCATTGATTTGAGGCTTTTGTTTGGATGAGTAGAACATACATCATGACTAAGAGCACTTAGCTGTGTGTTCTCAAAACAGAAGGCCTCATGTTATTTATTCATTTCAGTGCCACAGGAGTGTATGATGCCTTATAGGTGATTAAAATGAACGTGCCATCAGAATTTTGTAACTCACACAATGCACAGCAAGGGGTAACAAAAAAAGGCAGATAAATACAGGAAGCATCAGGGTAACAGTGGTAAGAGCTCATGAAAATGCTTTCATACACCAATAAAAGCTTTCACTTATGCCTCACATGCCTTTCCTCACTGCATGTTGCCTCTGTGTCTTACTGGTTATTTGATTTTTGGTTTTGTTAACGTATTCTACACATAGATTTTGGTCCTGATACTGTTTCCCTTGAAGTCCATGGAAGGAACTCCTTGTGATTTAAACACTGTTGGATCAATCTCAGTAAGCAAAGACTGTAGGGCTGTGGTGATGAAGAAGCTTACACTTCAGACTTCTTTTAAAAGAAGGAAATGTTTTGTGAGAATGAATAATAAAGCACCTGTAATTTCTGTTGTGCATATACTAGGTATAATATTATGTATAGAAATAATGCATTCTGCCTCATAACTACACAAATACAAAGTGGAAAGATTTGCTGTTCTTCCCCTGTTACCATCCTGTTCCGTGTGGGTATCATTCATCCAGAAAAATGTTTACTTTTCCCCAGTGTTGACATGATTGCTGTGAAGATATGGAATTGCTTGCGAGTTTTGATTTTGTGGTTTGTATTTTGTGGGTTTTTTTGGTTTGGTTTGGTTTTTTAAATTTTTTTTAATATACCTTTCTCTTTTATATACCTGTCAGTTAGTAAAATTTTGTCATAAGTTATTTTCAGTTATTGTTATTATTGCCATAATTTTTTGTGGATAAGTGCATGAGTGTATATATTTCACTTGAATCCTATTGACCTCCTTGTTTCAGTGACACTTTGTAGCAGCTTCTTAAATTCTTATTATTATTAATCTTATGTATGTTTTTTTTAATCTAATGAGGCTTTCCTCACCCTTGCATCATACTAAAGTTTCCAGTCATTATGTTTCAAATTGTTGTTTTATCATAGCTATACTGTCTTCAGTTTTATGCCTCTTGCTTGTGTCCCATCTATCTACTTTCATCCTTCTGTTTCTGCCATATTTTTCAGTGATGTTATAATTTCTTCTGAGTTTATGATCATTTTTCTTCACTCTAAAGAGATCCCATCATCTTGATGTGAACTTTTAAAAGCTGTGTGCTAGGCTTGCCAGAACACATTCTCAAATGCATAGGGCAAACAGGATCCATGTACACTGCAAGCTGTAAAATGTGGAGAGAGGAGCAGTCTTTGACATTGGTGTCTGAGTAACAAATACCTTGTAAAGTGGCTTTGTGTTTTAATCTGTATTTGAAGCAAAGATACAGAAGTGGAAATTCCATTATTTTCTGTTAAGTGTATTTGAGGGAGATCTTTCTTAACAATTTGGACATATAAATACGCAGACATACAACTCAGGACAGCTGAAGAAATATCTCACTCTCTTTAAAATATTTTTAAACCCTATTTGTTTCTGTCTTTTTTTGCCCCATGCAGAGATCCCTCAAAAATACATCTCTGCTAATTTAGTTGATGGTGTATACCTAAGAAGAAACAGATAATACAAAAATATTCAGTATATCAAATAGAAACAGATGTGTTATAGAATACAATGAATTTTATTCACCTGTTTATGAGTGCTGCACATGTTTGATGGATATAACTATTTATTAAACAGCTTGCCCATATGTTGCCAAATGGTGGATTAAATTCTAGTAAGTCCTTATAAGTATCTCCATGCTCATGAATATGACATTTCATCTATTTACACCTTTCCAACTGAGTTAAAATGTCAAAAAGATGTATTTTTGCAATATAAGTACCTCAATTCTTTTTGACATTATTTTCTGTAGCTCGTTTCATATGCATATCTTTCTTTTATATTATCATCATGATGGTATTAATTTGGATGTGCAAATTAGCTCTTCGTGATGTTGTCATGTCAGCATCTGGATTCAAGATGTGCTGTTTCATAAGCATTGCATCCTATTGCGTTTCATCAGAGTCCCCCTTTTCTAATCTAATTATTCATAAGGAACCTTGGGGATTGTGCTAATGGGCATCTGAAGCTATAAAGAGTAATGAAAGTGGTTGTGTTACTGCTATGCAATTAAGTGTATACAGAATACCATTCATATAATTAAATTCAGATTTTTTTTACCACTCTTTTTTCTCCTTTATAGTGCATCAATTATTTCTCTGAAGTTAAAATAATACCAGTGGAGTTGAAGAGCTTTTTATGAGACTTTTAGCATTTAGAGTGACAGAAGTTGATTTTTGGCTTTTATAATTAAAGCTTCAGCAAATAAGGAGACAGTATTATGAATTTTTTATGTTTTTTTCATGTTTTATGTGAAAAGGTGGGGGACGTTTGTGATTGAGGCAGAATTTGAACTGCTGGGAAAGCCAGGTGGGTGTGTGGGGGTGTGTGCAGGCTGTGTGCTTCCCATTTAATATTCTGTCCATTGGTTTGATTGGATACAATACACATTATGCTGCTGCTGCTGGTAATGTGCATCAGCAGTCATTGCAATTTGTAAGTTCAGCCTGACCTTTGGTCTGGGTTCAGTTTTCTGTCTCTGTTCATTTGGATTAAGTGTTTTGATGAATGAAGATAAAGTATTTAGATCAACTAGTCAATATGTTTTCTGCTGATAATTCCATATTAATAAGTGCTGATGGTTAGTATCTTTAAGGTCTACTGACAATCTGATTGAAATCAATGGCAGTTTTGCCTCATTTAGTTCAATGGGAGCAAGAATGAGTCTTTAACCAGCAGAAAATTATAAACACCAGTCTCTGTTCATGTGTCATTCACTATGAACGAGACTTTTTATGGTGCTGTCAGGCTGAAAAAAATTCTTTTCTTTTTTGATAACAAAGCTGCATTTAGCTGAAGTAATCCCTAGGTAGCCTGTTAGAGGTGTTCCAGCTTTGTTATTCCCAAACAATAGGGAATGTGGCCTCTTGCTGATTCTACTTAAGTAAGTAGTTACTGCTGCTCAAAATAGCTTGAGACTGCTGTGCAGCTGAAATTCTGCTGCAGACATCCTGCATTAACCTAGTTATCTTGAATGTTCTCGTGAAATTCAGAGTTCATTTTAATTCTGCAGAGTACATGATATTAAATAGGTTGTTCAGTTCCTTTTTCCAGAACACCAGTGACAGCCATGATGTTCCATGTCAGTGAAGAGGCCCAGGCATCATGACAGCATCCTCTTATCTTTGATTATACACAGATGATTGGCCTCTCATCCTGTTCTGAACTGCCTTAACCATAAAAATCCCACTAGCATTTTAAAATTGCCCATCTGCCAGGTAGCCTACCACAAAACAGAGAGGTAGCTTTATAAAACAACTCTTCCAGGGCATCCTTTTAGTTTCTCCCCAGGTTCCCACCAGGAGAAATGAGCTGTGAAGTTTGAATGAGAGTTTAATAGGTCCAGGTCCTGTCTGACCAAATGACACAGTGGCTGAGGGGGACTGACAGCTTCTCTCTAATCATTGCTGTAAAAGCAAAAGGAAAAAGAACAGAAGGGTAAAGAGCACAGAAAGCCTGATCTCTTGGCTGGATTTTCAGGTTGCTTAGGGCTTTAAAGGTCAAATGCAGCACCTTAGGTTAGTACCTCCTTAATTATGAGAAGACAACCTCTAGGGCACAGGAATAGCATGCTTTTGGCTTTACTCAGCAAGTGTCTGCACTCTCCATTAGTTCATGCTTTCATATATTCTTGAAGGATGGCTATGTGCTTGTAGGTCATTAATCTGCCCCTACAAAGACAAGTAAGTTTTGCCTCCAAGAGAATAGTTATATTCATCTTACTTCCTGTACAAAATACTCATGGTCATCAGTGATCTGCAAAGTCAGATTAGTGCTGCCAGATTTTCTACCATGATTAAAAACTCTGATAAAATGGCTGGTAAATTTTCTGGCCAATTTCTGGAGTTGGTCATTGCTATTAAATGAAACTCAGTATTACTTTCACATACCTTCTAAGCATATTCTCTGAAATAAATGACATGTGAGTTTTTTCCGCTTTATTTTACTGTGGTAAATTTTTTATATTTTGTCTGGTAATTTATGTTTTTCTACATTATTTTGGTTTCCTTTTATTATAAGCTAAAATCTTTAATTCTCAACTATAATGTATTAAAGAGGGACCAGTTTAAGTAGCAATTTCACTGGGTACTGGTTTCTTTCTACTCTCCCTATTACTTTTGCATATTTGTGTCTTCCTGTCTAGTGTGTACATATCTTTAGTCATCCAAGTAATCTTGGTTAATGGACTTTATTTCTGGATGTTTACTAAAAACTTTCATAATGAAAGTCTCTCTTTGAATGTAGCATGGGGTTAGTCATTGCTGTGTTAGGCTTGACTTCAAATAATTTTTTTTTATTTTAGCACTTTATATACACATTATTATCTTAATTATCCTTAAGTTTAATTTTGATCCTTGTTTAATTTGTAAATCAGAAGGGGGGATTCTGCTGCCTGTTTTTCATTGTCAAATCTGATTCTGTATCACCTTTTAAAGCAAATTTCCACATACAAGTTCAGATCCCTTAGATAAAGAATATGCTCATTTACAAAGATTGTAATTGATTTTTGGCCCTGTTTTTAATACTTTGCACTGTAAATGACATCCCAGTGGAGAATAATCATCATACAGATGTTTGAAAGTTCCTTCCTGCAGAGTATGCTAATTGAAGTCTATAAAGTGTCGTCAGGCTGCACATTGTTTCTAATTAGTACAGGGCAGTTTCTCTTAGCTTTGTATAGTTTTCCTGGCCTCTTTCCTTCATTATTTTACCAGCTGACTATTAAATCTTGTCAGTTACTAAGAAAAAAAATTTAGAGTTGGAAATTTATCTGTGTGCTTCCTAGTGTCCTGCTTTCCTTTACCAGAAAAATATAGATTTTTATATGGTTTGATTCTGACTTTCTGAAGCTATCAGTATGCTTTTAGGTCCAACAGGCCAGGTACTACTCTGACATCTTTTGAAAGACTCTTTAACTCACATCATCAGGAGAAACATTAGTACAACAATACATTTCTTTTCTCATAATAGGGCCTTTATGATAATGGCTGTCATTTGTCTAGTTTCTGAAAAAGGAATGTTTCAGTGACTGCTTGATGGTTGGATGTTTATTGCAGACAGTTTCCCAGGGTATACAATCAGCAGTGCAATGGAAGTGGGCAGATAAAAGGATCTTTTTATTGAAAGGAGCTCAAAATTATGTGCAGAATTACTGGAAAAAGAAGATTTCCTGCCTGCTTCAGCTTCCCTGTGTGAGTGTACCTGGGTGCAGGTCAGGTTCTGCAGTTCTTTTAGGGAGTGTTGAGTTGCACTTTCAAATCTCTGGTAAGTATTTCCCTCTGGTTTGTTAATTTAGCCTAAAGTAGTGTCCCTGTATTTCCTCATGTCTTTCTGCAAGGATTTTTTTGCCTTAAGTAATCTGGGAGGTTATAGGACTTAAGAATAGAGACAGGTGTATAGAATTTTCAGGTCTTGGCTGCTTTCTTCAGACCTCCATTCTAAGTGTGGAAGAATGAAATAATAGCTAGATCTTTTAATAAGACTCTGAGGCAGCACCCATGTTTTTGTTTGGTTGGTTTTTAAATTTTTGTTTGTTTGTTTGTTTGTTTTATAAGGTAAAATTTGTATTTTTCCTTTGCATGCAGTGAACACCTTTTCTGAATACTAAGAAAGCACATTCAAAATTTGGCATGATGCATTGTTTAAACAATTTCCTGTTGATTTCAATTGAAATTCACTCTCATAATGTAACTCTACACTTTGATTGAAGATTGAGGAGCTTCAAGAACACTCTCAAGAGCAGCTAACAGACAATAATTTGTTGTATATTCTGAGGCATCAGACTAAGATTCAGGAGGTTGACTTGATCCTCTCTGAATGACAGCATCCTGCAGAAATAATTTTCTTTCTTCCACCTTTGTTTTTTATGTGTGAATGATAATGTGATACATCTCTTTCTTCATGTCTAGATTCTTTTTAGTGTTTGGGGAAAAAAAAGTACATGACAGCTGTGATCTGGAGAAGACCACAGTGAAATAATTAGAGTACACTATTTAGGCTGGAAGGGATCTGCAGTGACCATGTAGTCCAACTGCCTGACTGATTCAGGCTGACCAAAAGTTGTTAAAGTGTTAGAAGTGTTTTAAAGGCATTGCATCTTAAACACTGACAGGCTTGGGGGTCTACCACTTCTCTGGGAAGTCAGTTCTGATATTTGGCCAGCTTCTCAGTCAAGAACTGTTCCCTGTTGTCCTGTCTGAGCTGGCCCAGATGCACCTTTGTTCCATTTGCACATGGCCTGTCACAGGATACCAGGGAGAAGAGATCAGCACTCCTCTCTCCACTTCTCTCCTCAGGGAGCTGCAGACAGAAGCAATGTCACCCCCAGTGTCCTTTTCTCAAACCAGAGAAGCCCTGAGTCCTCAGCCACTCCTCACAGGACATTCCTCCAGCCCTTTCCCCAGCTTTGTCACCCTCTGGATGCACTCAGAGGCCTGAGCATCCTGGCCTTGCTCCCAGCAGCTCTCCAGGGGAGGCAGGGCAGGCTGGGCACGGCAGGACAGTCCCTGCTCTGCCCGGCTGCTGGGCTGGGCTGGATGCTCCCCAGGGTGGGCTCTGCCCTGGGGCTGCCAGGGCACCCTGCTGGCTCTCACTGAGGGGCTGGGGGGCACACAGCACCCCAGAGCCTTCCTGCAGGGCTGGGCTCCAGCTGCTCCTCTCCCCAGTTATTCTTGTGCCTGGTGTTACTCTGTCCTTCGTGCAGAATCTGACATTTTGACTTTAGAAATTCCATCCCATTCATCATAGCCCAGGGCTCAAATCTATTTAGATCTCTCTGCAAGGCCGATTACAGAAATCCTCCTTATTGTTTGTGATGGAAAATGTGCTTAATCCCTACAATCTTCTCAATATGCTGCTTTACAGTGGACTCTCCAGTTAGTGCAGAGCATTGTAGAGGAAAACCTTTTCCTCCAAAGAATTAGTTGCTAATTACGCAAGTGTATAATGACTATTAAACTAAAAACACCAGGTGTTTGATCTGAGGAGATATTCCTAGAAAAGTACAGTGATGTGTTGCTTTCTGAAGTAAAAAGAGAGTTTTTGTTACTTATAAATATTGCATGACTAAGGGATAGCAACATAAAATAAAAACGTTGTAGAGAGCCAGTTTCTTCCAGGGTTAGGAAATGGTGCCAGGGTCTGCATCTGTCCCTTTCACTGCAGTGTGAGGCCTGATGGCAGCTGCATACTGGTGCAGCCATGGGTGAGACAATGTCTCTCTCCACTCAACCAGTGTTTGGCAAATTTTCCAGTATCTACTCTGTGGTTCTGACTTGGATAATAATACTTTTGCCTTATCACGGTCCTTTGAACAACTAAACAGTGTGTTTCTCCTCTGTTTTGCCTTGGAGAAACCTGTCAACACCTTTTCTCTTCATTCTGTATTTAATAGATCTGTCAACATTGCTTAATGGAGGATGGTGAAAAGGTATGTTTTGTTGTTAGCTCTGCACATGCAGTGAGTCCTGACAGCAGTGGTGTCTCACACAGCTTCGTGCTGTTGGCTCTGATGCCATTTCAGTCAGTTCAAGCTCAGATATTCCTCTGCAGTGTTCCTCTGCAATGCATAAATACACCCTCATGCAAACAGTTCAGAAGCATCTCAACTACATATCCATAATTTATAATTATAGTGGGATTAAAATAGACTTGAGGCTTCAGTTGGCCTCATGTCTCAGAGCACAGCAATAATTACTGTGGTCTGCTTTTTAACAACCAACCACGACTGCAAGGCACAGCTTCAAGGGTATTAGGGGAGTTTGGGAGCCTTGTGCTTCTATCAAGGGCTTAGGTGTCTAAATGTTATCTGTGTGGGCTGAAAATCAGCAGTTCTCAAGCAGTATGGCTTCAGGGGGCATGGCCTTGGGGAGGGTGCCTGCAGATTTGTGAGCCACTGCCATTTGCTTTGAAGCCCTCCCAGTGTGGGGACCCTCCCAAGGAAATTCCTCTAGGTCTGGTTTTGTACAGGAGACAGAAATCTGATTAGTTATATTTATTTTTCCAGATGATTTTGTCTTTGACTTTTCAGTTTTAGTGGTAGGATGAAAAAAAATTACATTTTGTATTTAACCGTTTGATGAAGTAGGACTGATTTTTGCTTAATGTTAGAATTTAGGTCTGAGGCTTTGAAGTCTCTGTTGCATAGCTGTAATTGTGGGAATGGTCTGATTTCCCACTTGCAGCATTGCATTATTAGACTGGAAAGAGCTTTTAGGGCTGTTTTATATAATGACTGGGTTCCCTGCATGCTGCTGCATTTGAAAAAAACAAAACAGAAAATGCCTGACCAGCAAGTGTTTCCTGTTTTAGACATTGTCCATAGCACTTGCAATATTTGCTGCTCTAGCCTTGTTATGTAATTGATGTCCATTGGGAATATCCCAAAACAGGGATGTTTATTTCCTGAGGCTGTTAATGGTGTTCGAAGTTTCTTTATCAGACACAGACTGGGGAAAGCTGCATTGATTTTTAGTGTCTTCTGCTCTTTAAGTAATTTTTTAAAATGAGTAATTATAGAAATACGATGCTTTAAACTTGAGGGCAAATTTAACACTGGGTTTTCACACTGCAGCTGTCTCTGGAATTCAGTGTTTCAGGGCCAAGAGTTCTGGAATTCAGTGTTTCAGGGCCAAGAGTTCATCTATTTCCTGACATAATAGGATGGTTTAGCATGCTTTTAATTTTAAGCATGTGAGCAATCCCATCTTTGCTCACAGTTGGATACATATGTGTGTGTAATTTTATATATATATATATATATATATATATATATATGTAGGTAAAAAGTAAAGACTTTGGCATCTTATAAACTGAATCTTATGAAACAAGCTTTTAGACCAATGTAAAGTTCTGTAAGCCTTTTTTAAGTATTATTTTCACATGCATATCAAACCTTAAAGCAGTAGGGTAATAGCAAAGCTGATAGAGCCCCGTTCATTTTGGACAAGCTTGGGAGCAGACTTTAGTGTTCCATCAGTAACAGCAACCCATATTAACAGTGAAAAATCTGATTTTTATCTTCTTGGGATCATCATGTAAACCTGCTGAAGACATCTTGATGCAAACAAGAGCTACTTGCTACTTTGAACTTGGCTTTAGTTTACACACTTAAACCAGCCACACAACCTGAATAATTCTGAGAGGTCAGAAACACT
The DNA here is from genome assembly GCF_029582105.1 of Oenanthe melanoleuca. NCBI lineage: Eukaryota > Metazoa > Chordata > Aves > Passeriformes > Muscicapidae > Oenanthe > Oenanthe melanoleuca. The sequence goes on along the minus strand of NC_079337.1, from coordinate 58,234,213 downwards.
AATTTCAAGAGATGCTTAGGATGGAGCTAATATATTATGATATGCATGATCTTCATCAAAGGAGTATTAGGCATTCCCAGAAGTCCCAGAGTTATATGATCTTGTGACAGACCCAGAGGCAAATTCAGAGTTGTCAGCTGAATTGCCTTTGGAGCCTGCCAAGCAAACAGATGCTAATGTTAGATGAGTATCTACATGGCTTGGCATGGGGCTCCCATGACAGGCAGCAAGCCCTGTGTGTGACCTTAGCTTGCTGGTCCACTGCTGGGAATCACAGAGATGTCTAGTGATGTGTGAGTTAGAGCTGTCTGTTGCTCATGGTATTTGAATATAGTTTATTTGGATGCTGTAGTCAGAGTCTGTAATGAGAAGATTTAAACACTGCCATCCACCCTCTTGGGTTCTGACTGAGAAAAGCAAACACAGTGCTAGTTCTACAGGCTCCAGAGCCTCCTGTATGCTGGGGAACTCCATCTTCTGTTAGGTGCAGTAGGAAACCCTGATATTACCTGGCATAGCAGAGTGTGAATGGTATTGTCTGTGTGCCACACTGATTCCTATGAGCTGCACTCACATCTGCCTGGGCAAGCTGGATGTTTGGGAGCCCTGGCACCAGCTGGCACAGAGAGACCCATGCCCACGAGGGTCACATTCTGCAGCTTGCAAGCCATGGTGGCCGTGTGGTGCTGCCCGGGGAGAAGCGGCCCTGCCTTGTATCCTCTGTGCCAGAGTGGTGTTTGGGAGAGAGCAGTGTATTACAGCCAAAAGCCTCTCAAGGTCCTCTCTTTATAAATTTGACAGTGTGAATCATAGCGCTGCAAAACCCAGGAACATCCTGGAACCCTTCATTTGCTAGCACATGGGGCTGTTGTGTCTCTGCCTGTCTTGTCATCACTCTGTGCTCAGACTCTGGCTCTAGTCCAGCTTCCAGCTCCAGCCCTTCATGATTTTTAAGATTATATGCCTCTCAGTTCACCCAAGAGCCTGCTCACTGGGCTTTCCTCCCTGGGTGCATGCTCTTGTGAGGCTTTGTTTGTTAAGACTCCATCAGTATATTCATTTAGTAACATGCATACTCATTTGAGCTGAATATAGGAACATTTAAGTCTCTAGACAAGTGATTAAGGGCTTTATTAAATAGAAATGTTTTGCTAAGCCACAGCATGGATTATCTGTCCCTTAGTATGTGTATAATCAAAACTGGTTCTCTGATCTTGGATAAAAAGTCTGGAGGATCTGTTTCATTTTTTTTCTTTTGTGTAAAATGGGAATGCTGACATTTCTTTGGTGACTTCCTTGGGTTGCTGTGGAGTTTAATGCCCAGAAAGTGCTTTGAACATGAGATCTGCTGTGACAGAATTACTGAGAGCTTTGCTTCTGGAATTTAATTGCTCAGTTAAGGAGGGGGAGGAAGAAAAATTCAGAACCAGCTGACAGTGAAATTCTGTTGAAGTTTGTATGTAATATATGGAAATAATATTGATATGGAATCTGGTTACTGAGAATTGTATTTTAAGTTTTGGATGATTTTTCATTACTCTTTGATACATTTTAAATTAACTATTCTCTTAAAATTCTGAATATGGGTGGGATTTTTTTTGTCCTTGTTTTAGAACAGGCTTTTAATAAAAACCAATGTTTTCTTATTGTAGATCATTGCAATTATTACGCACGAGCATAATCACTTCTGACAAAAAAAATAAAATTAGTGTGTATTAATAATTTGTGCACTTTCCATATTTGGCTTACATTTGCTCTGAAATGAAGGGTGAGGCTCAAGGTCTCTCTGTGCTCTCCATGAAACCCGGTTGCCTAGCATTTTTAACACTTGGCAGCAGCATTTCTAATCTGTCTGTAGCTGGAGCCAGGCTGTGCAGCTCCTCGGTGGGAAATAACGTGGAGCTGAGCAGCAGCTCCCAGCTCAGGCAGGCTTCCTTCTGTGGGTACCAGTTTAAACCCCTCTCTGGAAATTGGAAATGCATGATGTGATGCCCATGGCAATTTTTCCTCTTTTGTCCTTCAGCGTGGGTTGGTAAGAGGAGTGGACTGGCACATTTTCTAAATATGTGCAAGTTTATCAAGCACAGTGTTTCAAGCCTGTTACTGAATCCTTTGCTAAGATGAGGGTCTCATCTGTCAGCAAAGAAAGAAAGAAAGATCTGGCTGCAATTTTGTTTTTCCTTTTTTACCCCCCCCAGAAATCTCAGAAGAGTAAATGACTAGCATGTGTTACACAATGTAAGCTGTGAAGAAGATTTGAGGGAATGCGAAATTTAGAAGCTTTCTGTGCATATATTTATGCTAAAATAGATATTGATCTGCAGTGTTTTCTTAGTTTTAAGTGTTGCTTGTAAGAATAGATACAAGCAGAGTTAACAAATGGCTTAGGTTTACTGAGAGTGAAAGGCTTTCTAGCCCTTTTTTTTTTTTTTTTTTTCTCATCTCGTTCAGGCTGAGCAGGATGGAGGGATGAGTGTTCCCCTCTCTGGCCATCCCCAGTGGCTGAGGATGCTGGAAGCAGGGCTGGAGCAGCCCTGTGCTGTCTGTTTGTGCCCAGGGAGGGCTGCAGGCTCACAGCACAGAGAGGCTGCCCAGGGACTGCAGGAGTGCAGTGCCTGCCCCTATTGGGGGACCCTAAAGCGGTATTAAAAGGAATTGTGGGAAGCTTTTTATCAGTCCACTGTGTGTTTCAGATTAAGAAGGCACAGAATAGTGCACCTGGTGAGTGCAGCAAGGATAATGTTAATAATGCTAATTAACCATTCTGCCTTTGCAACCTTGCTGGTCTAAGCAGGTCACCTTGAACATGCAGACACTGAAGTGCATGAAAACTGTAGCCAAATTTCTGAGAAGTGTGTCCTAATTTTCACCTACTCTACATCTGACAAATGTTCCTTGACCTTATTTACTACTTCAGTGGTGGGAAGCTTTGCATTTACCTCAGTGGGCAGAAGGTCAAGTCTCTAGGGCCCCTTTTCCTGGAGCCTTGTACTCTGCAGGTGGGAGACGGGTGCCAGAACCTCTGAAATAAGGGCTTTGAGCTTCTGATGAGGAATACATATGGGGGGGCTCAGTTTAACAAATACTGAATCTCAGTGGCTTGTATTCAGTATAAAGTGTTGTTTTAGCACAGCACACTGAACCCAGATAATCTATTTTACATATTTGTTCTGTAAGCAGTTCTTTTCATTGACTGTGCTCTAATAGTTGATTTTTTCTAATTTAAGAAATACAGCTAGAAATTAGCATGTGATTAAAAAGCTATTGAAAAAATTTTCTAGGCTCTTAAAATAAACACATACAAAAATAGTGGAGGAAAAACCAAACTCTATTAAATCTCCATTCTAGAAAGAATAAATCACAGTGGTCATAAGTACTCATAGAGAGGATAAAGACTTTGGGTTTGTTTTTTTTTTTAGATTTGTTTCAAGTGAATTTTCTTTGAGTGAGCACTGAACATATGTTCAGATGTTCTGCATGGGAAGGTGTTTTCCTTGGTCCCTGATGATAGGGATGCATGGACTTGTGAAACTCAGCAGTCTCATACTGGTCTCATGCTCACCTAAGCCTGATGCAGGCCACCAAGGTGTGTATGTGTAGCATTCTAAAATCCAAATGTTGGAGATGAGGGAAAGATTAGCACAGTGCTTGCCAGGATTTGAAGCAAGAAAAAAATGTTGCTTTCATTCTTTGGGGATATTTTATCTTTTATTTCCTATCATCTATAGCTGAAGTGCTCATGTTTCAATGAGCCTTTCAAGACCTGTTCAGCATTCAACTGTGGTTTTGGATTTCATGTCAGGAAAAGATTGTGCTCTGGAAGAAAGGTGGTATTTATCCTAATGAACCGTGTTCTTGTATGACAAGATTAAATGGGGTTTGGTTTTTGCCTGTGATATGTTTGCCTGTGTTAGCAAAGAAGCTGGGCAAGGTGGCAGTTAGCAAAATAACTGCCTGAAGTGTAGTGGACACCCAGCCCTGGATTTTATTTGGGTTGATCACCTTGTTTCACTGATCCCTGATGATTTTCCACTGTTGGCAACATCTGTGTTCAAAGTTTGCCTTGGCCAAAATCAGCCTCCTGTTGTGTTTTGTCTTGTCCCTACATCTGACATGGAGCACACATTTGCCACTTTGCAGCACAAACTCATCAGGCCTTATAGCCATAATTAAAGAGGGAAAAAAAGCAAAATTAAAGATTCATCAGGATGTCAAATAGTCCTAGGGGAGAAGGGGCAGATAGGTGCTTTTTTTCAAACTGCTTCTTTTCTGCTGTAGCATTTCCTTGTACTCTTTCATGCTTTCTAAAGCTCTCAGGTGTGCATGTGGTTTCTCAGGTGTGCTCTTCTGCATGCCCCCTCATGCTCTTTTGAACATTTGTGTGCTCTCTCCTTCTCCTGCCATCTCATGCATCCTTGTGCTCTCCTTTTTCTTATTTTCCTCACCTGGCCACTCAGCTTTTGTGCATAATCTGTCTTGTTCTGGTGCCTTGGAGAGGTGATCAGGCAATCTGTGTGTAGTTCAAGGAGCCTGTACCTGGGTGATGTGGTTTAGGGGTTACAATGGTTGTGCTACATTGATGGTTAGTTAGATTTGATGACCTTACAGGTCTCTTGCAGCCCTGCTGGTTGTTATTCTATGATGTTGTGCCTTGTCTGCCCAAGAGTGGAGTTGGCTTTCTGGTGTGCTGGTCATGGGTGTTAGTATCAGACCCAGCTGAGATGGATGGTGTGATGTGGGAGAGTTTGCATTGTGCTTGCTTGAACTTTGAGGATGCTTCTGATGTCCTACACTCCCTGGATCCTAGATGGTGAATAATACTGCTGTGGCCCAAAGTGAATGCACTTTACAGAGACTGCTACTTCAAGCAGGAAATTTTTCAGTTGTCAAGGATCTCTCTGCCAGCTATTTCAGAAAAGAAGGCCTTCATACATTTGAGGTTTTGCATACTTTATTTTCTAGCTGTTTGAGGAAACCTTTGAAACTTCAGCTTTTAAAAAACTAGGAGGCTTTTTCTTTTAATTTTCTTTTCTTTCTCTACTTTTTTTACTTTCTTAGTCTCGACCTAAATCTGACAGCACAGCTCTCTGTATGAATGCCTTCCCTTCATTCGAGATAATGTAATACTGCTCCTCTTTTATTTGCCATTTGTTCTTTTGTTTTATGGTTCTCTTTGTTGCAAGCTTCTTTGTTGTTTCTTCCAGATTATGGTCCTCAGGGACTTCTGTATCAGTATGACTGAACATTGCTTGCAGCCATGCCAGATTGTGCTGTGATCTTATTGGATTTCACAAACCAAGGTTAGGCCAGGTCAGAACTTGGTTGAAATAACGCAGACTACAGGATTGCCTGCTAGCCACTGGGAGCACACACAGCAAAAACCTGCCCCAGATGTTGATTCAGTCAGCTCAGGCTGGCAGTGCTGCCTTGCTGGCTGCAGTGGGTCTGATACTAATGAGAAGTTCTGACCTGTTCTGGCTGGTGGGGTTTCACTGCTTTGTTTTTTAGAGTAGAGTACTGTTGTTAATTCCAGTGTTCTGGCCCATTCCAAATCCTTTAATTCTCTATCAGGATTACACTGGAATTCAGTTGAAGATTATATTCTCTGATCTTCTTTTCCCTGCACTGTTGCATGATGATTGCCCTCGAAACTTGCTGTGCTGTTCCAAAAGCTGCATTTGTGTGCTGGATGAAATAATTACAAATTTTTCTTTGCTTTCCTCATCTACTGAAGCAAAAAAACCCCCAAAACAAAAAAACAAAACAAACCAACTCCCCCCCCCCCAAAAAAAAAAAAAAAAACAACCAAAAAACAAGACAAGACAAGACAAAACAAAACTAAACAAAAGCACAAAACCACTACAATCTTCAGATAAAAAGTTCTAGAAAGGTATAAATTTTTAGTAAATATAACATGTGAAAATTACAGGGTTGCTCCAAGTTTCTGACCAAAAGACTGTGTGAGGATGTGTAAGTATGCTCAGACTTAGCTTCATTGAGTGCATATTAGGTGGAAAATCACATGCTATTATCGCTTGAGTGCCCCAAAATGATAGGAAGATTGAATATATGGATGAGATTTTTCTAATTTATTGTAGAGGTATTTGAGCCTGTTGGTGTTCTAGATGGTTTTTAATAGCTTATTCCTTAAATACAGCTGTGAGAGGTTAGAAGGTGAACATAAGAAAGTATATAATGGTGAAATAAAGGCCAAAATTAACTTGGGCTACATGTACCAACCTTTGTTTCATCCCTGCACTCAACCTGAGGGAGGGCTGCTGGAAGGTTCATTTGCCTGCATCCATGCTGGAATACTCATGAAGTTGTGGAAAGAACAGTACAATCAGCTTGATTTACCTTGATGTGCCCGGATGTACAGGGATGGACTGAGATCTATCACAAAACCTGAATATATCTGGCTAGGCAGCAGCCATTAACAGCACAGCCATTAAGAAGGTTTAAGGAGTGTAAATTGTGAATCTGCAGAGGAATTAGTGAGGTATGAAATGGCAGGGATGACTAGGAGAAATACTCAGGAAAACCTTCTTGTCAGTTTAAGCTGTAAAGTAGTGTGATACCTTTCTGTGTAGAGTAATTTGGTGTCTTTCTGTGAATATGTAAAATAAGTCTCAGGATTTAAGTCTGTAATGTATTTGACATACTGGGACAATTTGCTGTGGTGTTTATGTATTTTCATCTTTGGAAAGTTTTGGATCTGCTTTTCTCAGTTAGCATCTGTATATTGAAGGAAAATATTGAATATCTTGACTTTTAAATCCAAGTTTATATACATTTCTGCATTGACAAAATGGAAAATTTAAAATCAGTGTGGGAAGATTAATGTTCTGTAGAAGAGGGGATTTACAGTTTGATTGTAAGTGTTTGGCATTGAGATTACCCATAATTGTTCTTAATAGGTAAATTATCTCTGTCTCTGATAATCCTAATCATCAGTGCAAAGCTTGGCACTGCCAGCAGAGATATGGAAGGTGTAGGGTAGGAGAGGGCTGGAAGGAGTCTTTCATCTCTGCCATCCCTTGCCAAGGGCTTACAGTACATGCAAATTCATCAGCTTTTCTATTGTGGTGCATTTATATATCCTGGAGAGGCAGAAATCTGGGAATTAATTGCTCTGTGTGCTCAGGGGGCCACTCTGCAGTGGGAGAATCTGTAGGATTGGGACAGTGGGTAGTGGCTGATGTTGCTGCAGCATTAATAAATTCGTGGGGGAATGTCCTGCAGAAGAGTATGGAGAGCTTTGTTGATTGATTCTATCTTTACCTCCTCTGTTTTAGGAAGAGCCAGCCTGGCAAACCCTTTGTAAGGAAACAGCATGACTGATGTTCAGCTGAGCAGATATGCTGGATATGTTTGGGGGGTGGTGGTGTCTGCACAGGGGACAGATAGATAGCTGTTGTTTTCAGCTGTTATTTACAGGATCAATAAAACTGATTTTCCAATTCAAGGATAATTTTTACCAACAAGCTACATAGCCTATAAGGTCATAATATTGGATCTGCTCTATTTCAGAACAAGTTAATTTTAAAATGATAGGTAGTTTCCAGCTCAGGATTAGTTTTTCTTATAGAAAGGACAATCTGGAAGAAACACCTTGGGAGGGGGTGAGAATTTTGCCTCAGAACAACGTGGCTGCACATTGCCCACAGTCCTTTTCTTTGAACAATAATTATTTAACTGTGCATGATATTTTAATGGCAATTGCTATATGATAAGAAAATGCAGAGCTGTTTTATTACAATCTTGGTTCAGTTATTATTGAAGTTGTGCAAATACTGCTGTGGACTTTACTGGGCAATATATTTTATGATCACTGTCACTGTAGAGAAGAATATTTTGTGATGTTGTGGAATTATTCCAGGCCAATAGCAAGTGTATTCACACATATATGTCCAAATGCCATTCATTCCTTTTGCAGATACTTTATCTTACTCTTTTGTGACCTGTGGAGAAAGTCTCATTTACATGACTCACACACATACATACACATGTTTTAATACTACATTCCTCCCTCTGCATTTGCTCTTCTTGCCCATTGCTCAGTTAAGATAAGGCACAGTTTAAAAGGAGTATCAGTATGAGGCTTCTGCAGTTGTGCCTGTGTGACTGGGGTGAGATACAGCTTTGAATGCCTGAAATCATGCAGCTATCATTTTATAACCAGGTGACCACACCTACTATCAATATGAATTCTGCAGGGTGAGGAGAAAACAGCCAAGAAGTGTTCTTCCATTGAAAGCAGTCTGAATGAACTTTACATGCCAGGAAAGTTTATTAGATATTCAGATTTTAGGGAAAAAACCTTTTTATTTTTGACATCAAACTCAACCCATTGCAAACCCCATAACATCATGAAACATAACCAGAGTCTCTGTCCTTTTCATATACTTTGCTAAGTCTTGGGCTTTTGTAGTTATTACCTGTGAAATATTCAGTCTGTGGAAGTCCACATAAAAATCAAATGCCATTAGCTTTGTGAAGTTTTGGGTTCAGACCTAAAATATTTTAAGTCTTCATGTGCCATTTTTCTCAAAGTCTAACATCTATTTATGATTCCTCTTTCCTCCTTTTTATATGGAGTAGTGGAGTCAAAAAAATGGAGTAATGTTGGTTTGATTTAGAAGAATTTGTTGGTGAAGATTTGTTTCAAAAAATCAAAAGATATTTTTCTTTACTGTGATTGGAGCAAAGTTTTCCCTTTTTTAGATGGTAAATAGTTTATAATGTTTGAGTAAGAATCTGGCTTTTGGATGGCTGTGTTGCTGATGAGAGCTACTGGCAACTAAAGCTTTCTAACACCAAACTGCTAGTTTATTAAAAGAATAATAGGAACAGATGTTTTCAATTCATAAAATGTATCAAGTAAATGGTGCATCCACTTGTTATTTCAATTCCTTTGAATTTCTGTGAACTCATTTGAGGCTGGGTTTTCAAAAGAGCTTAGCCCACTGTCACTTCATTGTTCTCACTATAAACTGATGGATGATGAACGTGTTAGGGAACTGCAGCTTTTTATGCCTAAAGGGGAGCTCCTAACTACTGACACTCCTAAAATCTGGCCCATGTTTCTGATGAGTGAATACTGATCATTATAGAGGATTCATACTTGCAGTCTCTGAGAAATGCCCTGCACTCGCTGTGATTGTATATATGATGGTTTCTTAATTTACTATTGCACTAGGCATTTTAATTCAAATTATGCTAATAGTGTAGGATTAACTGTGGATTATGATTCTAGCATGTACTCTCACTCAAACAGAAGAACCAGTTCTTTAGCTCCTACAGCCTCTTTCTTCCTCTCATCCTGATGTGTAGTAATTTGTGCTCAAGACTGCCCTCAGGTTTTGATGAGGTTTCTTGTTTAAACTGATGAAATTGCTTAGGGAAAGGCAGTTGTTGAAAATCTGGAAAAGAGGGACTGAGATTCTTTTTGTCTTCTGATGACACATTTTTACAGTGCTGAAATGATTTTCTGAAAACAGTGATTAGAATGGGCTCTTGCCAGCACTGCAGTGAGCAGTTCTGGTTTTGCCTTCATTCCTCAGTGGTAGGAGGCTACATGTACTTTGCTTTTGCACTCTTGACTCAAATACATATTTGACAAAACTACTGCTTGGGGGTTATGTGAAAATCACCAGAAAAGTCATAGAATAAATAATACAGGCAAGAGAACTGATGTTATATTGGTCCTTGCTAGAGCATATAGCAAGAGGCCAATTTCATTCTTTCCAGTACTGAAAAAAAGCTTTTTAGCCACCCAAGATGGCTCTTCCTGAACCAACCTCTCCAGAGAGCTTCTATTCCCCCAAACTGCAGATGTGCTGGAAACACAAATTTGCCTCTTTAATGTTTGCACTTGTTTCATTGGATTGTAATGGCATGCAGCCTGTTTGCATTAGTGAATTCATCTGTATCCCTTCAAATCCCTCATTTGTTGCATTTTTTGTGGAGTGCCTGATATTTCCAGTGACTTTGTGCTGTAGCAGCAGTCTAACATCTGCCTTTTTCCTCTTTCTTCCTCCAGCTGATATTATTTCTACAGTTGAGTTCAACCACACTGGAGAACTGCTGGCTACTGGTGACAAGGGGGGCCGAGTTGTTATATTCCAAAGGGAGCCTGAGGTATGTGGGTTACCAGTGTGGTCCTTGACAGCCTGATAAAACCTGGCTTAATTTTTAATATTTTATTTGAATTGAATTAACAAACTTGTTTATAATCTCAAGATTCAGTAAAAGAGAGTAAAACCTGTTTAGCAAGGAAGTGGAAAAGGGTAAGAAAATTTAACTTATAAGTTTGCTGTCCCAAACAAAAACTCTTCAAAGCTCCAAAATTCTGATGTAAGAAAAAATAAGGTTATTTTTGTTTTACTTCTGCCTTGTTTTAATAGCTTTTGCCTGATGATGAAACCTTATTCCATTTTAAACAATACCTTCACTTACCTTTATGTTCCACTTGTAAATTCCATTCGTCTGCAGTGTCATGTGTAGAAGTCTTTCCTGAATAACTGACATTTCTTCAAAAATTCTAATATTAAGTGTTTCAGTACTCACAGGAAATTTCATTCTTTGCTGGAACAAATATGTCAATATCATGTCTTAAATGAGAAATTAAATTAAATTTTCAATATTTTTATATTTATAAGGTTGCTTATACACCTTTCCTAAGAGATGAAGCTATATTGCTGTCATAAACAACATTTCTGTTGTTCTTATTCTCCATAGAGTAAAAATGAGCCTTACAATCAGGGGGAATACAATGTTTACAGCACTTTCCAGAGCCATGAACCTGAATTTGATTATTTGAAGAGCTTGGAGATAGAAGAAAAAATAAACAAGATCAAGTGGTTACCACAGCAAAATGCAGCTCACTCACTTCTATCAACAAATGGTGAGATTTATGAGAGTATTCAGGACATACCTTTAGTATTTGCTCTATGTTTCAGTGCTGATGGTATATATTTGCTCATTTTAATCTACTGTTTTAGTAATTTCCTCTTCAGAGTTTACCAAGTCTGTCACACTGCCTCTGATATCTGTTGTTTGTATATTTTATTCATAGAATCATGAGGTTTTTCCAAATGATTATTCATAGACATTTAAAGAGCTACCCATTTTTCTATTAATATGCAGTGCTATCCAGAAATACATCTTGTGACAAAGGCATCACCTTACTCAGCAGCTTGTGTTTCATGGGAAATTTAGAGTTTTTTTCTGCTGTATTTGTCATAGCTTTTATTATTTGTAGATGTGTAAATGAAGATGAGAGAGATTAATTTATTTTTCTCTTCTTTCATTATCATCAGAATAGTTTATTTAAGTTTTAAAGAGGTACACAAATCTTGGGAAGACAGGAGGAATAACACTAGGATATTGATGCTGACTCATATTTCTAACAAATATGTAAGGCCTGTTGAGGAAAGAAAGCAGTATTATTGCCAAGAAGGGATATTCAGATATGAAATAAGGAAGAAAACCTGAATGTAACCTAACATGCATAGGTGTCATTTAGGAAGCATTAAGACACTGACAAACTTTATTATTGCAGGTGATGAATGAGACAAAGTACCTAGTTTTAAATTTTAAATCTAATGGTAATCAGAAAAGAAATATTTTTTTGTTCTAGAAGTTTGAATGCACTTGGGAGTTGCTGAAAAAAATAGGGTAATCTCATCTTTGGGAACTGACATGGCCATAAAGTGATTTGATTAAATTATATAGCATTAAATAATGTTTAATTCAAAGGAGATGGTAATTTTTTAATCTTTTGTAGTTTGTTTTACTTAAAGTTACCTTTGACTTTTTGGGGGCACTGTTACTTATTTGAAATTAAACATACCTGTTACAGACAGGTGATTGATGCCAATTTAATGATTAGTCACCTTACCAGGTTTGGGAGTTTATTTCTACTCCTCTCCCTTGGTCAAAATATCTCTCACCTTCTTCAGTTAACTAAGAGTGGCTTCTTCCAAACATGTGATACAGAAGCAATTATTGGAAGTAAACCTCTCCCTTTTCATTTTAAAGTTTGTTTTTAGAAGCACAGAGGAATACAGCCAAGTCCTTTTACAGTTATAGATAATAGACCATTGCCTGAGTTTTCTGGTTCATACTGTCATGAGAGGGGAGAAAGGAGGATATAATCTGTCCTAGTGCTGCTGTGGTTAATCTAGTTTCAACCAACAGTGAGCAAGCCTTGGACCTGGAAAAATACTTTGGCCTCTGTTTCTCCCCCTTAGTTTTGGAGCATCTCAGCAGATCCCTTCGTGGTGAGGAGAACAGAAATGGTTCCACTGGCACAAGCTTTGGATTTTGGCTTTGAATTGCAAAACATTTGCTTGTGCCAAGGAGGATTCCTAGCTTCCTGGCACAGCAGGGTTGAAGCCTCAAGATTCACCTCCTGGCGTATTCTTAGAGATGGTTTTAACTTCAGGGTACACACAGCCCATGTTGAATTATTCAGTGTCTCACAGATTACCTGGGAGAAGCCTTTGACAATGTATATCAATTCTGTGCCTATAAAAAAGAATAATAGTATGTTTCCTAACTTGAAGGCATTACCTGTCACATGTTTATATTGGACAGATTGTAGAAATATCTTGAGTACTGTTTTTTGTTTACTAAAAAGCCTGCTATTTTAATGCAATTTTTGATATATTGACTTCTGGTAATTTAGGATCTAATGCATGGTTTTTTTGCAGAAAAATGAGAGCTGTGATACAGCATCCTTTCCACATGCTCAGGTGGGCAGTGCCCACTGAATGTGCTGGAAGGAGCATCCTGCTGTTCAGGACCATGAGGGCAGAGCCAGTCTAAATCTAAATCTAACCCTCAGTATATGAGACTTGGCAGGTCTGCACCTGCCCAAATCTGTTTCTGTCATTCTGAGGAGGACTGTAGTCTGAAGCTGTTTCTGCACAGGTCACCTCTCTCAGAGGAGATCTTGGTTCCTTTCCAGTTCACGTTATCAGCTGAGCTTGGATTGTGGCATCTTAATTAATGAGACAGGAGGAAATCACCAAGGCTTTCAAATCCCACTGTGGATTTACAGTGCTTGCAGTTTGCAAATTTGTAGTTTGCAATGTAAAATGAAATGATTTTGTAGCATATAACTTCTTCATTGGTATCTTCTGTACCAGAATATATTTGGGCCACTTTCAGTGTGAGCTACATAAGGTAGATCAGAATTTGGCCCACACAGATTCTTTTATCTGAGAATTTCAGACTGCTTGTCAGACATTAATTAATTTTAACTTCACAACACCCTTGAGACTGAATGCTTAACCTCACAGACATGTTTCGATTTTTTCTATCTTTTGCAAAATATAAGCATTCTTAAAAGTTCTAAGGAGTATTTAAAGTCCAGGAGTGGATAAAAGAGAAGAAAACCAGTACATGATAACCTTACCTGCTAATAAAACGGATTTCACTCAGAAAAGAGGTAGAGTTAGTAATAGCAATCAAATCTAACAATGGAAAACTGTGGTTTTTTCTTATAATTCATTTTAAAATTGCTGTAGTTATAATTTTTTTACTAGATCAGGAGGAATGCACTATTTACATATAATAAAATATCCAAGGTCATAACATGACCTATGTGTATTTTTAGTAATTAATTAACATGATACACAATACAAATGAAATTTATTGAATATTTAAAAGGAGCTTTTTTTAGTTGCAGATTGAACTAACCTCTTGTTCTGTAGATTGACTGTAACTGTAATTTTTTTTTTGGCTTGTATATTAGCATATTAATATCATTAAGAGATACATAATAGTAAAAAATAAGTAATGGAGGGATTAATTTTGAAACAAAGAAAGTTCAATGTTAAAAGTTGCTATAGAAATGTAAATCAATTAATGTTTTTTGTATATCCTGTCTTGCATTGGAAAGTAGTATTTGGATCAGCCACACTGGGGATATTATTACACTCTGCTATGTACTTGGGGAAAGAAAGGTTAAGGAAGAAAGTGGGATGAAATCAGAAATGATGCAGGAACTAAGGTTAATAAATCTGTGCTGGCAGCTGAAGGGCAGAAGCTTTGGAATGACTTTGGCTGCTGCACAAGCAGATGAGCAAAACAACCATTAAAATCTCAGGGACAGATTTTTTGCAGAAGAGCTGGCATTGATTTTTCAGTCTAGGAAGTGTTAGGGTTGGCAGGTTAGGAGCACAACCACAGTGGGAATGGACAATCTGCATTAGGAAATCTGGAGCTTCAGTTTGTAAAAAACCCCAAAGACAAATGCAGTGTGAATGCAGTTTAAAACATGTTTGTTGGTTTCAGAGGTCTTTGCTGAGTAAGAGACATCATTGTTTCTCATCATGTGTCATAAGAAAGGAAGAGTCTAAATTTTATTCCATTCCTTGCAAGATTAATACATTTTTCTCCTTACTTCTCTCTCTCGCCATCACAGCACATTTCTCTTAGTTTGGCTGGGTTTTTTTCTTTTTTCCTCAGTATTTCTCAGCTGCTTTCTATTAGGAGGGTGAAATGCCTTGGTATCTTCACAGCCTTTCATTTGCAGGGGCTTGTGATGTTACACCAGTGCACACTGCCCATTCCCACAGTGGCCAGGAAGGGGTGAGTGGTCTGGCTGTGTGCTCCATGCTGCTCTTGTGCTGTTCATAAGTAACCATGGGAGCTGGCATTAATGCCAAACTGGTTTTAATATTGACATTATTTCCTTGCCAAGTCAAATTGTTAAACTGAGCTTCAGCAGTCAGCATTGAGTAGTTTGGGTTTGTTCCACCTGCAAACTGCCAGGTTGGATGCATGAGCAGCATGTGCTCTACATGCTCCACACAGTCTGGCAGCTGCCAGGAGCCCCTGACTCGGTGTGGAGACCTGGGATGTGCTTTATGAGTATTTTGTCTGTTGGCAATACTTTCTGGATGTGCAGAATGAAGTGACAGATTGTTTCAGCACAGGACTAAACCAAGTTGTAAAAATTTCTTTAAGAAATATATTGTGAAAGGTGGGTAACTGCATTCAGAATTCCTATGCTGACAGTTGCTTGTCTTTTCTTTTAAAGATAAAACAATCAAATTGTGGAAAATTACTGAAAGAGATAAGAGACCGGAGGGGTACAACTTAAAAGATGAAGAAGGAAAGCTTAAAGATCTTTCTACAGTAACATCACTGCAGGTAAGCTTCTGTCCATGTCCAAAATTCAGTTGTTTCAGTATGAAAAAGGTAGTGCTAAATCAGTAAAAGATGTAAATATGTACCTTGTGGATTGATGTATGATAGATTGTTTCTGATGCATGTTCAACTACATTGAATAGTCCCAGTCATGGACCACAGCTTTACAGAGTTTAAAGCTTTATTGATAGGGAATAAATTGAGTGTCTACTTATTGAAGCATGACTTTGAAGTGTCATGCAGGGAAATAACGAGGGCACATTGACAAGTGATAATCTGTGATATTGGCTTTTCAGGGGTATATGTGTATGTACAATATGTTGTGTTGGCTTTGTTTTGCAAGCCTTTGTTTATTATGTTTCTCTGAGATTAAAGCCTTTTCACTGCTTGAGTTTTTTGAAAGAGAAACATCAAGTAGCCAAACAGTTAAGTGATTTACAACTAATGGCAAACCCTTTAGCAAAAGCAAAATATGAGTGTTTCACTGCTTGCCAGAGCCTCCTGGACAGCAGCTCGTGCAGTGGGAGTGGGCTGTTCTGTGGCAGCTGCCAGTCCCTCCCTTCCCACAGTCCAGGCTTTCCATCCCTCTGCCTGCCTCTCTTGTCTCTCCCTTCCTCCTTGGCAAGGAAAGACTTGCCCAGCAGTTAATCCATGGGCAGTTCAGCTTGTGTGCACTGTCAAGAAGTTTTATAATATCACAGTCTTTGAATGCTATGTCTCTGTTGGAGTTCCCATTATCCGAGCAAAACAGTATTCTGAGTCTTACTCTCTTTTTGGTTTGTGTTTTGTTTTTTTGTGGCAGGTGCCTGTATTGAAACCCATGGATTTGATGGTAGAAGTCACTCCCCGGAGGATCTTTGCCAATGGCCACACCTATCATGTCAACTCAATATCTGTCAACAGTGACTGTGAGACGTACATGTCAGCAGATGATCTCAGGATTAACCTCTGGCATTTAGCTATCACTGATAGGAGCTTCAGTATCCTTTATTGTGATTGCTTCCTCAGTGTTCATGTTATTAGTAGGGCTTAAGAGAGCTATTTTAGAATATTTTTCTGTGGGTTTGAAAATATACCTTTACTTACCAGAATCTCTGCAGTATTTGTAACAGAAAATGCTGAGATTTTGTAAGAGACAGCTAAGAGATTGCAAAAATCAGGGAATTTTATATGAAAAATAATGGTGTTGGTTAAAGGAATTTAAATAGGAAACAGATGCCAGCTGAATGGTTACTATCCACCTGACTAGAATACTCTGTACTGTTATATCCTAAAGACATTTCATGCTGAGATACTGCACCTTGTTTTGCTGCAAGGTCAGTCCTTACCCTGCCCCTGCCCCCATTCTCCATCATCCTGCTTCCCAGAACCCTAATGCCTGAGATGTGCACAGTTTGGGGGTGAGGCTCAGCTGCTTTGTGTGAGTTGTGTCTGTGATTAATGCAGGGATTGCTGCTTCAAGTGCTGGCATTATCCTGAAAACTCCATTGTGGAATCACTCCAGCCATCTGTGAGACTGCCCCTTGCACTACAACAGGGTGTCTTGGAGGGGGAGCAAAAGAGAATGTAGCCAAGAAAAGTGATTCTTTCTGTTTTGCAGAACATAAATAGACTAGTAAGAAAAGAAATAGGTTATGAGGCCAGCTCAGAATTTTGTATTCCTTTGGTGATTTCCTTTTGAGTGTATCAAAAGGAGTTACAAGAGTATGCCTCTGTAGATTTATATGAGGGACTATTAGATGTCAAAGTGAAGTTGTCCTGTTGGGATAGATTTCCTCAGAGAAGGCACCAATGTGATGGGGTAATCTCCCTCTCTCTGGTGATTGTATTTCTTCCTTTGTGGGTCAGGTCATCTTTGAAACTTAACCCATACTTTGCTAATGTCACAGGAAATAATGATCTTTAAATCAAACAGCACTTAATGTCCTTAAAGAATTACCTTTGCAGGGTCAAGTGGCAGGTGCCCCTACCCAGGGGATTGTAGTGAATATCTCCTCAATTTGTTTTCAAGCTCATACTGTTTTTCTGTCCTTCACCTGTGTAGGTTAAGCAAGCTTCATAGGTGCACTCTTTAATATGACTGTTTATTTAGGAACCATTTATATGTGGTACTTTTTATGTGTTTATAATTGCACCCTAATTTTCTGAGTATGTTTTAAGAATGATGATGAGAGGGAAATTAAGAGTATATTTTTGAGTTTTAGGATAGGAAACTTTTCCTGTGTCTGAGACAGTGTCTGTGGGATACTGGAATTTCTGTCTTGGACTGGGATACAGATATTGCTGCTTCTTTTACACTTGAATGAAAATCTGTGTGGACTATGATGAGAGAGTTCAGGCAGTGGTAGGAGATAACACTAGGTAATGGGGTAATCAATGGGGCAAAATGTTCCTGCTAGGTGCCCAGGGTGGCACCAGGTTGGCTTTTGTGGCTGGATCCCTGTGTGTATTCAGGAGAGTAGGCTGACTTAAAGAGGCTGCACCCACTACTGTTTCAGACAATATAAGCTGAACCTGTCTGTACTCAGTTGTCAAAGCCAGGTTATCAGGCAGATTACTTTTACCTAATTCTTTGATAAACATAAATTCTGACATAGGTATTCCAAGAGAAGATGAGATAGTTACTGAATATTGTTCATATTGGGGAATTAATTGGGAGGCCATGAGAACTGAAAGAAGGGGATGAGTAAGTTAAACTTTCATCAGTGTCCTGACAGGTATCTTTCTGTCCATATAGAGCTCTGTTCACCTTGTAAAATTGCAGGGATGTGTTTCTCCCCAGATAACAATAACAATAACCTGTCTCTGAAACTGCATTTCTGTCCTACAGGAAAACAACTTACATAAAAATCTCCTGGAAGTAGATGCATTTCTGGTAAAATCATTGGGTGTGCCAGTTGCAATTAAGACTAGACAGATTAAGGTGAAAGAATTCTGCCAAGCAAACATTTTAAATTATAAATGAATGTTGCTGGGCTTGGTGCCTTCTGTAGTGCATTTATAGGGATAGACAGGAGGAGGCTGAGGCTGTTTTAAGAATGCTTCTTTCACATCTTTTTACTGAATGCAAAAGGAAATGAAGCATCTTGCTGTTTTACATTCAAGGCTTGATTCCTTGAAATGCATGTTTAAAACAATAAATGAAAACATTTTGGTTTGAAGTGGATTTTGTTAATAAGGGATCTGGCAGGGATGAGTATTTGTCTTTCTATTTTCCCTCAGAGGCAGCAGTGCTACATATAATGACCTACAATCTGTTTCCCCAAGAGGCTGGTTGTGACAATGACACAAACAACCAATACAGTGGTAGAGTTTCTGGACATTCACTTCATGTCTGAACATCTTTACAAACTGCATGGGAGATGCTGGAGAGACTGAATCAGCAGCAGTGTGTTTAGGTATTTTACAAGTAAAGTACTTTGCCCTGTAGAATTTAATTTGAGAACAATTTGGTTATAACCATTGTTTTAGCAGTTTTACAAATCACTGATCTTTCATTTCTTTGAAAATACAGAGCAATGGAGATCTTAAATTAAGTCTCTTTCTGCAGTCTTTAAGAAGGTATTTTAAATCAGCTTTGCAGAATTTGACTGGAATATTTACCTTAGGTAAAGCCTTAGGCAGATAAAATACAACTTGTACTTTCTGGTTTGCTTTTGTATTAGTGTGAGCACTAACTGGGGTGAAAAGCAGACAAGTGAGATTATTCCTATGTAAATTTTAATGAGGAGTATGCAAGACTTCTGTACATTGCTTCCCACTTGCAAGCACATCTGCTCAGTATCTTTTGGGAAGGAGGAGGCAAGGGAGAGGAGGAGGTGAGAGCAAAGGAAGGGGGAAGGTTAGCCTGGTAAATAATTGCACATACTAGGATTTTCTTCAGTGAAGGGTTTAATGTGTTTGGTTGTGTTATGGAGAGCAGGAGTCAGTGACCTTAATTATGGATGATATTCTGCACTGGAAAAGAAGTAAGGTAGGGGTTGCTGTATTTGTAATGTTTGGTCTGAAATGCTTTAGCAGTGTTGCCCGTAGTTTAAGCCTTTAGATAGTCATCTTGGGTGAAGTGAATGAGAAAAAAGGACTGCCAGGAGCATACTGATAAGGCTTACTTGCCATTAGCTGCAATCTTTGGACTATCTAGCTGCACTAAATATTCTTTATGAGAATGTATTTGAATTGCTCACAGAACTATGTAGCTCACAGCACTTGAACTCCCTTCATTTCCTGGTAGCACACTATTTCACTCTAGAGGCTGTCATGGCATTGCTATGGAAACAACATTGCTGTTTCCAGCATGTGCTCATCTTGAGACTCATCTTGACTAAAATACTCATTTCTCAGTCAGATCAATATAGTCCAGGGTTATCCTGTTTTAATAAAAAATCCCTTCTTCTGTGTCCCAAAAGGCTTCAGCTAATTAGCAAATCACCATAGGGCCTTCTTGCTTTCTAATGTATTCTGGAATTTGAGGCATATCTTGGATAGTCAGTTTGTTAGGCACCATATCTTGGGAAAATGAATTTACTTAAGAAGTAAACAACAGGAAAAAAAATAGAAAAACCCAAAATAACATGGTACTTTGATGGAGACCAAGTTTATGGCAGCCCACTGTGCATCTGAGTCTAGTGCATATATGTAGGGCAAATACAGAGCTTTGGGAGCAGCCTAGGCTGAGGAAGATAGCCAGCCTTACAAAATCCCTTTACCTGCCTGAGTGCCAAGTATGTGAAAGCTGAACTGAAAGCAGATGTGCAGTATTGTCTTGTTATTTGTGGAGGAATATATATAAATACATATATATACACATATGTATCTAGAGAGAGAGAGAGAGGAATAATTTATACCCTTGAGTGAGATAAGGCTGTTTGTACAAAAATGCCCAAACCAGGATGACTGTGCACAAGCTGTGTGCACAAGGATGCATTTCTGTGCTCTCAAAAGCATGTCTGTACAGAGTGAGAAACTGCTGCCACCCTCATCCACAGCACTGTTTTCCTAGAGAACACACCTTCTGTTTGGGAGATGGCAGACCTTATTTCTCTCTTGGGAGCTCTGTATAATCCAATCCAATTGGCTCTGTGTGCCACTCTCTATCAGGTATTTAAAAGGTGAATGTTATACCATAGAGTCATATTCCAGCTGAGTTGCTACTAGCAACCTTTAATAGCTTTTCCTCAAATCTGTGTTCTTCTTTTGTTCTTTGCTTCCTAGAGTCTCTCCCTCTCCCACATACATTGTGTTTCTCTCCAGTAAAGGAGAATGAAGGTGCCTGCAAAGCTAAAATCAGGTCTGTAAGTTAGAGGATTGCAGAGGTTCCATGTACACTGATCCCATAGTTTGGAGCTCTCTGATTCTAACTCTTGAGAATTGATTGCTTTGCCTTTCTCATTTAAAACACTCCTATGTGAACAACCGAAGGTGGGGGGATGAAAAGCTGTTTTAATAGATTCTGGGTTGATGGGATTCCCTTGCTAGACTCCACTTTTTCAGAACAGGATACTGTCTGTCTAGTAAAAGAGTCTTCCACTGTTTGGCAGTGGCAAACCCAAAGATTTTCATATCTGACTTGTAGTCCTTAAGCCTTGTCTTTTCCAAGAATTTTCCATTTATGTTACTCTTTTCTGAAGCAATGGAAAAATTTTTCATGAGAAAAATTACTATAGAGGGAAATTCATTGTTACCCATTTAGCAACAATTCATGATCTATTTTAGGTTGTTTTAAAGTGCTCTGATTCTCAAAGCTCTGCAGAATGGCAGGTTCCATAGACTTTGCCTTTTAACTTTTGGGTTTGTGATCTTTTCAGCTTATTAAAAATAAATTATTTTGAAATTGCTTATGAAACTACAGATACCAAATCACCTGGGTACTTGAGGATCATTTACACTGGTGTAGTTCAGTAATAACTTTTGCTAAGATGTAATTAGCAGATTATCAGCAGGTGTGTAGTACTTATATAGGTTTTATTCCCAATCCTTATTATTTCTGTGTCAGCAAAAGGTATGTATGAGGGCAACAGGTTATAAATCATATACTGAGGGTTAGGATAGGAACAAACTCCAACATAAAGCTCCATAAAGTGCTGCTGATGGGACCACAACAAAGTGCTATATAAGTGTGATGGTGTTAAGGGTACTTAAGGGAATTCTTGAAACTGTTAAAAATAGCCCCTTATTTCTGGAAAGGTTCTTGTAATTAAGTAAGCAGAAAATATAAGCAATTCAGATCATCTCCAGAACTGGACACAGCACTGCAGCTGGAGTAGAGGGACAGAATCCCCTCCCATGACCTGCTGCCCACACTGCTTTGGGTGCAGTCCAGGTCATGGTTGGTTTGGGCTGTGAGTGCATCCAGCCTCTCATCCACCAGCATCCCCAGTCCTTCTGGGCAGGGCTGCTCTCCATCCCATCCTTCCCCATACCAGGACTTGCCCTGACCAGGTGCAGACCCTTTACTTGGGGCTGCTAAACCTCATGAGACTCTCCTGGGCTCACTTCTTGAGCTTGTCCAGGTCCCTCTAGATAGGCCCTTGGTTTGTGTTTTTGGCTTTAGGAAAAATGCAGTAGGGATTCTTTTATTAAAATCACACAATAAATTTTTTTAGAGTCAGTCAGGGGATGAAATTAGTAAATAGGTAATGGTAATAGGTAAATAGTGTGTATAACTGTAAGTTGTCATCTTCTCTGAACTGCATAGAATCCTAATAGTAAGCAGAGCCTTTCAAGAACTCTCAACAGACTCATTTGTAAGAAAAGTTCTGTGTGTCCCCAATGCAAAGTGCCAAGAGAGAACTGCAATTCTAGGATCACTTAAATGACTTTGTCTAGTAGGCACTAACATAGCTACAGCTTCTAAAAAAAGATACTGAGTTGTTTTCTGCTTCTGTTGAGGTAAAACTACATCCAGTTCAGCTACAATGTTATTTCTGATGTGATCATTATTTAGAATATCTTAATTGAGTACAGCTTTTGAGCTTTTCAGGATAAGAACAGTTGTGTGTTTATGTGTGAGCTTGTGCAAATTGCAGTGTTTATAGCTAGCTGTGTAATTCAAATACTAGTTAATAATTGCAGCAGTAAGGCTATGTGAGTGGGCACTGTAAAGACCTTGCAGATTATTTGTTTTCAAGAAGTGTAGAGAAGTCTCAGCATCTTTTAGGAGATCTCTTAAGCATCAATAAGTTCAGATTTAGGGAGCTCTGAAACCCATGACTAAATCTGCAGAAGGGGTCTTTCAATACTTTGTTTGCTTTTGCTTCTTGCCAGAGGACACTTTGTGATCCCTGTCAGAAACAATTGCTTTTAACTATTCTGATTACCTTAGATTGACTCCTATCTTAGGAATTTGTCTGTCAGCCAGTCAGAGAGAATTGGATGGCAGAGCATGGCTGATAGCCAAAGGAGCAATATCAGAGCTGGTTAAGCAGAGATCAGCACTGAATCCCTGAGTGAGATCCTGCTGGCCATGCAGCTGAAATGTGTATTGCACAAAAGCAAGCAGTGCATGGCTGGGGTGTATGATACCAGTGTCACCAGGGTATGGGCTAGCATGATGGAAATATTCCCTATCTAGCCATCCTCCAAAATTAATAAATTGGAAGGGTCAAATCTGGCTGTGAAAAACTAATTACAGCTGAGGACTTTGCATTGTTGGCAATGACTGGTCTCTTCCTTTTTCTGCAGTTGCTTTTCAAGAAGATAATTTAAGGTGATTCAAGTATAGCTATAGCCTTGGGATAATTACTGCAGTGTAGATTTATTGTTTAATCGAAATATTAATTTGTTAATTAGAATAGATAATTTTCTTACTTATCACTCCTGTCCATAGACAACTTGAAGTATGTTATTCTTTTAAAGGATTTCTTTATCTAGCCCTCTGTCTTTTCTAATGCAGTTGTCACCAAATAGACACCCATACCTATGATTTCATCTCTGCAGAGGTGAGGAAAAAACATAGCCTGAGGCATTAGAATACTCTTGCTCTTTGAAAATGTGTAGTTGATTGTTAAAAGAAAAAAGATTGACTGGAATTGGAGCAAATTATAAAGAATAGTGTGAAATTCTGAGCTTGTAAAAACCATTTTAGGATTCCTTAATAGTGCATTAAAGAGTACAGCTGGGATTTCACTGAATTCATGTGTTTGTAGAGTGATCGAGGCAATGTGACTCTAGGAGATACTTAAAACTTTACAATAGGTGCAAAGATGTCTTTTCACAGTTCTCCCTGGAGCCAATTGCTTTCCAATATAATAGGGGATGTAGCAAACAAGTTACGATTTTGTATCAGGAATGCCCTTTAAAATATCATTATCTCAGCCTTTCTCAAGTCTTTCTCAAGAGAGACAGAACACTTAATAGAGCTGAGATGAATGTTAGCATCAACCCCCAGATTTCCTTTTTCACCCTAGTGGTTTATTCCATTAGAACTTTCAGATGTTATGTGGAATCTGAGATCCTTAGCAGAGGGACTTGGGAACTATGGCAAAGAATATTAAATTACAGATAAAGTGTCACATCATGGAACTGATCCTCATCTAAGTAGCACTCATATTTTAGTGTAATGTGACTGCAGTCAATGAAGTTATTCCTGTGGAAATGGGTAACAGGATTCAGTTCAAGATTTATTGTTTTACTAATTTTATTTCTTCAGCTGATGAGTTTTAATCAGTGTGTTGTCATTGTGGAAGCTTTTAAATTGCATGCTTCTGTTTCCCTCTGGATTAATTTCTCATTGAAGCATTTTGAAATGAGCCATTCTCTGTTGTCACAGGTGCAGTTGGTGTATCCAACTTGAAAAACATGTATCACGAATTTATTGAAAGTTAGACCAAAAAAACCCATTTACACAGTTCTAGGTACAATTATATGAAAAGATAATGTATAAATAATTTAATCAGCTCTGCCAGAGGGGAGAATTCTCTTAAATGAGTCTAATTATTCTAATTCCCATGTGAGTTTGGACTTGAAATTAACCTTGCAAAGCACAATCTTTCTCAGAGTATTAACATAAAAAAGAAGAAAATATACTTGCTTTGCTCATTAGCTAAAAAGTCTTTAGCTTGAAGAGTACTCATACAAAGACAGATGTCACTCATGTGGTCATCTCAGGTATTGTGTCAAGCTTAAAGTCTGTACCTGGGTGTTCTGTGTGAGCTGTCAGAGCCTGAGACCTGGAAGCTTTTCTCACTATTAAAAGAGCTGGGACACTCATTTTTGCACACATTACTTTATTTTGTGTTGTCATAATGCCCTTTGGTAAGGACTACATGTGAAATTGCAGTAGTTTGTGCCTTTGGAATAGAAATACTCTGTAAATAAAGGCTATATTAACTTTCACAAAGTTATAGCACCTGTTTTAATAATAAGTCTATTTTGGCTGTTGTCATACAGCATGCTGATGGGCATTTTTCAAAATCCTGTCAAATGAATTAAGCAACCAGATAATAAGTCCTGCCATAAGATTTTATTCAGGTATCTTATGTAATGTAGTACAGGTGATTTAAAAATAAGTTTTATTAGTGTTTTTTAAAGTAGCTGTTTTTCAGAATTATCTGTCTGTTTTTGAAGATATTTCTATTTCTCTACTTCCATAACAAGCATGCAGGGAAGGGGAGAGCTTTGTGCTCTGAAGGGCACTTCTAGCTAGTTAAGTTTGCAAAAATATATCATGTATGACTCAAATTGAAAAACCAGTAAAAATATGGAATTACTCCAGCCTACTGTGAAACAAATACTACTGTCTTAGGGTTTTCTGAAACATATATGAAAGAATAAGTTGCATATTGTGAAAGAAAAATCACCACCAAAATGCTCTAAAGAGTCTGTATCCTCCAGCTGGAATTTCTGTATCTGCTTTCTTTTAAGAAACAGATTTTTCTCAGCTGCATGGGATTTAATAATTACCAAGAAGAAATTTCTTGGAATTATGTGTTAGCATATAGGTTATTTGTTAAAAAAAAAAAAAAAAAAAAAAAAAAAAGGAGTTTGGGGGAATTTTATATGTCATATTTCTCTGTACTGCCAGGGATTCTATTCAATAAAGTAAGTAGATCCCTCTCAGTTTTCTGTTAAGCATCTAATGTATTTCAGGAAAGGTTTGTGAACAGTGAGATTATATTGCTTTTGTTTATAAATTATCCTTGCCTTATTAATGTTGAATCACTCTTTTCTTGGAACCTTTGCTGGTATGTAGTACATGATGCCCCTTAACCATACCACATAGAACAGCACTGCCTAAGAGAATCACAGCTGGGGGACTTAATGGGGCTCTTCTATTAATAATTTATATGTACCTGAGGCTCTGGTATTTGTGTTCCAAGTGTAACATTAAGCATGCCACAGTAGTTTCAGACAAATCATAATCAATTCATATGCATATATATGAACTAAATATGACTTTGCAATCTTCCAGTGACTGAGTGTCTCCAGGTGTGCATTTACAAAGGCAGGTCTTCCTGGTTGATTCATCCACTTAACTTTTCTTTCAGCTGTGTATATGCAGATAATGATGTCTTTGCTCTTGAAAATTTGAATCTGCATATGGTTGTTGCTAGAGCAGGCATGTGACTGTGTCTACAGCTGAAAATGCAGGCATTCCATTCAAAAAGACAAGCCAAAAATTCTGCTCCTAAATAAATTAAAATTTTCCAGTATCTACATCTAAATTCATTTTTCTCTAGGTAAATCACTGTTTGCAATGTGTATGAATAGGTCTATCTATGATAAAATTTGAATGTGACCTGAGCCATTTAAAATGATCTCTTTACTAGCAGTGCTACTCTTCAATTCTCTGCTTTAAACACTTAGTCAAGGGTTGCAGCTACTCCATAGGCAGTTTCTCTTATATAGTAATTTGTTTTTTTGCAACTTGCATGCAGCAAAGTCTGATGTTTACTGAATTTAAGGCAGTAAGAGCAATTCCCTGAAATTTTACTAATTACATTTAAAATATGTTTGTTCTTTTTTTCAAGTCATATTTGTGTAATGGAAATCCAGGGATTTCTTGCTACTGTCTCTTTTTATCCTACCAAGACAATAAGAATGCAAAGTAAATCTGATGTTGCAAAAATCAGAATAAGATCTCTCAAATTCAGAATGAGTCTTCAGACCAGTATTCATTCTAGGAGAAAGTTGCAAAAGACAAATGTAATAATGAGAATAACAATAATAACCTCTCAAAACCAATTAATCAAGAAGAGAACTGAGTGAATACTCCCATGACTGGATAGCTGCAGGTAGGGAGGAGAGAGACCACTAGATCAGAATCTAGTCTTGCTGGCTCTTAAATTAACCTTTGCCAAGCCTTTGCCACTTCCTGCCCCAGGTTCATTTTATGTAAAACATTAGCACTGATACTGACTATACTTTGCTTTAAACCTAATTAATGGAGAATATTTCTATACTGCTTTGAACTTCTTGCTATGTATCTCCAGTTCCAAATGAAACTTGGAATTCCAGAAGTTTTAGCTTTGGTGCAGAAGTTGATATTTAGTTGATATTTATTAACCTTGATATTTAGGTTATATTCTTAACTCTTGTCCCATCATCCTGAGGCACTCTGGTTTCTATCAGCTGACAGATAAATCAGTAACATCTTGGTTCCTTAACACATAGAAAGGGTCTGTTTTTCCACCTTTGTGATCCTCATGTTTTTAAGTGTTATGGTGTTAGAGGGCAGAAACAGAGAGCAAAATTAGGCATGACTCTGGCTGAAGCATTACTGAGGAGACCTGGGCTGTCTTGGGCTGACATCTGTATGCTGAGGATAAATGTGAGGCCATTGCCCAAG
The DNA here is from genome assembly GCF_029582105.1 of Oenanthe melanoleuca. NCBI lineage: Eukaryota > Metazoa > Chordata > Aves > Passeriformes > Muscicapidae > Oenanthe > Oenanthe melanoleuca. Next base: position 58,207,266 of record NC_079337.1, on the reverse strand, counting down.
GAGCATCATTCCAGCATGCAGACCCCTGATTGCCCACACTGTATGAAAGTGCACTGCCAATAACACAGGAGGATGTACTGAATATATCATTCTGTCTCTGGATGAGCTAGATCTCAACCTCTTATTGAGCTGACATGGCCAAGTTCTCTTTTGTGGCTAGTTCTAGCTGGACAGTTTATTGCTGCTGCAGCCTTTTAGCTATGACCATGACTTTCCTTCTTCCACTAACAACTGCTTCTCATCTAGCTTAGCCTGTAATCATTAACTTAAGAAACCTCAGAAGTCCACAGAACTGTGTTAACATTACTTAATCTCTTCTTTGTATGCTCTTTGTACGTGTTCTTTATATGGTGAGCACTCCCTGTACTTTGTGTTTGCACAGCACCTAACCTAATTGGCTATGGTTTGGCCTTCCACATAGAGCTAACAGGCCCCATAATGGTTTTTACTCATTCTGTATCTCATAATCCTGATATGAGGAAGCCTACAGAAGTCTTTGTATTGTTGTAATGGCACTGTCAGAAAGCCTTTGATAAAGACATTTTATTTCCAATCAAAACCAAGTCATTTAAATTGGTATTTTCAGCTAATCACTACCAGTGTTAGACTGTTGCCAAAGTTTCCAACTCCAGTATGATATCTGAAGAATCACTGTTATAAATAACATGGAGTTAAAAATGGAATTGAGCAGACATTGCACAACTTAGTCTGGATCAATATCTTGCATTAACAGGTATTAGGTTCAAGGCAGCTGGGAGGAGCACACACTTAAGCAGTTCCTGCCTTTGTGGTTCAGAAGAGTCAAATAATACAGAAAATGTAATTGCAGCTCTCTGGGCTTCTAATAAAATCCATATAGTACTGCTTTTAGTGGAGCACTGAGCAAATGCTGTGCAGTGGAAAACATTGATGCTGTGGCTATTAGGAGTACTTGGAATATAAATACTCTCTTTGCCTAAGGTAAAACACTGGAGTTTGAAGAAAAGGTCACATCTATTAACCTATTGACAGTTCTTTTCAGGACCCCTTGACTCTTGGACAGCAGGCCTGAAATACAGAGCTTGAGAAGCTGGACCCTATCCAATGTTGGCCATACTGACAAGTTGTGCCTATTGTAGAATTGTTATTCAACAGTGAGAAGATACAGTTTATCTGTAAAAAATTGGGAAGAAAGGAGTGAGCTGATGGTTATTTAAAAGTTTGGGCTTGCTTCTTTCTTTGATAATAAGATTGATGCAATCACATCACGATGTTGTCAAGCACACTGAGGCCTCATGTACCCAGCCTGGAAGAAAGCTGGAGCCATTTGGAATTCTTTTCTCTACTGGCACATGGTGTAGGAATGATATAACCATCATGTAGGAAGTGTAAAACTGGTACAGCTTGATTTGTAGGCATCACAGTTCCCTCTTTGTAATGAAAATAGTGTGCACTGAATGACTAGCAGGGGAAACCACTCAGAGAAATGCTTATATTAAAAGTGTAGAGCCTCAGCAGGACCACAGTAATCAATTACTCTAAACTGAAGCCCTGGCAGCTTCCATGAATTGCTATTGATTTCAACTACTAGTCAGTGAATCTTTCTAGGGCTAAGCTGAAATGTAGGTGTGAGATGCAGACAAAATTAGTAACCTGAACAAATCTCTGTGGAAAACACAGGGAACAGCCAGGTTTGGTAAGATATGTTATGCTGAAGGTTATTTTTTGAAAGTGCTTAAATTTGCAGAAACCTAAGTCCCACGCAGGGATAAAAATGAAGTGTCATATCAGCATATATTGAAATAAGAAAGATGAGAATTTTGTTTTTCTTGTGAAGTTATTATGGAAAATTTTGTCTGGCTTTCTAAAGAAAGCCTCTCCTCCTCCACTGCAGTTGAGTTAAAGTGGGGAGGGAGCAAATATTTTTTTTTTTCTTGAGCCTTCTTCTGACCATAAAAAATATTTCTTTCTTGCAGTGAACCCACAAGTAATTTAAAATTATTCCAAAATAATGATAGAAGATTCAGTCCTTTATATGCTGTAGGTTGTGAGCTACAAATTTGTTCTCTACAAAATTCAGTTTCTTGTTAAATTCCTTGATGGTTTCAGGAGGATGAAGCAGCTATTTCTTTATGCATACTGTTCACTTCAAAGGGAATTTAATCTGTTTTGAGGAGGCTGCTATGTTTCCATTATCATACAAGGAAACTTATTCTGGGACCTTTTTTGCTCAGCAGGAACCCAGTGTATTTTCCACATTCTCATTATACATGTTTTGGCATGAGCATAAAGCAGGCATGCTCATTTTTATTCTAGCTGATCAAGAGTAGAAGTCTGATTAATATGAATTTTGGATCAAGGTGAGGGTCAACTTTGTAACCTGTAATAAAAGGAACTTTCTGGAGTGACTTCTCCCAGAGGGGAATATTTCTGTTAGATCAGTGGCCCAGAGGCAATGGAACAAATTTTCTTCCTCCTGTTATCCTCATTTTGCTATCAGCTGCACAGCAGCAGCACACAACACTGGGTTGGAACTGAACATACCATGTAGCTGAATTGTGTACTCAGATCACATTCCTCACACTGCATATCATTGCCGCTTTTTAACCATGCCTTTCCTTATGCTCTTTCCTCCTTCCTCTCTTTGAGTTTTTCTTCTCTCCCTCAGATCTTTCCCTAAAGCCTCCTCAGAGCCAGGCCTTGCCCAGTCTCCTTTGTTCTATTTCTGTTCTTGAGTAGTCTGGGGAAGGCAGTGTAGATGCTCAGCCAGAGTTAAGGTTACATTGCTTTGCTGCCTTTCCCAAAATTGCCTTTCCTGGCCTTGTAGCTCTACTAATCCAACATCATCTCCACCACTCTAGTTGCCAAGTGTACTTGGTCTTTTATTTCCATTTTGCTGTGGAGAGCATCTCTAAAGTCTGCTGGCCCCTTCATAGCTTTATCCTGTTTCATGGAGCCAAGCAGTGGAGAACAGGTCTGGTGTGTAAGACAGCAAATAGTTAAGGGGAAGGACCTGTTCTGTATATTGCAAGCAAGAAGATATTTTATATTCCTTATTTTAATGTTAATTAATTAAAAGACTGCTGTATATTCTGCAATATATTCTATATTCATTGCTGGCAAGGTGCAAGTTCAACCTCCCCTTAGTGCAGCTTTCTTCTACCAGGGATCAAAATGCCCTGTTCTTGTCAAGCATGTGTGGGAGTCAAAGCAATATGAACATATTTTTCATTTTCTTAGGCGAAATCTCTACCCTGTTAGGGCACAGGAACACTGCCTTTTTTAGGACTACAGAATTGCCAGTGATGAACTGAACTCCCTGTTCTTTCTGTCTTAGATGCCTTTGGTCCTAGGTGTTTTTCCATACTCTGAAAATGAAGCAGAAAACGTGGTACAAGAGTCAGGTGTGACTGGTATTTCAGAGGTGGGTGCAGTGGAGAAGGAGGACCATGCCCCTCTCCTGACAGCCCTCCACAAGGTCTGATTGCAGGGGAAGACAGTGGGGAAGGAGACAACTACAGATTTGTGCTATCACCATAGTTTTCTCTTTAGCAGTGGAATTTTCATTTAATCAATTTCTGCCAGATTCCCTCTGTTTCATGCTGTTCAAGTTCACCAAAGGCCCTGTTTCTAAAGCACACTGTCTGGTCCAGTTTTTTTAAATTTCATTATTTTTTCCTGCCATCCAATGCTGTGCTTAAAAGGAAGAAAAGACACAAAGGGAAGACAGAAAAATAGAAATGAAAAATGTCCCATGGGAGATGCTTGCCCTTACCATGTCATGCTAGTTTAAATACAGTTCCCACACATCACATGTCAAGCTGTACTTGATTGTTTTCAAATAGATGGCAAAAATCATGAGAGGAGGAAAACGTTCTTTTGTGTGACATATTCTTCTTTTGATATATTGGGTTCTGTAGCTGTCAAAACAAAGGCTGTTTTTCCATCTATTATTACAAATGCATTTGGGCTAAATCTCATCTGCAACTCTCTAGTCCCTTGGTTGTTTACTTCAATACTGTGTTAGTGTTTTAATTTTTCTAAATCTAGTGAAATGATGAATTTTCATTTCTGCTCTGATTCTCAGTAGGCAAATGAGGTTCTTTCTCAGTGGAGATTTAGATCACGTCTGGAAATGCAATATGTTTCAAGTATTTTCAGCTTTTCTGGCAGGAGGATGGAATATCTAATTTCATTATTTGGCATAGGTTTATTCATTTTACACAATGAAAGGAAATTAATCAATAGTGTCTTCAGCATCCAGAAAAATGATACCTACCATGACTGTTTCATATACTCCATTTATATTTTATATCTTTCTTATCACTCAGCAATTATTCATCTCTCTGCTGAGAGGTGAAATTCTTCTATTGAGTAACCATAATTTCTCTGAACTCCACAAAGCAATTCAGTCCCTGAAAGCAATTGTTTTTACTTAAAGGTGTTTCTTGAGACAAATTCACCAAATACACATAACTGAATAAAGGTTATTTTTTTTTCTGTTGATATTCAGGATTATTTAGTGATGCTTTATAAAAGAGCTAAATCAATGTTTCTACATCTTAACATTCATTGCACTTTTATTAATCATGATGGATGCAAATGTGATAGTACAAGTAAGTAGGAATGCAGTTAAAATGCAACATTAATTCATTCCCAGTTGTTATTAAATGTCACAAGATATTAATAGTTTTGCTGATATTTTCCTTTCTAAACCACATGGGGGAAAAAGGGAAAAATACCCAAACCACAACAGTGTGATGTATGCACAGTCATCAAGATCATTATCTCTGAATCTTTTGTACTATTTCACTGTAATGTTCCAGACCTCTATTTTTGGGAAAGATCAAAGTATGGAGTGTAAGGTGATGATAGACTGTATCCCATTCCCACAGAAATCAATCAAAGGTCTTTGATTGGTCTTCCATTTGGGAAGTGGTCACAGTGGGAGCAGAAACAGGCTCAGTGCCATGATATATGATTTCTCTCACCATCAATAAAACAGATTTTCTCATTTATCTTATCCTCTGAGATGTTTAAATTTTGCACGTCAGCTGATTCAAATTTTATGTTCAGGGAATCCAGGCACCAAGATGATTTGTGTTTAGGGCACTGCACAGGGACTCAGTAGATATGGGTTTGTTCTGTCATGCATTTCCCATGTGATCTTATGCAAATCCTTGATTGCTTCTCACACAAACTCATCAGTAAAATAGGGTAATGTTCCTCTTCTTGTTCGAAGAATTTGTTAACATTTGGATGGCTTATCTGTAGCAGATTGCTGAGGGCCATGTGAAAATGCACAATCTTATTTAAACATACTGCTTTACATATATTCTTATTTTATTTTATGCTTGTGTGTCTATTGCTTTCTTCCAGCCCCCTCATGAGACTCACTTTCATTCTTTCTCTGTGAGCAATCTTTCACAGGCTGGCCTTCTCCTCCAAACAGGCTCAGTGTGGGTCCAGGTTTTAAGGCAGGTAATGTGTACAAGTGGAAATAGAAGTGAACTACACTTCATGTGGGTAATCTTTGGTGATCCAAAGTTTGTGCTTGGGAAACTAGATATTTGATATATTTTTATTCCAGATAATGTTCACTTAAATGATGCTCTGTCACAGAAATTCAGAAATTCATAGTAATTTTGGTGGTGGCATCATTTACATAAAAACCTAAGAAGGTTTTTTAAATATTCAAATAGCAAACCTAATACAGTGCGTAATTACAGAGTGTAATTTTTTTAAAGGAAATTGTATTATATTCACCTAAAATTATTTGCATAAATACTTTTGTGTTTGCCATGTGTGCCTTTGCAAAAAAAAAAAAAAAAAAAAAAAAAAAGGTAAAAGGTACCTTTTTTTCTTTTCTTTTTTTTTTTTTTTTTTTTTTCCTTTTACCTTAAGCTACATATATTTTTTAGCTTCAGTTGCATAACCATAAAAGCCAGTGAGCCTTAGTGGAGTGAGCAGATCTCAGCTGTGCATTGTTCCCTCTCAGTCAGCATTATCTGGGATAGAGCAGCAGTTTCAATAGCAAGTGCAGGACACAGCTGCCTGCTCCCTATTAGTTTCCATGAAGAATTGAAGTGAGAATTCTGTCCCTGCAATGCTGTTTCTTTGATGTCTTTGCACAGCATGGATAAATGGTGACCTGGCAATGGCATCTGCAGTAAAGCCCTGCAAACTTTGAGTTTTACATTGCTCTTTGGGTTTGGTGTAAGTGGGACAGGTATGGAAATTTAAAACTGTACTGCTACCAAACAAATGAGAGTATCTTTAAAAGCATGACTTGTGTGTACATTTGCATGCTTCCTTCAAGTAAGAGTCGTGGTTTACCTGCAGAAAACTGCATTTTCCTTGATGAAACTTCCATTCAGACATTGTAGATATAAAGCCAGCCAATATGGAGGACCTGACAGAAGTGATTACAGCCTCTGAGTTCCATCCCCACCACTGCAATCTCTTTGTCTACAGCAGCAGCAAAGGATCCCTGAGACTCTGCGACATGCGGGCGTCGGCTCTGTGCGACAAACATTCCAAGCGTAAGTCCTGGCTCCATCGGGCCCAGGTGCCATTAGAGTCTTGCTGATCACTGGCACCACGTAGATGGGTTCATGCCCCAGTGTATTAGTTTCTCCCTTGCAGGCACATTTGAAAAGAAAACAGTCTGTGACTGGTTGCCCTTACGGTTCTTATTGATCAGTGAAGAACCCAGAACTCTGGTGAAAGAGAGAGGATTCCTAAGAAATCAAAGAGGATGAGAGAGTATTTAAGTGGATGATTTGAATACACAAGTACTGTTCTGAATGCTGCAGCAAGTAAATTTTAATTGTCAGACTGCCTTCAAATTTTGAATCTGTTTTCTGGATTAGGAAATCTCAGTACCCTTCCTAAAAGTGTAGTCCAGCATTCCCTGTATGTACTTCTTCAATATTATGTCTTAACAGTCTCAGAGGAATTCAATAAGTAGTTGGGGGATAGGAAGGAAAGAAATAAAAATTGTGTTGATATAGAAGTTGTCATCAGTCCTACATGGTTTTATGTAGCCTGTGAAATTTTGACATGAACCTCCAAATCATGATAGTTCATCTCTAAAATGTACATAAGAAGAAGGAAGTAAAATTTTAAAATATGTGACTATCTTTGTTCTCAAAGTAAAAGTTGAAGAAAAATGCATGTTTATATTGTCTTACTATCAGCTCTTTATGGTCTAGAGAAGACAGACTGTGGTTCTTCTCACCAGTAATGTGGCAAGCCTGGGCACTTTGCCTTGTGCAAACCACCTGTTTGTTCCTAATCCTCTGACAATGCCCAAAGGCATTGGGTGGTGGCTGAGAATCTGAGAACCTCCTGAATGAGCTGTGATGGCTCTGCCTTAGTCACCTTTGGGATGAGGGCTCTTCCAGGAAGGACACCTCCATCTCACAGAACTGGGTCATCAGTTTCTTTTGTGATGCTGAAACATTGGAAGGAAATTTGAGAGAAATTCTTTTAGTACCAGAGCACACAAGAGGTTTTATTCCATTCAGTGCCCACTTGTACCTGTTGGAGATGGGTAGATCTTATTAGTAGGGACAAAAGGGGAGAAAAAGGCATGTGAAGATTTAAATGAGGCATAAGTGGTACACAGATTTCATGCATATGCTATTTTTAAAATTGAAGTGAATTTAGTAAAAAGCCTGTGACTAGGCCTTTTGACTGCAAGGAGAAATGCACATGCTCAGAACCTCTTAGGATGTGGTATCCAATTATAAAAAATAACCTTCAAGGACAATTTCCCAAGCAGAGAAGTATTTTACCTTTGTTAGCTGTATCTCCTTGTACTTGTAGGGGGAATTCAATACCATGAAGTGAAATGTAAGCATGACACAGTCTGACACAATGCTGTGAGTTATCCTGTCCCACTTAATTGCTTTGTTCTGTAATACTTCCATTTCTTCCTGCTAATAAGGCCTCCATGCCCATGTAACCCAATGCCAAATGCCAATCAGAACTTATTAAAACCACAATGCAGCAATGCTGGATGAAAGAAGGCATTTTATGTGAGAAGGGAGAGCAAGGTCTAATGGTCATTGATTAAACCCCATTTTCCAGATCTGTGAGTTAGAAAATAGCCATTTAATGTAGCATTGCTGCACTGAAGTCAAGTCAAGCTCATTGAGAATCTGAGTGGGTGCAGTACAAAACTGATACAGCAATGGAAGAACTTCCAAAGTTTTAAAAGGAGGAAGCCCATGTACTGCTGATTGGAGTTTCAGTATAGCTCTCAGAGACAAGCAAAGTGAATTATATACAGCCCACAGCAGCCTAAAAGGATATACCAAAAACAGTCTGCAAAATCAAGTTAGTTTGTCTCTCTGGTGCCTTGACTGTGCATCTGATTCCTCTTTACAGCTGCTGAATTTACAGCTGGTGCACATGAATGATCAGTACCTCCTCTCCTAGCTTGCCTTGTCTTTCAGTCTTTCCCCATAACTGACTTCACTTTTCAAGCCAAACAGCACAACTGGAGTTGCTGTTACCCCTCATGTTGTGCCATGCAGCCCTGCTTTCTCAGCACAGTCTAGTATCACTGTGTGCTGTATTTCCCATGCAGTTCCAAGACTGTAATGGATTTACATATTTTTAGGGATGAAAGGTACAAACAAAATACCTGGATAGTGAGCATATTTTGTGAACTTTTGCATTTTCTCCTTTTCCCTTTATTTATTCAAATCTCTGTAGCTCTCATCAAGTCCAATGCAGCTCTTGGGGGAAGAGCCCTTCCATTTGTACAGGTTTAGAGAGTGCCATGAATAATTACTGTGCCAGACTGTAAAAATAAATTACATATTAATATCTGTAGTGTAAGTCAACCAACACAGGATGTTAATAAATTATAATGTCTTGAAGATTGCTGATTTTCTAAGCTTAGTGTCAGAATCTCTCTTTTCAGCATTAGTGACAGCAACACTACAAGGTTTCCCTTATAAATCCTCATGGCTTTGACATGGAAAAGATGAGACTACTTCCATCTGTACTCATCCTTGATGCCTATGCTGAGATTTAATAGCAAGGTGCCAATTTGTATGAAGAGTTGTAATGGGGATATCTGCCCCTTAGAAAAATTATCTCAGACCACCAAATCTATTTATAAGGCACTGAAAGAATATCAGGTCAGCAGCTGAATTTTAAATGGTCATTGAGATACTGATAAGGTGTGATAAAATGTGTTGTGTCTCTAATAGACTCCCTGAAACTGCTTCTTACAACAGCTCTGTAACAGATTGTGCAGTGCTCAGTGAGGATCACAAGAAAATCTTATGTAGCCATTGCAAATGTGTATCAGGGAAAGAGCCCTCTCTAACCACAGAGCAGCTACATTCATAATGCTGTTCCATGTTATTAGCAGATTTTGCAAGCAGTGGGAGAGGATGCCATCAAAAATGTTCTGGAGAGGAGGTGCCAAAGAAATGAACAGGAGTGGGACTGAGGAAGGTGTTCTTGCAGTCCACAGTGTTATAGGTAAAGATTGAAAACATTTATGAAAGTCAGACTCGAGAAGCAACAAATAGGGAATTAATATGGAAATAACATGGAGCCTTTCACCTAAATAGTGTACTTGCCAAAGCACCCAAATATTGCCTTTGAGATGTCATCAGGCAACATGCATGGCAGTGCAGTGTAGAAAAAAGACAGTATATGGAAATCTTTGACAGCAGCAAAAGTATCACTGTTAGAGCAGTCAGCTGGGAACATTGAAGGAATAAAATAATTAATCCTCACCTCAAATTCCATAAATTTTTATGCAAGGGGTTTAGGTGACAAGGAAGACAAGCATAGGGATACTGTTGCAGTAAGATCATCCTGACTAAAAATGTACTTACAGCAGCATTTATTCAATTAACAAATAGTTGCTAATTTGGTTTTTTTTTTTTTTATTGCTAATTTTATGTTCAGACATCCTTATAAATGTGCATGGAGTTAATATAATTCTTCCAAACAGCTTGTAGGCTGGATGGGTGCATACAGCTGTTTCAACAAATCATACAATACAGCAGTCAGCTAAAGAAAACTGAGTTTGAGCATGTGAAGTCAGAAAAAAATAAAGCACTTTTTCAGTAGTTCATCAGAATTAATAAAATCATTATTAAATGGTAAATATAAACTGTATAGTTATGCAATATGGAAATTTAGGCTACTCAAGAGTATAGCTCCTATTGATATTTCATGTAATATCCTTGGCATCTTATATTCATTGCATACTTCAGAAGCTGTAGTAATTTATTTAAATTCTGTATGTTGCTTTAAGGGTTTTTTAGTATTAATTTCTTAATATGTATTTGCAGACTGAAACCCTATTTCTAATTATCCATTACCCATGTGCAAAGTTTACAGCAAAATGCTTCAAGGAAAGAGGAGCTGCAGTTTCCAGTTTATTGCTCTGTGTGCCACAGTGATCTTAAAAACAAGAAAGTTGGGGTTAAATAGCATTAGCCTCTGTCACCATGAGTTGGTGCTGCTTCTCAAGCTCTGGGTCTGTAGCAGGAGCTGCTTGGAGCCCTCCTCCCTTGACCAAGGAAACATTTGTAGGTGTCAGGCAATCCCAAGAGCTTGCCCTGGACTCTCCCTGAATGCAGCAAAGCCTCTCAGCTGGGTTGGACAGTCAGCATCTTAAAAGTATTAAATGGGTTTTTGGAGCAGTGCAGAGTGAATTCCAGGTTTGGTTTGGGACTCAGAGATGCCACCCAAAGATCAGGGGCTTGGTTTTTCTATTGAGAGTACTTTTCCACATTTTTATTTGAAATCCAGGCCTGAAAGAAATGCCAGCTTTTCCCAAGGATAAATGCCACAGTCTTGTCAGTCAGGACTCAGTTGGGCTATCTGCTGGACTTTTTTGTGATTACCTTTGATTTTAAAGAATTCAGAATCATGGAAGCAGCCAAGACACAAATCAAGGATAACCTACTTAAACATGTTGAATTTAAAAAATGAAATTAATTATATTTACCAGTTGTTTAAAGCAGGTTGGAATTTCAGAGACAAGACACCTTTCATGCCTCTGCCTGAATATGGATTATCTTTCATTTACAACAGAGAACAAGCAGATGCACAAAAAAGCCTGTGACAGACTATCCCTGCTGGATTTGCTAATTAATATTGACCTTTCCAAATGAATGATGCTTATTGTCTGACTGAAAAAGTGACAACTTGTTTTTCTTCTGTGCAAGCTTAACATCTAAAATAGGCTTTTTATTTCTGCATCTGGTCTCATGTCAGGTTATGATCTGAGAGAGAGGCAGTCATCACTCTCCCTTTGGGCACAGAGAGGGCCCTGTCAAAGTGATGTCCACTTCAGGCAAAATCTGCAAGGTTTCATGTGACAGGAGTGAAACTTAACTGAGCTTCTGAAATTATTCTACCCCATGCTTGGTGAAGGCTTGTTCTTCTTACCCTAATTCTGGGTTTGTTTTCAAGCATCCACTACAAAGGCATATATGCATTGCTGATTTTGTATCCCCAATGAAAAATGTGCCTATATCTTGATAATTTTGTAATTAGGACTGTCACTAAAGGTCTGTTACTAAAATTTCATGCATGCTTAACTAGATCCTGGAATGGATTCTTCCTTGTGCAGGAATCCCAGTGAAATTTGGTAACAGATTGCCTTTAGCTGGGCTCCAAAGCTTCCATTCTGCTCAGTTTGGATGAATGTATAATAAAGACATTTAAAACATGGCTAATGAAAATTCAAAAATGTTTCTACAGAATTGCAATTATGTCTATATAGTGTTTCCTTCAGTTTTGCAAGATATATTAAAATGAAATCTGTGGAAGAAAAAAACCTGATTTATATGCTTCTAGCTATCAAATACTAGGAGGAAAGAGAAAAGCCTGAAGCAATGGTAAATGATTTATGATTGAAGAGGTGTTTCATTAACCCCATCTCCCCCAGCCACACAGAGATAAAGCAAATAATTGCTGTAAGATTGATTTAATTATTCAGTCTATTAGAATTCCTGTCTTGTTTGCTTAATTTTTTTTAATAGCAACAAATACTGCTGTTTAATGTCTCATGAAACCAGCTTTCAAGAGCTTATTTCACTGGGGGAGAAAAAAATCCACTTATCACTAATCTTATATATCAAGATCAGAAAGATTTCCACATCAGTTTGGCTGTAGAGCAGGAGCAGTTTTATGTCCCGTTAACTCCTTGGGGTTGCTCACTACACGTGGCATTAAACATGCACATAAGTCTTTGTGAGACTGAGCTTTAAAGAGCTTGATCTTCTAGACTGGCTTTGAGTTTTTTCAATTCCTCTTCTCTCTTCAGCACCATTTCTCTTTATTAACAAACTCACTGGCAAAGTTATATTAATCTAAGCAACTCTGTAGTGCAGCTCCCACCCACTGATCTTTAGCTATTGATCTGGCTTTGCCTTTCAGCACTAATGCACCCTCCCTTGTGGTTTGTGACAAGCTGCAGCAACTCAGTGCAGATGGTAAAACAGATTCTTAAATATTGATTTGAGGCTCCACTTTTAAAAGCCATGCTCTCTGGAGGTATTGATGAGAAGCCTGGTTTTAATACTGGGTCATTGGATAAAGGAATGCTGTATGGTAGGTGAAATTTCAGCCTCCTGGTGTGGAGGTAGGGTCAGAAATTTTCTTTGTGTAAAAGAAGGAAAATTAAATGTGTTAGTGACCAGGGCACAAAGAGGTGCTCTCTGAATTACATAAAAGCAAGTAGAAATTTGAAATACAAAAAGATACTTCTTTTTAGTTTAAGGCAGGATAAACAGCTACAGGCTATGGTAGTGTAAAATGTTAAACAAATGTGTCTCACAAAATAATTATATTTTAGATTGCTTATAAAAGCAGATTCAAAAACTCTCTCTCATGTATAACCATATTAATCAGTGTAGACCAAGAAGGCAAGATTGTCATATTAGCAGAATATTCTATTATTGAAAGAGAATTTCCAAGGGAGATGAATGTATGAGTGAATTGGCTTAATACAAAACAATAAAACATTCAGAGATAGTGAAAGATAGAATAAATAATAATGGTAAATCATATTATTATCATGAATAATGAAGCAAAAAGGTATAAAGAGACCATGAATTTCAATGGGAGCTTGCAGTTGGGCTTGATTCACTTAGAATGAACTGAGGGACTCTTTTGTATTAAACCCTAAGATAGATTTTAAAACAGTGCATAAAAATGACACCTGGGCAGACCAGAGTCCTTCTAGCCCATTGTTCTGGCTCTGATATTGGCAGTGGCAACATCAGCAGAAAGTGTAAGAACAGACCAAGTGTATAATCTTTACCCTCTGCAATTTGCAGCTGCAAACTTGAGGTTCAGGGACCTCAGTGGAAGTGAGCTTACTGCATTCAACAATACTGAAATGGATGTTTGGGGTTTTTTCTTTTCTTGAAGTTCTGCAGTTACTTTTGAACCTGTGTGTATTTTTTACCATTCACAATATCTTTCAGTAAAGTTTTTAATAGCTTGATTAGTATAGTGTGAAGGACCCTCTTCTCTCTGCTTACCCTGTCCCAGTTTCACATGGTCACCCCTACCTGAGGATTGGAAGAGACAGTGTACAGAGTGAGCTGTCATTCCCTATTCATCCTTCCCATGCCACTCCTAATTACAGCCCCCTCAGTCTTTCCTAGGTTGAGAGAGCCCAGTCTATTTAGCCATTCCTTGCATGGACGAAATTTGGTACTTCTGGTCATTTTTATTGGCCATTCTTAAGATCTCTACCACATCAGAGATAAGCCCAGAACTATGCTTAGCTCAAGATGTAGCATTTCTTGAATTAAATGGCACCAAAAAAATGCTTTTTGTGTTGAACATTAGTAACAAGTGTCATGTACTTAAAAAAAAAATAAAAAATTCATAGAAGTTCAAATGAAATTTAGTTTAGATTTTTTATGCTAAATTATGAAATGTAATAGAGCAAATCACAGCTGACCTGGGAATAATGCTAATTTGCCATCTAAAAATATTAGAGTATGGTTAAATAATCTGGTATTTTGGTTACAGTTTTTTATTTATCATCAATTAGGTAAGCATATTGGCTCTCGCTTCTTTTGCTCCTGTGGCTAGTCTGTCAAGATCAGTGAAATCCAATACATTTCCAAGTACTATTTTCCAGTATGTTCTAATCAAGAATTGCAGACATTTTCATTTGGGATCTGGAATTAAATTGGGACTTAGTTTAAATGATAAATTATTTGGCCTGGGACTGAACCCGCTTTGTGTGTTTATGAAATTAAAGTCCAGTGAGGGATTACATGATCCACCACTGGTATTTCCAGGTCCAGTTGAAATTCACCTATTGTTTGTGTACCACTGTAACCCAGAGGTTTATCTGTAATAAGTTCTTAGTTCAGTCTAGCTGCAGAATGTTTACTTGCTTATATAATAAAAATGAAAAATTGTTTTCCCTGTGATGTTCCACCAACTTTGTTGGCCCTGGTCTCCATTGTCCTCTCCCTCTCAGTAACCACTCTGCCTCTGTTCTCACTTTTGCCAGAGCTGTTGAGCTGTTTCCATCTCTTTGTAGCTGTGACCCTTGAACAGGAGCTGGATGATTTTCTACATCCATTAGCTGTCTTGCTATATGATGCTATAAATAATCCTATAAATGCTATATATTTTATAAAGATATAAAATCAGAAATTTCCAGGACAGGATGCAAATTATAAACAGCATCCTCTTAAAAAAAAAACAAAAACAAAAACCAAACCAAAACAAAAACCAAAAAACAACAACTAAAAACTTTAATAAGTTATATTTGTTCATAAGTAGAAAGAAATAGAGGGAATGAGTCTTCAAAGCTGTTTATAATTTTATCCTATGACTGATGGAACTTCTTACAAGATCTGTGGAGCAGATTTCTCTTCAAGTTGTCCTCTTGTGATGATTTCAGGAGGAATACAGAATTTTGTATACTATATCAGATGATAACACTGCACCCACCATATAAGACACTTTTAGCATTATTTTTAATATTTTTTAAAGTTCACTTATCCCAGAATTTACACCCTGCTGCAATTAAAGCTTTGCCTAGCTAGTCGTTCAGAATTGAACTTGAAAGTTAATTTGGGTTAGATTTTGTTTTGCTTTGTTGGCTGCATCTTGTCCAATAAATAGCAGTTTCAAGTGTGTGGAACCAGGCCCATATTAATGAGAAGTTGAGGTGGCAGCACCTGTGACCCCCAGATGCAAATGAGAGCCACAAGGTGTTAGTCCACCACACTTCTTCTGGCTACTGCCTGAAGCATCTGCTTTCTTTTGGCCAGTGTCTGGGAGGGAAGCTGTGAGATGGACCTTTCCACCTACACTTGCTGTTTCTGGCCATTTTATTTTTTTAACTTTAGATATCTGCAATAATTTCTGCATATAAACACACACATTAGAGATGCCTTTCCTGTCCTGGAAAAGGAAAATCTCCATTCTGCATTAGTCAGAGAAATTCACAAGGAAACAAGGATATTTTTTATGAGGGATAAGAGTTTGTTTTTCAGCAGATGGTACTTCCTTTTAAGAAAGAAGCAGCATATTTTTATGCTACAGATTTTCCCCAGGATTCAGAAAAACAGTGCTCTGGCAAGTATCCTTCACTGAACCCATCCTTCTCTGCAAAGTCTGGACTTCTCTGAGAAGCTATTGTGTTTTTTAACTTGTGAGCTATGCAGAAAGGAATTGAGTATTTTTATTTCCCTGAGCAGACTCCCCAGCTTACCCATGTATGTGGTGGTGGCATAAGGGGCAGGAACAGTGTCTTCCTGGTAGGCTCCTCTTTAAGCACTGGCTGTACTCAGAGCTGTGCTCTGCTTTCCTCTGCAATCTCATGACACTTCTCCATGCCAGAGTCCTGTCATCAAGGTCACATTTAAGTCTGAGCAAGTGTCACCTGAGAACTCAGTACATCACATCATTTGTGATTCCTAAGTTCATTAGGTATCTGGACAGGTAACTTTCTGTCCTTCGTGTAATTAGCACTGTGACCATTATCAGGAGCAGTAATGAAAGTTAAATACCCTTTTTTATGGCAAGTGTTTTTTATTAAGAAATTAGTGATGAAATTAATTACAGAATATAATAGAATCTGTAATCAAATGGCAGTAAAATTCAGATCTAACAAGATTTAGATACAGATAAGTAAGCCAGATCTGAAATCTCGCATTTCAGGTACTGATTGCTCCTGGGTGCAAGAGCTGCCTCCAAAAGATAAATCTTAACAATAATAAAGAGAAAACATCATTTGGAAACCAGGGGCTAGACCCATGGTTTTTTTCCCTATCAGCTTGGAGGGGTCAGAGCTGAGTTTGAATTGCTTGCCTGAAGTCCAAGTCACCAGGCTATCTCTTCACTGCTGTTCTGTCTCCAATTGCCCCTCTTGTGTTAGGCAAACTGAAGGGGGATATTGTGCTTTTTTGCACTATGTGCATAACCTTATATTGGTGCTAAACCAGAAATAGCCAAGTCCCTAGAACACTCTCTCACCTTCATTTCCTGAGGCTAGTGCCCTGTGCTGGTTGCTCAGGCAGATGCTGGTAGTTGCTAAGCTTTTCTCTTCTTTTCACTGGGAGCTGCTCCTTAATTTCCTGTAACAATTTTCCTGTGTTGGTTATGCTGACTAGAGGAACTATCTCCAAAGACTTGCTGCTACTAAAATTTCTACTGCTATCTTTCTTTCTGTAGTGATATGAGTCTTTCATGCCTCTGTTAGTTTCACAGCTAATTAATCTAAGTCTTTCTAATACTTAATACAGTAAGCACAGAAAAGCAATAAATGGGGCAGATAAAGAATGAAAAAGTTTAATCTCATTAATTAACAAAATGCAGAATATTCAGGTACAAATATCACTCCTCTTCTAATCACTGGGAGCTGGATGAGCCCCAAAGAGCCAAGAAAATATATCTAAGCTATAAATTAAGGTGTAGTTCAGTTAGAGTGGGTTTTGGTTTTTTCTTTCCTGGTTTTAATAGAAGCTTCACATCATAATTAGGAGGATGAAATTCCTGCCAGCCGAGTCTATAGTTTGGACAGATTAAAGGGAAGAGGTATGAGAAATGATAATTGCTTTGTGCTCATCAGACTGCTCTTGAAAATCTGACAGGATAATTACAAAATACCTGCTTTGCACAATGTCTAGGCAAAATTTTAAAGAGCTATTTAAAGTTGTTCATTTACAGTCTATCTGAAAAGTTTTTTGCTCTTTTTGAAGTAGTTCATTACCATTCAGATTTGTGGTGCATGTTTAAATATAGACCTTATTCTCATGTGCACGCCTGGCTGCACTCCACTGCCCACCCCCAAAGAAAATTGCCCATAATTTTTTGCATTACCCCACATACTTCACCCACGTACTCACCCTTAACTTTCAGAACATTATTTCACCTAATGGAAACTAACCTTTGTTGCCTCTAACAGTCTGAATCATAGTCGTGGATAAAATAATTGAGAGAGCAATGTTCCAGTGGGCTATACAAAAAACTTCATTTTGTCTGACAGTAAAAAGTTTTTCTACTTTCAGCATGCTTTCATGTTTCCTCACATGGATTTTCTTCACCTGTGTTTGAAACTTGAAAATGAAATTCACTGAATTGCCAATTTTCAGAGAATATTCTAGGGTCCCAAAATCCTATGATTTTGTGAGAGTTAAAAGAGCCTGTCAGCCTGACTTTCTACTGAAATTCCTCACAGAGGTCAGTTGGATCACAGGGCCACAGATATCTGCAGAAAGGCAGCAGAATTGCTCTAGGCACCCCTGAGGTAGGGGTAGAGTCACCCAATATCATTCTTACATGCAGTTGGACAGGGATGACCAATCTCACAGCTAGAAGAGCTGGATTTTCACATATGAACATCTTGTGAGCAATATTTCATGACCTGCTGCCTTGTCAGATCACACAGAGCTGCTGACCATCACATTCAGGGAGTTCAGTTCTTTCCAGAGCTGTCAGCACTGTCTCTTTTATGCTCACCTCTCAGGAAGAGATAATTGCAATTTGCAGTTGTTTTTTTGAATTCTCATCCTTAATCTTGGATGCCTTCAGACATGACCAATGAGTAGCCTGCAGCCAGGCCAGCTGGTCCTGGCAAGCAGGGCAGGCTTTGAGAAACAACCTCTCCCAGGGATGCCAGGACTGTGGTGACACCACTTGTACACACTCTCAAGTGTCAGGGTCACCTGGATTTTGGCTGTGTTGGGAAACGGGGTATGCAGACCCAGAAAAGATGAAGGCATGAAATGCCTTGCTATAGGTATCTGTAATCAACTAATCAGTGTATTTGCATAGTTTCACAAAGTCATGCTTTGAGTCCAGAGCTATAACATTAATTGCTGTAATGTTTAAAGCTTACAGTTTGTTTTTTTATATGAAGTTAAAAGAATCAGTTAAATGCTGGATGTACAATTAATTCTGTATTATGTTCCTTGGTAGATTGAATTACATGTTTCACAAGAAATGCATGCTTCAGATTGTACAACAGAGCATATTTTATACAATCCTGATTTCTGTCTCTTGCTTTGTTTTCTTCAAACAGTTTATGAAGAACCAGAAGACCCCAGTAACAGATCATTTTTTTCGGAAATCATCTCTTCAGTGTCAGATGTCAAATTCAGTCACAGTGGTAGATACATGCTTACAAGAGATTACCTCACTGTCAAGGTTTGGGATCTGAACATGGAAACAAAGCCTGTAGAAACGTACCAGGTAGGAATCTCCATCTTAAAATGCAACATTATAAAAGGATCTTAGTGTTCAAAAACTGGATGCTTCTGTAAACTGCTCAAAACCTTATCTGAGAAGCAGCAAGCTTAGAGAATTAATCAAGGTGGTTAAAATCCTCACAGTGGCATCCTTATAGCAGGAAAAGGGCAATTGCAGCATTAGTAAGGAAGTGTAAAGCCTGGGGAGTCAAGGTAGCACTTCCTGTGGATTGGGCTCTTGAAAGAAATTATTATTCTAACAAGAGAAATAATCTCTTCACTTTGGCATCTGCTTTCAAATGATGTATTTCACTACTAACATTTAAAAGGAACCAAGGAAAAGATTTTGTGCTTTTGTTGCTTAGCACTCTGCTCCTGGTGGGACTGCTGAAAGTTTACACCTTTGTCAGTTCAGAACTACTTTTTACAACTTGATCTGTGTCTTTCTCCCTTGTGCCTGGTTCTAGAGGTGCTCCTTGTTAAACCCTGGCAGCACCACTGACACAGCAGCTCACAATTGCCAGACAGGCACATCTGGTTGCCTGAATTCATTGAGATATTATCCAGGGAAAATGCCAGTGGCTCCAGCCAGTGCTAAGTTTGTACTCTGACATCTGTTATATTTGGCAATAGAGGGCTGAGCTTACTTTTTTTGACTCTGGCTTGAAGAAGGAAAATATGTCTGTGACACAGAAACTGCTTGTTATGAAAATGCAGTAAGGGAAAAGCTGTTAAGCTACCTAAAAAAGTATATGCAAAGTAGGAAAAATGCCATTCATCTGACTTGTGCTGCTTACTGAGAGACAATCCTGTGACAGTGCTGGATCAGTCACTTGTTTTCTGTGTCTAAATAATGGCAGGTGGGATACAGTAGTTCACAGTAACTATAATTAAGATTGGTTTTAAAAAACCATGATGAGAATTTGGTAGCATTTCTTGTCAAAACAAACAAAAATTTCCAGTATTCTTTATCTAGCATTTATAGACAGAGTGGGCCCCAGTGCTTTTCAGTGCATCCATTACATTGCAGTGGACAGTGTTCACTGCTCAATGTGTTAATATTGGAAAAGCTGAGCCTGTTTAAGACTACAGAATTGGATTTGCTCTTTAAAATGGCAGTGCTTTAAATGCTGAATGTGTTAGAAATGTTGATATGCTGTGAAAATTGAGTGGGTGGGTAAGGGCGAGACTATGTTTTATATAACAGAATAGAATCTCGGATTTTGGGAACTTAGGTAATATATTACTTTATACCTATTCTAATTTAGTAGGCAGCCTAGTCCCTGGGGAGGAAGAGCTGGTCAAGCCAACCTCTTTGTCTTGACTTTGACACCTGGTTTTTTTTCCTCATGTTGGCAGCTGTGAAACAAGCTGGTCACTTTAAAATCAGTCTGGCACCCAACAGCAGGGCTAATTAAAAAGTTATATTTTTTCATGCTGAGATGGGGAAAAATGAGTACTGATAATTGCAGCCAGAAGTTTATAGAAAAAAAAACCAAACAAGATCCACAACAACAAAACCCCTTATATAATATTAAAAAATATAGCAAGATATAACAATGTTCTTAAACCTTTCGATTGCCTTTAATTTTCAAATATTTATCCAGTGCTTTTTTAAGAATATATAAATGTGTTGCTGGACACTGCAGTAGACTAAGGGAGAATCTGGAACTAGGGGCCTTGGGAAGCCAGTAACACAGGATTCCATATGGTTCATGTGATCCAACTGCTCTGAGAACCTTTCATGTTTTTAAGCTGCAGAGACTAGAGAATTCTGACCTAAGGAAAAGTGGTTTAAATTACTGTCTTAAATGATTTGTCTCAGAGATATCTCTCTCACACAAACCTAAATCTCATATATAAACTTGGCAATTTCTCAAAAGGTTTTTTGGGGTAGATCACAGGAAGGCAACAAATAAACCTAACATTTTCAGTTATGTATCCACATAATTATGATGACAATACATTATTAAAAGATTAAAAGGTGTTCATTAAAAGATTGAATTTCTCATTTCATCCACTGCATGGTAGCCACTTAGATATTGCCTAGCTGCCATAGTGAGGGTCACAACAGGAGATTTCACACAGAGCTGTAATAAAGAGCAGAGTCCACAACTGTTCTGCTTCATTATCAGATTACAATTTTAATATTCAAAAGCTGACAAACCAAAGTGAATATCTCATACAGATTCTTTTTCATATCAGTGTTGTGGCTCAAAGGATGTTGTTGCATAGAGCAGCTGTTGCAGCCCTGCTGAACGTGTTATCTGCTGACAACGTTTCAGCACAATTTCCTCCTGTTTGTTTCACACTAAAGAAAAAGGGCAGAGTATGGTCAGTGGACAGCACTGAAAGAGCAGTGCAGTGCAATGGCCAGTGCTTGAATGTTGCAAGGCAGCCCTTCCTAGCAGGTTACTCTTCTGAGGGAATCACCCTGCAGAAGCCTTAGGAGCAGCAAGGTGAGCACATTCATGGCTGGGGAGAGCTTGATCCTCTTCAGGCAGGGTCTGTAGCATTGGGATTTGGACCAATATGTCACTTACCAGTGCAATTCCTGGCTGTGTCTATTCAGTCACAACAATGTGTGGCTGTGTTGGTGTGGAGCACAGCATTGCTAGATAATTCCATGAGGCTCAGACCTAAAATGTTGCAGTGAAGAAAAGGTCCTTGGTAATTAGTGAGGAATGAATTTGGTTTGCTTTCAAGTACTATTGATAAGTGGTAAGAGCAAGATGTAACAGGCAAGGCAAATCTGATTTTACCCTCAGTTGGTAGAGGCAGGTGAACATGCAAACAGTGAAAATTAAGTGTTTCTTCCAGTTAGTTTTTCAGTCTCTCTAAAGGTCTAAATGTGCTCAAATGTGATAATCTAAAGGTCTACATAAAGAACAAGGTGGTTGTCCAAGACAGTAGGGTGAGTCTGACAGTCTTAACAAGGTGAGACATCTGAGAGAGAAATTGCAAAATCCTTTTTGACAAAGCTGATAGAAAGGCACAGCTCCAAGCTGTGGACTTGGACACACTTTACAAAGGGTGTGTACATGACAGTGGTCATGACAGATGGCTGCTGGAAATGGAAACAAGAGAAAGACCCAGAAATGACAGTCAGGGAGGCAAATATCATCTACTTCCTTCTGCCTTACCCAACCTTTCTATTTCGTCTAAGTGTTGGGAGCTCACAAATATGACAAAGGAAAGAATTACAGTTCTGTAACAAATTACACTGCAAACATAGAAAGGTTTTAAGTAAAGAGAAATAGAAAGGATTTAATTACACAGACTGTAGGAAAATGCATCAGTAGTAAAAAAAAAAAGTGTTCTGACCTGTTGCTCACTGTGCTGGTAAATGCATTTAATTGTGGAATATTCTATCTTCCATTTGCCAAGTAATTGCTGTATAAGACATTATCTATTAATAAACAGTTCAGTGTACATTTATTAATGAATATTGGTCCATAACTAAAATTTTTAATTCTTCATAATCTTACATTACAAATCTTCTTTGGATACTGTACAATTTGACTATCAAAAATTGGTCAGTTTAAAGAAAATCTAAGTGAAAGGTCATTGTCCCTCACCTGGTCTTGATAGAAGTTATTTTACTAGAAGAAATGTTTGTGCCCTCAGGCCAAAGGAGGATGCTGAGCATCCATGAGCAGGAATAATTTCACTGGACTTGCAAGAACCTATAACTTCAGGATGGCAGAGCTAAATTATACCCCTGGGCCACTGGATTGGTGTATTTCTTCAGAAGGGCACCCACACATCTTTGTTTTATGGTTTCTACAAGAAGAAAATAGAAAGAAAATGAAGGGCATTAGTAAATTCATCTAGGCAGGGATTTTCTACCTTATTATTTCCTTATGGAATAAACCAAATCATCCAGAAGAAAAACTAATCAAATTAAGTAAAAGACTGAAACAGATTGCATGAGATCTCTTTCTGATAATCCCTGGTCAGCAGAGATGTGTGGCCTAGAGGAGAGATCTGCTGGGTAGTTCCACTTTTCTAGTTAATAAGTGAGAATTTGCAATGCTGTTTTAAAGTCTCAGCCAAATCAGAGAAATTCTTGGACTAAATTAGCGTTCTTATTTGCAGCCTGTGCAACTATAACCTTGTGCTGTGTTTGGCTTCTAAATGTCTTACAAAAACAAATGTAATCCCATAAAGGTTCTTTTAATAGAGCCAAGTTCTTTCTGCCAAAAGTGAGAGTCCACTGATCTTGGAATATGGCATTTTTGTTACTATTTAAATTAGCTTTCTTGCACATTAATTAGCCCATCTAGGGTATCAGCTGGTGAAATGTCTCTGAGAATTAGGCTAGCACTGAGAAAATCACCCAAGCAGGAAACAAATATGTTGAAGAGGGTGGTCTGCAGCCTGCTGAGGGAAGCTTGTTTCGTGGCTTCCTGCAACAGTAATTCTGTAGCACCTGGTTAATTGGGCTGTGGAAAAGTCCTGTTGGCTTCTTTGGGGTTTAAACACATTGTCTTCTGCAGAGCTACCAATCTATGCAGCATATTTTGAAAGTGAACATGGGAGATAACACAGAAAGTAAAGGGCTGGTTGTGGAGTTTTGTATTTTCTGGGATTTCAAGAATAACAATTATTTTCTTTAAAACAGGTCCATGATTACCTTAGAAGCAAGTTGTGTTCCCTCTATGAAAACGACTGCATCTTTGACAAGTTTGAATGTGCATGGAATGGGTCAGACAGGTAATCAATCCATCCTTCTCTCCATCACTGTCTTCATTTAGCAAAAGACCTCCCATATGATGGGGAGCAAACCTAAAGTAGTTACACGTGGTTATTTTCCACATCAGTGTGTGAAATCACAGGCCAGTGTTTGGGTTGATAGAAGATATTTGGATGTTTGTCCAGTTGTGTCTTTGACTGCCTTAGACATGATGTATCCTTAATAACCTTGGCTCATGCTTTAGGGGAAAAACCCCTTCAAATTATGTCCATTTTTACCCAAATCATAAATAGGCTGCAAAACCTAAAAAGAATTATGCCAACTCACACAATCCCACCAACACACTGAGGAAACTTACATGATTCTGTGTTTGTACCTGAGCTGCCTCAGAAATTCAGTTCACTTGCTGGAAATGGGTGTGAGGCAGGACCATCACAGGCACCCACTGATTCTCTACAGACTGCTGCCAAATGACACTTCTGATACCTCCCTCCATCAGAGCAGACCCTTTCCCTATGCACTGGTGGAGAGGTTCTTGTTTTTGTCTTGGCCATAACATCTTGTTGAACATTTTAATGAGAAATACTGGCACAAGTCAGAGAGTGCGAGCAAGGATGGAGTGTGTTAACACCCTAATGTTGGCAAATGGTGGCAGTACATTGTGGGGTAGGAATATGGTACAGGAATAGCTGAGCAGCCAAGAGGACTGGGTTAATAAAAATGGATAAAATCCAAGGGTATAATGCAAGGTGAAGATTTTAGTTAAAAAAAAAAAGCACAAACCTTCATCTTATCAGTTGGAAGCAACTCCCAGGGACATTCATATGCTAGGTGACTTTGGAAGGGATTAGCAGTCTACAAAATACATGTGAAAGAGAGCACAGGAGGCAATATTGAGTGACATGCAGTGACTCCTTTTTCAGCAGAGTTAGGAGCCAAGAGGCAGAAGTTTGGCACTGAGCCTAGAACTGCTCCTTCAGCTCAGCCTCTCATTTGGAAAACAGCCTGTCTCATTGTATTGAAGCAGACCTATCCACCCTGGAGTGGGCAAGGACTGTGAAACAGGCAGTCTGAGACATCTGTGAGAGACAAATATGATCCTCGAATGGGCAGGACTGGGCTATCCAGCAGAGAAAGCAGTAGTGGTGACATTATGTTGGGCTCTTATTCAAAAACCTTTGAACTGCATTTACACATTTCCTATCTTCATATTCAAGGTGGATGAGCTAATCGAGCAGATGGGCAGCTGCTCTAAAGAAAAGAGGCCAGGACTTTGGTTTTCATCAGATTAGCAAAAGAGAAGCCCAGATTTTACTTGCTTGTAGTAAGTATACCAAGGAGATACACATAGGGAGGAAAAGAATCTAGATAAGATAAATGTGAGTGATAATGACACAACAGCAAGCAGATGTTGAGAGTCAACAGGTAGTCAAACCTGTTAAAATTGGTTAAAATTATGAATCTGAACTTGGAAGAGCAGAACAAAGTCTCTTCTCATCCTGTGCTCCACAAATGCAGATCAAGGATTATGCTGTACACTGGGTAAAGGGCATCTTCTCTTTGGACTTTCCTTTTCTCAGTTCCTCTGCCTGCCCAATGGAAAGATTCTGTCTTTGCTAAAAAATGAAACTTTTGCCTTGTATCATTCATTATGCAAATGAAAAGACATATTTATTCCATTATCTCTATTGCCTGCATGTCAGAGGATGTGTTTTTTTGGCAAGAGTTAACTCAGCATTGAGTATTCCCTGTGATTCCAGCTGCTGGCCATTTAAAATTACATACATGGACCACACTGAGCAAAATACTTCCCAGATTGCTGTAATTGCAACTTGGGCACCAGCTGTTGTGGCTGTGGTATGCTCAAAGATTGGGAATGACTCAAGAAAGTTTAGCAGACAATCCAGGTTTTGGGGCTCTTCTCTGAAACTCCCAAACCGATGCATGAATGGTTGTTTTTCTCAGTGTGGTTACAGCTTGAGTTTGGCCCTACTAGAAATACAAAATTCAAAGCATTTATTGGAAAACAGACTGTGCTGATTTCTGCCTAAGTCTTACACAGAACAGCAGTACATTAAAATCATGTAGATATTGGGAAACTTTAAAAAAAGATCCAGGACTTTTCAGGTATTTTCAAACCATTTTGCTTATTCTTGCTGGGAATTCCTAGTGCATTTTACAGGATGGGCAACCACTCACTCCCAGACCTAGAGTCTCTTTCCTGTGGCCAGATGAAGTGCTGCTTAGCATGGTAAGACCACTCTCTGGATAGTTGCCTGGTAGTAATGGAATTCTTGTTCAATATCAGGGTTTAAAGTGAGTGTAATATTTTCATTCCTACTTGACAGATCAGAAAGATCAATGCAGGGAGTAATTATTAAGTGGGAACATTAGATTGTGAGGGCTTCATTTATTGTACTGCCCAGACATTGAGGCATTATTAGTCATGCACAATTACCAAACCTGTCACTAAACACAATGTGCTGCTCTGATTGTAACAAACTCTTGAGTAGAGAGCTGGAAACATTTGACAAAAAAAAAGGCTCTCTTTAGTTACTTGTTTTTAGGAGTCAGATGTATCAGAACTGGTGCTCATATTTTGTTCTCTCCTCTGAGCTCCTTGCTTTATGAATATGACAAATATTGCTATACATTACCAGAATATTTTTTATTGGACGATCATAATTTAAATAATATGTAGGTACCTCTTAAAAAATAGTTCATTTGAACAGTAAGGTCACTTAATTTGAGTTTCTTGGTGTGCAGTTTCTAGAAAAGGACTATTACTAAAGGTAAAAATTGTATATTGACAATTGTACTCCAAAGAGACGCTGCAGTACTTAGATGATTAATCCATCTGCATAACAGTAGTAACTGCAGTTCTAAATGTATTGGTTTTCTCTTTTGCAGACTTCAAAGCTGTAATTTATAGTGACAGGATTATTCAGTTAAAAAATAAAGCGTGTTTATTATTTAGGTAAAAATACCTTTTATTAAGTTTAGTCATTACTAAGAAGTTAATCTAGGCTGTGATAGAACCTGATGGTGAGGCTGTTCACAAAATAATCAGCATACGTGAGCTCTGATTAGAACGTGATTGATGCTCAGTTACTCCAATGAACAGGAACTAATGCAATCAGACAGAGCCCATCTCATTTGCTGAAGGGCACATTAATCACTATGTGCTTTGGCAACAGTGGTCAGGGGAGGGAGCTGAGCAGGGGTCTTACACTAATTCATCCAGATGAGCATGTATTATCTGTAGTTGAGTATATTACACAAAAATCATGCTATCTTTATTGTATATACATCATTACATGCCTGTGTAGAATAGGTGAGCTCTACTTACACAGCAATTTAATTTAGCTCTTCCATTCACATCCGAAGTCAAGTCTTTTAATAATGACCTGGAGGATGCTGTTTTCTTCCCACTGTCAGCAGCTTTCAGTTTTACCTTAAAAATAAGCTCTTTTGTAGCTTTTTGTGAGTAAAGAAGCCAAAAAAAAAAAAAAACAAAAAACAAAAAACCAAACAAAACCTAATTCTACATGATAGCAAGTGAATACCTTAGTTAACTATTTTTAAAAAAAATTTCAAATGAATGGGTGTATGGGACCCCTGCCAGGGAGACTTCTAAATACCATCACGATAAGTGATATGCTGCAAGCAGATGAGGGAAGTCACATACAACTGTTCAGTCAGTCCTTTCCTACTGAACTGTCATTCATCCCCCTGAACATCCATCAGCCTTCACTCTAATCAGGAGGAACTGGCAGATCCCATTGGATGAGATGCTAAGAGTCTATTCCTGTCTGGCAGCACACTCCATGCTGGAGAGCTAGAAGACATAATTTTGTTCTCAAAGCTTGGCATGTCAAATATTAGCTTGGAAGTACTTGGGGATCCCTTGTTCATATTCCCAGTCTTGTGCCAGCATGCTGTACCAGGGTGTCACAAATCTACAGGTTTAAATAAATTCCTTCTTTGTGATGAGGAGTCAGTGACTTTACACAGTACAGCATACAGGAAAATGTCCCAGTGTTTCAGGAGTTCCTCATTGCTTGCAACAATACTTCCTCCTTTCCTCTTGCTATAATAAATCTCCCATTTTTTGTTGGTTAAGCATTTTTCTGGAATCAACCCTTTCTTTCATTGGGTCAGCTTGTCATAAAACCAGATCTGGTGGTTTGGTACACATTAATCCTAGGAGGCTGCAGATGTTCCCTTCTGCATGTTCTCTTTAAGCAAGCCTTAATTCCAGCTGATACCCCAAATCTTGAGGGCAATCCCTGACATCCAGGAATGCAGCTGAATGGAGAGATTTTGATGAAGGCTGTTGTGTGCAAGGATGGCTCAACATGGATAACATTTTAGAGATTGGCTTAAAATATGAGATTAACAAATTGGAGAAATACAGAAATAGGCCAGTTCTTAGTGACTGACATGTCTGATGGAATCTCATTGCCTAAAGAATATTGTGGAATATCAAATTGCAGGTTAGTAAAATGATGCCTTTGAAGTTGGTGAAGTAGAGAATTTGTTGACTACCCAAGAGAAGCAGAACTTTCCAGTGGGAAAAATCCCATACTGAATCATTTCATTTAACAAAGTCACTTTTACCAAAGCAAAAATATCGAGACTCAGATGCTTAAAAGTATTAACATAATTAAAGATGCCAAAGCCATCAGTAGTTGAGAGGTTACTTCTGTAGACCCAAAAACTCTGGCCCTAAGTTAAACATCAGTGGTACAATGTCATATTTAATAAAATCATTATCCATAGCTAAACATCTGTTCCTTTGAGTATTGCTGTTGCAATGCAAACAGGAAAAAAATGTTTCTCTCATATCCTTTCTTTCAGACAATTTTACATAGTGAAAATTTATTTTTAGAAAATACATCACTGGCTGAGCTGCAGAGGGTGAAATGTAGGTAGTGGTGGTCATGCTGCAGCCATTGGCTTTTTTCTTTGTTTGGTTTGGGGGATTTGTTTGGGAGGAGATGGGGTGTGATGGTGTTTTATTTGGGTTTTTTTGTAATCATGCTGCCTGTAGCTGTGTTTGGAGCTGGTGCAGTCAGGCTGCAGCTTTGCTCCAGCCTGAGCTATCAGTACTCTGCTCCTCAGAGTGCACTGGAGCATGTTCTGCCTCCTAAATAGCTCTGCATGGCAGAGATGAAGGTACCTCTGACCCTGTGTGGCACAACTTGTAAACCTGCCTTCTAAAGAGAATTAAAGATGGTTAGACAGAGCTTTTCTGGGCTGCTGCTTTACATACCTATGAAGTAGTGGGGGCTGTCCTGCAAGGGTTTTCTGCAAGCCCTTGTCATAACATTGCTGTGCAGAGCAGTGTCTGGGAATACAGAACAAACTGTTCCTA
This sequence comes from Oenanthe melanoleuca, assembly GCF_029582105.1. Lineage (NCBI taxonomy): Eukaryota > Metazoa > Chordata > Aves > Passeriformes > Muscicapidae > Oenanthe > Oenanthe melanoleuca. The sequence continues at coordinate 58,178,498 of NC_079337.1, read as the reverse complement.
CGTTGAGCTACAATTTATATCCTAGTATTAAAAAAAAAAAAACAACTCCTTATCACATAGACTCCATTATTGTACATTGTATTTTCCTGAACAGGAAAAATTGCAGGTTTACATCTAGTTTTCACTCTCTTTTATTACTTTAAGCAGCAGGTAAGGTTATAATCCATCTGTGTTTGTGACCTTGAAGAAGAATGGGCACTTTCTCATTTACATAATGCTGTTTTTTACTGAGCCATTAAACTGCAGAAAAATAGGGCCAGCATGAAAAGTAGTCATCTACATATGTTTAAAAAATAACTGCAGTAAATCCAGCTGAAGAAAGCAGACTTTTAAAAATATGCGAGAGTTCAAGAAATTAAGAAGCAAATGGACCGTAAAGGCAGTTTTACTGCAAGCAAAACCTTCTAAAAAAAACCCCTTAACTAACACCTCTGTCTGCATTTGGTGCACTGGTGCTCTGCCAGCATGAGAACTGCTTCCCTGACAGTTCCCCTGCCATCAGCAGGGATGCTCCTCTTTGCCCTGGGAGCCACAGCTCTGCAGCCCGTGGCACAGGGGTGCCTCAGTGTTAAGAACCCGTTTCAAAATTTTGCCTGGGGGAAAATACACAGATGGACTGTTTGCATCACAAATTGTCTATGTTAGAGCTATGAAATAGCCTCGACTTTTTCATGTTGAGAATAACCATTACTGCAGGAGCTGTAATGACAAGACATGGTGATTTGGAAGGAATGAAACATTTGATTTACTGCTGTTGATTCAATTTCTGAAATGGGCACTAATCTTGATCAATAGGCTTTCTGCAGCTTCTGGGATACATTTTATCAAGCTGTCACACTGACTCCTGTTTTTTAGCTTGTGAGATTGTTAACTTGTGCCTTGCTAGGCAGGATTGTGCCAGGTCTTTTGAGGGTGCAGGAAGAAAGGGAAATCTCTCTGCAGGCAGCCAGGGGCAGGTCCTGCTGCTGGGGAGCAGCAAGGATGGGGCTGTGTGTGCCCTCCCTGTGCATCCCCAGCAGTGAGCTGCCTGCAGACCCCCAGGGAGCAGCCCCTCTCCATGATGGGGGTTTTGGGGAGTCCTTCCCACGGGCAGTGTGTGCTGGGTCTCTGTGCTGTTTGCAGCAGTTCCCTTTGGCACTGCAGGAGCTGCCCCTCCCCATTAGTAGGGGTTTTGGGGAGCCCTTCCCAAGGGCAGTGTGTGCTGGGTCTCTGCTCTGTGCTGTCTGCAGCAGTTCCCTTTGGCACTGCAGGAGCTGCACAGAGCTCAGTGTGGGCTCAGCTGCCATCAGGCTGCAGTGTCAGCAGACAGGGAAGCAGGGTGGAGCTGGGTGATTCCCGGTGTACAGACCCAGCTCACCCACCCTGGTTACCCTGCAGCAGCTCTGGAGCCTGCACTGCTCCCAGTCCCCAGTGCAGTCACAGCTCACATTTGTGCTTTTCCAGTATACCATCCATTTGTATTACAGTCGCTCCTAATGGCCCCAAATGAGATCAAGGCAGCTCTGGCTGGAGGCTGTGCACACACTGTAAGGCACTCCTGAATCCAGGAGCATCTAATCTAATCAGCTAGTGAGTGTCTGTATGGTGGAGAGGATGGCTCCTGCCTGTGAGTTCTCCCATATTCTCCCATATGCTCCATGTTTCCCTGGCCAGTCTGCTGCTCATCACAGATCCCCCCTCAACAGCAAAGTGTGAAAGCAGCTGTCATGTGAGATGGAGGTTTGTTTATTAATGCCATGCACGTCAAATATGTTCTTTTGGGCTCTATTAGAAAGGCAAATAGTTCCCAATTGCCTGAGTCTTAAAACTGTACAGCTTTTCCTGTGGAGACCTGACCATTTGGGGTGGGTTCCCTCTTAGAGAATGGAATTTTAGTACAAAACCACCCATTTGGGACTGAGATAGGAGAATAGAGAACAGCCCTGGTTTCAAATATGGAAAAAGTTCGCAGGGGATGAGCTTTTGAACAAGGCTCTGAAACCCATGATTATGCTAATCCAATAACCTGAGGGCCATGGATGAAATCCTGAATTCATTAAAGTTAGTGACAAAATATCCTCCCCTCGGGACTAGGGGAATGAAGCAACTGGCAATCCATTATTTCAAACTGCAAGCTGATTAATGAGGTAATTTTTATACAGATCGAGGTATGTTTTCTGTCCCTTTCTCCCAGACCCAGAAATATATCCTGACTTGATGTTTCATTCAAACTGCATGTGAGAGATGCCAGAATCCTGACACCAGTGTGTTTATTTCTAAGAAGCATCATAGATACAAATTTTAATGATGTCTGGACTTGCCAGATCTGTGGCTTCAGCAAGGAAAAGGGTTTTGTCTGGAAAAAATTTACATGTGCAAATTCAGTGTGATTTTTCAGAACATTTTAAAACACCCTTCTTCAAAATACTCTTTAAAATATATAATTATGTATTAAATCTTACTGTTGTGAAATGTGTGGGCATTTTTTAGACTATTTCTAGAATCATTGTAAAACTCCGTGTCATTAAAGGTAAGTTCCAGAGAAATGGAAAAAGCCTGAAATGTATGATCCTTAAGCACTTATAAAAAGCTGTGGGTAATTAAAAATAACTTATTAAGACTGTTGCTTTTATTATCTTGTGATGCAATTCTCAAGATGTCAGGGAGTGGACATAATTTGAGGTAACTGTAATTTTCATTGAATAATATGGAAGGGGAAGGCATTGGTAGAAGAAAACTCTTCACTCTGGGGAATACTGGGGTTTTCCCAGGTGTTTTCCTTACTCTGTCCCATCTGAACCCAGAAGACAGCTGGCAGACTGGGCTGTCCTGATGCAGTCGTGTCGGTGGCTTTGCAGAAGCTGCTGTTAACAGCCTCTGTTGTCGCTCTCTGTCTCTCTGCAGTGTGATAATGACAGGCGCGTATAACAACTTTTTCCGGATGTTTGACCGCAACACCAAGCGGGATGTCACCCTGGAGGCTTCCCGGGAGAGCAGCAAGCCGCGAGCCATCCTGAAGCCCCGCAGAGTCTGCGTCGGAGGCAAACGGAGGAAAGACGACATCAGTGTTGACAGTTTGGACTTTACCAAGAAGATCTTGCACACAGCATGGCACCCAACCGAGAACATCATTGCTATAGCAGCGACAAACAATCTGTACATATTTCAGGATAAAGTGAACTCAGAAATGCACTAGATTTATCAATATCCCTCTATATTTACAAACCAGCCTCTTGAGAGTTGTAGAAGGATGTGATCTTCACAAAAGTTGTGGCTTCTGTGGTGGGATTTGTAGGTTGCATCCTTTCATCCCTCAGCCTGTATCATTATTGGTGGCGAGCCAATTATTTTCCATCACTGCAACTGTATGAGTAAAAGGCACGAGTGCAAATCCAGTACTGTGGTCTGTATCGGTCCTTTAAACAAAAAGGGATATTTATTCAATTTAGGAGTGTTCCTGAGAGGGGCTGAGGCTCCCCAACTCTTGCCCATCATTTCAAGGGTCTCAGTGGTTTGCAGGGCTGTGGTGTGCTGGTGCCCTTCCTGCTTTTGCAGTGCACAGCATTTACCACATTATTAGGGCTTTTTGCCTCAATCCCTTGATTTTTTTTCCTGTGCTGTTTTCCTGTCTTTCAGTTTGGAAGAATGGTCACATCCCTTTAGAACATGGGGCACATTGGAGGGAGTTCATGAGAGTTAGAGCTGGAAGCAGAATCCCTGCTGGTAAAAAGCTGCCCCATCGCACCCATCCCATTCCCTTCATTACAATATCCTCTTATTTATTTATTTATTTATTTATCACATTACTTTGTGCTTCACCTTTCCAAGTGACTAAGTGACAGACTGGTATAGTTACTCAGCCAGCTTATTTTAAGAAGTTTATTCTCCGTGGTTCTGTTTGCTCTGTTTAAAACAATAACTAATATCTTTATTGTGTGAGGACTATTAAAAAACCTGGCATTGCAGCTCTGGAGAGACTGGCTTGTCAGACACAGCCTGGCAATTCACACACAAATCTGTGCTACCATTTGGGGTTGGAGTTCTGGAAACCCTGGCTAGAAGTGCTCTCCTTGAAAGCAGCAACCAACTTGAGTGGGAACAAAGTGACATCCCTGCTAGACACTTGATAAAGGCCCTTGTTTGTTGTTTGCAGAATAGTTATGTTAACCCTGGCCTTTGGGGAATACAGGCAATGCCTGGTATCTGTAACTGTGAAAAGAATGGTACTGCGAGAGGCAGCACCACCAAATGAATTTTAATGCTTTTAAATGAGGCCACTTCTGGGAGGCAGTTAGTCCTGGAGAAACATGAAAATTCGAAAAATCCAAACCTAACAAAACCTTCCTCCACAGAAATGCTGTTAGAACTATCTCTGTTCTGTAATGATGAGTGATATAAGTGGAAAAGGAAAGTACACGCAAAGTAGGGCATGCAGGAATGGTACAGGAGTGGTGCAGTGGGCAGGAAGTCCTCTTAATCCAGGAAAAGAAAGTTCTGCTGCACTCTTAACAGCTCTGGCAGAAAATTCAATATCCCAAAGGATTCCTACTCTAACCATGAATAAACAGCACAACTCACATGACCTGTTAATCCACCCATATTAAAACTCCTCAGAAACAAAAGTCTTAAAGCCATTATGCACTGATTTATTGGTAAGTGGAGAATGTACTGATGAAGGGATCTGCATGCTTTTGTATTTTGGTTTGGGGGAAGGGTGGGTGAAAATCTGCTTACAAGAAATAAAAAAAACAGTCTAGAGTTTTTGTAGGACATCTCAACACCACACCTGAAATCTGAAGTTTTCTAGATCAATGCTGTATATTTTGTGTGTAGAAGCACAAACACGTGCACCGATTTCCAGCCACACTAAACACATGCGGTATGAAATGTGTAGGGTGATTTTAAAGGGAACAAAGAATGTTTGTTTATAAAATACTGTGTGCTGTAGCAGGCATGGACAGTATATGTACATATTTATTCTAACGAAATTTAACAAAATTGCCTTTTCCTTTTCTTTTTTCCTTGTAAAAAGGTTTAAGAGTGTGGTAAATTGTATAGAGAACTTGTTAATGCCAAACTACTGCTTAAAGGGTGTCATACAATTTCTTTGACTTTTGGCCCCCTCCATTAATATTTGTAGCTCAAAAAGAAAAAAAAAATGCTATCAGCTCATATTGGCATTTACAGCAAGAAATAATGTAAAACATATATTTAACTTTCAACATTCTCAAGTAAGATTCTATAGGTAACATATTATAAAGCAGATCTTGATGCAAACCATTTTTTGTTTTTAATTTGAAGTACCTTACTCTGTTTCAGCTTTGGGTACCAAAAAGAACATGTTAAAATTAAATAAACAAATATATCTTTGGAGCTTTATAAAACTAATTAAATACCCAACCAAAATACCATGAAGTAATTATAGAGGAAATAAATAGAAACCTTTCAAAGACCAGTATTCCGTTCCTATCTTTGACATCACTGTTACAGATCGGTTTCCTGGTTTCTTGAATGTATGGAAAGTTAACATCGTCATTGTGAACGTTTCCAACTTTCTTTATCATTTTAGTTTGAGCTTTCAGTGGTGTAGAGTAAGTAATGGTAAAGTTGGTAAATCTGATTGTTTTGGAAGCTGTTGTTCATGGCTGCATTTTTTTTGTGTTGCACAAATTAGCTAACTGTTGTTGAATAAAAATATAAATATGTTAATACCAGCTTTTTCAATAAAACTACAACCAAAAAAAGGCATAAATAGATGACCTCAAGGCACAGCTTATTTTTAAGCTAGGCAAGAAAGAGTTGTTTTAGCTCCTTTTATGGAGGAGGAAGAGTCACAGGGATCAGGACTTGGAGGGCAAGCTCCTGTGGGAACCTCAAGTGTTGAGGCAGGTGGAGGAGGGAACACATGCCATGAGTAGGATTAGGGTGTTGTATGATGAAGAGTGTGGGCAGCTCTAGCAGAGCTGGAGCCGTGCTTTAGGTTCAGTCCTAGGACCAGCTTTTTCTTTTGCTCATAGCCCAACCTGGACTTTAGGAGGCTTGAGTCTCCATCTCCTACAGATGGAATCAGAGATGTTCAGTGTGAATTGACACCTGAAGTCACAGGTAAAAAATGGTATTGCTGGTGTCACCAAAACTGCAGGAAAAACAAAAGCCTTCCAACAACATTTTTAGTGTTAGAGAATCAAGGCATTACTTTATTTCTGGCCAGGATGTGCAACAGAAATAATTTCATTCACACATTGCCCAGGTGTGCAGAGAAAACCATTCAATGACACATGAATTTTACCAGATTTTTCACAGACTTTATACACTCAAGACCCATAGAGATTCATTGGTTCAATGTTCATTGGCTCCAAGTTACATAATTCTTAGTATTTGGTTTCCTACTGGATCTGGATTTCTTTACCTCTGATGTTAATTAGGTCCTCACTCCCTGATTTCCTTATCAGTCTTTTCTGGACCAGGTGTCTCCAACCATGCCAGGAGGCAGCATCTGAGGTGGATGTTTGTTGATGTTTGTTAACAGCCATTGATGTTCTGCTGATGGTCGTTATCTTTTGGGGTATTTTGGGGCATCTTTTGGGCTACTCCCAGTCTGTTGAGATGTTAACCTCACCAGGCCTCCACCTGGTGGAAAAATGCCCTGGAAAGAAACTCTAATTCCCTTCCCCCATGGCAAAGGTGAACATAGGTTGGACTTGATGATTTCAAAGGTCTTTTCCAACCTATTTCATTCTATGATTCTGTGAAAACTGGCTAAAGTTATAAAATAAAAAAATATAAACTTGGTATATTTTCCAACAGTGTCATCACTGGCCAGGTTTGAGACCTTCCAACCATGGGATTGTGTCAGGGTTGTGGCCAGCCAGCCTCCCAAATGAGACACATACTGGCCCAGGTGACAAAACAGAGTGCTGTCAGCAGAGCAGTGTCCTGCTTTCTCCCACCACTCCATCTCTACCAAGGGGAAAATAAAATATAATAATCAAAAAATAAACAAGCAAGCAAGAATGCTGGCTTGGCACACACACTTAAGTAGGAAACAATTCTCTTTCCAGTCCGAGCTGATGCGTGACTCTCTGTGGGGATCATGGCACTTGCCCCAGATCTGGGGCAGCTCTCTGGAATCTCAGTCCAAGGCAGCTGATCCTGCTTGTGCCTGGAGTGAGAAGCCTCCCTCCATCCCTGCACAGGAGTTAGACACTGGGAGGCTGAGGCCTTTTTCTGGATGCAGACCAGAATAAATTTGCCTCAGCTGTTACATGAGGCAGAATGTGGCTTTGCACAGCTCTCCCAGAGCTTACATGCTAATTTTTTTCACCTCTTTTTGGGGAAGACACAGTCAATCCCACTCATTTAGATGGACAAATATGACTAAGCACTGAAGAGAGAAATCTCAGCTGAAAATCAACACATCAAGCAATCCACTATTTACCTTTCCAGTTTCCCTTTTCATCCCAAAAACCCAGTAGGAGCAGGAGCCAGATGGCTCACTCCTGTGCTTTTGAAATTTTCACATGCATACTTAGTGGCTACATACGGCAATTTAACCCTTTGTGGCCTGGGGGAGATACTGGCATGAGCCACCTGCTTCTGCTGTTTGCAGTCAGGAAGTTGTCCTGCTTTAAGTCTTTTGGAGCCTTTAGTTGGAGCCTTTGGTTGCCCCTGATGAGAGGGCAAGTGGAAGGATTGGTTGCTTTTATATCCAATTTCCAGTAACATTGTTATCAATTTGTTTCTGCTCCCAATAGGAATTATTTTCCATTCGCACTAATGTCAGCAAATTCTATTGAGTCTAAAAATAGGGCATGAAGTCACTTCCCTTGCTTATGTGGCAGAACCAGATTACTGGAATGGGCCTAATTTTATAGGGACAGGGTATGTTTCTTAGGCTTTGTGAAACCATTAAATGGAAATTTTGTACAGGCAGCTCAGAAAAGGTTTGCTCTCAGACTGCACCATGAAAAAGCATTTCTTAGCAGTGAAATTTTCTCAAGTTGGATGAGGATCAAACTTTTACTCATGTGAAGGTGAACACAACTCTTCAGGCAGTTGTAGATCCTAAATCAGGCCCATGATACAAAGTAATTTACATGGAGCACTTGACTGCCTAAACTCCTCAGTTCCCTCAGCTCTGAAAGCTGCCATGAGTATGGATCAGCCAGGCAGGGTACAGCTAATTACTTGTCTTGCCATTTGCCAATTGAGGCAGTCAATGAGTAGGACAAGGATCCTTAAACCAACAATTCCATTAAGCAGTTATTTCAAGTATCATGACAATGCTACACACTGTTTTTATAACATGGCTGCTCAAACAAATAAACCCTACAGCAGTGACTTGATCAAAGTGTGCAGGGTGATTTCCTGGATAGGCAGTCCTTGTTTTAAAACTAATCATACTACTAACATACATAAATACATCATGCAATAGCCTGATCCAAGCAGATAACTTTAAATACAGGACCAAATTCTTCAGCTGGCAATAGGTATGTGAATATAGCACTATGACTGTGCTTCAAGGAGAAGAGTACTTAGCTCAGGGAACTCCAGAAACCCCATCACCACCTTCTTTGGCTTCATCATCATTTGTCAAACAGGAGAAGCAATTCTGGAGGGGGTTGGGAGGGGGGGAAATCACTGTAAATTATGAAAAAAATAAGTGACTGAATTTGGGAGTCAGATTGGGAGAAAATAAATTTATATTCCTCCATTCTATACCTGTAATGTAAATGCTGCCCAAGCAAGACACCAGAGTGATACCCCACTGCAGATAATTTCTGCTAACACCCCAGCTCTGGTAGGTTCTTGGTTTCATTTCCCTTTGGTGAGGCTTGAACACCTCCAGCAGCTCTGTGTGGTGCTCTGGGCCAGTCTCCTCACTTTAGTGGGAAGGTGCAGAAAGAAGCAGAAGTTTCCCACAGGTAGGAGAGATCCTCTCACTGTGATCTATGTGCAATACAGGAGGTGATGCTCACAGAAAATTTATGCACATCTTGAACTGCCTTGTGGAAGAGGTGGGGAGGAGAACACTGCTGGTTCAATTATCAACCTCTGACATCTCTGCTAACACCTTTCCAGGATGAACAGTTGCACTCTCTGTTTCTCACAGCTATTGATCTGCAAACCCAGAGAGATGTTGCTGCATCAATTGAGCTCTGTCAACATGCTCAAAATATTCTCTGCAACTCTCACACGTAAAGACTTGGTTTAGCATGAAATGAAATGAGAGATAAGCTGCACTGTTTTATACCACCTTCCTCCACATATTTTGTAAGGCTTCCTTTTAAAATATTTGGCTATTTTGAACAGCTATTGTAATATTGCTAATGAATTTTGAGGAGTTTAGTGTTACTTTTAAACCTGCATCTGCTAATCACTTTCTTGAACTGCAAGAAATCTCTCCCTGCACAATTTATCCCCAAGGTCTTGTCAAACCTGTCCCAAAACCAGACTCTCCTGAGTGATCCACTCCTTTATCAAAGAGCAGAGATGATTCTTGCTTGAGAAGGGCAATTGAAGCTTGTGGCTATCTAAAGAAGGGGACAGAAAGATTTCCCTTGCTTCCTCTACTAAGTCATTCCTCAGTCTTATCCCACACACTCCCCTAGCCTGTTGTGCTGCCTGTTCTTTCTGTGTTTTTCCTTCTACCACATCCTATGACTCCCCACATTCCCTCTTCAGCCACATACAGTGGCCAGAAGTCAGTAAAACCCACCAGTTATTGCCACCCCTGGACCAAACCCAGCCCCCCAGGCAGGCACAGGAGCAGTTTCTCACCAGCACAAGGGTAATTGCCCTGTCAGCTCCCCCTCTCCTGGGCTGTCAGAGGGGAAAGCCCCATTTGCCAAAGTGCTGTATTTCAAGTGAAAGATCTACAGAATTGAAGAGGTTGTATCTTAGCAACCACAAATGCATTAAGAAAGCAGTTTAACTGTTTAAACCTTCAATTATAAACCCCCCACAAAGAGGCAGCTGTTGTGCACGAGGATCCCCATGAGAGACACCAGTGCCCTATGAACATCCACCTGCCAAAGGCACCTGGGTGAACCTTCTTCCTTCCCTGCACAAATGAGAGGGTGTCATGGCCCACACCCACAGCCTTTGTGCCTGCAGGAAGAGGAGAAAAGGCATCTTTTTGCAGAGAAACCCTGAGGTCTTATATATTGTGCCCATAGGACCAAAGCAAGATCTTCAAAACTTCCCAAAGGGAAATAAAGGAGTCCCACAATTAAAACTCAAAGTGAAATAGGCATAGGGCTGTAATCACAAGAGTTGCTGTGATGCAGGATGTATACCCTGATTTGTACAGTTTAGAATTCCAATCTTCTCCCTTCCTGGGGTAGTACCTGAATTTTCAGTCCTCAGATACAAGTCTTCCTCAGTTCTTTCCTTCTAAGGATTTGTGCAGAGTCAGGCAGCTCACTGCTTTATGTGGACATACAACAGCTGTTTCAAGGTTTCCTTACCATGCCTGCAGCAAACCTGCATTTCATCCTTGACCTTGTTATAACAAAAACAACAGGGCATCTGAAAAAATTAGTTTAGAAAATTCAGCTTTTGCTGCCTCAAAAACTTTCTTGCTCTTATTTAGGGCACATTCTGTTCCATTCTACATTGTTCTCAATGTCCCCATCCCAGCTGTGTGATGGCACACAGGGATGAACCCTGTTGTCCTGCAAAGGGAGCTCCAAGCACTGTTGTTAATCCCTCCAAATGGAGCTGCCTGAGAGGAACACTCAGTAGAAGTGGTGCAGGGTCTCTCATCCACAGACTGAAAATATTTTTCACAAAAGGGTAGGACTTAACCCATAAGCACAATCCACAACCAGCCTCTGAGGGGAGCAGGAGCACATCTGGCACTGCAAGGGCAGGTCTCTGCACAGCCCACAAACCTGATGGGATGGGAAGGGTGGCAACCCTTGCCTTTATTGCTCTTGCTTCATAGATGCACTATTCTGGAGAAACTTAAAGTCATAAATAAAACAAAAAAGACATTCTGCTAGGGCAACTAGCAGCCCCAAAGAGTGCCCATGCCAATGAGGACTGTGATATAAGGCACAGGCATATACTCAGTGTGTCCATCTGCACTTGAAGATGGTATATGTCTGAGCTTAGACAGAGCTGCCCTGGGCTAGAGAAACTTCAGGCTACAGGATGGAAGGACTCCATGGAGATTCACTTTTTAAACAACGATTAAAGATCAATTGAACTGTTACTAGAAGCAGTATTAGGAAAGATTTATGAATCATCCATTTATAACTGCATGAAAGCATTTGTTGTAAAGAGAAAACTGAAAAATCCATTTATTGCAAAACCAATTGCTGGGCTCATCATCTGTCTGTCTCACTGATGCAAGGGCACACATATGGGGAGTGTGTCAGCCAAGGGCTGCCTTCAGTGAACAAGTTAGTGAATTCCTGCCAGTATGTGCTTTGAACAAATTTTTTAAAAAAACCCAAGCCAAACAAACAAAAAACCCCTTTGAATTGTTACTCACTGCATCTTCTGGATTGAATATTTTTTTATATTGAAGGATTTTTTTGAATAGATAGTTCTTTGAGTATTCAGACAGTGATATCCATCCTGATCTTCAGATGGCAGCTTTGGCTTTGATTCTAGACAAATTCTTGATCAGAACTTGGTCTGTAGACTACTTCCAAAGCATCTAAGCCCTATTAAAATAACATTTCCATTACCTAATTAATTGTTTGAAGCTATTTTCAGTGATTGTTTATTGAAGTTATAGTTTGTCACCTGAGGCAACAGCATGGCTGGTTGTCGTGGAAACATCTCTGCTGTCACCAGGGATGAACAGGGAGGGAGGAACGGGAGAGGAACTAGAGACAAGAGGCTTTGTTGAAATGCCTTGCTCTTTAAAGTGACAAAATTATTTCAGATAAAGACAGGCCATGCTGAGATCGACACACACAGATTCCTGGGATATTACATCTCTGTGGGCTTGGTTCAAGCCCTTTCTAATTTAGTGTGACACAGCTCCTGCTGTCAGGCACTGCTGTCTCCTGTGGTTAACAGCAACATTTACAGGGCCCTTTCTGTTACCAAACTTGCTATTATTGCACAAAAATCCTGCTATCTACAAAAATAGAACAAAATGTCTCTAGCAACCTGCTGTCATCTTATCTATTTGATTTGAAAAAGGTGAAAAATCAGTATTGCAGAGTTTCTCTTACTGCCCTTTACCTGGTGTGTGATCTTGTTACAAGTTTTCTCCATTCCCAAATCCTTATGTTAACTACAGTCCATGGGTATCTCAAACAAGTGTTGCAGTTAGAAATTCCCTTAAATCAGAATGGCTTCTACTAAAGTTTTATTAAATTCTGCTACATATTTTCTCTGTTTCTTGCTGTGTAGATAACAGAGAGTTAATAAAAAGGTTTAAGCTCTGATAAAGCGTGATTTTTTTTTTTTTTTTTAAATCTGCATGAAGATGAAGGAAAAAATCAGGACTTCCACCAGCAGCACCATCAGGACTGTGTTTTAGTGTTTTATTACTACTCACTTTACTACAGAACCAGACAATGCAGATTGATGCTGACAGGCTTATTTTGTAAGATCTTAGAGACAGGAATATTCACAAAACCTGCTGAGCTGCAGATCAGCTAGGCTGCACTTATCATAAGTTTGCCATGCACTGTGTCATGTGCTGTTCATTTATCATTGTGCAGTTTTTTATACCACAGAAAAATAGATTTTTTTCTCCCTTTTCATAGTCTTGGATTGCAGGCACACTGCACAATGATGCCTTTGCTTGGCATTTGTTTAACTTTGCTTGTATCTGGCAGGGAATTTGCTTCACAGTTATCTATTTTTCATAAGAGGGTTTTTTTCTAACTGCATTTCCTCTTCGAAATGGAGTAAAACCAGACCCTGATTCTTTTGTTCCTTGGCTGTGCCCTCTGGAGACAGCAGCAGAGGGAGGAAAGTAAAGTGAGCCTGGAGTGCCACCTGATGGCACGGGAGGCAAGGCACCAGGTGAGGGCTGTGCCAGCTGGGGACACCTGTCCTCTGACAGCTGGGGACACCTGTCCAGTGCCAGCTGGGGACACCTGCCCTGTGCCAGCTGGGGACACCTGACCTCTGACAGCTGGGGACACCTGACCTCTGACAGCTGGGGACACCTGTCCTCTGACAGCTGGGGACACCTGTCCTGTGCCAGCTGGGGACACCTGACCTCTGACAGCTGGGGACACCTGACCTCTGACAGCTGGGGACACCTGTCCTCTGCAGCCAGGGGACACCTGTACATTGACAGCTGGGGACACCTGTATTTTGACAGCTGGGGACACCTGCCCTGTGCCAGCTGGGGACACCTGTCCTGTGCCAGCTGGGGACACCTGTCCTCTGCCAGCTGGGGACACCTGTCCTCTGCAGCCAGGGGACACCTGCCCTCTGCCAAACCAGTAAACGTGTAATTTTCTTGCAAACAGTGCTGAATAGATGAAGCACACCAGTACAGCAAGGCTCCAGGCAGAGATGTGCTCTCTCTGGAGGTTAATTCCCCCCGTATAAGGACACGACCTCCTGGATGCCCTAGGACTGGGCTTTCTGACTTTTTAAAGAACATATTGGAGAAGTATAACTTACCAACAGGTGGGTGATGCACTGTGATGCTTCTGGCATCTGACAGCAAACTGCAGATGAGAACTGAATCTCTGCCAATAATTAACACTGGAAATGTGAATTGGTAATTACCTTTGTACGTCACTCACTGACGTCTCTAAAGCCAAGGCAGATGTCACTAACACCAACTAATCCAGCCTCATAACAAACAAAATGCCAACCAAATGAAGCTACAAATCTGGCAGTGAAATAAAAGCATTTTAAGTGAAGTTTAGGTTTTAGCCCATACACACACTTTTTCATGAAACTTCTTTTTCTAAAATTTACACCAACATGTACTTACAAGATTCATGAATGGGGTTACACTCCCCTAGCCTGTTGTGCTGCCTGTTCTTTCTGTGTTTTTCCTTCTACCACATCCTATGACTCCCCACATTCCCTCTTCAGCCACATACAGTGGCCAGAAGTCAGTAAAACCCACCAGTTATTGCCACCCCTGGACCAAACCCAGCCCCCCAGGCAGGCACAGGAGCAGTTTCTCACCAGCACAAGGGTAATTGCCCTGTCAGCTCCCCCTCTCCTGGGCTGTCAGAGGGGAAAGCCCCATTTGCCAAAGTGCTGTATTTCAAGTGAAAGATCTATAGAATTGAAGAGGTTGTATCTTAGCAAAATAAAATTTCCAACACTCAACAGTACTTTAACTCAACTTATACCTTAAGTCTAGAAATTTAGCATAGGAAAACCACTTATATCTAGCACAACTTATAACTTAATTTATAGCTTTACCTTAACACTCTAACAGAGCACTAATGCTTAACCTAACTTAAAGTTGAATTTAGCAACTCAACAGAAGGACTCTTGGCAATGCTTAGCTTGTAACTTATGTTTAACAATTTAGCAAAAGAACAACACTTAGCAGCATTTAACTAAGTTTGTAACTATAACTTAACCTTACTTAAAGGCCTAATAGATATCTCTGAACTTAGGTATCTAAGGTACTTAAATACCTAAGAAAGCAGTACTTCTCTCAGATTTGTTACAGTATATGCATTGGGGCATGCACACAGACGAAAACAGTCAGTGCAAGCAAGGTACCTGTGAAAAATTCCCCCCAGAGGTCAGTGAAATACTCACTTTGGATGCTTTTGCATCTCCCGATAGGCGAAGGATGGGGCCTCAAGGAGTGGGATAATTTAGCACTCATATCACGATGTGCAGTAAAAATCATCACTTCTTGAGCAGATTTAAATGAAAATTTTTGTCAGATGAAAATGCTGAAATTAGTGTTGTGTAGCTGCAATCTTACAGAAGCTGCTTCATGTAGCTGTCAGTGGGCAGATACATATCCAATTTTTTTCCATACTCACGTATTTTAAAGGAAGTCTGTAAACAGTGTTTCCGTGTTCCTGTTGTGCTTCAAAACTTGAAGTTCAAGCTTAGTTAAAAGGGAGGAAAACACAAGTTTTCTCAGTGCTTAACATCCATGCTTAAGGGGAAGGTGACTCTCATCTTTTCCACATCAGGCTATGATTTATAAGAGGAACTGTAGGATGCTAATGATTTTTTTTTCCTAGAGTAAAAGGTAATAAAGCTTTTGAGTAACAATATGAAAATAAATGAACCATCTTAATGCATATGAACAGTGATGTGATTTGGTGTTTGGTTCCCAGGATTCCTATTTGCATGCAACACTTGCTTTTATTTGGGTGCCAGAGCAGGTATGTTATCTCCTTACAAGTTGGCAAATTGCACCTATTTTTTGCTGTATGGATTAATATATTTCTAACTCAATGACATAGTTGTTGGTTTTCCCTCATATCCATCTGCTGTTCAAACAATTGCAGCTGTGAGGCTGAGGTTGGAGTGCAGCTTCTTTCAACCTCCTTCAGCTGTTACTGGATGTGAGCCTTACCCTGAGAGGCTGCAATGGGTTTCAAAAGTTTTGAAAAGGTATTCACTTTCTGGAAACTTCTTTTGCCTTTTCAGTGGAAATAGAGAAGCCAGAAGGCAAGCAGCTCAGTGTAAGCATATAAGAAAGCACTACACTACCCCAATGGTAGCACAGAAAGGTTTGGATTGGAAGGGACTGTCAACCCCCCTGCCATAAGCAGGGACACCTTCCACCAGGCCAGATTGCTCAGAGCTCCATCCAGCCTGGCCTTGAACATCTCCATCGATTGGGCAGCCACAGCATCTCTGGGCAACATTCTTATCACCCTGCGTTACAAAAAAAATTGCAACAATTTTCCAACTAATAACTGCTATTTTATGGCATTTAAAAGATCCATTTGTTCTAAGAAATAAAACCATGTTAAATCCTACAGATCTACCAATTTTTTTTTCTCTGGGAGAACAGGGCAAAACTCTGCATTCTTGCCTCCTGCAAGATGCTGTTAGTTATTACAGAGTGGGCTCTTAAGTCACTCAGAATTTCTATATGTGTTGTGTTGTTTTTCTGTGCTTATGGAAGAATGTACCAGTTTGGAGAACAAGCAGTACTTTTTCATGTTACATTGAAGATGAAATTCAAATGAACATTTTTTCTAAATTCTGTATACTCTAAATGCTAAAGCTGAACTTACACAGCTGAACCTAATTTAGAATTGTCAATATCCATGTAATATCCTCCTCCTCTTCTATTAATTAATACTAGTTCGAAAGACTGAATTACCAGACTGGAGAAAGGGCACCTGCCTTTGTTTATAATTCATCATATATTGAAAACTGAGTAAGAAAATAATAAATGTAGGAATAATTGAATAATTAACAGCAGCTTCCAGGTTCTGTGCCTCTCCAGTCTAGAAGATGGACTGGTTTGGAACACAGAGCTGTAGCAGGAATGGAACAATTATTTTGTGCTGTGTTTGCTTGCAAGGTGCAAAGTAAATAGATGCACCCTTTGCACACCTTGATTATTAAATTTCAGCAATTTTGTGCTTGTCAGCTAAGATACACTTTAGAAAGGAAAGATTTATCTGGAAAAGGTTTCAGAGCACTGAACACTAGATCGACAAGATAATGGAGTATCTATCCATCATTGCCATTAATGTATCCTCTTTCTCCATAAAAATGTAAAAGCATCAAGGAGAAACACTTGGGAACTAGCATTAAAAGGCATTATTTAAAGGTCTTGAAGTAAAATTTGCTTCCTCTGTCCCTTGTGGTTGCACTGAAGAACTGAAAACATATGGAAAATGACCTTCTATGTGCTACTGTGCAGAATCTCCCACCTGTGCTGAAAAGAGGCACTTGACAAATTCAAGTATCTCCATGAATCCATCACCACAGAGCACACAAATTATTTTTCCTAGGATCTGGCTAATTCAGAGTCTGGCTTTGAGCCTTTTTTTCTCTCCATGTAAGTACATAAAGGGTAATTGTTTAACTTTGAATCTGACCAATATTGATATTATCAGTATTTTCAAAGGAACTCTCCCCCTCCAAGGGACCAGAAATTTTTAGCTAATAATTCTTAAGTTTGCAAATTCAGTAACAGTTATATGCCAATATCCTCTAACAACTTCAGCAAAAAATGCTGAAATACAAGTTTCAGAGTCATTATTATGATACAAATGGGAACTGAGGTACCAAGATTAAGTCTTTTGTCTCTTAAAAAGCAACTCATTCCAAAGAAATCAAGTACTCTCCCTCCTCTTGCAAAACTTCCCACATCTGACTTGAGTCACTTTTTCATTTTTAGGACATGTAACAACTCCTTCAAAATGCACCACAGTAAGTTGACATCCATACAAAGGGTAAAAGCTAAAAGGAGAAATTTTAACATTAATTCTGAATCCCAAGACTGTTGCCTTTTTTTCCTCCTGACAAACACATGGAGTTTCACAATTGTGTGTATGTAAGGAAAAAAAAGTTCAAAAAATTAAAATCTTTTTGTGCTTAAATTTCAGAGCCAGAAAGAAAAACAGCCTATGGATGTTCTAACAAAAGGAGAAAGGCCTAAGCTGGGCTTCAGACAAAATGGGCCTGGGTAAGGGAAGCTGTCAAAACTTGCATTTACTTGCCATCTTACTCCTTTTCTTTTCCCTAGGTGGAAACACAGATAGTTGGCAAGTTTTCAAAGCTAGAAGCACCCTGAAGATATGACTTAACTTCATAGATTTTCTGATGGGCTGAAGCATGACTGAGGGTCTTTGGATGGTGGGGCTTCTGCCATGGGCACAGGGCAGCACACCTGAAGGTGCCTCTGGCATCCTCCCTCCCAACTGCAGCTCTGGGAAATGCTCAAGAGGGTGTTCATGGCTGGTGTGCAGCCACTGCCTCACTGTCCCCAGAAGTTTCCCATTCTCTATCAGTTTTTCATTGCTAACCCTTCTCCCTGGTCCTGATGATGACTGACACACAAAGGCAAAGAGGAATCTAAAGCAGGCTCAGCGGAGGGAGGGAAATGGCAGGATGTATCTGTGCTGTGCAGCCACAGTGGCCAGAAAAGATCCAAAGTCACAACAAAAGCAGGGGGAAGCACTATGTGTAGACTGCACAGCTACAAAAACCTCACCTGGCACACCAGATTTTACTGCTGGCTTCAAAACCGTCAAGTGCAACTTCAAGTATCCTGCACAAGAATATTTTAAACACTCTAAATTGCAGTTTTCAGTGAAAGCTGCTATCAACACAACACAAACAATTGGTGACAATGTCAAAGCATAACAAACAAATGTTGTACCCATTCATTTCAAGTTTGTACTTCATGTTTATTTGCAAAATACAAGTGATTAAACAAACATTCTATTTCCATTACCACTATAGACTTTTAGGCATAATTTCAGTTGCTGTGGCTTGTCCATTACTGGTACCATCTCAATACCAGCCTCGATATTTGCCTTTCACACACCAGCAAGGACTGTACTTAGTGTAACCAATCAGAACAAATAGCAAATTTTTACACAATATTTAATGCAAAGTAGAAGCCTGGGGACTTTGTAAAACCTTGCTGGGGTGTGAAATTTTGTGCCCTTTCAAAAAAACAGTGGTCACTATCTTTGAGAGAAATAGTGAAACAGTGATTGCTATACGCAAATATCACCACCAGGTACTGACTCTACTGATCACTTTTTTCTAGGAAATACCATATAAATACAAGCAATAATTGCAACAAAAGCTGTTGTCAGATACCTATTCTAAACCACACCTGTGAAAATACAAATGGGCACATTGTGAATACTTAAAAGAGTAAAGTGCTTTTAACATTGAGCAAGTGGATGCATCTAGTGTTGTACCACAGGCAATATATCCATTTTGGACAAAACAGTTTCCATGCAATTAGTCAGCAGCAATCCCCTGCATTCATTATAATAATAAAGTACTATATATTACTTCAGTCATACAGGGTTTAAGGTCAGGATATGGTGTGTACACTTGCAAAACTCAACCAATTCTCTACATCAGCACACTTTTTGAGCATTGCTACAGCAAGGTAGATTTTTGTTGGGTTTTTTTTTTTTTCACTTAAGAAGCCAAACCTTTGGTAGTGTAAATGCAGTGGACACCGAAAATACCACTGAACCAATATGTGAGCACATTATGCAGCTGACAGGAATGGGAAGAAGAAAAAATCAAAAGCAAATTTAATGGCTTTATGAACTGTGCTCCTCCAGTCCTGCTCTATTTTCACGTGCCTCCCAGCAGGTAAGAGTTTAGACATGCAATTCAAGCAAGTGATTGCTTTCAGTTCAAAGACAGGCCATTTACTGCCAAGACGACCCTCCAGAATTGTGCTGAATTCAATTATACTCCCCTGCCTCAAGTTCAGCAACACTTTTTTAAACTCATTGCTTGCCTTCAGCACAATATCTTTGGTTATGTCATCCTCCTCTATGGGCTTGCTTCCATTTTTGCTACTGAAAGGCATGCCCACAGTTATTTCAAATTTGTACCGATCAAACATTTTCATGTGGCATTTATGCTTTGTCAGAAACTTCAGCCGACACAATTCCTCCTCCTCCAGTGTAACATTTTTGGGATCACAAAGAGGGTAGGTTTCCCCATACAGGCATCTCATCCAATCGCCAATAAAAAAGGGAAGCATGTTTATTGCAGATTCTGCACTATTGTCGATTTCCGTCACGCGCACGTATTTGAACCGCCCGGTCCACGTCACTCGGTGTCCTTCCAGGTGACTGCACAAAATCTGAGTGCGTGCCATGTTAGTCTCCTTCCAGGCCCGGGGTCCGCAGAGGAAACCATACTGATTCCACGTCAGGGTGGAGTTGTAAACCTTCATTCCTTCAGACCGATACACGTAGAACCAACAGAACAGCACTACGGCTGTGATCCACACCAGAATGAGTTTCACAATCGAGCTTCGACTCAGCGATTTAACCACTTCGACTGCAGAGACGTTTACCTTTGTCCACCATCGAAAGAGCAAAGGAACAGCACACAGAACCAGGGTCACTACAATTTTCATGAGCTCCAAAGACAAAAACCACTTAATGAAGTGGACAAGACACATCAGTGCAATGCCTACACCCAGCACCGGGAGTGCAAAGAGGAACAGGAAGTAACCGATGGATGCACGGACGAGCCCAATGCCAGAGGACTCCCGCAGAATGACCACAGAGAGCTCACACCACATAAAGCACACCAGGTATGGGACCAGGTAGCAGTAGGTGCCTTTAAAATTCCGGAGTTGGGCCATTCTGAAGAAAAGATAGAACAAGTACAAAAACAGAAGGCATGGGATGCTTACATTGATCACAAAGAAATGGCCTACAGGAACTGTAAAGAAGGTTTTACCTAAGAATTTCAAGTAGCCAACATTCCCAGGTAACATCTGCAATAGGGATAAGCAACCTGCAGCTATCTCAGTCATTAACGCCCTTCGTGTGTAAGGTTCTGCACACGTGCTTAAACTCATGTAACTTGTCACTGTGAAGAAAACTGAGACAGTGGCTAATTCTGAGCATGGTATACAGTCTTTACTTGCTATAGGGAAGGAGAAAATTACAAAGAATACTGAGAGTAAAAAATAAATGTATGGTTCTAAGTGATTCCATCCAAAGTTCACCTCAGCTTGCTCAACATCTAGGTTTGGTTCGAAACGAAGCAGTAAGTCAGTCAAAGCACGGAAGTTTTCCCAAGCCTTACTGTCCTGAAAAACTTTCAGTGTGCAAATCACCATAGAAATGAAGGACAAATAGAATATGACTAGTGGAATAATGAAGGCAAAAAAATCAATTGTCAGATTACTGATGATGAAGAAAAAGATGAGAGCATTGATATGGTGTGTTGGAACAATGGTAGACAGCCAATGCATTCCTGCCTTTGATGCAATATCTATAAGGTATTCTTTAATTTCCATAATGGCATGAAGTGGATATTTTACAACCTGGAAAGAGAAAGAAGCATTTTATTAATGAGCAGTTTTGTATCTTTAGATCACAGATGTTCTTAACTGAAGCAGTAGCAGCCAGTTGTCTAACCTCAGCTAACATGAAAAGATTTATATTTCAGATCAATGTTGCCAATAAAATAAGATTACTGTGTCTGAGATTATTAGCTCCATTTTGATTAACTCAGTCAGACGAAGCTCAGAGGCAATTTTGATTTCAGGCAAGATGTATTTCATTACCTTTGACACATATAATTAAATGGCTTCCTAGTCAAATATTGTGCTCTGCTAACTTCATACTGAAGATAAACTACATGGCTACAGCCCTGCACTACCTTAAGTCATTACTTCAGCTGCAAGTACTGTACTTTGGTGTGTAACTGCCACATTCTGCAAGAATTATGCTATAAATTCTATGCATACACACTGTAGGAAGTAGTGCCTATGATTCATATACACATACAGGAAGTCTTTACAGCTGTGGTTTTATCTTTAAACAATCCTTCCCAAACATCTAAAAATGCAGCTGTCAAAACCTGTTTTGGAAGCAGCAGAAGTATGTTAAATTCAATTACTACATATTTACAGATTCTTTTAACTCCACAACAGTTACTGTAGAGGATCTTAAAATTCTACCTATTTTATGTGGCATTTTCCAACACAGTCACTAGACAACAGAGAAACTGCTGGATTGAACCCTCTGCCTCTAACCAACCATACACTTCACAAAAGATCAATTAAAAGGTACTGGATTTTTCAAACACACATTTAGATATTGCAGAGGGACATTAGACACTGCTAGAATCCTCCTTCTCCCATAAAATCACATGTTTTTTCAGATCTTACATTTTTATATTAATTAGTTCAAGGGGAAAAGCCAAGAATGTTCCAGCAAATACCTGTGGCACTGTGATGAACTGGGACAACACATGCCCCAATGATTTGGGCAAAAGCTTGTTTATTTGTGAAGGTATTCCTATTCTTCATAAATGCATCTCTTTCAGACAATTAGCCATGCAAAAGCTTGGAAAAGAGACACTTTGCACTCCCCCTTTTTGACCCATCTCTGCAATATGATAATGGACAACAAAATTACAGCAAAAACTCTCAGGTCAGCAGCCATACATCCCCTAACTCGCCTAAAATTTATGCCAGTATTGAAGGCATACACCTTAATTTTCCATTCTCCTTTCACTATCTAGAGAAGTATCAGTGTAGAAGCTAACAGCAAGTTTCATCTTTCTTGAATTCCATCATAACAGAACCTTTTCATGCTATGGATAATTCTTCTCACCTGCTTGCTCCTGTTTATATTAGAAAGATATGAAGCATATAACAACATCTATAATAAAAATAGGGCAGTGATGACAGGTACATTTCAAACCTCACTGAAGATGTAATGAAGGTAGATTGTCCTCTTACAGGGAAAACTGTTGCCACTTGCTTTTAAATACATGACTCATATATACAAAACTTGAAATATACATATGAGGTCAAGTCCAAAAAGAAGTTACAGCAATTCTTGTATTGATCTATATATACTAAACATCAGTATTGAGAAAGAAGTGCAAGTCACTCCTGTTTTTTCTGTGATGCTTAAGAGGCTATTAAAAATAACCTGCTCCATTTTGCCTTTTTACCTTCAGTCGTAGGGGTAATTCTTCAGGACTCTTCCCTGCCAATTCATCATCTTCCTCCTCCTGCATAATCAGGTTAGATGGGATGATTCCCCTTGCGTACTTCTTTGTAATTTCAACAAAGTCATCCAAAGCAATAAATTTTTTAGCTAAAAAGAGAAAATGAAAATTTGGAGCAAATTTTATCACAACATGTATTCATTATGAACTGGAATATTAATTTTCTTTCCTGCCAGAATCTAGTCGACAAAAACTGAACTACTGACAAGGTTGACCTTGCAATTTGTCCTGAGATCTCTGCTGAAAACAATGTCTTCGTGCCAGCAATATATATAATATTCTACACCTTGTCAGATGAGCAGATAAGTTTATTATATTGATAAGCAGACAAACAGAGTGAGTGAATTTAGCTTATCTGCAAGTATTCCACAGAAAAAAACCACTACTGGATTAGGCTACAGTTTTAAATCATAAACTATTGTATCTGCCTCAAAGAAATACTCAGCTACATTGGAAAGAAAGACTTGTACAGAAGCAGTAATAAATTATCTGTATGTCATCAACTGAAACACTAACTTCTGATTTGTCATTTCAGTCATTTTTCTGAGCTCAGAAGTTACAGACATATAATTATGGAAAATACACAATTATTATATCGACGAGACTAGATATGGATTATTTAAAGTGTATTAATTTAAGATGCTACATGGCTATACAAAGGGCCTCCTCCAGACTGTATCAACTGTGATCTAAAACAGCTGCCAGCAACAAAACAGACCTTGCTCAGTTTACATAGAGACAAAATTCATCCCTCTTCTCTGGGAGATCCTTATCCACTTCTGTGAGCATAAGGGAGGCATGAGGTTACAACTGAAAACTCCAGGGAAACAGCAGGACAGAAGATGACTTATACACTGGTTCAAACTCTTTGCACCCAGTTCTCTACATGAGCAAGGATTAACTAGTTTCTATGGCAGACACGCTGTATACATGAAAGAACTGAATGACAAAAATCTGTAACACAACTCCTACACAGTAAATTTAACTAGTTAGCTGATGCAAAGATATGAAAGCTGGCCTGCTTACTAGTTTGAGATTTTAAAGAGACAGATTACTGCTCCATCAAATTAAAAATCAAAGGATTAATGAGTTTGGACCCAGAAATTTTTAAATTTAAATATGCTACATTTATAGAAGCAACATATAAATAGCTCAGCATTTAATACTGAAAATACTGGAGATATAGAACAAAAAAAGTATTTGTCTTAAGATACATTATAGAAGAAGAAAAATGTTAAGAGCTCAACAGAAAATCAGCATTTTACAATCTATCTTTTGGTTTAATCTCACAGTATGGTTGCTGCCTTTGGCTTGGACTTTTGCAACTCCCCCCATGAAATACCATCTGGCATGCCTCCCAAGAAACAAGAAAGGATTTATTTTTGCTAACTATTCTTATTATTTACAGACTGTAAGGTAGCTTTACCTGCATAAAGAAATCTGTGAGACTCTAGCTGTCTTGGTGGGCTTCAGATTAAGCCAAATATGAAAAGTGTCATCTAAATCTACTGTCCTACTGTGAAAAAATATAAAGTGCTGGAATAGTCTTACTCATGTAGAATCAGCAAGCAGACATGTTAGAACCTCACAAAAATACCTAAACAGCACTTTTACAGGATCATAGGACATCCTGAGAAGGAAGGAGTTATTAACTTACTATGTATAGATGGCCTATCACTGCAATGACATGCACCCTCTCAGGCATGCAACAACTGCTGGTTGACAATGTCACCTCTAATTTTCTGTTTATACCTCCATTAGGGACAACCCAGATGAGATATCTGCACATACATATCTGGCTTAAAAATTATCTTCCAAGTATTGGCAATGTACTAACACTGAAAGAAGAATCTCCTTCTGGCAAGGTAAATGAAGAAACTCAGTGAGTCAGAGAAGTAAATGCTGGAGAGTAACAGCTTTCTTGTTCCTCCATGAAAAGGTAAAAGCTCTCTAGAGAAGAGGTAACAAGCTTAACTCCTACTTTAAGTGTTTGATGAAAACTTTTCATTTCTAAATGTCATTAGTATTTTGTCACCCAAGTGTCTCTTCAATTGATATAAAAAGCGTATTTTGTAGATTGTACTTTATTATTCACAGATTTTTTTCTATTTGGTTACGACAAATTCCCCTGCCTCTCCCCATCCACCCTAGGAAAAGAAAAATATTCACATCAATTTCTGCCCACACTTACATATAGGTTCACTTACTGCCCTGCTACTTTATCTGAAATTTAATCCTTTAGAAAAATCATATTTGCCTGTTCCTCTTCTGATAACTTTCTGAATTACTGAAAAATCCAGAACTAAATGACTTGCTATGCACTCAGTAGCAGCACATGCCAGTTCACCTGAAGGAATGGAAAGAACCCAAATGCAACACAGCTCAAATGAACCCAAACACATCTGCATTATGATACATTGACTGGACAATGAAAACTCAACAATCTGGTCCTTGAAGGATTATTTCTAGCTTGCCAGAAGTGGCAGCCAAGTCACGAAAGCACCTGACATAGTCTCATAGAAGGTTTGATAGGACTGTAAGCTTGCTTTCCAAAATATTGTTTCTCACATCCCTTAATCCCTTATTCACACAGAGGCACGTGTCCCTGCTCCTCTTTTACTTCTGTCAAAGCTAATGAAAACCAAAATACTTCACTCTTCTTAGGAATGCTACTTTTCAAGTCACCTGTGTACTGAACACAATCCTTGAAGGTAAAGGCCAAATTTACCTAATGAAATGTAAATCCAATCTTTCAAGGAGTTTAAACCTGCAAACCTCCAGATTTGACTCCCTATTCCAGGTATGACACTTTAGTTTCACATACTCTTAACTACAGATGTATTAGTAAACAATATGCTTTGTGACATTTGAAAGTGCTCTTCAAGTACTGATCTAGATTGCACATGAACTATTCAATATGACTTAGGGCATTTCAAGAAACTGAGATTTTCCTGACAATGAGTAATTGAACCTTGTATTAAACACTGTTCTTGAAAAACTACACATGCTGCATTGTCAATAATTCATTTTCTTAATAGAAACTACTTTGACTTTCTTCCTAAAAGCCCAAAAGCACATCAGTATTTCTTAGTTATGCCAGACCTAAGAAGAACTTTCATTTCTATCCCCACTCCACCAAACCTTACAAAACTTACACACTTAGGTCTACAAATCTGACTCTGTGTGTGTTAAGGGGTTTAATTCTTCACAATACATGAACTAAGCTGCTGTACATAATGAAAGAAGTATCTTGGTGCATCTTTCCTAAATCATTCATTGAACAAATATGAAAAGACAAATATTAATTATAAGGGAAGGGCAAATGGAAGCAAGGCAAATAGAATGAAGGATCTGTCTGCACTAAATTGGTGCATAATTCATTCCCTCACTGTAATGAGAAACCTTACTGCATTTAGAACTAAAGAAAAAATTGAAAGTGAAAATCTTCTTTGCTGAATAGACTTTTGAGTGTTGAAAGGGCAAGAATATAAAAATAACAAATGACATGCAAACTCCCTTTAGTAGTTGACTGTAATGGTGGTTGGTGTCTTCTGTGAGTTCACATGCAGATCAGTTATTTGTTTTCCACACAGAATAAACTGACACTATCAGTTTATTGCAATCCAAACCTTCTACACATTCTTAGTCTGGCAGCACAAAATTGTTTACCAAAGCAAACTAGAAACTAAAACCACTGGCCAAGACTAAAAGCAGCAGCATGCACTCACATTCACTGTTCACTAATCGCTCCAGCATTCTTCTCTGCTTCTGCACAGACTTTGGGACTGGGCCAGGCTGCTTCTCACCATCTGCTTCAATAACAGAAGTTTACAGAAAGTCAAAGCAATCAGTTAATGTGATCAAACAGTAAGTGCAACATCTGGGAATGGTATTTCCCCGAAGTAAGAAAAGACAAACTTACATAGAAACAGATAACAAGTGGCTATATAGTTTTCTATATTCCTGTTACTGTATTTGAAACAGAACTGCCTTAGCTAACATTTAGTGCTGTAGTGGCAGAGTGTCTTGAAGACTGAATATGTAAACTGAAACATCTAGAGAGGTATCATCAGGATGACTGTTAGAGGGAAAAAAATATCCAATACAGCAAACCTATAAAATACCCTTTTTTCCAAAGACAGTGAATGCTAAAAAAAAAGCGTATATTTAAAATATATGGCCACTTGAACAAGTGCTTAACAGACCCACGACCTCCAGCAAGTGTTGGTCCAGAGAGCATAGTTATTAAAAGAGGGTTAGTCATTGAGACAGTTACATTATCTTAAACAGATTGTACATCTACTATTACTTCATTCCTGATTGTTCATAAAGCCCTTTAAGCTTCTAGCTGTACTGTCCCCAAAAGTCTGTATTTTATCAATGCCATAAATCAGTTCATGAACGAACCTTCATTGTCAACTTGCCCAACATTTTCCAGCAGTTCGGAAACTGCTAATTGCTTCTTCTTTTTTGGATTTAATTTCCAATACATGACCAAGGCAGCTTTCCGCACAGCTCTCTCCAGGTCAGTCTCAGATGTTAACTTTTTCACCTCTTCCTCATTCTCAGAAGTTATACCTCAAGAAAAGAAAAATACATTACAAACTTATTCCACACTCATGCAGAAATGATAGATCTGCTCACAATTTATTTTTCTCAGTTTAGTTCCCAAACTTCTCAAGTTTCAGTCATATTCTGACCACCTAAGTAAATTACTCAAATGACCTTCCATGTCCATTATTTATCAAATCCAATCACATTGCTTAGGTTAAACTGTACTTTAAAGATGTGCAAGACATGCATTACACTATGTCTTGCTTCATCTTCTGAAGCACAGTGGATCAGGCAAAAGGTAGTGCAGACAGGCATGGGTGACATGCAAAGGCACCAAGAACTGAAAAAAAAGTTGTTTTTCTTTTTTGTTTTGTTGGAGTTTTCCCCCACCTCATAAGAGCTCAGATAGTTGGTGGATGAGAAGAGACAATTCCGGGCATGGGAAGTAGAAAGAAGATGAGAATCTTAAAGTGGGAGAAGACAGTGAACAAGACCAATCAGAAGAGGTTGGAGAGGGACAAAATAATGAAATAACAGCATATATATAGCTGGTGTGTGGTTATATCTGCTCTTCAGAGTCAAAGAAAAGAAGCTTCCAAGAAAGGTGAGGATGAGAAGAATGTGCGTGGATTTCATTAAGAAATTCAAGCAAATAACTAATAAAAATGCTTTAATAAGCAGTATTGGTAATTAGTGTTTTTTAAATTACCTGTTGGAACAGCCTGTTAGCAACTATTCACATATTTTTGCCATGATCATTTCCATCATACTTTAACCACTCTTCTCAGAGTTACAATGAGTACAATATTGTTTCAGATAATGTGGGAAGTGCAAGCAGGACTCCTCAGAGAACCCATACCTCTTCTGTCTGCCAGGCATCTACGCAGGTGCTTGACAGCTTCTCTTCGACCCTGCTTAGCAGCAAGGATGAACCAGTCAACTGCACTACAATTGTTAAGTTCTTCATCCTCCTCTTCTGCTAATCTCAAGAAGTGCTTCCCCACCTATAATAAATAGGAAACAAAATTCCTACAATTACTGAAATATACTTTACTTTATGTCTTTCTCCTTCCCTTTCATCCCCTGGAACTCAGCTAAGATAAATGTCTCTGAACAAAACGTCAAAACATTTGCTCCTAGCATTGAAAAACAGTTGTAAGCTGATCTTCTGATTGGAAAGATCTGGAAGAACAGGAAGCAAGAAGGAATTGCAACACAATTGGCCAGGTCAGTGAATCAGTTACTGTTGGTGTTCAGGAATCTGTCAGAACCAGGTGAAGCTCATGTCTGTATTACTGTTTTACAGATAAGAAAAAACCCACATCTTTCTTGCTTCTAAAAATTAATACATATATGAAAATATACTAGTAAATATATTTATGCAATAGTATGAAACACTTCTGCTTATCACAACACAAGGCAATAAAGAGTTAAATGGCAGAAAATGATCAGAACTACTAGACATTTTGTCTGCGTACCTCAAGAATCTGGGTAATGTTTTTGCTTGGCTCACTGCACTTTCTCTCTCTCCCCCTCATGATACTTCAGCTACATTCTAGAAGCAATTAATGCAATACCTTAATAGCTTTTAGAATCTACAATATTATCTGCTGGAACAAAAAACTCTGTTTGAGAGGTTCTCTGAAACTTTCATTTGTTACTGCAGCATTTGATACTGTCACTAAAACTGACTCAAGAAATGCTGTCGAAAGATTAATAAATTAGATGGTCCTTAATTAACAGATTTAGTAGATTAAATGCACTGATATAATCAGAAAGGTCTTTCTTCTTCCAGTAAAAGCAGTTTCTCCAGCCATTTAACTGGTTTCATACACTTAAGTAAGTGCTTCAACAACTTCCACACAATTATTGGGTAGACATTAAATCACTAGCACACACAGTGAAGCTATCCAAAACCATACAGAAATAAGGAGAAAACTGGACTAGATAATACAAACATTGATTACAAAATCGTGCCAGAATTCAACAGGAGGTGCACACCAAGAAGAATGTATGAGACAAAAAAAGAAAACAAGATTTCAGCAACTTCAGGGTAATCTGTGACTCAGGCAGATGTACCTACAGCTATTTATTTCAGAAAGGAATTGCTTGAACAAGTTACATGGCAAATAACATCCATCTGACAAGAACAGATGTTTCTTAAGCATGTTTATATTTATAGCCATTGAGATTTCAAGCAAAGCTTCAAGAGTAGCAGCACTTAATCATGCAGCTCTTAAGCTTCTAAGGATCTCTTGGACACAGAACACTTATTGCAACCTCAACTAACTGATCATGGGACTAGTCACAGCATAAAAGGCTAATGCACAAGCACAATGATAGCATAACCTATTTTTATGACTGAATTGCTTTTTGGCTTGCCTGTGGTTTTAACAGTAAAATCCCTACATCAAACCACGTGAAAAGCTCTGGCCTGCAGAAGTCAAAGGAGGAGGAATGGATGGGAAAAGGTGTTAACCTCACATCTGTCATTTAAGGAGTCTGGGATTCTCTCTTTCCCATGAGCTAAAAGTATGAAGTAAAGTCATATTTGGTAACAGCTTAACACAGACTCTCACACTGTACTTCTCTAAAGGTTGCTCCCATCTCTGCCTTTGCTAAGTGAGGTGGTCACATCAAGCAGTCCCCTTGCAGACATCCTCTGGTTAAAGACACAGAACTGCCTTTTCTCCATGACAGAATTCCAGCTGTGGCTGTTTCATTTATGTAACTGCCTTACAATTATTTCTCAATTAAAGAAAAATGTATATAAAGTTATAGTAATACATCTTGACAGCTACTCAAAATGCATTTATTTCCATTCATTGCAGAATTATTTTTGAATAAACACAGAGTAATAACTACAAGCCATTGAACCAGCTGATTTTTTTGTGTTTGACTTTGTAATTGTTAACAAGCACAAAAGTGGCATCTCAGCTTCTTGTTCATACTCATACAAATGTGAGAAATAAAAATACATTTTTCTAATTGATTCTAAAGGAGTGTATTCAACCACAGAGAAGAAATTAATTTCTTTTCAGGTTTTAAAAACTAAAAATCTAATTCCCCCTCCACAAGTAACAAGAAATGTGACTGCATAAAAAAGAAATTACTGTATTTTGGGCTCCATTTCAGGCAGTCAATTCATCTTGAATGCATACTGAAGCACAATTGTATGCTGTACCTTTTTATGATAAGAATCCTATTCTTGTTTGGGAATAAAAAATATACACAGTTAAAGAGATAAGGAAGAGAGTAAAATTGGAATTAATGGCAAAGGAGTAAAACCCCCATCATTTATATACATATGTATGCATCAAAGACTTAGATTATATAAGTATTTCTGAGTATTCTTATCCAACTGGAAATTGTATTCTGCAAGAATTTCATGGACTTTGCATTCTTACGTGTGAAGGAATAAAGCCAAAAGATGGATTTTACAGCAATGATTCCCTTGAGGATAATGTTTCATCCTCCACAAAGCTACCAGCTGTTTCAAAGTGAGGAATTTGTTACTATCTCAGGTTACAACTGCAAGGTCAGACTGCCCCTCAAACAAGTTGAGATGGAACGGGGAACAAAATTAGCACTGATGTATTTTTTTACCAGCTTTAAAAGAATAACTTTCCCATCATCACCTCTGACTTTTATTTACAATAGGAGTGGTGATCCCTGGGGAAAAATCCAGACCATCAATGAGTACATAGGAGACTGCAACCACTCCTATTTGGCATCAAAGCTGAATTTGGAAAAGAATGCTCAAGTAAAACACCAACCAAGTTAAACACAAATTAAAACCCTTCTTGATAATTTTAAGCTATTTATACTATACAAGTGATGGAAAAGTGGTACAATTTTTCTAAAATCTAAGGGAAAACCTGAAATGCTAAAAAATTCAGGATAGAACTAGTATTATTAGTTCAATTTTATCTGCCAAGAAGTAAACACAGTTAAATTCAACAAATGAGGGGCTTCTTTCCTAAAATGTGTAATTCAACAGAGAAATGGTATAGGAGCAAAACAGCAGTAACCAAACTCTGTCCAAGCTAAAGCACCTCCATGGCAGTTTCCTTCAGAGTCCAGCCTAAGAGCCTTGGTATCTTTGTATACAGTGTAGTGCTGAACCAACAGCATTCAACTGTCCCTATCTGCACAGCTTCACACATTCTTCTTAAAAAAAAAAAAAAAAAAAGGCAAAAAAACCCAAAATTAGTTCTGTACCCTTGCCATGCTAAAGAGTTGGAGCTGATACCACTCACACTCTCAAGGCAGCAGCAGAGAAAGGTTTCTCAAGGCAGAGAAACCATATGGCATCACCTTTCTTTGAATAGTTTAGCCATCTAAACAGATACAGTTCAACTGAGGAAGAGATAATAGTCCTGAGGCAGGCACTGCCGTTTTTGGAATTAAGAGCAAACAAGACCAGACAAAAACCATATAAAATTACCTCTGTTTGTGCTTTTGGTTCTCCAGCTTTGGCCCTCTCAAGCAGTTCTTCAAAGAGCACTTCAGGTTCATCCTTCATACCCTCTATAAATTAGATAAAGAAAAATTTTTACAAGAAATAGTTTAAAGTACTTTAAAAATCATTGTTGTATGATTGGTTCAAGAATTAAATTATCATAACCAAAAAATCCAACACAAGGGTCTTGCAAGAACAGTGTAAATTAACATAGTACAATACTGACTCTCCATCTCAGTATTGTACTACAGCATATTTACCCTTGTTATTTGGTACATGCCACAGTTTACAATTTCTCATTTACTTCCACAAAATTCATTTATCAATGGAATATTCATTACAACAAATATGAGCATATGTGGAATATGTAATCTGGATCAGCTTTTGTACTATTACTATTCTTTTCTTGATATCACTTCAGTCTTTCACCTGTCAGTCTCTCCATTTAGCACTGGAATATTTTCTATAATTTTGAAAAATTAATCAGCCTTTGAAACAGTGTATTTGAAAGCTCAGTCCCTCAGTCTCTGGAGCTTACAAAAACCAACAACAATTACATTTGGGTTTTTTTTAATTTTGCTCCACACTCCACCTTTTATTTTTCTTTTTTCACAGCTACTGAACACATACAGACTTAACTGGTTTTCTTCAAAAGCATCATACTGCTCCACCAGTCAATCATAAAGAAAAACTGGAGAGCTGTATCTGATATCCAGTGTTTGTAAACAACCTCATGCTGCATGTTATATGATGAATAAAGAATTAGTTAACAGCAAAGCTGATGAAGGTCAAGACTGCTACTCTTTTATAAGATGACTTCTCATAAATTAGTTTGGAAAAATTTTAAATAGAAAAATCAGTGCAACTTTTATGTTTTAAGTTGGGTAAGAATGGACAACTGACCACTGACTTAGAGTTACAGCTTTACTAACCAACCAACCTAAAATTATACCTAGAAAGGTAGGCCCAAATTCTATACTAAACACCAAAGTCTGAGCCCTATTGACCATATTACCACACAAACACCCCAAGGGACACTCTGGAGCTACATCCTGAGGGCAGTGGCAGCATGAAAAATGTGCTTGGGAAGCAATTTCCAGATGTAGGAAACTTTCAGGCACCCACTCCAAGTTACAGTCCCTGCCTGACTGGCAGCAGCAATGCCAGAAGCTGCTCAGCAGCCCTGCCAGCTGAGAGGCCAGGCAGTATCAGCTCCTCTTCAGAAGATGGAAGGAAGGAAGAAATAAATCCCGTTCCACATGATCTCCTGAAGAACAGGGTTACTGCACTGCTTAACATCCCTGGTACCGGGACCATTTTCAAAGAAGAACAGGCTACAAGCCAACACTTTCACTAAAATGGATACATTTAACAAGAGCAAACCATGAAATAAGATTTCTTCTTCACCATGTCAGAGTTTTGTCTGCCAAGTTCCACTTGGAAAAGTTCTAATGCCAGATAGTAACATGCTGCCTGGCTAAACAAGGCATATAATAAAAAATAATTTTCATTTAGTACTTGGTCTTTTCAAAAAGCTGTAAAAATATTATTATAAAATAGGCCAACAGCATCCTAGCAAAATTAACTACTTAATCTCCTTGCCCTGATATATAACCAACATAATTTGAACTCTAAACAAGTCAGAAGCTTGTTTTCAGATGGCACCATTAACACCAGCAAACATCATTCAGGGGCTCTCTTCTAACAATAAACAGGAAGTTACAGGAAAGAGCATATTTTTTTGAATGAAGGGAAATATTTACCTACCTACCCCACTCAAATGAAACAAGCTGGGTAAGGCAGTACTTTTCCTCCTGTGCTTTCAAATCCATTAAATCCTTTTGCATCAAATTTTTAGTACTAGCTGACTTAGGAATACCAATTTATTTTTCTGTTCAGGACTGTCTACAGTTAAGAACATCAAAATATTTCAGTGATACAATATAGGAGGCACCATCCATAAGTCAGTTCTAAATAATTAAGTGGAATTTACACACATAAGAAAAAAACAACAAACCACAGAAAACAGTTTGCTAAACTGATAAAAACCCTAATAAGCAAGGAAGTTCTCTGGCAGCTTTTATGGCAAAGTCTCTTCCTTTCTGTCCTGCTCCACTTGGCACATATAAGAGCATAGCAAAGCTTTGACCCTTTTTAGCTCTTCCTGCTCAGGAGAATGTATTAGGTAAGAAAAGGTACTTCAACAGAAAGCTGAAGAAATGAAATGGGAATGTTTTACAACACCAGGTTATAGTTACTTTATTGCAATTACACTGAAGATTAACAGTACATAATGGTATTTGCAAAGATGGGAGAAAAAGAAAAATTTAAAATGTGCAGCCTTATGGTAAACTACCTCCTCCAATGAGAAAATAAAAAGGTGTTATTTAAGTAAACTCGTTGAAATGTTTGTTATAACAGAGCTGACTTCCAGAAGAAAAAAACATTATTATTTGTTCGGGTATTTTCAACCTACTGCCCAATCCCTCCCACCTAGTTATCAATTCAATGTATTTGCTCATGTGATCTATCAATATAAATAACAGATTTGCAACTAAAAACATGCCTGTGGGTTATTCTGTAGTTGTAGGGTAAAGGTGTAAGAACAGGTTGTCGAGATCAAATTCAGAGTATCTTAGTATATACAGTTCTTGTAACCAGCAATATTTTTCCTTTGCTTAAAAAATAGCCAAGAGGATAATTAAACGGGTCAAGCATGAATGACTCTAGTTTCATGGCTGCCATTATCAATCTCATTTTTCAGAAGGTGTATCGGTCAGTTTCTGAAGGTAAAAGGTCCAAAACACAAAGTGTGTTTTAGAACAAGGATGGCTAACACATTCTTTCAATTCAGCTCAACACTGAACAAACAACTACACAGGAGTATATGCAGCCCCCATAACAATACCATAAGAAGTGATGACTGTAACTTATCACCTTTGTTCTTAAGCATGTTTTTAGTCAGAAAATGTCTTGATGTGTATTCCTCCCACGTAAGAGTATTGCAATGGAAATTCTGTCAGTGGAAGCTTTTATTTTCCAGCTCTGCTAAAAACTCATGCCTTTTTAATGTCAAATTTTACTCTGTCTTGAATATAAAAATTTCCAGAACACTCACAGGAACACTCATCTTGCAATACTTCATATGTATTTCATGACAATTAAAATAGACTTCACTAGCTGTTTTGTGTCAAGTGCTTTAATACAAGCCAATGAAGTCTATCAGTTATCCAAGGCTCACAGGCACTGCAGTCATTCAAATGAAAGCAGGCAAGAGAAAGCACAAAAGTTTAAGACAGCACATAGCATTCATAAAAGAAATCAAGACCAGGGGTCTAGAAGGGTGTTTAGTAGTTAATATTTGCTGTAGTTCCAACCCTGCCACCAAGAACCTCAGGACTGTAAAGCTTAGTTCATCATCAGGCTGCTCAATAATTCAGTTCCCAATACAGTTAATTTTACCTTCCCAGAGACAGATCATTGAACACAAATTAGTTAATGGATATTGTAACAATGACATTATTAATTAAATTTTAGTAGTTTTGTTTTTTTATTCTGTGTGATAAAGTCTTAGGTTTAAGATCTGAAATGAGACTGCCTACTTTAATTTTTCTCAGTTTCACTACAAAAAGACTGAAAAAATTTTTCATCTGCGAAGTAAGATGCAGATACAATTCTGACTTTGCTGCATTTATGTCATCATACTACAGAAAGCATTTAAATCTTGGAAAGCCTATAGAAATATCCATTTTTGCTATCCAGGCCTTTCTTTGAACAGGTAAAAGCTGTCTACAAAAAACCTATTTTATGAAAGCATTTATTAAAAAAGACTCACAACAATAAAACAGGTCATTACATAAAGACCTGTATGCATTTCAGTTACACAACATTCAGAAGACTAAGCTAAAACTGCCTGTTATTAAGTGATAGACTTCAATGGTACTGGCCAAACATGACTACACAGCAATTTCAGTTTTCCTAGTGAAAAGTATGTTTTACATCTCCAGGAGAAATACTCAGAATATAAAAGTCTAAACACAAGTCTTTATGTAGGGAGGTTGCAAACTGGCTTACTTTCTGAAGCTTTACACATTACTTGGCCCATTGGCCATATAAAGTAAGATTCCAGCTTTGTTGCTGGAATGTTTTTACTATTTTTGTTAGATT
Organism: Oenanthe melanoleuca; assembly: GCF_029582105.1. NCBI lineage: Eukaryota > Metazoa > Chordata > Aves > Passeriformes > Muscicapidae > Oenanthe > Oenanthe melanoleuca. The sequence continues at coordinate 58,142,704 of NC_079337.1, read as the reverse complement.
TTGATCAGAAATAGATGTTTAAAAAGGAAACATTTCAGTTTTTTAAATACTTTGCTGGGCTGCAATTATTGTTCCTTACAATAAGAAAATTCAGAAATTTCAGAAATTTAGCCATTAAATTGACAAAAAGGCAGTCAATCCACAGTAGGGGATTAGTCCAAGTGAGATTTTAAGATACCAATGCTTAAAATTTTAAATCACAAAAGGAAGATGCCATTATAGGTTAAAAATTAAATAACATATCTAAACCTCATCTCTGGACTATATTGAAGACTAAAACCCAACTTTTCAACATTCATACAGGGTTTTGAAGAAAGAACTTATATAATCTAGGTAAGAAATTTGTTCAATGCAAAAGACTTTAAAGACAAATAAAGTAAACTGGGGTTGTCATAAGATTTCCTTCCCAGCACTCTAGTACAGATCAATAATAGATGCAATAGATTCCCAACTCTTTCAATACCCTTAACATACACAACTGAATCACATCATGTGAACACCACTGCAGTTGGTTGACTTGATGCAAAGTATCTGATCATACATTTAGCAGAAATGTTTTAGACAAACACTGCTTCAAAACCACGGCATTTTAAGTGACATTTTAAGTGCGGATGACACTTCCATTCTTGAATTCTGAAATTTTTAAAGGCATATAATAGTCCTTTCATGTAAAGGAAGATTTTTAAATGTATATATATGCACACAAACTGGATAATACACACACATCCATCACAGAGAACACCCTCAATTTTCTCAGTGCTCTTCTAAACATTAGGAATCACTGCCTTCCTTCAAAAAAATCTACTGAAGTTATTTCAGGCAGAAAGAATCAATAGAGTGCATGCTGAATAATAAAAGTGTTTGTAGATTTACTTTCCTACCAACACAAACACATTAAAGCTCTCAGCAGTGTGTTTACACTGCTCAAGGGAGTTTTAGCCCCCTGCCTGCTAATATCACCCCCTGGCCAGGTGCACACAGCTTTCTTCTTAGGTCACAGCTACTGCACCTCAATTCCAGATTAAGCAGGAGGTCAAAGACCATGAAGAGAGAATAACAAATCAAAAAATGAAAAAAAAAAAAAAAGGTATTTTAATGGGTTACAATTTCTTATGCCTTTTGAGCTTAAGATTTTATTTGTTCACACAGTTATTGGAGGCCAGTCCCATGACAGTCATGCTATCAGGCACAAATAATTATTTTAAACAAATAATTATTTTAAACAAGCACAAGCTGGGGACTTCTATGTGCTTTGAATGAAAAGGCCAAAACCTTATGAGAACAGGATAAAAGGAAAACTGAAAGCACCTTCTCAGAAAGCAACAATGAAGCACTCATACAAAATATGTAAGTTTAAAAGAAATTACAGGTTTTACAAGTGAATATTAAAGCTCATAGAAACTCTACTGAACAAAAGATTAATGCATTAAGCAACACCCACACTAAGAATATGAAGGAAATCTGTATTGCACACAAACTTTATATGATCATGAATTCATGCATTCATTTGGGCTCAAAAAAGAAGTGGCAGGAATGTGCAGTAGGAGGATAAAACCCATGTGCTGGGGAAAATAAAGGATTTGAGATGACAAGATACAAAACAAGATTTCTGGATTGGCCTTCTCATTTTATAGTATAGAAGTGACTGAAAACAGTCAGGAACAGCTAAGCATATGCACAACAAAATGGTATGTTCAGTCCTACCCAGTGGGAACACACCTCCACACACCCAGAAAAACATGCAACCATTTTCAGTATTGCAATGAGAAGATCTGACAGTTGACACAGGTGAAAATTTTATCAATGTGGCCCAGCAAAGTGAGCCAAGCAAAGGTAAATAGGCAGTCTTCCAAATGATGTTTCCTTAATCTTTTGTTTGAACATGACCAAGATACACGGACAAAAAACAGAGCAGCAAAAATGCCAGAAAGCAACAGTAAGACCTCAACTACATCCCAAAAACCTATAGTCAAAAACAGGATATGATTTTAAATACATGTAGTAAGTAACTTCATATGTTAAGTAATTCCTCCAACTAAGGACTGGGTAGGACAGGTGGATCCAGCTCATATTTACATCTCTAAAGGTAGGGAGGCAAGGCTTCTCACCTAAGTCTTCTAAACAAATTAGAATGCAGGTTACATGGAAAAGTGAGAGATTAAGAAACAGAATATTAAGATAAGAAAAACACAACTTTTATTCTCCCAGGGGAAAGATTATCAATTTAGACACACAGGGATATAAAATAAGGCCTAAGTAATTTAACACATATGTCAATGAAAGAAAAAAAGGCTAATGCCAAGACACCAAAATCTGTTGATGATTCTGTGTTATTCAGGAAAAAACAACAACAAACAACTCAAGCAAAACCAGCAGAAGGATTTAATGGCTAATTAAATGATAAAAGGCTAAATGAAATACAGCAAACCATGAAGGCATTTTATCACTGCACACACAGTGATAAGCTCTGAACTATTATCACTTAGCGTAACACCTTAGAGCTGTAACAGTGTTTTATGAAAAACACAGCTCAGTGCTAATAAGACACTATTATCAGAGCTTTCTAACCTGGGCAAGAAACTCAGGAGAATGAAATGAAGAAGGTAAATAGACTATTCAGTGTCTTTCCAAATCCAAAAATTAAAGGGCATGAACAGATTTAAAGTATTTGGCCAATGCCAAATATTTCTACGAGTTTAAAAAGGCTTTTCAAAAATGTCTAGGCTGCAAGTAACTAAAGAACATTCTGAATAAAGTGAAGTAAGGACAGCATTAGCACTGCATTTAGAAAAAGCCCCCTGGCTCTAACAGGTATGCTGTAAGTAACAGTGTAAACAATTCTCCTAAGAAAGGCAACAAGAATCTTGAACCTGAAAATGCCTGTCATCAATCTCCAGCATTAGCACTGAGTATTGACAGCAACTTCTGTGACCCTTCCTAAACTGGATCACACCCAGGTTAGTTCAGGTATAAGAAACAGCTGGATGGCATCCAGATAAAGAAAAACTGCACTTCATGTTTTCATTTGCTTTATTCCAAAAGCTTAAAGAAGTTTTAAAGAAGTCACAGGATGTCAGGCATCTCCCTCAGTGTCACATTATTAACTGACAAGAGTAATTGAGATATTTGATGGAGTAGTATGGAAGATTTCATCCCCAGGCATTTCCACCAGCTAAATTACTGGGGTGGGAGCAGGGAGTGAAGAACGTCTTCTTTGAGATTAGATCTTCTCCCACATATGAACAAATTCTCTAAATACCATGAAGAGCACTGATGTTCAGTTCAGTGACTGAATTTTGTCAAAATGCACAGCACTATATGCACTTGGAGCTTCAGGCATACATCACTTTACTGCTTTAGCAAGAAGGCTTTACTGTAATTGAATCTGAAAGGGAGTACTGTCTAAATTACAAGGAAAATTACTTGCTTCTACTGTGAGAGGATACTAGTATGAATAAACTATGTTCACTGCTATAATCCACTCCTCCCACCATGCTCCACAAGGTAAGATGAACAAATGAATGTGGAGGTGGAGACTGACATGGCACAGAAAAAACAGATATAGAATTACTTGTACTTGAAAAAGCTTCTTCTATGACTTCTGTTATGACAGACTGGAAGCTGGATTTTTACTTAATCTTTTTTTTATGTCTAGGAATTTCCATAAAAATATGCCTCTGAAATGCAAAGTGCAAAGTTTATCCCACTCTTAGTATTAATAAAAGTGGCTAAGTAGTACTTCCAGATAGGTTCTAACTGTTCTACAATTAAGTTTAGAATCACAAATGCAGTCTTTGCCAATAGTTTCATTAGAGAAAAAATTAAAATGCAGCTATATAACCCAGCATTGGATTAGACAGAAAAAGAAATACCCAGTAAAAAGTCAAAAACATGCTAAGAATTCTGTGCCAAAAGAATTTAGGGTGGTGCACCAAAGGACCTTAACCATTACTGTAAGTATTTACAAAGACAAACAGCTTGCTGGAAGCCAGTCAGTTTTTAATACTAATTTTTCATCTTCAGTTTGCATTCAACAATGCTGAAGTGTGCTCTGTTCCCTAGATTTCAATGCCTTTGGTAGAAATAACCCAGAATGAACTACAAGAAAATGCACCATTCTTATAAAACGAGCATTCATCTGCTGAAGATAACCCACCTGCATTTACAGGCTCTGTATTCACAGGCTACTTGGAGGCACTAGCATCTTTCAGCTCTGCATGACTGAATGGGATTTTCAGACCACTGAAAGGGAATCCTTCTCCTATAGCTCAGTTTTCATCAGTCTTCTTCTCTATATAGTACAGTCAGAAAATGTTATAGCATCTCATGAAGCCAGCAGAGGTCTTACTACACTGTTCAAAACTATGACAGGATTGTATTGTAATCATCTGGTCTAACTGTGGTACTTAAAAAAAAACCAGAAAGCAAAAAACAACCAAAACCCAAACCCTAAATCATGACTGAACCATCAGAAAAACACCCTGTTGTAAACATGAAACAGTTAATTTATGTTAGAAGAGTGAATGAACTTGCTTTAACAATTTTCATAAATTAAATATACTAGCTATGGGAAATCCTTCTTGTGGAAAATTTTCAGTAATAGCTCATTTGCTAGTATGAAGGAAACTTTATAATATGGGATAGGAAGCAGGCAACAGGAATGCATGCACATACAAAGTAAATAACTGAAGTCTATTTGTCAAGCAATGAATAATCAAGAAAAAGCAGGAAAATGAAAGCTTACAGGTGTGCCCACCCATGGATATCAACCAGAACAGGCAGAGCAACTCATTTTGTGCAGAATCTGCCTAGAAGATATTTCTTTTGGAGTCACGTCCTATATAATACGTCCAGTTCCTTCTGGAAGTGCATGGTGGTAATTCTGATAGTGTTACACTGGATTTTATACAGGAAAAGTTATTTCTGTAAGCACAAGCCTGGTAAGTTAATAAAAAAAAAAATCAAACAAATTCAATAATTTCAGGGAACAGCATACAGATTTTTATTGCAGATTTTATTTTCACTACGAGAAAAGCTTTTTAGAATCTCAGACACTCTTAGGAGTAAAGACATACACTATTAATGCAAAATAAAAACAATTTCTTTTGTTAGAGATGTGTAGATGTGCAAACTCATCTCCTAAGTGAAAGATGTCACATCTCTTTCACTCATCCAAATGTAGAATAGAAACTTTTTAAAAAGTTGATCTGTACATTTTATAACAATAAATACAGGTTCTAACAGCTTTTTTGTGTCACTGAATTGTTCTGTTGAGTTTTCAGTGCACAGGAGAGCCAGCCTGAGTCTCTAGAGAAACCCTCCTACTGACTTTCCACAAGTTCCAAAAGCTCAGTGGTATTGTGTGCAGTAACTATGTAGGAGTAAAGTTCCTGGAAAGACTGACATTCCACTTAAGAGCTGGTATCAAGTGTCACATCAGAAACATGATTTGTACATATCAAATATAATGACACAGAGGAATGACTGAAGGAGGAGAAGAAATACTTTGCTCAACAAACATCAAAATTTGAAAAAGGGTTTTATTAACTTTAGATGCTTAGATGCTCATCCATGAGTGCTGAATCCTTTCATCCATTCAGAAGCCTTTTGAATTCTTAACTGCATAGTTAGGGCTTGGTACAATTAAAAGTACATTGCATGTTTTGCTTTAATGCCTTTAACCTCCATAGTCAGACCTTATGATGGTCCTACTTGTCCCAAGAACAAATCAGAGTTCTTATACTACCATACTATGGCAGGCATTCTATTTTAAAAGGTGATAACAGCAATGGGAGAGAAGGGAATAACATTTGTTTACAGGGCTGTTCAAGTCTAGGACTCAACTCTACTTTCTCCAGGAGGACCAATGCTTTTGTAGATATGGTAACAGTCCTAGTCACATCACAATTGCAAGTCATCAAATAGCATTATTCTGAAATGGGAACAACTTCTGCACCCCCACAAAATGAAAGTAAATTGTCAGGAAAGCAATGAAAAAAAAATCGAAGACTAAGAGTGATATTATAAACTATAAATTTTAAAAGTGGAGGAAAAACCATTCTTCAAATCTGTATTTTTCTAGCATAGTTATTACTGTACAATGATATTTTAAAGTCATTAAAATAATTTTACATGTAATAATGAGCCAGTCCTGCTCCTTTTTCTATGCAGGCATCTCTGATGGAATCCTTTATGGATGAGCTGGGATAAATCTAACATAAATCTGCAGTTCCAAAACCATAGAATTAAAAATAAATTTTTATTTTGTTCATTTCTTAGATGATGATCATCAATATTAACCCTTTCCATTAAAAAAAAAAAAAAAAAGAAAGAAAGGAGAAAGCAATGAAAAACAATGTAAGAAGTTAAGACCATAAAGCTCACCAAGACCACATATTTTGTGGGTGCCGATGGAAAGTTATCATAACAACCTGCACAATGCACATGGAATTTCAGCAATTCTGCACTTTGGGCACTTCACCACATTGACACTCCAGCAGTTCATTCGCTGTCAAAAGAGAGGGGCCCTTAAAAAAGGAATATTCCAACTTTTTTAGCAAATCCACAAGAAGGCTTAAGAAAGCACTTCTAATAATTAACTTTTCCAAGGATTAGCTTTACTTCCCATTTTACTGTTGTTGCCAGCCTCACCTTCCAACTTTCACAGTGAAGTGGGGCGGCTGCTGCTGCTGCAAGGGGGCCTCCAGCAACACAACAGCTCCAAGTCTCTCCTTGATTACTGTCCTGGAACAGGGATTTGTTTGCACATGTGTGTTTGTGGAACACACATACTGGATCTTTTCTGAAGGAAAGTGAATTGAAAGATTCCAACCATTAGATTAAATTTTTAAATTTGCACCAAAGGAATGTCAATTCCTTTGCACCTAAGAATTTCTAGGGCACTCCCATTTCATTACATAATTCACTAATATAAGTATAGCTCTTGCCTTTCTATCCTCCTTTCTTCCAACACCCTGGGACTATGCTAGAAATTTTGTCATCATAAACAGATTAGGAAACTGATCTACCTGTAAAATAATGAATGAAGACTGAGCTAGGGCACCTTCCATACTCTGGTTCATCGTGTGAATGTAAAAAATTTATAGCAGTAATAGTATCTATGTAATCAGCCAAAAAACCCATTTATATATTTCAAATGGTGGAAGAGGTAAAGATGGAGAATGTTTCCTCAAATAAATGGGTGTTCAGTCCTCCTCCCATAAAGGATATACCAGCATGTTACTGACAATAGAAGCAGACATGAAAAAGCCCATTTCCATTGTTCTGCACCAACAATGATGATGTCCCAAAATTTTATCAGAAAATACAGTCATTAACTTTTGTTTGGATAGAATACTTTCTCTCCCACAGCAATGCCTGGCAAATGAGCTTTCTAGAAGCCTGAGTATTTAAAGGTAAAGTTTGAAGGCAATAACAAACTGACAGATAAATTGTTAAGTAATTAATATGTCAAGGCATAATCTTCCCCTTCAAATAATCAAAGGTTTTTCTGAGATTTCTTCAAGCTTTGCACAAACATTTCATTTTGCCTCAAAAGTTAGTCTGTAATAGCAAACTGCCAAAAAATAAAGACACAGAAGTGTTAAAATAGAGCTTTGAAGCAAAGGTTCTTTGTAACCTTAAGTGGAAGATAGTAACACTTGGAAAATATTTATAAATTAGAAAGGTTCCCTATTTGTTAGATATCATTTATCAATGCCTTGGAGACACACTTTTGTAAATTCTTGCAATGTACTGTAAACTGTTTAAAAGATTTTTTTTTTTTTGCTATTTATAAATTTGAAGCCAGTCAATTAATAATTCTCTTCCTAGAGGTGCAAAAAACTTTCATAAACTAAGTACACACAGAACTCTGTACATCTACAAACAAAATGTAAGAATTGATTTCTGGCTTCAAAGCTCTCTTCAAAGCTCTCTGTACAATCACCTTTCCATGTGTTTTCAATTCTAGAACAAGAGATTACAGCAAAACCATGGACAAAAAACCCCAGCTAGTTCCTTAAACAAACCAACATTTCTTCAAGCACTGAAACTTAGCTTTGCAATTTCTCATTTCCAACCTTATTGGCTAGCAAATGTATATGAATAATGTAATAAACCAGTAATCTGTTTCATGCACATATGAAAAATTACCATCTTCTCTCCAGTTTCTCTAGCATCCTAGCATGATTTCTTTTAACTGCTGACTGGCAGAAAGTCAATTTTTAAGAAAGACACTTTACATGCTTGAACAAAGTTAAGCATTACAAGAAATGGTAACTCTTCCAGATAACGTGCAGCATAATGAAGATTCACTTGGGGTGAGAGTCATCTGGTTCAAGTTATCACTGTGGCTGAATTGAAGCAGTAATTTGAATCCAGATATCACAGTCGAGTATCTGATCACCACTGTATTGTGAAAAGTTTCTCTCAATTCTGCTTACCTTTCGTCTGAATCAAAACATCTCCTGGGACACACAGATCTACTTTCTAACTCAGCAATACAGGGCACTTACCTTGACTGCAGACTCAGTCAAGTCTCAAAACACATTAATAGCAGTACTGCAGATACTCACATGCTAACTAAGTCACCATGGTGAAAGTGCTTTTTTCCCAGCTCTGCTCTGTGTGTAAGTAGAGGAAATGGTGTCTCTAGCAAGAATGATGTTTCTAAGCCTACTTGGAGAATTTGGTGTTGGGGAGCTCCAGAGCTCTCATCCAAGCTCAGTCTTTTGATGCTGTTTTAAGGCTGTACCTGAAGGAAAGTGACTCTACAGAGTGGATGAAACACAGAAAGGGGTATGTAGCACCTGGACCAGAAACTTAAGGGACCTGTGCACCTGAGTGCCATAAAGTGTCTTACGAGGTTAGAGGCTTAGTCTGCTTCAAAAGACTTCACTAGCAAGCAGACACTGGTATTGCCTGCTCTACAAGAGCTCTCCTGTAATTTGCTTACATGGATACTGATGACTCCATGGCTTTAAAATTTCAGGAGCGCTAAATAGTAGTGTATATGCTTTGCTCACTAATAAGCTCCCTGTCCATGAACATCCTTGAAAGAGTAACCATTTTTTTTCTAATTCATTTTTAAGCATGAAAGCTGACGTACTGATATTCCTACTCCATTCTTACATACGTAATAAATGGAAAACCAAAACCACACAAAAGCAGAATCCAAGAGTTTTAGGTAGAAATAGGAATGCCCTCCTTTTCTTTTTCAACACAACAAAACCTGTATCTACAAATTGTCCTAATGACTGAATATTTTTTTCATTAAATCCAGACTCGATTTGCTCAATAAATTCTCAAAGCACTGTTACCTCGCATTGTGAAAAAAATCGTTCAAGGAATAACATAAACACTACCTAATGATACATCAGCAGAACAGAGACTGAAAAATTGCTAAGAAAAAAAAAAGGCAGTGTAAGAATTTGATCCAAAGGAAGTACCTGTGCCACTGAGGATATGTTTTGGTTTAAGTGCTTTACTGAGTCAGAGCCAAGGCATTCATTAATTTGCTGGATTACAAGATATGGATAATGCTGCAGAAAGAAAAGATGTGATGTATGCTTCCAGGAAACAAATTACTTAACCTTCACTTTGATGCTATAGCCTTAAACACAGTGCATATTAACACAAACTGGAAGAAAAAGCGCAGATCAGAAATACAGATATGGTGTCAAGAATATTACATGAATTAGTAAAATAGTTGAGGTTAGAAAGGATTGCTGAAGTCACCTGTTCCAACCCCTCTGCTCATGCAGGTCCACCTAAGTTGGCTGCCCAGGACCATGTCCACATATTTTTTGAGTATCTCAAAGGATGCACACTCCATCCTCTCTGGACAACCTGTGCCAGTGCTCAGTCACCCCCACAAGAAAAACAGAAAAAGTGTTTACCGATGGTCAAAGGGAACCTCCTGTTTGTGCCAGCTGCCTCTGGTCCTTCGGTTGGGGACTACTGGGAAGATCATGGCTCCATCCTTTTTGCACCCTACCTCCAGCTGTTTATGCACATTGATAGATCCCCTCTGAGCTTTCTCTCCCCCAGGCTGAACAGTCCCAGCTCTCTCAGATGTCTCCCAGAGGAGAGATGCTGCAGCTCATTCATCATCTCTGCAGCCCTTTGCTGAACTCTCTCCATGCCTCTCATGTACTGGGTAGTCCAGAACTGGATGAAGCACTCCAGTGCTGACTGGAGGGGAAGGATCTTTTTCCACCTGTTGGGCAATGTTTCAACTATTGCAGCCCAGGATACCAGTGACCTTCTTTAGGGGAAGGGAACATGGGGGTGTGGTAGATTGTCCTGAGCTGAAACTGCCTTTCCACATAATTGAGACACACACAATACATCTCCCCTTCTCAAAGAGAAACCATAGCTGATTTATTAAAAAATATACAAACTTAAATTTGTAATAGTAATTTAAACTTGAACAAGATATTTAAGTCATCATTAAATTGGAGTGTTCTGTGTATTTAGTAAGATGTGACACCCTTTCTGTATATCAGTGTGCTAGTCTTTTCTGTCCTCTTCTCCATCACTATGAGTTAGTCATGATGATAGTGACTATTGAAAATTACCTGACTTCTTAATCTTCCAAGAAAGAAGTCAGGGCAGCCCTTCCCAGAACATCTGGTCTGGAGCATATTTCCTTTCATACAACCAAATCACTGCATGCCCTGGCTGAGACTCCAAACCCTTCACTTTTCCTAGACCTACGAGAAACTTGAACATTATTTATTGGTAAGGGCTCTAGTGATTCCAAGGAACGCCTTCTCTGTCAGTTCAAATATTTTAAGAATTTCTGAAGTGCTAATTTTCTGTTTGATGTATCACTTTCTTTTGTATATGTTTTCATATGTACATCTTCGAATTTGTATCTTTATTTGCACTTCTTTCTAAAGCCCTACTAAAATGCCCATTTCAAGTTTTAATGACCAGCACTTCCTTTCTTTTAATAAAGTTTTCAGTTCTAGAAACTGCTAGCACTATGACAAACAGCATAATTCTAAAACAGCCATATAAGAAAATACTGTATTATGTGTTTTTGAAGACATTTTCTATCTAAATCCACTAAAACCTTGGCTGTTAGAGACTCCAGCAAGATACTATGGCAATGGTTGCTCATTCTGCTGCATTAAATACTTGAATATATTAAGAAGGGCATGGGAAGGGCAATGACAGTGGCACCAGGCACTTATATTTTTAATGGGAAGAGATTTAAAGCAGTCAGGAATGAGTCACAGCTGAAAAGGAGAAATACATCAATGCTCAAAAGCCCTTTTTTATAGGAGCACAAATAAGCAGCATCTCTAATACAGTGCTGCATAGGTAGTGATCATCAGCAAATACACAGGACTGTAAATGGAACTAAGATAAAAATCAGTGCAATTTTAGAAATACAACATTTGTGTAGACTAAGAAAATCTCCAAATTAGCTAGAACAGAATAGCTAACAGAACCTGTGTCCAAAACAGCACTAAATAGCTTGTGCTGATTTCCAGAACCTTGTATGAATGTGGGCACCAACAACAGAAACCTATGTATTGCTTTTTCAAATCACAGAGTAACTAAGCCCAAGATAACTTCATACCATATTCCTATTATAGTTACTATTCTTTCCCTGTTGAAGCATACTAAGAAACTGGAAAATGAAGAAAGAAAACATATCTGTTAGCACTGACTCTAAATTAGCGATCATGTAGGTAATGTTAGAAATGTCAAATATCCATAATCTCTCAAATCTTTTACAGGTGGGCTAGATGACAAAATTGGTAATGAACACTGAGGCATGATAGAAATTCAGGTATCAAAAAAAAAAATTCTCCTTCATTGGGAACAGGGAACCCAGAAGGTTCCAACAGTCAATTTTGAATTAGATGCAAAAAATAGATTTGCTGACACAGGCATAATAAGGGCCTGAACTACATGCAGAGCTCAGTTGCATCTGCTATGTGCCACACAGTCACACATTTAATAATTTTGAAACTCTTGGATATCCTTATTACCTTCAATAAAGAGACTCATATTTGTGAATATAAAGGCAGATACATAAGCAGTTTCACAATCAAAAGTCCAATTTTAAATAAAGTTAAAGAGCAATGGATTTGCTAGACCTTGAGCACAAGAGCAACTCACACAAGTGTTAGATTATAAACTGAATTGAAACTGGAACTCAGCAGGTGAATACAGGAGCCAGATATTTTTTGTTCTACATTTCACACAGACTTTTCTCTCGTGCCATTGGTTTCCACAATCTTTGAAACTCAATGGTTTCACAGCAAGTGGGGGAAAAGAACCCCTTCATTCTGCCTTTCATGGTGTATGACCATAAATCCAAATTCTTATCTTACTGCTAATATTAACTTCAATTTTGGCTTCATGTAACAGCTTATTATTCCCTAAGTCTACATTACAGTATTATCTTATGCATTTACATTAGCATTCATATTAAAGCTATAGTTATAGCATGTGTTCAAGCCAAATAAAGAAATTAAATTGAAACATTACTATGCTAAATTTCATTAAATCTCCCTGCCAATTTTTCAACTAAAGTTCCTTCCTATTGCTTTGTACAAACCTGAAAAATTAGATAGGAAAACTCAAAAATATGCACAAAGGAAGCTGAAGTAGAAAAGACTCTTCCACAACAACAGGTTAAAAGAAATTGGAGAAATTTATTTTCCTACTTTACAGTGTCTTTAGACAGAGTTTTGAATACATATACACACAATAATCTCCCAATGTTTAACATAAGCTGATTTTGCATGAGAATTCTTTCATACTTACCCTTTTTTTCTGTTTTCTCCCTGCTACGGGAGTAGCCAGGAACTGAAGAAGCTGCAGAATCTCCTGAAGATGTTCTAGGTCTCTGACTGTTCTCACTATGGTCCACAGGAGCAGCATTTAGCTGGGACCTTCCAAGATGCTGCTGGGGGTGAGAGGGGCTTGAGTTGGGACCAGGGTCTGAATTCATTTTAGCTGCCAAAGAAGGAAATAATGAGTAATTATCAGAAAGCAGGGTTACAATGTAAAACTGAATAAAAATTTGAAATCTGAATGTATTGGGATAATTAGGTAAACAAAAAAACAAGAAAATGGCAGGAAGGCTGATAGCATCTTTTAAGATTCATTTATACATTCTTCAGTAATTGCAAGCATGAGCAGCGATAGCTGAGTCTGACCATATACACAGTATTGTGCCAGAACAGTGATTGCTTTTTTCCTAAATAATAATAACTGGGTTTCAAGTGTAAACAAATGCTAAAACTAATAATCAATCCTGTAAATGCTGCATATAAACTTCTTCTTTGAATTTAATGTTCTGCTTATACATGCTAAAAACAAAGACTAACCCCTAACTTTTTATGGGCAAGTCTACAATAATAGAAAAATTAATTTCGTATCAAAGGCCTGGTTAACTGTCATCACCTAATCAGGAGACAGAGAAAGACAATAATGGAAAGAAGGCAAAGGAGGAGATGTAGAACTCTGCATGGGAAATCAGACGAGGAACACCACCAAGGAAGCTGCTTGCAGACATTACCAACTTAAATGCCCATGATTCAAAATAAGCTTACTTTAAATACCTTTATGTGCCATTTTTAAAAAAAATAAATTATTCATACATGGCAGGGAGGCAAAGGCCTTACATGACAGGACCTTTTAACTATGAGCCCTCTCAAAAATAAGAGGGGATCTCTGCTCTGCAGCAACAAGTTCTCTAAATAAGTAAACTTGTGCAAGAATGCCTATGGAAAGTTTAGCTTTCACAAGACAAAAGTAGCAAGGTATGCATATACTACCACAGCATAACACATAGTAACTCCTGCTGCTTGAGAACAACTCCCATGAGCTAAGCAATTCACAAGGAGCATTGTAGAGTATTTCAGGCAATAAACAATATTTTTAAATTCTGTATAAATACAGAATTAATTCAGAACACCGACCTAAAGATGTCCTCATAAAGATGAAATTATAGCCAAAACCACAGACACCACTTAACCAACTTTTTCCACTCAAAGGACGCTAAAATCACAACAGGGTGCTAAGAGGACTAGCAATGTTACCACTTTCAAATATACTACTTGTAATTTGACAACTTGGCTGCCAAAATTAAACTTCCCTAAACCAGAAAATATTTCACTGATACAAGTAAATGCGTTTCTGTATTATGTTTCTACATCAAGTTATAAATAAACCAACAGAGTTCAGTTCAACCTTCAAACACTCCTCGGAAAACACAGAGATTAAAATACCTTCCCGGTAAACCAGCATGAGTATTTTTAACCATCATACAATCACAAAAGTGACCGTGCCTCCAGCTGGAGCTTGACCTTAGCGCTGTGTAAGCGGGACGGGGCCGCGCCCGCGGGGGATGCGCGGCACGGCCGGGTCCGCTCCTTCCGAGCGGGCAGCGCCGGCAACGCTCCGCACAGCCGCGAGAGGAGCCCAGCTGGCAAAAACATTCCCGTCCCAAAAGTCACTCTGCGCTTGTCCCACAAAGGACACCACCAACTTTTCCGCCAGGCTGTGCACAGGCCGGCGGGCGGTGACTCCGCACCTACCGCCGCCGGCCGCTCCCAGCGGGCAGCCCCGAGCTCGCTCGGCCCCGCTCCCCGCGGGTCCGGCAGCGCCCGAGCGGCCCGGCCTCTCCGCAAGGCCAGGGAGCCACGGGCCCGGCGGCTCGGGCCGTCCCGCGCGGGGTCCCGCCCCAGACGCTCACCGAGCCGGCCGGGCGAAGGCAGCACCGCGCAGCCCCGATGACGAATCTCCCCGCGGCTCCGGAGGCGCCGCACGCCGAGTGGGGCTCCGCCGGCGGCCCGCAGCCCTGGGGGGCGGCGCTGCCCCGCCCATCGGCCCCCTCCCCTTCCCTCCCGCTCCTCCCGCCGCCACTCACCGCCCTCCGCTCTCGGGGAGGGCCCGGCGGGGCCCGCCGGGGCCGGAGGCGGTGGCGATCACGCAGGGCCGGCCGGCGGGGCGGAGGGCAGGGCAGCAGTGCTGGGGCTGCAGTGGCAGCGGGCGGGGGTGGCCGCCCGCCCGTGGGGCCGAGGGGGGCAGGACGGGGGAGGGCGTGGGCAGCTGTAAAATGGCGGCGGCGGGCGAGGCGGGTCCGGGTCTGGGTCTGGGTCTGGGTCTGGGGTTCGGGTGCTTGTCCAGCCCACAGGGTCGGTGCGAGGGAGTCCCAGTGCTGCCCGCATCCTCCCCCCCTAGCGCGGGGTTTATCGCTACAGGAGCGAAGGCAATGGGGAAAAGGGCGGTAACCCAGAACTGATTTTTTCTTAGTGCCCTCTAAGTTACTGCTCGTACATCTACTAGCATTTCTGCCACTGCAGTGGAAGGCTTCTGGGCAGGAAGCGAACTGTAAACTTAAATGTAAGTATTGTTTTGATGGTGAGCTTAATACTTTTTAGAAATAATTTTTATTTTCGAGCTCTTTAAATAAGTCAAGGTCCCTATACGGTACTTTGAATAGCTTCTAATTAAAACCTCAATCAAACAAACAAGCTACAAATTCAAAGTAGGAGATTAAATTTAAACTTCAGTCATTCATAGAATTCGTTGATTTTCACGAGTTCCAAGTTTGCAGGACATCATGGGGAGCTTTCATTTTTTTAAGTATCAGTTAAGTTTTGGTCACCACCTGTATGAGTTTTTTTAATCCCCACACAAAAATGTGGTGCCCCGTGTCATTTCCTTGCCTTGGAAGGCATAATTTATTTTTTTTTTTCTTTTTTAAGCAGAACAAAACTATGCAAACATGGCTAAGCTTCTGTTTGCTTCAAAATAAATTTGATTAAAAACACATTTAAGAAGATCACTTGTAGTCTGAGTGTAATGTGGTTCCATCAGGAATATTCAATGCCAGCCATGTGTTACCTGTTTTTTTCTCAGACTGACAGTATGACTTAACTGGTATGACAGAGTTCTGCAATCTGCTCCCCCTGCCATGTACATTTCCTTCAAGATATTATTTTATACAATTGGTTTGATATTGAGTGGGTGTGCTTAACGGACATAACATGCTTAGGGAACAGGTGGAAATGAGGGTGGTAGCTGGAAAAGTAACTAAAAAGGAAGTGTAAAATAAAGCCTCCCCTGCTGCTTTCCAGCACAGGCAGAGTCACACATGGCAGAAGCCATTCCAGAGGAGCTCAGTTCAAGGGTAAAATTGTGACACTGGCTACTAACCCTCACAACAGCAAGGCTTGATGCAAAATATTCTTTGGCTGCTTATGTCTGATCCTACACTGAAGATGCACATCAGTACCATTGCTGAATTTGATCAGGTCCTTAGTTAAGGCCAACTAAACCTTTGCAGTAAATGAATTGTCATGCACACCTTATGTACTCACATGTGTTATATAAATACTGATAACATTAGTGAGAGTAAGCCAAACTCAGACATGATGACAACTTCCATTATCAGTTCCACTGATTTCACTTTGGCATTACTTTATGACAAATTATGAATTCCCTTCTGTCACAGTTGCAAATTGTTAGAGCTACAGAGAAGAAGCATGGAAGTACTGCAATAACATGGCACAGCACCTATTTGAATTTCAGTTATGACTCATGGCAGCAGTAGAATGAATGGGTGAGGTTGGAAGGGACATCCTGAGGTCAGCTGCTCTTCCCTCCTGCTCATGCAGGGCCACCTAGGGCTGGTTGTCCAGGTCTGTGTCCAGGTGCTTTTAAGAGTATCTCTAAGGACAAAGACTTCATCACTTTCTTGGGCAACCTGTGCCACTGCTTAGAGGGAACCTCCTGTGTTCCAGTTTGTGTCTGCTGCCTCTGGTGTGATAACTAACTGGACACCACTGCAAAGAGCCTGGCTCAACCTGTTTGCTTTCTCCCTTCAGGTCTTTATGTACATTGACAGATCCCTCTGAGCCTTCTCTTCTCCAGGCTGAACAGGTGTTTTGATCAGGTTCTTACAACTTTTAGAATTAGATGCCTCTGCCTGAATTAAGGTGCAAATGTGACCATATGCCAAAGTCAGTAGTATAGATTTTATTTAACAGTAAATGAGATAGAGAAAAGAGAAAGAAATAGAAATAAAAAGGTGGGGGGAGAGAAAGATAATGACAGAGAAACCTGGCCTGTACAAACCTGGCCTCAGCAGATGAGCCTGTGAACCCAGCCAGGGATGATTTTTGGGACAGCTGCTGGGTTTGGCTATCTTGAGGATGCATTCTTCTCCCTTAGCCTTGTTTGCTTTTCCCTAAAACTCAGATGATTGAGCAATATTGTCACCTTATCTTAAGTTCCCTTAGGCGGCTTAACCCATAGTCCAAGGTTGCACTCAGGAGCCATATTCACTGTGGGGTGAGCTTCAGTGGTCACAGCTTCTTTATACAGCATTCCTGTGATGGCAAAAACCCCTTCATAATGATGTTTAAGCCATTAGCCACTACATTTCAGTCTCTGACAACAGGCCTAGCTCTTCTGGCTTTTCCTCAAAGGTGAGATGCTCCAGCCCATTCATCATTTTAGTGGCCTTCATTGAACTGACTCCAGTGCCTCTGTGCTCCTTGCATGGGGGAGTCCAGAACCAGGCACTGGTTTAACTGCATGAGGTTGCTGTCAGCTCAGATTAAAAAAACAAAAAACCTTGTGGCAACAAGAAGAAAATAAAAAAGCCATACTTTCTATATTAGAGAATAAATAATCCTTTTACAAGTATTTTGAAGGTTTATAGAGTGGTGTTGGACTTGAGTTGATTTCTGTAAACATTTTTTACTTGAGATGATGAAATGTAATAGAAATGGCTGTCTGAACACCTGAGGTGCAGTACTGAGATACAGGCTAGAATTACCTGCTTTTCAATTTAATCATCGAGTTCTAGAAATATATTTGGGATATATAATTATCTGAGCAACTCATATGTTGCCTCTGTTAAACTGCATGTAATATAAACTGACATTTTCACATTCTGTTGTGAAATTTGTATTTCTGTATCTAGGCATGTGTTTAGTATTGAAATGTTTAAGAAAAGTCTGTCTTCTAGAAAATTAATTTATAACAGCAAAAGATTATGCTAAGCAACATTTAAATACATTTTATTATTAAATCCCTTAACTCAAATTGATTTACCTATATTACTGCAATGAGGTCATGCTTACAGCATTGCTGGCATACAAGTAGCTTCTCATGAGTCCAGAGGAAAAACTAATCACACTTCCTAAAATGAAGAGAGAAAGCAGTGATCATCCAAGAAAACAGATATGCATGAAGTGTGATTTATTACAATGAATAGCCTTCAGCTCCATATGTTTTTCACAACACCTCTGAACATGAATTTCTTTAGTCCATAGTATACTCAGGAACAGATAGTTACTCTGGATGGTTTTGGAATATGTTAATCCTAGCAAAAACCTTGTCAGCAGTCCTCTCGAAAGAGCAAGAAGAGCTGAAAAATTCATAGAAAAATGTCATGTGCATCTTCAGTAGTTATGAAAGGAAGTACATTATGGAAATAAAAATGTCTGATTGATGCTAAGTAAAGTGTTCTGAAACCTGTCTCAAAAATAATCTTTTTTTCTTGCCACACCTTACCAATTAAAATAAGAGATGTTATTTCAAAATAATAGGTTTTGTTGTTTACACCCATTTTAACAATATAATTTGATTAAAAGCTGCAGCAACCCTCATGAGCATCTGGGTAATATTGCTTTATTAGACTAAAGACCATGAAAACAGATTTCTTTTCAATTTTATTTTTTTAAAGTAGCGTGTAATTTAAAGTGGGAGGTATTTTCTATCAGAAAGAGCACAATACTTCAAGCATACTAAGACAAGGGACACAGAATCGAGAGAATCAACAATTTGAGGTGAACAACTAAGATGTTAATGCCATTTGTATGGACATATAGTGGAAAGAATTAATAAAAGATGAGGATTGGAGGAAACAGAAGGAAAAACACAAGAAGTGGGCACAAAAAGCAGGTAAAAATAGGAACTGAGGAGTTTTGTGAAGATGATGAAGACTATTCTTTCCAGATCTGCATGTTAAATTTGCCTCTGTTACCTCAGGGTTGGAGTAGCTTCCACATAAGTACTGTTTTCATGCACTAAAGTATGTAGGGTAATGTGAGCATCATTTCCTGTCCACTGCTCTTTTAATCTCTCTTCATTCCACTGTCCTTGTGCCAAATACTCTGGGTGGCAGCACAAAAGTATTGTTCATCATCACTGCTTTATATAGAAAAGTTTTACTCTCATTCTCCCATCAGCTCACTCAGCCATGAGGAAAGGGTTAACATTTTCCTTTTCAAATGAATACCTACACTAAACAAACCATAGGTGACTTACTTGGCACCAGATGTTCAGTTTTGCACTTACTGCTCAGCCATCTTTTCTAATCATGGTCTGGCACTGTGAAAGAGAAAAAGTTTTTAAAACTGGGCCCAGGTACAACCATGTGCAGGTGAAACTGTGAAGGTCTATTGGGAGTTGGGTTGGATGCATTCCCTGGAACAGGAGAGGGGAGTGCACTCTTCTTCCAGTTCCTTGAATGTTCCAGATTTGTTCTATTCACAATTTCATTCTGAGACAGCTACTGATTTCATTCCTAATCCACAATACAACTAGGACTTAGCTTTATTCTGGAAGCAGCACCTGAATCACAGTTGTACTGTTCTGCTACAGACTAGAGAAAGCAGGGCAGTTTTCCTAGGGGGAAAGAATAGCACCTTAAATTTTATACGTGAAAAAACAGCAAAAACTATCAACAAAGTCTGGAACTCTTATAATGAATCAGTTTGGTCTTGCCAGAGATTAAATTGGGTCACAAATTGAATTGGAAATATTCAAGCACTAAGGATTTTTTGATAGGTATAACTTCTTCAACAGTTCATAAGTAGTTTGTCTGGAAATGAGGTTATATTAAGTACCATGGCCTCCCTCAAATAACATAATTAACATGGATGGGTTTGTGTCAACCTTTCAAATTGGAAGATATGCCACGAATTTTAGCCTGTAAATGGATCCATCAGTGTTGTTGCCTTTTCAAGCTTAATTTTTGCTCACAGTGACCTCTAGTGTGACTGGATGAGACGATGCCGTGGATCCAAAGCAGTGCACAAAGAACTTCATACGTGTTCATACTGTTACCAGGATCAGGGGACACGTGTGTGTGCCAGCTGTTTGACTGTATGACACACTGCATCAAGCATGCAAAACATGAGCAGGAGAGCATGAACCCAAAAACATTCCTTCAGCCATACCAAATAAAGAATTTAAAGAATTTTCATTCCTGTGCCATTTTGATCAGATTTTTGTTTAGCAAAAACTCCATGCATGGTTTGATACATTTCATAACAAGTTCAGGTAATTTTTAGCATTCCCAAGTGCAAGTGATTGCTTTTATTTTCTGAAGCCTTGCACTGGACTTTGTATGAAATATACAAATCAAAAGGCAATGATGCAACAATTTCTGTAAAAACTGCTGTAAAATGTACAGATCCTTAAAACCTTGACCCCACTATAGCTATGAATTAACTTCAGCAGTTAAGAGTTGACATCAATATATTATATATGTTTTCTTAAACCAAGTACATTGAAGTGACCATTTCCCTCCTCTCTTCTGCAGAACAATTTGTATGAATTAGGGGCAGGAAAAAAAGCTCTGAAACAGAGATTTTTCTGTTTGGTTTCTCCAAAATTGCAGGAGAAAAAAGTGGAGGATATAATTACAGAAAGTAATTTAGTAGGAAATATTGCATATTAATATGGTTGGCATTGTTAATTTTCAATTTGATAGTTAAAGAGAATTTAGAATTATTTAATTGCAGGAACAAGGGACTTCTGAATGACAAATCAGTGTGATTATGCAGAAGCTGATTTATTGTTTACCTTATACCCTGCTTATGTATTCTAAAACTACTATCCACGCAATCACACATATTTCAGTTAGTGCCTCTATCTTGTCCATGTTCTCTGCATGCACCTTGCAGGAAATATGATTGGTTACAGTTGAGTGCTTCACTGCCCACCTTTATCTTGGCTCTTCTAATCTTGGTATTCTGTTTTTCAGCTTCTTCTCTCCCAGTTCAGCACAATTTATGTTTCAGTAGCCTTGACGAATTCCAGAGTGTTAAAACAGCAGAAAAACAGCTAAAAATGGCTTGGCTCTGCACCTGGTATACACTATGGACTAAGCTATTCAAATGCATTGCTACATCTAATTAAATCCTTGACTATTAAGAATTAAATCTGTAAGTATATTCACACATTTCAGAAGGAAGTAATCTTGGGCTTACTTTGGACAAATAGAGATGACCATTCCTTTTTTGTCAAGTTCACATGGCTTGAAATGTAAACTGTCAATACTTTGCAAAAGACCCTGGAAGTTGTTTTTCTATAAACTACTTTCTGTTCCTCCTAGGATTCCACCTGCTACATGGCAGCAAACATGGACATATTGTTCTCCAACAACAAAACATTATATATGAATTGCTGACTGAAAAACTGCCTTGCTACATCTCAGTTTTAGGCATGTTTAATGTAAAAGAATTCTGTACTAGAGATTATGCAGAATTTAATTAAGGTTTCAAAAATGTGTAGAACTGTGACATTGAAAATTAAATTTCTGGTAGGAAATATATGCTATTACATCAGATCAAATTTTGTCATATTGTGACTTTGGGGATTTAGTCAGAAAACAGGACTATGGTAACCATTTCCTAACATTCCGTGTTCAGGTAAGGTGAATTCTCTGCACACCCATAAAACCCTAAAATGCCTTTAATGTTTCAGGAGGGACATTACAGATTATCTAGTTCCAATGCCCCTGCAATGGGTATGAATGCCACCCACGAGACCAGGTTGCCCATCACACTTGCCTTGTCCCATCACTATTGGCCTGTATAAAAAGTTTCTCTCCATGTTTTTTTTTTAAGCTCCCTTTGGATACTGCAAGGTGGTGCAAGGTCTACCCAGAGCCTTCTCCAGGCAGAACAACCCCAACTCTCAGCCTGTCTGCACTAGAGGTGCTCCAGCCTTCTTTGTGGCTTGCTCTGGACCTGCTCTAGCAGGTCCACACCCTTCTGGTTTTGGGGGCTGCAGAGCTGGACGTGACACTCAAGGTGGAGTCTCTCAAGGGCAGGGTAGAGAGGGCAGAAATCACCTCCCTCAGCCTGCTGGCTGTGACTCTTTTGATGCAGCCCAGGACAGGCTTGGCCTCCTGGGCTTCAAGTTCAAACTGCTGCAGCATGTCCAGCTTTTGGCCCACCAGAATCCCCAAGTCTTTCTCTGACAGGCTTCCTTCAGTGAACTCCTCTCCCAGTCTTGACTCATGGCAGGGATTGCCCTGACCCCAGTGCAGCACCTTGCACTTGGATTATTGAATGAATGATATTCTGGATCCACTTCTCAAGCTTGCCTAGGTCCCTCTGGATGGCATCCCCTCCTTGTGTTGTGTCAAGGAATAATTAAATGGAGAATTTCAGAATTATTATCTGCAAAGTTTACATTATTTATTGTCAGTTACATAAAATAATAAAGAGAAAGGGTTCAGTCAATTTTAAATGCTTATTTGAACCTCTTTCTTTGTCCATTAGACTATCTTCCCAAAACCTTTTAAATACAATTTTTCTGCTATATTTCTGCTATATTTCATATATAATATGAAAATTATATTTTTCTACTATATTCCACATCTAAAAGCTTGGTCAGATTTTATTTATACATGCCAGTAGTCCAGTTGTATTGATTGACATCAAAAGAACTGGAATTTAGTGCCTAATAGTGCCTTTACCTGGCATTAAAAGGAGTGTAGGGACAGATTGCAGCTCTTTAATAATGCTGGTTTTTCTTAGCAAATGCAATCTTCTAATAATACTCATGATGCCAGATGTAGCTAGACTGTATTGCAGGATGGTGTTGGCCAGTTTGAGGTATTTCAACATCTCAATCTTGGCTGCAATTAGTACGTGTTACACACAAGGCTCCCACCAGGTGGCAATAAAACCCTTCATTCTTTAAAGTATTTGCTATTATTTTAGATGGTAGAAACGTATGTTGTGTACTAATTAGACGGAAAAAATAGTAATTTCTGATAAGGTGATAAAATTTATTTTTCTGAACTCTCAATATACAAGTGCTTACAAAAATCTGGGAACAGACACAGCATGCTGGGCAATAGCCATTGTTGTGTTCTTAACAGCTATTTCAAGGTAAATACAAGTAATATAGTCCACTTGGTTCCTGAGAAAGTGAAATAATTTTGTCTTTTGATGAAACTGTAGAGAGCAGACAGTGTAAAATGCTGCTTTACTAGTGGGAGCTTAAACTTCACAGAAGTCTCACAATTTTAGTTCATATTTAGACTGATCAAATTCACATCTTCAGCTACAGAATAAATACTCTTTCTAGACTTAATCCAGGTGTATTTCTACAAGAGCTGTAGAGCTGCTATATGCCTATCCTGTATTCCTAATCTATTCTGTTTTTGAAGGAGAAGAACCCTGCACACATACATCCTTAGTTGACTGCCACTAGTGGTGAAGTGCCAGTAGCACAACCTGCATGAAGATGCACTGATTTGCCCCCTACTTTTCTTTGGTATTTTCTGGCATATAATTCTCGCCCCATTAATCCTAATTCCTTTAAAAAATCTCTTGACTCCTTATTTCTTAATGATAACTGATATTTTTCTGCTTTATGGATTTTACCTGCCCTTCTTCTAACACAGGCATGCCTGAAGGAATATGTCTCTGCATCCTCTCTGGACCCAAGCAGGCCTTAGTGTGATGAGAGGCACACTGACGCAACTTTGGCCTGAAATTTTACACACTTTCTGTGTGTTTCTTATACATATTTCATAAAAAGGAATATCAGGATATTTTCAATATATGACAAAATCTGCAGTTCCCTGTTTTTCCCCACAAACTTTTCAGCAGATGCCATTATATTTGGTATTGAATTCTGAATTCTTAAGTACATTTCACTAAAGGAGATAAGTTTTCTGAATAGAGATTGTTTTCTGAATGGAATTAGAATTTATCAACACAGCTTAAAACAAACAAATTATGACATTTCTCACTACTCACAATTGTCTTCAGTCAGTCTCCTGCTGACTTTGCTTACAGCAAAGGAAACTTTTGAAAAAAAAATCACTTTATAATTACAAAAACTGGAGGAGATTCAAACCCATTTCTCTATTACTTTTCTCCATATACTAACTCAGGATCCACTTTATTGTAATTGATCAAGGAAAGACTAAATAAAATTACTCCTGATATTCAAAGACAATCTGTTACAGTTCTTCACTTATTTTATCATTACAATGATTCAAATAGATTGGGAAAAAATACCCCAAACCACCCAAAAATTGAACAGAGTATGTTACATTATATAGAGCCAATCTATGATCTAGGATAGGTGAATAACAGGATGGATCAAGAAGCCAAAGAAGGATGAAAAATAACTGGCTGTGTATTAGTACATGGGGGATTACAGTAGATTAAAAAATGATAAATCAGGAACGTCATTCTATTTCAGATAAAAGCAAGTGCCATGGTGGCATGCAAGGCATACAGAAGGTAATCCTTTCACTAGTCAGGATTGTAAAGCCACAGCTGCCACACTTCAAAATCCAGGTCCACACTTTGGAAAGAGGGAAATCACATGGATAAAGTCTAGTGGAGAGAAGTGAGTCAAAAACCTAGATGGAATTTAGGAAAAAAGGTGGAAAAATTAGTCTTTGAGCCTTGGCAAAGAAGACACTTCAAAATACGCAAAATATTTTGCAAAGAGAATGTTTTTACTACTCAAAGGGGTTAGAACAGGAAATAATAACTTGCAGCATACGAGATTTAGATTAAAGATTAAAACTTTACAAGAACATTGTAGCAGGCCATCTGTGCAACCATCATCAGGATTTTTTAAGAGGAGGTACTACAAACTGCTATAAGGGATATCCAGCTATTAGGAATAATGCTTCAGAGAACAAGATAGTTCAGATAATGTATCAACATTTCATCCAACTCTGGGATTTTCATTAACATTTCTTTGTTCTTCAGATTACGAGACTTTGTGAATCACTCTTCTTTTAAAAAAGGTTTGAGGAGCTTCAGAACATTGATAAGTACACAATTCCAATTGCATGTTGCAATATATCACTTTTTAAAGGTATGATGTTTAGAATATTCCCTTTTTACTCCCTACCTCTATTAATCTCACTAAGATTGGTGAGAAAACCTAAAAAGGTTTTTCTGCTGGACATAGCTGAGACTACTGATTAGAGACTTATTTTAGTAAGAGCCAAATTTAGATATCCAACAAGCATAATGCTTTGCTAATACAATCTTTGACAATATTCACAGTTAGCAATGTGAAAGCTGGTAATACATCTGCCTTTTATTTTTTGTGGTTTTGTTGACATACATGAATCACTGCATTAATTAAGCTTCATGAATAGAGATCTACTCTTTACACATGATCAAGGTGTCATCTGGTCTAAGATAAAACTTTCAATAGCAGAGTGGGAGTAAGAAACAAATCTTCAAGAAGCTCTTGGGGCACAGGATAAAAAAGAGGCAAATTTAATTCTTGAGTTAGACTCCCTTTTGTTGTTTAAAATGGCATTTTAGTGGAGTAAGAGGGGGCAGGGAGGGTTGGGGTTTTTTTAAGGTTATGTGTTGTAGTTTCACCCCAGCCAGCAACCAACTCCCAGGCAGCTGCTTGCTCCCTCCCCCAGTCAGCAGGATCAGGAAGTGAATTGGAAAGGTAAAAGCTGTAAAACTCATTAGTTGAGATGAAGACAGTCTAACAGGGAAGATAAAAGCCGTGCACACAAGAAAAGCAATATGAGGAATTAATTCACTGCTTCCCATGGGCAGGCAGGTAGGTACAGCAGGATCCGTCATGTGCTGTGTTCAGCAAAATCCAAAATGCAGCCCCACGCATGCCCCTGTGAAGATAGTTATCTCTACCCTAGCCAAAACCAACACATCCATCAAGATTAAAAAGACTATTTAATAAAAATGCAATTTGAGGTTCACAAAAATTTTGGCTATGAATTTTCAACTCACCTAAAATCTTTCCTTTGGGTAATTCTCAAAGTCTTTAGAATATACAAAGACTTTTTATGGTTAGGGCCCAAGCCACTTGAAATGATTCATAAAAGAACACAGTCTAAAAGGGAAAGTTACCTAAATAATTCAATACTGTTATACCCTTTGATTGGTACATGAGGAACAGAAAATGCCTTTGGAGGTTCTGTTTCATTTTCACTTTAGGCAAGAGAACATTTCTTTTTTGAAGCAGAGAAATACTTTGCCTTATGCTGCCTCATATCTGGTCCCACTAAGTGTTTTATACACACTATGCCTGACTCATTCCACGTGAGCAAGAAAGGCTCCTGTAGGAGATAGACAGGCTACATTCCAAATGCAGTTGTACTGACATCTTAAATAAATAAAAATATCAGCTAGGGTAATACTGCAGAAATTCTGAGCATCTTCAGGGTGCTTTATGAGCTTTACCTTGTTTACCAGATTAAACATTTCATACACTGAGCTCTGGTGTATGAACAGTGTTCTCTTTGCTTCTTTTTGCCCTGCAGCCTCCTTAGATGAGCTTTGGGAAATTGGAAAGACTGCAGAGAGAGAGAATTAACTTGCGCGCAGGATCTGCAGCCTAGATTTGTCATCTTGGCAGCCCTCTCTTTTTGAAGTAAATCATGACTCATCACCCACGCAGGAGCCACAGAGGATAAAGTCCATGTTACAGAGTCCTGTGGCTAGAGCCAGGCTTGGAGAGCTGGGAGAGAGTGGAGACTGACCTTGCTGCCTCTGGAAGCAGCATAGCCCCTGGGCTGTGAACAACCAGCTCATGCACAGTGTGAGCTGTGGCATCTCAGCAGCTCGGTCACCTCCACTGCTGAGCACCCTTTCCTCCCCTGTACATCTGTGTACCTTCTCACAGCCTGATTTACTGATACCTTCTGCTGCCACCTTCTCACTTGATCTGTTTGAACCCACTACGACATTACTGTGGCTGGACAAACACTGAGAGCCTATTTCAAACTGTTGTATGTGTAATACCAGCTTATGGGAGTACTCACAACATTCCATAGTGTTACTGTTTATCTGAGCCTGCAATTACACAGTTTAATTGAATTTTCTTTGACATGCATCCCTGTTTTTTCTTAGTCTATTTGCCATGTGACTCCACTCTCCATCACAAAATGGCACTGACAGTCTCCACCAGCATATATTGCTGTTGGCCTAGAGGGTTGGTGTAAGTCCCTTCCAACTGAATAGTTTTATTCTAGTCCCAGTTATTTTTCTAAAGAAAAAAGGGGGCCATAAGAAAATAAAAGTGCACTCCATGTTATTTGGACAGAAGTTTATGTTTACACACTCTTAATTACTGGAGTTGTTACTGAACTCCTAGCAGTGCACTTTAGGCAATAATCAATTTGGTACCTTTCCCAAGGATAAACATTGTAAAGACAGATGTCATTAATTCTGTCTAAACTTTCTGCTTATTGCGCCTGTTTTATTGAATTTAGGTGAAATTGCCTTTAAAGTGGTATGAAACGAAACTATATGGGCAACTAATACAATTCTTTTTTCTTACCATAATATTAATTATACCTGATGCAATTCATTTTTAAACTTGAGAAATGTTTTCATTTTCAAACTTGAGAAATGTTTTCATTTTCCTCCATTGCACATTAATAAATATTAATTAAATATTAGAAATTTAGAAATATAAATTTAGAAATTAAATGTATTTAACAGAGATTAAATATACTTTTATTACACACAAAAGCATCCAAGTTCTGCACCACCAGAAATCAGACAGCAAGGAACAATTTCAGTTATTTTGCTTCTGAGCATTTACAAGAATATGACAGCACAGGAGTAGTTTTGTTATCTTCACTGACTATGGTAATGCATCTCTGGGATGAGAAATGAAAGGACCCATTTCATCTTCCACAAAGTATAACTCCCTGATTCCAGTACCTTTGGTTAGCAACTGGTCTTATCCAGTTTCTACCTCTACAGAAAAGACCACACTCAGTATTCAAAGTCCTACTCTGATGAGAGCTGCTTCTAAGTAAGAAATAGCAGATCTTACACATCTCCTATGCTCAGTTAAACACTGGTTTCCTAAGATAAACAAATCTTTGGCTCATTTTCTCTTTTAATAGGGGAAAGGGAAGGAATTTATCAAACTGTCTGTTCACTTCCCGATCACCCTTTATTTCATCTCAAAGGTCAACTTTATGAGAGGAACCTTTCTCCAGAGGAATTCCTCAATATTCCTGTCAAACAAAGACCTTGCACAACACCAGTAAAGTATTTTTTGATTTTGCATACTAATTGAAGATTTACATCAGTGTGCATAACAGAAGCTGTGGTAGATCTTAAAGGGCATTTCCAAGTAGCTGCAATCCTTTGAAATTATGCATAACCTTGTATTATGTCCTGAACCTGCAGTTTTGAATCCATAGATGCAAGAAAAGAACAGCTACGCTCTAAACATATAAACTGCTGTAGCATTGCTAAAATATTCAATATGATTAAATTTTGATTTAGAAGAATTAGAAGAATTTTGAATTAGAAGATCAGTAAAGGGTATTTTAATTTCTTTTTTCCTTTGCATGTTAGGTTTCTGTAAGAGGGATGCTACAACCCAAGATTTGACAAACATATTATCGATATATACAATACTATAAGATCTTGTCCTCAGAAAGTCAAGACAGTCATTAGCAACTTATTCTTAAAAAGAAAGAATAAGAATTATGAAGAGAAAAAATGGTCCACCAGAGCCATGATTTTAACAGCCATGTTTAGCAGCCTTTTTCCAACAAAGCTCTGACTAGCTCAATACATCATGTAGCAAAGCAAGCATGAATGAGCCACAGGCACACATCCTCAGAGAATTCCTTCTAAGAAGTATAATGGCTGTTATTTTTACACTTTTAATCCCTAGCCTCTCCTTATTGCAGCTAATCATCTCAGCATATGTATTAAAGAGGGCTCTGCAGGTAGTGTAGCATGAGAAATCATTTGCCATCCAAAGCATTAGTGCTTGCTTCTGTAGCAGCATCTTTGACCACACATGGGTTAACATATCGTGAATCTTCAGTTTTCCCCTTTGTTTTAACGTGAGTAAAATTCTTTATTCCCATATTCCACAGCACAGTCATTAACTTCATCCATTTATATTGTCATTTTTAATTTGATATGTGACTGCACAGTAAGGCAGCTTTTAACCAAGTCAGCTGTACATAAAGCCTGTAATAAATCCTAATTTCAGGGTGTATATTCCCAGAAGTCTATTCCTCCTCTATTAAGGACTAAGTGACTTCTCTAAAACAGGTGCAAGAAAACATTAAAAGTGCATACATATCTGCTCAGACATGTGCTGACACACAAAAGAAAGAAATATTGTACAATCTATCTAGTACAATACAAAAACACAATTTATGATTGTTAAACTACATATTTCAACTCCTAATTGCAGTCTATTTCCTTAGGTTGCTATCTATACCCATGCATGGTAATTATTCCCTATTAAAAGCACACATTTGTAACACATGCTATTTCTGGACATTATACCACCACCCACCTAAGGCAGAACCCATCAATAGGGTGAAAAAGATGGGAAGAACATCTCCAAGAAGATACAGTGCAACTTGTCATGTCAGTGTTCTGACCATTTGTAAAAGATTAGATTCTGACTGTGTGCTGTAGAAAGAATTTATATGATGCACACACAACTCTTGGCAGGTGTGGGTGGGCAGGTTCTGACCTTGGCCAAACCTTTGTTGTCCCACCTTGTGAGCTGTACACACCAGCACCACTTCCCCTTTGGTACAGCAGACACACATCCTGTGTTTTCAAACTCAGCAGTATGATAGTTGATTTTTTTTTTTTTGGTGTGCGTTGGTGCCACTATCAATTTTGTACACAACTGCAAAGCAAGACAGATTCTCTTGGGGTTTTAAAAAGGCACCTCTGCTCCAGGCCAAGGTAGCCTTGCCAGAAATTCACCCACAATGCAGAGAGGGAGCCCAGGCATCCCATACACAGACACACAGCAGCCAGCTCTCTGAACAAAACACATCCCAGCTACAGAAAATCAGACCAGCTCTTCCAGCAAGCTTGAATCTGAAAATAGTGTTTTTTTAATGAATGTTAAAACATGACTGTTTTAAATGAAAACCCATTGCAAATTCCACAATGACACAATAACTTAGAGGAATAAACCTCATTCCATTTCAATGACTCCAAATCTCCCCAGCTTTCTGAAGGAGATGTCTTGAACCCAAGTTTTCTAGAAAAATCATTACCATAAAAGATCACACCCAAATCTTTTAAAGTGCATAAATATAGTCAAGTAGACTTAAGGTTCCCCCTAAAATAAATTTTCTCTTGCTTTTCCTGAGAAGTATTAAGATTCATAATAATCAGTGAGAAGTTTTAAATATAGCCATATATTGTACATAATTGTTATACTGTTGCTATGCACTATTATATAACTGCCTGCAGATGGCTGCATTTCAATGGGAAAAAAACCATACTGTTTAAAAGAAACTCCTGTTCTTTGAGTGTGTATTTCTGATTTCTAAATAGTAATATTGATAATATTAAAAATAATAACAACAACAGTAAAAAAAAATCAATGCACCGCTTTTACCTTTACAGTAGCATATAGTCTGGTCTCCTCTGTGTAAATCAGTTTCAAATGTGCTTTAGGACTTTTTTATATAAAAGAATATAAAATCTTAAGGCATTACAAAAAGAGCTGAAACTTTAAAAAACTTCTCATGTTTTGAGTTTTAACTGAATAGGAGGACCACCACTGTTTACAAGAGTTTTTTATTAGAATTAAGAGGCAAATTTAGAGCAAGGAGGCTGATATTCTTCTGTTAGTCTGCAGGCTTAAAGCTCTTAAAATGAGAATATCAATATTAAAAATTAATTAAATTTTCAATTATGGCCTGTCCTTGAAATTTTATTTTGCTTTCTACTTAACATAGTTACTGCAGCATGAGTGCAATAAAGTCAAAGTGCTACATAATTCTCGATTGCCTAGTCATAAAGTTACCAGAAGGTTTTTAGGGCATTTTTAAAGTGTTACTTTGAAGAGTCAGTTTTATTCCTCCTGGACTAAATGACCAATTTGCATTGATTTTTAAGGAATTTAGAACAGAGACCAGTATTTTCTTGCTGATGTCTCACAGATCACTTTTCAGATTCAATACTTTAGTCTGCTTTACCAGTCTCTAATAGCAGAGGTAGGTAGGAAGCTGGTAACACATTAGCCAAACAATCAGTGGTAATAAATCAGCTGATAGCTGCACAAAATACTTCTCTTCCTTTTCAGACATCTTCTGTATTTCACAGCTTCACACCCTGTTTTTGTTGTTCAGAAGCTTCCCACATCAGCAGGGACACCACAGTTACCAGGATATACCAGGATTAATTTTTGGCTGACCCACCGAATTCCAGTGTGAACTTGGGCTTCACCCAGTAGTTTTCTTCCAGTAGGATACAACACTGCTGTAAAAAAAACAGGCAATCAAAAACCAGGCCAGATTATAAATCTCTACTTTCACTTAATATGCCAGTCTCCATGACCACTAACAGCACTAGTTCTTTGGGAATGGGACCATCTTTACAGTAAATCTGTGTAGCACAGACAGTGCAGGGGGTTCCTCAGCTTCTAGATACTAGTGAATATCACACTCCAAGCTCTCAAAAGAGTGCTTTAGGGTTCATGAAATGATTGTTGCTCTCCAGCTGAATGGAGCAGCAGGTTATAGAGCCAAGTCTGACAGGAAGATAATATTTTTGACTCCGTGCAGACAAGATAATCACCTTACTTTTAAATGAAATCAGTTATTTTAATTAAAAAAAAAACCTCAAACACTTCTATCAATGAAAAATACTGAGAAATAAAGCACTAGCTAAGATATAAACTATACTTTCTTCTTTATTTTCAAGTACTTTCAAGTGAAAATTATTTAATAAGAGAATACTTTGCATGAACAACCCTATGCAGTAACCAATTACAAGCAAATCCTATACAGAACATCCTGCTTTTTTTTCAGAACACATCACTGCATCCTTGCACAAGACACACCACTATTACAATGCCATGTATATATTATTTATAAGCTCCAATTTCCTCTCTCCCTGACCAGGGCCACAACTAAGGCTCCAGATTCCTACTCTTATGAAGAACAGTTAGATGGCAGCTAAAGCATAACAAGCTGCTTATTACCCTGGTTTCATTAATCCAGACCTGGAACACAGCCACTAAAAAATGTGTTGGCATTTTTTAAAAGCCTATGTATCAAACATTTATACCTGGAATTTTCTTAGAAGATGGAACCAATTAACTCTATGAAGTAATTAACACCCACTGACATTCAATTTGTATTGATTTTAAAATCAAAAGCAGCAGAGAAGGAACAGAGAAGGAACTTTTGGCGTTATTCTGGCCACAAGAATTCATTAGGTCCTGTTTGAAATGCCTCCCTTTGGAAAGAGATTTAAGTGTTGCTTCACACCGCCCAGCAATGCATATTCCCTTTTAGTCTCAAAAGGTGTTTCTGTTTACTCGCCTTGACTGTGAAAATGTGCATTCCAGCTTGGATTTTAGTCATTCAGTGTGGCCATCAATAAAGTTAGTTTTATCTGCAATGCTGAAGTGTTTCCTTCTCAAACTTCTGTGTCTGTGATGCTGCCCTGAGCTGTCTCTGCTGAACTCTGTCAATTTACTTCTGTGAGAATGTTCTGATGTATGTTTCTTGTATATTGTGGGTCCTGTTTCAAATCTATTTCCCCATAGCCACCAAGTCTTTTTAAACTAAGTACAAATCTAGCACTACAACAACAGCAAAACAAATGGGGTGGTAGACTTATTTTCTCCTTGATTCTTGGTGAATTTACACAAATGCTATCTAAGCCATCAAGATAACTCTGAGCCAGTTATCATGACCATTCCCAGTCCCTGAGGTCTTGGTACTCGGCTCACAGAAACACGTTTCTGCTGCATTCACTGGATCATCACTGGATCTCAATCAACAGAAATATCATCATGAACAGCATTTCAGTAAAGGTGCGTTGACAGCCGATGTACATCGGCACAGAGGAGTCAGTTTGGTTTGAAACTCACACAAAGCTTGGGCCTGGGAACTTAAAGTTGATATTCTCTTTCATTCTGTCAAAAGAAGGAGGTTTTAAATGGCATCAGGATTTACAGCAGCTGGGCAGCTGAGTTGACCTGACTACTCCATGTCTAATTCTTGTGTGACATAAAAAATTAAATGCGTCCATCCATTTCAGCACTCTGTGCCGGACGTGCTGAAGGGGAGACCGAGCGAGGGGACCCGGTCCCCAAGTCCGGACACAGCGCCCGGCCCCGTGCGGGACAGCTCCACCGAGGGCAGCTCTACCGGGGGCAGCTCCGCCGAGGGCAGCTCTGCCGGGGGCAGCTCTACCGAGAGCAGCTCTGCCGGGGGCAGCTCTGCCGGGGGCAGCTCTACCGAGGGCAGCTCTACCGAGAGCAGCTCTACCGAGAGCAGCTCTCCCGAGGGCAGCTCTGCCGGGGGCAGCTCTACCGAGGGCAGCTCTACCGATGGCATCTCTGCCGGGGGCAGCTCTACCGAGGGCAGCTCTCCCGAGGGCAGCTCTGCCGGGGGCAGCTCTGCCGGGGGCAGCTCTCCCGAGAGCAGCTCTACCGAGGGCAGCTCTCCCGAGGGCAGCTCTGCCGGGGCCAGCTCTGCCGGGGACAGCTCTACCGAGGGCAGCTCTACCGAGAGCAGCTCTCCCGAGGGCAGCTCTACCGAGAGCAGCTCTGCCGGGGACAGCTCCGCCGAGGGCAGCTCTGCCGGGGGCAGCTCTGCCGGGGGCAGCTCTACCGATGGCAGCTCTACCGATGGCAGCTCTGCCGATGGCAGCTCTGCCGATGGCAGCTCTCCCGAGGGCAGCTCTGCCGGGGGCAGCTCTACCGAGGGCAGCTCTCCCGAGGGCAGCTCTGCCGGGGACAGCTCTACCGAGGGCAGCTCTCCCGAGGGCAGCTCTACCGAGGGCAGCTCTCCCGAGGGCAGCTCCACCGAGGGCAGCTCTGCCGGGGGCAGCTCTACCGAGAGCAGCTCTACCGAGGGCAGCTCTACCGAGGACACCTCTGCCGAGGGCAGCTCTACCGAGAGCAGCTCTACCGAGGGCAGCTCTGCCGGGGGCAGCTCCGCCGAGGGCAATCCCCGGATCCCTCTCGGAACCCTAGAGCAGACCTCGCGAAACCCTCGCGGACCATCGCGGAGTCAGCCCGGCCGCGCAGCCCGAACGACGGCAAGCGCGGGGCGGGGCCGCGGGAGGGCCCGGCCGCCGCCGCCCCCGAGGGCGGGCCGCCGGTGACAGCTGGGGAGGGACCCGGCGCCGGCAGCGAGGTGCGGCTGTCGGGCGGTGCTTCGCCACCGCTCTGTCCGCATCGCGGCAGCGGATCCCCGGGGGAAGGAGCGGGCAGGGCTCGGCCGGGCCCTGCCGCCGTCGCCGGCCGCGGAGTGGGTGAGTGGCGGCGGCGGGAGGCACGAGTGGGTGATGCGGGGGCGGTGCGGTCACGGGCTGGCAGGGGAGGGAGGACGGAGGGATGGAGGGATGGAGGGATGGAGCGGTAGAGGGAGGATGCTGCCGCGCTCGGAGACTTTGGGCGTGCGAGGTGCTTCAGGGAAAAAAAGTGCATCCCGGGGCGGGGCGAGGCTGTGCTCTTGGCAGCTCGTCCGTCCGTGCCGGCGACCCGACGGGCGAGGAAGCCTCGCGAAGGGCGGCCGGTCCTTGGCGGGGCAGGGGCTGCCTGTCCCCAGGCGAGCGGCTCCCTCTCGCCGCAGAGGGGCCCCGCTCGGCCGGTCCCCGCCGGCCCCCGCCCTCCCGCAGTCCCCCGCAGCCATCAGCGGGCCGGGGCGCGGCCGCGGAGGGCCGGGGCGCTCCGGGGGCTCCCTGCGCTGCCCTTCCCCGCCGGTACCCGCAGCAGGGCGGGATGACGGTCCGGAGCATCCCGGCCCCGCAGGGCTCGGCCCCCGCACCCTCCGGGCTATACCTGCGAGCCGGGGACAGCCTCCGCGGTTGGCACTGCTCCTGCGAGCCGGGGACCCGGGACAGCCTCCGCGGATGGCACTGCTCCTGCGGGCCGGGGACACGGGACAGCATCCGCGGATGGCACTGCTCCTGCGGGCCGGGGACACGGGACAGCATCCGCGGATGGCACTGCTCCTGCGGCCCGGGGACACGGGACAGCCTCCACGGATGGCACTGCTCCTGCGGGCCGGGGACCCGGGACAGCATCCGCGGATGGCACTGCTCCTGCGGGCCGGGGACCCGGGACAGCATCCGCGGATGGCACTGCTCCTGCGGGCCGGGGACACAGGACAGCCTCCGCGGATGGCACTGCTCCTGCGGGCCGGGGACACGGGACAGCATCCACGGATGGCACTGCTCCTGCGGGCCGGGGACCCGGGACAGGATCCGCGGATGGCACTGCTCCTGCGGGCCGGGGACACGGGACAGCATCCGCGGATGGCACTGCTCCTGCGGGCCGGGTCCCGCTGGCAGGGCTGTGCTAGGAGCAAACCCGAGGCCTGTCCTTGGAGGGCTGGCAGGATGAGGCCTTTATGGTTCTTTTTTTGCAGGGTGCTGATATTTACATAATATATCTGCTTAAATGTGACCTCGTCCCTAATTGGAGGCTTCCTTTCCATTTTCTATGGCAACACTACAGAACAGATCACTGCAGGGGGCTGGATCAGAGGAGTATCTGCACACACTGTAATTTTTCTGTCTTGGTTCCCCATCAAGACTGGCTTGTTCTAGTGAATGGGTGAGATTTTAGAAAAAGTTCTTTCCATCTGCCCTTAAAGCAGTGGCTAGGCCTGCAAGTCACTGCAGATTTGCAGGATCTCTCAATTAGAGGAGGATGAACATAGGCTTAACTAACAAGCAAGAATTGTTTTTGTTAGGTATTTATATATTTACTAGCCTGACTGATGACTTCCATGCACCACACTGCCTAATGAAACAGTCATAAAAATTATGCTAATTATAGCTGACTGCATTTATTTATTTTAAAACAATAGAATTATTAGAAGAAAGAAATGAAATCCTAGAATATTTTATAAGAGGGAAAGAACTGAGGCCCACTTCATCCAGAGATTCCTTTTGCTCCATGAGATCCCTTCCCTATGCTTAGAACCCATCATGTATACACAGGAATGGCTCTTCTTACACGGCTGGTCTCACTGACAGTAGGCTTGATGTGCCTATATACCTATGCAGGGGTTGGATTCTGTAATGCTTATTAGAGTCTGCTGTGTTTAATCTCTGTGAGATGCCAGCTTCCATTTCAGGTTTTTTACGGCAAGGGATGAATATCTTTGTGTTAATTTTCCAAAACCCGCTGAAAATAAATGGTTTGTGATTGTAAGACACGCTAATTCATGGTGCATTTAGGCAGGAAGGTTTTTCTAAAGACTTTTAAATTCTTCCTTAATTATCTTTTGAGGTGGTATTTTTGGTCTGCATTGAAAAAAGACATGCCTTACTGTTAATAATGCTAAAATTAGTTACTGTGGTACAAAAGCTGGGATATTCTGTACAGCTTAGAACATTTTTTGTCAGTCTCTGCTCTGTTTGTACTTCTTGGAGCATTGGGATGACTTTGTTTCTTGCACCTTATGTAGTGTGGGGTCTTTTGAGGTTTGAGTTTCTGGGTGCGTGCACGCAGTTAGGTTGTTAGTACGAATATAATCTTTGAATAGATATTTTGGAGGTTAAACACAAGGGCCAAGAATCTTGGATCTCTGGAAGAGGTGATTCTTCTTATGTGTGAAGAGGCCACTGTTTGGAGATGTGCTCCACAAGTTCAAGGACGCCACCCCTAGGGCTCCTTCCCTGAGGCACTGGGGCTTGTTTGCTACAGGCTGAGACACAAGTACTGTAAGGGCCTATTGGTTTACCTAACATATTCTAAGTTCTCCTGCACGTACATAAAGGCTTTTTATTTCCATTTGCTTTTTGGAAATGCTGTGAGCAATGTTCACTCTCCACTCTCCTTCAGTCTCTCAGATTGTCATTACGGGAATGCAAGACTTGGAAATATCCTCAGAAGATCCCATGTGTTGAGTCTGAGGTATAAATGAAGCTTGAATTGAAAGAGATGTGCTCTGTTAAAATGTTAATCCTGGGACACACTGATGGACCAGAGGTTCCTTAATATTCTTCTCTTAGAGGTCCATCTCTTTCAAGCTCACATTTTGTTTTCCACAGTTAGTGCATTTATGTGCACAGCACAACCTTCAATTGCAGTTCATCCCAGCTCTGCTGTCAGTTTCTGCCTTTGTCAGTATGCAAATGTTTATAGTTACTTTCATGTGCAGATTTTTTTCTTGTAGAACATTTTGGTTAGATTGTGATAGAAGATGGGAGATGTAGGAGTAGCAAGTATATGAAGAAAGAAATGGGCCTGGGTTGTGTTTCTGGATAGTGAAAGGCCAGATGAAGCTGGCATCAATACGTGTCAGGAAGCAGAAAATACTGAAGAATGTGAGATTGGATTGCCTGTTTGTATAAAAACAAGGTTGGTTGCATGCTGCCTCTGTCTAAGAGGCTATTTGGACAGGTACCACTGATTATTGCATCTCCATTTATTTATTCTGAGCCACAGTTGCTCTGCCATCAAGCAAAGAAAACATCAAACCCTTCCTCGTGTCCTTGTCTGTAATCCTGATGTTTTTTTCTCTCAGCTTTCATTAACTGTTCTGCTTCATTTTGAAGGTGCAATGTTCAGCCTTAATTGCAGCTTTATGTACTGATATGCACAAACACATTCCATGTCTTTTGTTTCTCATTAAATAAAAAGTTCCAGATTTAGAACAGTTGTTGATTTAGGGTACTTATTGCAATGTTACTCAGCATTAGTAAGGAAAATCAGTTTCATGGTCATCGTTTTCTTCACGTATTACAATAAAATGTTTTGAGTTAATGATCTAAAAAAGTGAGGTTTTTCCTATCTTGGGAAGTTCTACTCCTCTATGCAAATTTTGTTACTTCTGTTTAATTTTTGTTAAGATTTTTTAAAATAGCAAACTTTTATCAGCCGTAACTTCAGTAATAGGGAAAAGTCTATAGTAATTCAATAAAAGTGATACAGATTCATTGTCAGATTCATTGTGGGGCAAAATGGAACCACAGTAGTAGTTTAAACTAATTTTTCATTCATTCTTTTTTCCATGATACTTCCATCCTTTGCACATTATTGTAAATCATAGAACTTTGTCTTTGGCAGAGGGAATGCTTTTGTAGGCCTTTCTTAGAAATCACTAAAACTTGGTTGGTTACTTCCTTACTTGCAATATTTCATCTCTTTGCTTGTCTAATAAGAATGGCAGCTGCAGAGAAGCTTCTGCTGTGTGC
This sequence comes from Oenanthe melanoleuca, assembly GCF_029582105.1. NCBI lineage: Eukaryota > Metazoa > Chordata > Aves > Passeriformes > Muscicapidae > Oenanthe > Oenanthe melanoleuca. Next base: position 58,104,269 of record NC_079337.1, on the reverse strand, counting down.
TGTGGTGGGTGAGGTCTTCCCCTTTTTAACACAATCCAAGCTCATAGATCTGGCATTTAATTCCACAGCTACCTTTGGATTTGATGCATTCTTTCTTTACCATGTAGGCTCTCAAACACATGCATAAATGCACATTAAGAGCCAGATGTATTTGGGAAACTCCTACCTTGAGCTCTTAAATTAGACTGGAAAGGATAAGGTTCTTGATGTAGTGAGGAATACAGTGGGAATCTTATTTTATTTTGTTCTGTTAGTTCACAGAAACTTGTAGACACTCTGGTATCTTGTTCACAATGGGAAATCACGTGCCAATGAAGACAAAGATATAGAGTGGTAATTTCTAATTTATCTTTGCATCCTCAGTTTTAAGAGAGGGTTGCCTAATGCACATTTTATAAAAATATAAACACATACACACATGCAGTTGTTTTGGTGCTATTCTGTTAACATGCTGAATAACCCTATAAACTGAAACCAGCTTCTGGAGGGGAAAGTCTGAAAGTGAAGTAATAATCACTTAAATGATGAAATGTTTAGAAGTAATGAATAGACTTTTTATAGTAGTTATGTCATCCTCAAACAGTCAACATTGGTTGCTTTGCTTTGATTTTACTTTGTTTTTAATGGAAAGTGGCTGAAGGACATCTTTGTTTTGTTCTGATAATAAGAGGACTTTGATATAAATATTAGTTAATTTGTTTCTTGCGGATGTTTGTAGAAACTCATATATTTTATCTGCAAGCTGGCATTCTGTAATCAGAATGTAAAATTAAGAGAGGAACGATTTATATTCCATGTATTTGTTCATGTGCTGCTTACTTGTTCCCTACTAAATGCTGAATGTAGCCACAACTGTAGGAGAATCAAGATGTCTCTCCTAACTCTTTGAAGTTTCTGATCAGTTTTCTTCTCATTTGTAGCCCATCTTAACACCATATTGCCCATTTTCTAGCACCCTACCTTGACATTAAGGGAGATTAGAGTTGTTTAAGAAAGTATTTTCCTATTTGCTAGTGTCATTTAAATTGCACCTGCATTTGACAAGACATTATTATTAAAGCTTTGGGTTGCCCTTGTGGTAGCTGTTACCTTTCCATCCAGGAAGGAAGTGTCAGTGCAGTCACAGAGCTGCATTTTGCAGTTTCACTTTTGATTTAGCGCTGATGCTCAGCATGTGCTGCAGATGAAATGCTTGGCTTCCTGGCTGTAACCTCAATAAATGGTGTCCCTTTGGCTATGGTCAACATAGTTGTCAGCCTTCATATGGGCACTGTCTGCATAGCTGGTTGCTTTGAATTTGCTGTCTGTGCAGGTGAGGAGGTGATTTTTTTATTTTCTCCTGTGAGTGTAACACACTAAAATTTAATCCTAACATTTTCTATTTATTTTAAGATGAGGTGAGCCAAGTGATATGTTAGTGTAATTGAAACTGAGGTGCTATTGTTAGTATTACTGTTGTTTATATGATGAGAGTATGACTGAGCCATTGCAGAACAATCCTCTGTGGATTGTTCCAAAATTATCTTATTCCTCTTTTTCAACAGTCAGAACAAGGAACATCTTATCTAACTAAAGTAGAGTATTTTACTAAGATTTTCCAAAATGTCAGTGATTACGAGGCTGAGACTTTATTTTTCTGCTTTCTATCTAGAGTGTAGATATCCAGCATCTGGTAGCTTTTTATTTACTGCTCTGTAATGATTCTGTTTGTGCAAAAAAGTGTCTAGTATTTTGCATTTCTTCTCACTAGCTTGCATTTGAGGTACCACCCAAAGATACAAGCCTTGTTTTCTTGTGAACTGCTAATTCTCTGAACAAGCTTATTATCCGTGTTTATAAATACTTGTGGTGATGTGATGCATGTCTACCCTGAGTCTAATCAGGTCATGTTTCTAGGGTGAAGGTTTTACTTTGTGAGACAGTGATTCTCATTCTGTTTGAGTCCTTAAGATGCAAGTACTTCTCTGATTTTGGAGTAAGTGCTTCCTGTAGTACTTCCTGCACTTTCTGGATGTAAACACTCTGTTGTCCCTATAAGAATAGAGAGAGTGTGTTAGGAGGTGCTCCTTATTTAAATATCTTAGAAATGAGGAATGAAACCCCAAGAACAGACCTTTATTCCATATCAAGGTGTAAAGAAGCACTTTCACAATGTTTTTACCTTATGTTGATCTACTTGAGTCACATCTTGCCATTTCCTGTAGAACAGATCATGGCTAAATCATTCATTGCTAAGCTTGTTAGGTATAGACTATATTATAATTATAGTCTGCTAATTTAGTGTGGCAGACTTTTATTTCTTATAAAAGAATTAATTACTTTTTCCTCTTAAATCCTTTTCTGGACTACCTAGTTCTTAAACAAACAAACAAACAAACAAACAAACAAAATACCTTCAAATACATTTTATCCCACCTTCTTATATTGATGTTCTTTGAGATGCACTCATTTTAAGGAAAACCAAGTAATAATTCATGTGCACTATGGCAAAAGAAAATAATTCAGCTGACTAGTAAGGATGATGGACTTAATTCTCACAAAGGCAGACTTCAGCTTCTCTGTGCAGCATAATCCTTTTGAAGATAATGATCCTATTAGCTTTTGCATGAGGCTTTGGCCTCTCCCCCGTTGGATGGGAGGATGGGATGCTGTGTCCCAACACTTACTGTCTGTTCTGGTAATTCTGAGTTTTTTAGTAAAATGGCAAACTCTTACTAAGAACTTTAATTACATTTGCTGTAGCCTGGCTTCCTACGGAAATGAGCCTTAAAGGCTTCTGCTGTCTCTGAGTCCCCTATGACTAATTTTTGCATTTGTTGGACAATTTCAAATTACATGTGTGAAATGGTTGAGTCTTGAAGATAAATCTCCTGCTGCAGAACTCTTAAGACATATATGCTTGATTGCAGAGATGAGCCTTTTTTGTATTTTTGGTCAAGTTTCACTGATGAATGGCTTCAACTTGTATTCTTTGCAATGAGTCACCTTGAAAAATGAATCTTCTGCACAATTTTGTTCCTGACAACTCATTATATCCCTTTAAACTCCTTATATCCCTGTATTATTGTTTTCTAGTTTGGTTTCGTGGTGGGGGGTTTTGTTTGTTTGTTTGTTTGTTTGTTTGTTTGTTTTGGGTTTTGTCGGGCCTTGTTTGTATTTTTTTAATAGATTGCCATCATATGCTCAGAAATCAAAATTTCTCAGAAATTTTTAGATTCTGTATTTGACCAGCCAGGAGGTTGGGGCTATGAATACCTCTTGCAGCAAAAGTACAAAGCTTTCCTGCATTCAGCTAACTGGGCCAACGCTGCCTTTATGTCAATAACAAATATTTTGTGTATATATTATTGCTTGCAGATAGATTTTTTTTTACTGTCCACTGTGTAAGAAAGCCTGAAATATTGGTAGGATTTTTTGTACTTTTTTTTTCCTCCATCTTTTTTTTCGTTAGCCTTTCCTAGATGATGTGTAGTCTGAAAAGTAGATGCCTACTTCTTCATCAAAAAGGAAACCATGACCATAGCCATGGTGTATCTAGGTATATCTAAGCTAGATTTAGTCTGTCTATTTAGTGAGCTCTTAGGAATCTAGCTATTGGGTAAAAAACCTGTGGTTTTTAACACTAAAAATTAAAATGCTGAGAATTTTGAGTGTACTCAGAAAATACTCCAAGAATTAATATACAGGTAAAACTGTGATAGACAGCCTATGTGATGAACCGGGTAAAACAGAAGATTCCTGAATACTAGCACTTTAACATAATTGCATAATAATGAAAAATTTTGCTTTAAAAGGGGATGTGTTAGAGGTGTCTGATTTAAACAGTGTTTAAGCTTTAATCACAGCACTTAGTGTACTTAATATATGTATTGTCCAGGAACTGAGAAGAGGCTAATCCTTCAAATAGCACAAAAACAACACAGGATTCCAGTTATTTGCTGTTTCCTCACACAAAGCAGAGAATGATCTAAAACCTTTAAAGGGATGTGTTCCCTTATCACTTGAGGTGGTAAATACAGTGCATTTCTTAAGATTTAGATCTGTAAGTATAAAATCAGTAAAGCAGAGCTGTAAATACCATGATTGTCAAGAATGATAATTCTGATCTGCAGAACCCCCCCAGTATACACTGCATGTTTACTCAGTCCAGTGTGCCCAGCCTTTGCACATCTGATGCAAAAATGCATTGCTGCTTCAGCTGCCAGAATCAGCTGTAACTTGCATGTGAGAGAGCTGGAAAAAATCCATGATTCTGCACTGGAATGCAGTAATTGGCATCTCCTTACTGGGAGGTGGGACCAAATGTGTGAATCTATCACAGCATGAAGCTTAAATCTGCAGAGTAACTCTCCTGCCCTAGTTATTTCAGATACTCTGGAATAACGTCTTTGTTGCCCAAGGAAATTATTTTTATTGGTATATAAATATAGTGGGAGAAGGAAAAATTAAAATGGATGCTGTATTCTGAACTGTCTGTAAGGGAGTAACTATTTCCATGGTCAGTCTTCATGTGAAAGCAAGTCTGAAGAAGCTGTATAGGAAGTAGATAAGTCAAGAATGGTGAGAAAGATGCAGAAAGAAATGAGTGAGTTAAAAGAATATGCTGCAGAGAAAATAAGAAAGAGTGGGCGTCTATGTAGGCAGCTTTGTTGATGTCAAAATGTTACATGTTCTTATTTTGTTGTGCTTTGTCGTGATGGAGGAGTGCATGTTCTGCACAGATTAAGCCATGTCATTCTGTTCTCTGATATAATTTTTTAATGTGGAAGGAATCATTAAGTCTGAGATACATTCTTTAAAAATGAAGCTGTGAAATATGAAGCTTATTTTTGGGGGTTTTGAATTTCTTTTTTCCTGTTTCACATTGTTTGAAATGCTTCCCACCTTGTGGGTGATAGAAATGTTGTCATGGCTTCTCCCTTACACAGGTTGTAGATTTTTAAGTAGAAAATAAGAACCCTCCTGATACTGACTCATTTGATTCTGATCTCAGCTACAGTCTGTATAACATGGATCCATCATCCATAAATTTATCACCTTTATTACATATGTTCTGAATTTGCACTGGATGTAAATAACAACCAGTCTAGCAGTGAGGTTGACAGTAGACTCATTGTGGCCCTGACCTATGTGCATGGAAAAAGCTGCTACAGTTCTGGGGCTTTGATTATGTATATATCATTATTTAATCAGCAGTAAATAATCTGCAGTCAAGTCTAAAGTTTGGAATTTTTTCCCCAGTTTTTAGCATGGCCTATACTGCAGGTATTTCTGACTGATGAAACCTGTCCTGGAAAGTGGGACTGTAAGTTGGTGCTTGTATATATTCTAAGGATTTTAATAGACAAATGAGACTTTGGAGCCACAGAAGAAAACTTTAGTGACTGAAGAAGTGCACAGACCTTCTTCTGTGGTATTAACTCTTTATATTAGTATAAAACTAACTTGCTTAACTAACACTGATCTAACACTTATGAATTATAATGTCAATAAATATAATCAGGTTGCATTGTAGGTCTGAGGCTCATTAAACCTACCTGTGAACATTCATGTAACAAAGCTTTGTATAATCCATACATCTGTTGTTACGACTTCATTGGTTGTCCTTAGTTTTGTTTTCAGTTCATGTGCCAAACCCTTTCATGTGAACTTCCTTAGGACTTATTTCTTAGCATTTTTCAGCAGGCTTCAGTGTTCAGGGGCTGTATTCTTCATCTGCTGATGCATTTGATCTCCAATTGTGTGTGCTCTCTGAGTCTGTTCTACTTGGTGGCATATCTGAGATGTGGATGAAGTTTTCTAGAAGGTGGAGACAGCATGTAGAAGGCACTGGAGATGCACAAGCAATAATTCTGTTTTTGTTTTGGAGTTTTGATTTGCCATGAAGGAGATCTTCTGTGTGCTAACCTGGCAGACCACAATTCCTGACTGTGATTTTGCCTGTTTTGATAATTGCTGTAGAATCTTGACAGACTGACACTTTAGGTACAGGATAGGGAGTGTATTCTTACTGCATCCCAGTCCCTAGTAGGTTTTGGATGACAAGAAATGGCTGTGCCTTTGAAGCAGGGGAGCTCTCACAGTATATACATGCAGTGTTTCCCTCATTGTTACCAGTGAGATGGCAAAGGCACTAAAGAAGGGTGTGGCTGTTGCCCTGAGAGTACTGGTTTATCAGTTCACTACATATCTGAGCCTCCAGTTGGGTATTTGGGAGTGAGTGTTTGGTGCAAGGCTGCAGAGAGCTGTGCAGGTGGTGAGTACTCCAGCCTACTGAAAAAATTAAGTCAGTTCTGAGAGACTGTCAGTAATGTGTATCCCTACAGCTTCCATGTTGCATGGAGCACATAATGGAGGGAAATAATGCTTGTGCTTTGGTAGCTCTCAGCAGACCTCAGGTGTTGTGCATTGGGTGCCAAGGTCTTACCTGTTTTTGGCAAATAGGATTTACTTTTCTCTAAGTAACATATCAGATTGTCTTTCTTAATGTTTTGAGAACTTTGTTAATTTTTGCTGTGGCTTTCAAAACTGTGCTTGGTTCCAAGGTGTTGGGTGGAAATGCTGCATGCCACATGTATTTAGGCAGCTGAAGGTGATGCATGCAATCACCATTGGTACAGGATCATGGCCATTGCTGCCCTCTTTGTAACTTGCTGTGCAAAGAGCACATATGCAACTCCAGAGGAAAAGAGACTTCACTCTTTGTCTTTAACAAGCCACTGTTACAGAGATGAGAAACATTTCATCTTAACATAAATTTGGGAGAGGTCAGAGTCAACCTGATTGTGTTCTTAATCTGTTGTAGTAAGCTGCAGGCCTGTCTTCCACATGTAGTTTAGTTGGATATCAACTTAGAGACCTGTGGTACACTGGAGCTCTATCTTGTGACACTTCTGGGGTGACACATAAAACTGTACTAGACTGGTCAAACAAAACACCAAGAGCAGAGAAATGGCTTGAAACATGTGTTAAAATTCCTGAGCAAGGCTTCTGTGACTATTAATAATTTCTCCTCTATGGAATGCTGTCAAGTAGTTCTAGATTTTTTTTCCCTATTTTTTTCAGGTAAATATTTTCAGTGTGTTCCACTGACAGCAAAAATGATTCCCTTTGGAACCTGGTCCTGCACATGCACTCACCATTCTGACTGCAGATCCCCTGGTTTGTTCCTGGTCTTCTTTCTTTGACCACTTCTGTCCTTTTACAGCCAGTTAACAAGACCAAATGCACTCTAGTTTGATATGCCTTTACAGAGGCTTTATCCCATTGGTTAAGGAGTACTTATTTCTTCAGGTATTTTAAAGTATGTCCCAGCACCATCTTCTGTGCTGGAGGAAGGATGTAGATCTCATTGGAGCAGTATGTTCTGTGATTCTCTGGTTAGCTAATATTCTTCATTGTGGTATCTAGGGTTGTTTGACTTAGGTGAGCAAGATGTTGTGCTGTTTAAATAAATATAAACTAAAAAACACCTGAGTCCAAGAGAAATGTTGGAAATGGGTTGCAGGAAATCCTGACTTGTAGAGCTGTAGGGTGACACTGAAGACCGCCAATCTTTGGTTCTGTCATCTGGGCTTCAAATAAACTGGGTGGTACCTGTACAGATGTGAAAAAGAAGCTTTATCCTGTAACCATGGCAAGCAGAGGTTCAAAGGCAGCTCTGTGTCTGCAATATCTTTTCTGCATGCTGTTAGTAGTGGTTTTGCTAATAAACAGCTTAGAATAAACTTGCAGTGTGGTATGTAATATTGGTCTCAATGGGACTGTCAGGTTAAAACAGTGTTTTGGTTTTGGCAATTCATAGTTTAAAGCAAATCAATAAAATATCAAAGCTTCATTACTTAGGCAGTTCCATTAAATTTTGTGTTTCTTTCTTTGATTTCGTAATGTTGGAGTAGGCTTCTGTGGTGTTTGTGTTGAAAATCATGTAAACAATCAATTTTTTCTACTACAAGAAAAAAAGGAAAGCATTTCTAAGAACACTGGGTTTTACAGCAGCCTTAACCTGCACTGTGTGACCAGACTTTTATATTTGAGTGATTTTTGCCTTGTGTATACCTGTAGTGATGCTGAGCAATACAGTTCAGAATTGATGTCTACATCACTGCAGCTAGCAGAGACAATCTTGGTTGGATCAGAATTTGCTTCTGTTTGTGAGTGTATGTGTGGGGAATAATAGTCTCTGTGCAGAGATTTATTTCATCTCTTATTGCCAAGGGAATGTGATTTCCTGCATCTGTGTTTGGACTCCTGGCTATGGAAGTATGTCAAGGAGACAAAACTCTCATCCTGTTCCTGATAAGGCAGAAAGCAGTGTACTCAAAACTGATGGTTGTTTAGTAATTGTTCTGCCTATCCACATAGCAGGAAAGGAATAAATTCCTTTTTCATCCTTCTGGACAAGATACTGAGCCAGTAGGAAGAGGCCACTTTTGTGTTGTTGATCTGTAAGTTGGAGCTCAGCTTTGCATTCTCTAACCTGGCTAAAAGTCATTCTATTTTTGATAAGTAGAATTTATATGCTCTTGTTTTATGTCATTGTACAATAATCTGCATATTATTGTATACCCAGTTGATACGCTTCCTCTTTTTTCTTCATAGCATGATTTCTCACTTATTGAGATTTTCTTCCTTCTTTATTCATGAAGTACCTAAGCCTCCTGTGTAACTTGAATTTCGGCTCTTTCTGGTATGTGTTTCATTCTGCATTTCCTTTTTTACATAATTGCTTCTTTTCTTCTATTGAGATTATCTATCTTTATAGGATAAAATATATATTTCGGTCTGCACACATCGTCTTGCATTTGTGTAATGCACTTTCATGAATATTCATAATAAGTATTTATCTTATGCATTTCTAATAATAAATGTTAGTCATCAGATTCAAATTTACCTTTATAATGCTGAAGAAATATATTTTATGGTAAATTTTACTGGTGCTAAGCATGGAATTTATCTTTCTGAATTCAGCATCAGCTTTTTACTTCAAGATCATGTCATGTTGGATGACTTAAAATTTCCAGAGTATTTACAGTGTTTTTGTTAAATGATTTTTTCTGAATTGCCCTTATGTTAAGAAAAGTGACCTTTTCTTCTTTCTTTAAATAGCAAGCTATTTACTTTCTAATTTCTGATTTTTGCTTTTAGTTAGCTTACTGCTGGCTCACTGATACCTTTTCTTTTTCTCTTTGAGTGAGTGCAACTACCCTTCTAAATTTTGAATACGTTATAAATACTTTATTCAGATCTTGGGGCTCAGTCATCACGCTTAGTCATTGTTTAATGCAGGTTTTCTACTGATGGTTTTGTTTTTTTCTTGGACATACAGATTATCTTTCTTGATCTTGAGAAGAATGGTAAAAATCAATCTTTCTGTTTACTGAAGCCACATTTACAGAAAATTAACTTTTAGACTTTTACTTCTGTATCTGTCGCCTCATTGTGCAGAATATGATGTACACAGAGATGTAGCTGCTTTTGAGATGGTTCAGTTCCTGGCCCCTTTTCTCTGAATGACCGGGTCACTGGAGGAGGATTCACAGTCTCCCTCTCTCCCAGAGAGAGATGCATTAAAATTAATGCATTTCATGTGAACAGCCAAGCCAACGACAAAATTTCTGCTAGATTGGAGGCCATTATTTGTTGTTTTCATGTCACCAAGTTTTTAAGAAAATAGTTAAGTAAAATAAATCTAAGCTGTTTATCTTTGAGGCACTTCTTTGTTTCCTTTGTGAAGAGCTAAATTAGTAAAAACACTTCCCACTGTACTTCAGCTTTAGCTTTGCAGGGAAATAATTAGCATTTGAAGCCAAGATACTGTGTTTATGGTCTATTGGCCTTGTTTAGTTTTGGGAATGCCATGTCTCCATGCCTAGTATAGATGCTGTGCTCTGAATCTTGAAATCTGTGGACCTGATAAAGTAATAGAGAAAGGCATCCTAGTGCCCCAGAGGAAATGTGATGTTCAGAAACAACATCTCGTTGAACTGCATTTTTTGTGCTTCTCCTGGATATGCAGTATCAGCAGACATAGTGTAGAGAAAGCAACTAGTAACACTGAAATTTGAACTGTTTTTATACATATAATTATGTATAAATTATACGTGATCCCAGTTTTTGTGTTGGGATAATTTGTTGAGATGAACTTCAAGTGAAGAACCCTTTGAACACAGCCAAATCTGTAAACAACAGAAACTGAAGTTTTGTGATGCAATGAAAAATTGCAATGATTAATTCTTAACTATTTCTTCTGTTTTTAGCAGTGTTATTCCTGTCCTTGTTTCTTACATCACAGTTTTGCATTTCACACTGTGCTTAATTTCAAGTAGTAGCATGAGTGTATTTGGCAGGGTGTTTGGAGATGACTTGGGTCAGAAAGCATGCTCTGAACAGCTTCATCCTTTTCCCTGCTCCTTTTCCCATCTATAATCTTAATGTGGTGCCCTTCCCATACAGCTTTTGTCAGTACAGCTGTCTTTCAGCATGCAGGAGTGAGCTGAACTGCTTTTAGCATTTCATTAATGCCACTTTTGATCAGCGGCAGATGTTGCCGCGTGAGCAGCGCTCGCCCTGGCGCCCTGATCCCCACGTGCCATATGTGCCTGCCGGGCAGCTGGTGGGATGCAGGACCCTCAGCTGGGGAAGCCTGACTCTCAGAGGATGCTCTCTGAAAGATGAAGACATTTCTAAGATGGATGAGCATCCTTGTCAGTAGATTTTCAAGGCAAAAAGGGGCCACTGTGATAATAACTCACTTAACGTATAATTTGAGTTCTAAAGCATCTTTCAGTAATTTCTGCATGTGTTCATTGACTTGAAAATGCAGGCATCTGCTCTATCTAGTGAATGCTCTAGTGTCAAAGAACTTACCAAGTTTTTACTTACCTAATTCCATTGACTACATATTTCCCTTCCTTAGGAATCTCTTCTTTAATAACACTGACTATAGTAAGATAGCAAATATAATACAAATAACAAGCCTGTGTTATAAATATGGGCTAAATTAGGCAGAAGTTTACTTTTGAGGTTACTGATTATATTGATGATTTCTGTGTTTAACAAGAGTACTCTTTGTGCTATGCAGCAATTTTTACAATGAAATTATACTCTCATCATTGAGTTGACATGAAGGAGTTGGGAACTTGCTGGCAGGCATATCTAGGTTAGGCTGCAGTAACTCATTAGAAGCTCCTGAAGTAGGATTACATAATGGGACCCTATCTTCTCAGGTTAAATATAGTTCTGTAGTTAATCTAATGTGTGGCTTCCGTAAAATCTATGTTGACTGGCAGCAGTAGTCTGATTTGCCCCCCTTTTTAGTGCTATGGTTAAAATAAGACAATCAAAACATAAGATTCCATATTTAATGGCATTCATTGTGAGTGTTATTTAGTTTGGGGTGGGTTTTTAAAAATGAAAATATTAATTAACAAGTCAGACTGGAATAAACTTGAAATATATACATCACCATTTTCATTAATCTGTTGTATCTTAATCAAGTCATAAAAAGAATTACTCACTTTTCCTGGTTGAGGATATGATCCTGAAAGGTGTTTCAGCAAACATAGAGATGATGTTAGTTATAAAAATCTATAAAATAAAATACATACTTTTCCATTATATCACAGTCATGAAGAAAGTAAAGGAAATGTAGTCATTCTATAGGAATAAATAGATTCCCTTGGCCTCTATTTTTAAGCACAGTTTTCTAGGGACATTATTTTCATTTCTGTTTTCCATTAACAAAATTGGGAAAAAACCCCAAACAAAAAAAAAATCCTCACAAAATGCCCTTTTTCTAATATTAGAGTTCAGGTAGGTTTTAAAAATCTTTAGCAATTTCTTTGTTGGGGCTTACCTTGACCTGCAGTCAAAAATGACATTTTTTCATATAGTTGGCAGGGTTCATATTTGTGTGTTCATTTAGATGGACCTGTATATGTTACTGGTTATACACAGCAGTCACATATGTTGAGAAGATTCTTGCCAGTGCCTTGATTTAACATTTTGACCTCGAAAAGCCTTTTGTTGACACTGTGAGGTTCATTCTGCTGAGCAGCCCAGTTCAGTGGAAGGTGTCCCTGCCCATGTCAAGGGGCAGGAATGGTCCCTTCCAGTCCAAACCAGTCTATGATTGTAAGCAGGACTGCATTTCACAGTGCTGAGCTCTTCAGCTTCTCTCTGCTACACCCTGAGCTGCATTTCTTAGTATAGCCTTGCATTTTATCTGTGAATGTGTGGGGGCACACCAGAGCTGAAGTTCTTTTCGGTTCCAGATGTGTTGTCAGTGCCATGTCTGCACATCTAAAGACATGAAGAGCATAATTCATATTCATGATGGCTGTTGAATTTTTTTTCTCAGATAAACAAGTCTGATAAGGTTATGCTGTGTCCACCAAGTACAGTCCAACTACAAGTTCAAATCGTAGTAGTAAATTTATTTTAAAAAAAACAAATCTGTAAGTAGCTGGGAATCTCAGTCTTTCTTTTAACTCACTGCTGCAAGTAAATTCTCTGGGTTTTATGTATTATTGCATCCTTAACAGATTGTTTACATTAGTAAGTTAATAAGAACATAAAGTAATTAATTTCATTCTGTTCATTTGCTAATGAAAAGAAAATTATTTATTTGCCTTAAGTCTTTGTTTTAAAGACCAGGAGCTCTGGAAATCATACATGGTATATATGGAATAAGCAAAATTCTCACAGGAGTATTTCCTTTAGAAACATCTCACTGTTTTTATGACAGTCTTCTAAATAGAGAAATAAAGTTGTTTTATACTATGCATTAGAAATGTAAAAAGCAAGGGCAGTATTTTTGGTGTACCTTAGGGACTTTCTGGTAGAAGGATGCTGAGATATCATGGAACAATAGTAAGAAAATATGTCTTTCTGCTAAATAACAATGAGAATTTAGTACTTGAGGCCAAGTGCAGCTTGATACAAGGTATTTTCAAGAGAACTTTCCTAAATCCGGTATCCAGGATCAGTACTGGAGAAAATGTAATGTCTTTTAAAAATTTGTAGGAGACAAATAAATTTGGTTATTGCAACACATTCTCTTTCCATTGGCTTTAAAATTGTTTTTTATTCGTCAGCTATAAGGAAAAAAAACAAACATTGAAAAATGGAAAGGTTTTATTTTCAAATACTTTTCTTTTATAAACACTTTTTTTTTTTTTTTAAATAGATTTCCTTATTTTTCCTTTATTTGGATTGCTTTCCCAGGCACAGAGCAGCATTTGGAAAGGACTTCTAGTTAACCAGTAAATTTTAAACAATTCTGTCTTTTTGTTAGCTTCCCAGAAAAGCTTCTCAGATTGCATCTGAAAATGCAGCTGATACTTCCATTGCTTCCTCTTGAATTTTAGTTCTTTTGAACAAAGACTACCCTGTACTATTAAGTCTAGCTTTGTTGTCAAGGCAATAAATGTGATAATGCAGCCAGTATGTTCTAGCATGTGTTAAAAGTATTGTAGACATGTGACATATGCTTTAACAAGATGTGGCTTTGCTAGTCTGAGTCTGTCTCTCCTTGAGCTTTTTATCTGTTCCAGCTTAGGTTGGTTTTTTTTCATCTGGACAAAACTTTTAGTATTTTCACAGCTGTGTTTTTGATCCCTAGATAAAGACAGCATGTTTATGTGACAACCAGTCCTATTTTCATCTAGATTCTCCTTGCATTCCTGGAATTTCAAGTAATAATAATTGTTAATGCTGTAGGTAAACTAATTTATCCAGATTAACTTTGAAGTTGATTGCTTTTCAACTCACACAGTAATTGATGCTCTTAGTACATTTGGGTCTATGCTTAATATTTTGATAGATGCTCTAGAAATAAGTACTGTAATAACAAAATTCTTGCCAAACAATTTTTATTTTGGAGTAGGCAGATGAACACAAATTGCCCCCTATAGTCTGGGAGGAATGTCTTGCTATCAAGATATTTTGCAGGTGTTACTATAAAAACGCCTTCTATCAGAAGTGAGTTTATCTAATTTACATTTGAAATCATTTAGAGTACAGAATTTTCCTGAAATGTGATGCATGGATTAGTAATAGGGTTGCAAAGTCACAGGTTTCATATTTAAGTTAGAAAATGTGGATGAAAGCTGTAAGAGAGTGGTTTGTAAGGCCAGCAGCCACAGAGTAGCTGCATTTCTGTCTGGAATTTCTCAGGCAGAAGAATGTGCAGATGAGCTGCATTGAATTGCTATTACATGCCCAAGGTGGTTACTAAATGCATCAGATTTACTGTTCATGGGCAGTAATTTCTATTTCTTAGAAGCCTTGGCTTGCTCACTGTGTATCTTTTTTTATATTATTGGCTAATACACACATTCTTTCTAGGCAGGAAAAGTGAAAATATTCAGGTAAAATCCAGGTCACAGCTGCCTTGCTTTATGTGTTGAATCTCAAGTTCAAAATGTTCCTTTCTGTGAGACAGACCTTCTCTAATGCTTTTTGCTGACTGTTTCATATGTGTCTTGCTCTTGGTGATATAATTAGAATTCCACTGAACTGAAGCACTTACTTGCAACTTATCTTTTCAATGTGAAATAAATTTTACTTTTTTTATCTCTCTCAAGATCACCTGAATTTAAATAACATGCATCTATCTGTATCTCTAAGTTTATTGCTAAAATAGCTGTTCAAAAGACCTCAGGGTGTTACTCCATCTTATTTTCTGACTTCAGGTTATGCAGTGTTTGTAAATATACTGGGTCACTGGGCATGCTTGGATTGTGGCCTGATTGACTTCCTTTCACTTGAAACCAAGATGGGTATTTTTTGTTAAAATTCCCAGATTATGGTGACTTTATTGGGCTAGAGAGCAGGAAAAGAACAGCAATGTTGCAGCATGGACATGGAATTTTGATTTGTGTGAAAGTATGATGACAAAAAGAGCAGCAACCAAAATATGTATTGGGCTTAGCATTTTATGTGTTACCTTTTTTAGCGTGCTGTCATCATTCTGTAGCTTCCAGCACTTTTTTTCTGAACTACTGACTGAAAGGTTTGCACCCCTCAGTGTGTTTCATCATCATCATTCTGAATTCCTTCTTTCCTCTGCTGTGGTTCAGAAGGATAAAAAAACTGAGTTAATTTTTGAGACACAACTTGTCTTGTTTTGGGTTATCCTACTTAGCCGTAGAATCTGTCCATTTCTGTCCTTGTTATATCTTAGAAAGTCATGCTACTGCTTTTTTTAAATATCCTGTTCGTTTTCTTTTGCACTACTGTATAAAGGTTTTGCTGTGCAGGTGTGCAGTATGTGCAGAACCCTGGCAGAGGAGGGCAGTGAAGATGAGGAAGGATCTGGAGGGGAAGCTGTGTGAGGAGTGACTGAGGTCACTTGGTCTGTTCAGCCTGGAGCAGCTACAGCATCCTCATGGGGGGAAGAGGAGGGGCAGGCACTGATCTCTGCTCTGGTGACAGTGACAGAACCCCAGGGAATGGCCTGAAGCTGTGTCAGGGGAGGTTTAGGTTGGGTATCAGGGAAAGGTTCTTCACCCAGAGGGTGGCTGGGCAGTGGCACAGCTCCCCAGGGAAGGGTCACAGCACCAGCCTGACAGAGCTCAAGCAGCATTTGGTCAATGCTCTCAGGAACACAGTGTGACTCTTGGGGATGTCCTGTGCAGGGCCAGGAATTAAACTCAGTGATCCTGCAGGGTCCCTCCCAATTTAGCCTAGTCTGTGGTTCTAATATCATCTAATGGCCAAACAAATTACATTGTTCCTCTTCCTTTAATCTCTCCTCTTTCTAGAAATCTCTGTAGTGTTTCTAGTAACTGGTAACAGTGGGAATTCTTGAAATGGTCTGTCCAATTTAAATGATTTAAAAATCCATTTGCCAAATGCATCCATTTATTGCAAATTTAAAAGGTTGAAGAAACAGTTGTTGGCAGTGTTTTGGAACAGGGAGTAAGTTTAATGGTCTTAATTTCTTCCTTCAAACAAGAATGGTGAATAGAAAGTGTTAGATGTTAGGTAGGAACTTTATGTAAAATCAAAATAATGTCAAAATTGGTCCTTGGGTCTGTTTGCAACAAGTTGTAAAGTACAGTTAATTGCATTTCTTATGATTTTTGTCTAATTTTATATTTTCAGCTAGATCACTATGAGTATTTAAAATACGGAAAAAATGATCACATTTATTGGACTATGAGTTTTTAAATTTGAAAAAACCTAAACCTGTATGGGCTGTAGGACATTAAAGTGTCAATAGATGTTTAGTAAGCAGAAGTGGATGAAAAAGCTGTGATACAGTTTAGGCCTTAATTTTATAAAAGTTTTGAAAACCAACACTGTGATGGAAAGAGGTTTTCCTCCTCCCCAGCCATACGCAGCTTCTTTTTTCTCTGCCAAACTCTCATGTGCTGGCTCCAGCATTTTACAGATTACGAGAATTGGCTCAGAGAGAAAGCAGTAAGTGTTAAAGATATAGAGAAGGAAAAATGCCTCACTTCTAGCTTGAATTTGTTCTCTCTTTTGATTTACCACAACTGTGCTGGCTCAAGGTAGGGGCAGAATTATTTTTTTTTAAGGTTTGCATTGGCTTAAAATGCCCATGAAATTATAGCCTTAATTGCAGCACATTGCAAGGAAGGGATAAGTACTTGTTACTGTGCATCCTTCTAGGGATTACCTCTGATATTGCTAACCAGAAACTTAAGATATATATTTATCTAAAAAATATCATACCAAGATATTTTCTTCAGGTACATGCCTTAGCACTCACATCTGGTATCCTATTTTCCTGTCCTTTTCTGGTGTTAATCATGACCACTTCCCAAAAGAACAATGAGATAGGTGCCCTAATCACTGATGTTCCAGAACAGCCCTTGCCGAGTTCAATAATTCCTACTGCTCCTGTGCTGCATTCTGCACAGCTGTGACAGTGTGTCCTTCTGTATATACCAGTGGTACATTGTGGGACTGACTGGCTGTCTGCAGGCTGCAGCCACAGCATTGGGTCATGCCAGCGTGGTCATCAGTAGCTTCTACTCCAGTGAAGTCAAGGGAAAGGCTGTATTCACACTTTGAATTACCCAGACCTAAAGGTGAAATTCTTGAAATGTCTGCATAGTAACTTACCCTCTGGAAGGGTCTGGGTTTCTGTGTTCATAGGTGTTGAATTTTTCCAAGTTAATAGAGAATTTATTTCTTGTTAAACTAGTCACTGTTCACCTGTCTTTAACTTAATCTGTGTCACCAAAGGGAACCAAATCAGTAAGTGTTTTTACTAATTCATGCTGGGAAATCAGTTGCCTTAAGAAATGCAAGTACTGAACTTTTGCTCACAAATCCCATCAGTGAAAGAGGCAGTAGAGGCCTTTTCTGTGTCTGTAGGAGTCTTTTGTTCAAGTCAAACCTAACCATAGAACTACCATTAAAATATTGCAGGATGCCACTTTTCTATTGAAACTAGGTCACTTTGCATAAAATAATTAAAGATTTATTGGTCCTTAGGGAAGGACCTAGATCTCTAGACTAATGTTTGCGACTCTCAGTGGAGAAAAATGAATCAGTCATTTGCTGGGAAAGCATTGCAATCATTGTAATTGTGTGAAGGGCTGTTTCAACATGGTCTTCCAATTGCACCTAAAGATAAAAAAAAATCTTCAGCTACTTTATTTTTTTAAAAAAGGGGATCTGAACCGCAGAAGGGGATTTAGAGCTGTATTTGGTGGAGATTCCTGCTGTAGGAAATGCTGGTCACATAAATACAGCTTGCTGCCTGTTTTCTGCTGAGAATTGTATAGAGAGGAAAAAGTGGACTGTGGAGAGGAAAGGCCAGAGGCTGCATATTCTGGTTGTTTTGTGATGCTGCAATTGCCAAACCCTCTGCAGATCTTCTCTGAAATCATTAATTTAAAATATATCACAGTCACCATTATCACATGGTGCACCTTCCAGCAGTCCAGTGTGCTGCCACCTCAAATATTCACAGTATTCTTTCAATTAGAAGCCATATCTATTTTTTTTCTTTTTCAGTAAGAGCTTCTGGACAGTGTTAGAAACCATTACTGTTTATCTCTGAAATATGCTTAGATGACAGCAACTTGAATACTGGAAGTACTTGTAACCTAAGATGTTTGTTTACTTTTGACTGATCTTAATTCACTGAGCAATTGATGTTGTCCAGAAAAATTGCATTTGTTACCTGGTATGAAACATGTGAATAATTACACACTAGAGAGAGACAATGATTGTTTATTTCAGAGTTTCACAAGCCCAGCTTCTCAGTGGTATTCCACAAATCAAACACAGCTATCAAAACCTTTTACTATTTATAAATTTTAGCAAACAAAGGCATTACTGTTCATTGGCTGCAAGTTGCATAGTTGTTACTAGTTACTATTCTGCTTGCTGTTGGTTAATGATTCTCTCACTTCCCATGCTAGTTAGTCCTCATGCTCAGCCTTTCCCTTCTTTTGGGTCAGGGGGTTTCTTGAATCAGTGGTCTGTGAGTTGGTGGTCGGGATCTGTCCCTGCCAGAATTACCCTTTACCTGGTTGGAGCTGATGCAGCACAGTTGCTGAGTTGTCTTTATTAGTTTCTTCCTTATCTTGGCAGTTTGCAGCCTGTAAATTCTGCATTTTCTGTGATCACTATCAGTGGTACATCTTCCTTCCCAGGCTTTGTTAACTTCCCACTAGGACTGAGGTCATTGAAACATGTCAAGCCCTAGACCTTAACTAGGTGATTCTAACCACGTGTAATTTGTCTTTCTGACACCTGGACATCACTTAGAGCTTGCTTGGTAGCTGCTCTCTGTTTCACAGGTTAAATCTTCCTGTTGACTAGCTGGAAAATATACAGAGCCCAAACATCAAAGAATGTCCTTTCTTAAGAAATTTTTTACACATTTCATACACAAATTTTGCAACACACGAATAGCAGAACCATAATTAAAACATCATGACTTGTATCAAAAAACGGTGGAAAGTTTAATAGCAGCTTCTTTATCAAGTGCTCCTCGTTTGTTCAATCATTAATTTGAAGTGTTTCATATTAACCATATTTAAAAAGACAATTCTGTTAAGTGACAGCAGCTGGTGATGGTTCTCAACTGTAACAGGACCTCAGAAAGTAAAACAAAGCAGTGTGACACTTGTTAAAGAGAGAACTCAGTTCTATAATAAATTGTAGTTTTCTTTGTACGCTAACAGTGAAGCAATTAATTTATATTTTTTTGTTGCCTAATTTCAAATTAGATGCACATCAGTATCAAATACTTTCTCTGTTTGCATGAAAGAATTTCTTTTAGGATTATTTTGGAGTTTGCTTTTTTTTCCCTCTAGCTCTCACATTTTTACCTGCAAAGCTAGTTACCCCAATTGAGTTAGCTTTCTGAAATGCAAATAAATATAATTCTTTGCAGTTCTGCAGAAAAATGACACTAAAATGTGTTCTCTGTGCATATAAACATAGTATTTTTTTGTATTCTAGCACTTCTGTCCTTTGAAGCACTGTATTAATTTCAGTTTTATCCTGCTGTAATAATTCTCTCAAGTTTTTTCTTTTCTCCAAATATTATAAGCTCACTGGCGTGATGGAGAGGTCAGACAAGATGAGCAAATTTTCATTTTCAATTGTGTGTACCAGGTCACCACTTCCAAGAGGGTTTGTACACTGAAAGAACATTAAGTTTTTATCTTTATTTTTTAATTCCTGCTACTTCAAGTGGAACAATTTCATTATCACTGATCAGAAACCTGGTTGTACTCTTAACTGTGGTGCTGTTTATGCACAGAAGGAGGGGATGCTATCCAGGGGGACCTGGACAAGCACGAGAGCCTCAGGTCCTAGTGCAAGGTGCTGCACCTGGCTTGGGACAATCCCAGTCATTAGTGCAGACCTCCAGAGGAGCTACTGGAGAGCAGCCCTGCAGAGAAGAACTTGTGGGAATATGATGTAGGAAAGTTGGATATGAGTCAACAGTATGCACTTGCAACCCAGAAGGCCATTTGTATCATGGGCTGCAGCAGAAAAGCAGGAGTCACAGGAGGGGATTCTCCCCTCTACTCTGCCGTTGTGACACTGCACCTGGAGTGCTGTGTCCATCTTGTTCCCAGCACAAGAAAGATGTTGCCCTCTTGGAGGGGATCCAGAGGAAGTCACAAAGATACTCATAGGGTTGGAGCACCTCTGCAGTGGAGCTGAGAGGAGTGGGGTTGTTAAGCCTGGAAAAGAGAAGGCTCCAGGGAGACCTTACAGCATCTTTCAGTACCCAAAGGGGGCTTATAAAGAAGAGGAGGAAAGATTTTTTACATGGGCAGATAGTGACAGGACAAGGGGGAATGATTTTAAACTAAAAGAAGATGTAAATTAGATATTAGGAAACAAATCTTCACTGTGAGGGTGGTGAGGCACTGGCATAGGTTGCCCTGAGAAACTGTGGATGCCTCATCCCTGGAAGTGTTCCAGGTCAGGTTGCAGGGGGTGCTCTGCAGTCTGATCCCTGCCCAAGAGAGGGTAGTTGAAACTAGATGATCTTCAAGTCCCTTCCAAGCTAAGCCATTCTGTGCTTCTATGATTTTAAACTTTTTGTATAGCAAATAGATTTAAGAAGAAATATCAGTTGTGTATAGAACTGTAGATGGTAAAGGTTTGCAGTCACCTGCAGTCACTTTAGCATTAGATATGCTTAAGATGATGCTGATATTAAACTTTGTCTTTAGCCTCCTAAATAACTTTTCTTGTAGAATAAGATTTGTTACTTCTTAATTTGAATTTTTAAAATATTTTAATTTATGCTGTGTCATGATAATGTTGTATCATTACGTAGTTTAACGCATCTGTGATTTAATACAAAATTAAATTGTATTATTTAATGACTGTTAGAATAATTTGTCTCCTTCCTCTTCCTATATAACTTCCCATAGGCAGATAGTGTGCAGAACAGTGGGAGGTAGAAATGATGCTGTGATGCTGTGATACTGTTCAGGCAAATGTCCCCAGAGTGCATTGGAAAAGCAAAGCAGGGCTTGCAGGTTGATGCCTGGGGTGGGAATGCCATGCAGAGTCAGGACATCCCTGGCAAATGAGCACATCTAGTTATGCAAGGCTCTGCTGGTACTGTGTGTTGTCAGGAAGGCAAAACTGTTCTGTTTCTGTCAATGTACCACAGCAAAGCAATCTTTCTGCTGGATGATAAATGACAGATTTTTAATACTTTTTGACACAGATGCCTTAATGCTGTTGCTGAAGGAATGAAAAAGAATCTTTTTTAATTTTGTTTGATGAAATCACATTATCATGCAACAAGATTTGATTTAGATGGGAAAGATTGTATATGTTACTCCTTATACTACTTATTCATCTGTTTGGGACATTGTTCTTTTGATTTGAAGCTTTTTCCAAAGTATTTTGTTCTTGCCTGTGGGTCATGAATATACAGGTATTTGTCCCATAGTAGATTTTACTCTCCTTCTACACCTGAATTAATTTTTTTAAGGAGAGAGTATCTTCTGCTGTTATGATATTCTGGCAGAGTAGGAAGCTCTCAGATGTCACAGACAGATACATAGATTAGCATTTTTAAGAATTGCTGGGGAACTCTGGCTATTCTTGTGACTAGCTGGAAAGTTGATGTGTACTCTAATTTATAAAGAAAAAAAAGAAAAATGAGGATGCTTTTTGTTCTGTGGTTTACAGGAATTTAAAGGACAGTTTGTGCAAATATATCAGTTTTGTGATGATGAAACTTTTTAGGTAAGTAGTGTAGCCCTTCTATTTCATAACACAAAAATTTCATTGTAATTTTAGAAGTTGGTTTTGTAAGGCAAATGAAATAAATTCTTAATTTTTTTATTTTTTTAATTTTTTCCATCTCTGGAAACATTCAAGGCCAAGTTGGTGGAGACTCTGAGCAACCTGTTCTAGTTGAAGATGGCCCTGCTCATTGCTTGCACTAGCAATGGATTTGGACTACATGACCTTTAAAAGTCCCTTTTTAAAGGTCCCTTTTAACCCAAACTGTTCTGTGTGATGCACAGTATTTTATATATATATATGTATATGTGTGTGTATGTGTGTGTCTCTCATATATATTCCATCCTGTACCTAAAAGCAGCTACCAACAACCAAAAAGAAAGAAGGAAAAGCATTCTGTTAATCTGCAGTATTTTTAAGTTTCCCAATTAACTGCCAGTGTCTTTACATCTCTTAGATCTTTTCACCTCTTCAGTTTGTGAAGAAATTAACTACTTCCTGAGGTGAAACTTGAGTCAGATATTCCATTTAATTCTTAAATGGACTGTGTTGTAGATGCTTTTGCATAATGCCCTTGGGTCCTGTAGTAGCTGCTCTGTTTCTCTTGAGTTGTGTAACAGGAAAGTTTGTCCCAGATAGCAGATGATTCCAGGCATATTTACTTCTACTGGGGTTGGATTGGATTTATGTTCTTAAAAAAACTGTTTTTTTTTAAAATAACTTTGCTGTTCTTGGAAAGCATAAAGCAGCTTTGCTGTGTGGTTCTGGCATGTCTCATTCTCAGTCAAAAAGTAGCAATCCAGCATGGTCCAGTGTTCATGTCAGTCACTGAGTGCTCTGAGATGCAGCTGGGTTTCAGTTCTTGTTCATGGCTCTAAGCAAGGAAACACACTATTCAACAAATGGATTAAATGCAATTCCCTCTTCTGGCAGAAAGTGCTCCTTTCTTTTTTTAAAGATAATTTAAAGCAAAGCATCAGTCCCAAATATTTTTTGTCCCAATACATACATATCGTAATAACTTCCCAACCTGATTGTTGGACTATAATCACAGTGTTTGCTGACAGATTTCTAAGATAGTCACTTTGCAGATGAACAGCCAGATCTAAAGTTGATATTTTCTAGAAATGCAGAAGGTTTCTCTCTTAAACAGTGCTACAACTGTTTAAAAACAGCAAAACCCAACTACTCTGAATTTCCTGTGTCATGTTCTACAATGACACTTTGTGCAATAAACTATCATGGAAGTCAATAACAAAGTTTTTTAATGTTCTTGATGGAGGCAGAATGTTAATGAAATTACTCAAAGCCATATTTTTGTACTGTCCAAAGGTAGCAGCTAACCAGGATAGAAAATAGGGTCTTCAGTAGTTTCTTCCTCCTGCCTGGATTATGCATGTATGTAAGAAAATTTTAATATAAAATAAGAAATGTGAATCAAGTGTTTGGCTTTTAAATACCCTTTACTGTAGGAATTCAGTTACTCTAATTACCAGTATGACTTTACATGGCAAAGGACTGGTTTTTCCTTCCCTCTGGTACTTCATAGTTTCGGAAGCATTTATTTTTCTTTTTAAAGGGTACATTTGATAAGAAGGAAGTCATTTTACAGAAATGCTTTATTGTAATTCTGCTTTTATAACCTATTACCATTTAAGTGTTTCATTTTTTTGCAGTCAAGATATTTCTTAGGAGTACTTAACTTTTTATTCCTCCTGCACTTTAGAAGCATTAGCATGAATTATGTCCTAGTGAAATACCAGCGAAGGCTTTTGGGGGGAGAAGGGTTGTAGGGTGTGGCAGTAAGTGCATTCTGCCTCTCAACTACATGCTGCTGTTCAAGAATGGCTTGCCATAAAAGTGTGTGATGTTTTTGTAGTACTGAGGTATTGATAGAGTTTTGCACCAGTGATCTCAGTTGATTTTTGAGAGGGTTAGGAAAGGCTGGAGGGATGTCAGTTTGGTAATGCCAAGGCCAGTGAAGTGCACCTAGAAATACCAGAGTAGAGAACTGCTGATGCCTCACTTTGCCTGAGAGAATTCCTGTTCCCTCTGTACATAATGGTTGCAATTTCTTTGCACAGAGGATGTCTGATGATAACTCAGGATGCTTCTCAGGATTCCATCAGATTGGTTCACACTTACAGGAAGCTTAGAGAGCCTTCCAGGTTGTGCTGTCATATGTGAACTGTTCGATTACTCAGGCAAATTGAAAGGAAACTTGGCAAGAGCAAAGCTGGAACAACACTACTGACAACAATTACTTTCCCCATCAATCATCAATAATGTAAAAATTCATCTTACCAATTGTATGACTTTGTTGCTGTTGTTAGGAAAGCCCACTGATCTTCAAATATTTGATTTTTTTCCTTGGTTTTTTTTCTTAGTCTCCTATTAACTGTAATCTTAGTGTCCAGTACCAGAACAGGGTCTTTTTCAGAGCTGAGAATATTCTCCAGATCTTCACAGGTTTTTAGAAAGATTTAGAGAACCTTTTGTACTCACTAATATTTAGATATATTTTCTGGAAATTTCTCAGCAAGACCTAGTATAAGAGAAATAATATGTTTGAGACATTGGAAAATAACAACTAAGGAAATACTACACTCAGTCAAGCAAAGTAAAGTTGTCAGAAGACACTACAAACCCCGCTATTTAGAGATTTTTTTATTTAGGATTTTGTTATTTATCCATCTCTACCAAAAGAGGTAATTTACATGCAGAAAGCAATAATAAAGTAAGTTCTTATTAATAGCAGCGTTACTCCAACAACTTTATGTGTAGATGATCAAAGGAAAATAGGAATAAATCTGCACAGCTAGTGAAAAGGGAATAATAATTAGACAAAGTATTATAATATATTTAATAGAACTCCCTTTCACATCTTGCAATAAGTGAAAAATATATAATGCTGCAAATACAAGTGTATTATACACTATCAGGACCAGTAATGCAAAAACTTAATTGAAAATTAGCTTCTCTTATAAAGTGGAGCTTCTGAAGAGTTGTGAGATGAATACATGCCAAACACTGCAGGAGGTCTTAAATGTGTGACTTGATTCTTATGGTGCTATTATAGAATAAAAAGAACTCACCATGTCAGGGGGCAGCCTGCCAGTGGAAAAGCAGACTGAAAATGATCTCATTAACCAAATTCATCAGCACCTGTTCTGGAACTTTTGGAGCAATTCTTAAAGCAAAGAATTAACCTGACTGGTTGGTTGTTGTGGTTTCTTGGCCTTTGGGCAACCAGTCTTCCCAGTTAGGAAAATCCTTATGTTCATGACAGCTGTCTGTCTTCCCCACTAAGCAAATCAACAAAAAATGTCCCCCTAAACCCTTTTTCTCATTAAAGGGATTCCAGTTAGAAATACTGTGGAAATCCAAGAAACCAAGTCCATCTTGAATTGCAGGAATGCTGGTTGTTCAGTTGGTAAGCAATAAATAATCTCTCAAAGTGTGGGGTGAATCTTCTTAAGCTTTTTGTTAGTTCAAAACACATTGCTTTGCTTTTTTGTTATTTCTTTAGAAGTTCACTCTATATAATGTTTTCTACACCAAGGGAATTATTTTTTTCATATATGCACACAGAAATGCACTTTTTATTTTTTTTTATAAAGAGAGAGAATTGTTTTATGATGTGTTTTTGCTTCTGTTCTCTCTTCAGGGCTGGCAGCTAGTTAGGGAGAGCAGGAGGTACAAAGGTGTGTTATGTGTATAGGGAAAATAGATGAAATAAATTATTTAGGGGAAAAAGATTCCAGGTTTTGTTACTGGCCTCTAATGAAAAGATGTTATTATGTATTCTTAAATGCTACTACTTGAAAATTCCTACAGGAACTTAGTATTTGGGGTCAGGATAAGTGCATATGTGTTCCAGCATAATTCAAAGATTTCAAGCTTTTTATCTGAAAGGCTGGGTTTGTGATTTATGTTTGCACTGTATGAAGGGCAAGTGATTAAAGTACCAGTTAAGATTTTCTCTAGAGTACTTGTGACCTGATTATCCTTCAGTCATGCAATTCTGGTGCTTTAAATTGAATATCCTACACAAGGAAACACCTGCACAACAACTGCAGATAGTAAATTGAACTCTTGAAAATGAGGTGCATATTCCTCTTGTTTAGGGGATGATTTATTTGCCTAAAACTCCTTTGAAGATGGAAGATTTTGATGCCTTGCCTTGCTACTTAGCAATGTAACAACTATTTTTTATCCTATTTATAGCCTTGTAGGGAATACTGCAGTCTCCTAACTCTTTCTACAGCCAGCTGAATTGGTTTGCAACTTCAGCAGAGGTCAGCTTTAGTTTTTTTTAACTACTTCCCTTCCCTTCCCTTCCCTTCCCTTCCCTTCCCTTCCCTTCCCTTCCCTTCCCTTCCCTTCCCTTCCCTTCCCTTCCCTTCCCTTCCCTTCCCTTCCCTTCCCTTCCCCTTCCCTTCCCCTTCCCCTTCCCCTTCCCCTTCCCCTTCCCCTTCCCCTTCCCCTTCCCCTTCCCCTTCCCCTTCCCTTCATAACAAGATTAGTAACAGTTGTTGATGATGAGATTTAGAGGGATTGTCCTAGATTGTTCTTTCACAGACTACTTGTGTAATCTTGGGGAGGTTTTAAATTCTTTCTTTGTCTCAGTTCCCTATTCAGAGGATTCCTCATAGAAAATAAAAGCAATATCTTCTTTAGTTTGATAGTTTATTTTTATTAAACCTTTCAGGAAGGTATATGTATAACACCAAACATATTTGTACAGTTTTTCTCACTTCAGTTCTCTTCTAGTGAGGTTTCAAGGTGTTAGGGCTTAGGATTTCAGTAGAAGTAGGATGAGAGAAGCTATAAGACAATGTGATTTATATAAAAACTTGTGGTTTTGGGTGAAAGGTGATAGTAATTTTTCTGATTCTAATTATCAAGGTATGTGAATTGTTACCTTACTGTTTTCATATTTTCTTCCTCATCAGCTCTGGTTATATGAGTTTTAAACCTTTTAAATTTTTCAGAAAATTGAACTGTGCTCATAAATGGTGTGGAGTAGAAAAATTGTGCCATACCTTAGCTAAGAGTTTTCTTAAGCCTTCACTAAGAAGTAGTTCCAGTGATCTTCAGAAAAAGGCTTCAAGGTATGAGTGGAAAAAACAAGGTGTATCAAACAGGCCGTGTTATTTCTACAGCTTAAAGAAATCTGCTGTATAAATTACTGTCAGACTGCATTTGCTGTTCCCTTTTGTGTTTTTCGTTTCAACATGACAACTTGACATGATAATACAAAGATTGTAACCAGTCTTTAGGTAGTTATTTCATCCCTCTTCTTCCCAAAGTGTGTTTAATGTCCATTTTTTCTTTAAACTAGAAATAGTTGTTCTCTATTCTTACCCAGTGAAAAAACTGTATAAAGAGTTAGCTTGGGAACAGAAAGAAACTGACAGCACAGTTTTTTCCAAGTGGTACTTTTAAGAGAAAATTATTAAAACTTCACTTGGTAAAACTCATTTGTAAGAGATGTTCTAAAACAAAACTCATTAATGGTCTTCTGCCTGCCATTCAATAACTTTTATTAAAATGATCAGATTTATGAAAAATAAGATATAAATTAAGGTGAAGTTCTTGGTTCTTTTTTTTTCTCCTTCAGTAAAACCCTGAATGTTTGCAGTTGAACCACTGGAATACTGGAAGCCTGCTCTTGTAGACTGGCTGTAATGCACAGATCCCCAGTTTAATACCTGCTCTCAGATAATGAACAGAACCATAATGTTTCAGAGAGAGAAACATAAACCTTAAGTAAAGTCTATTGTAATCTTGAGCTGACCCATTTTTATATGTTATTGTGACTATTAAAGAAAAGTGATACTGTATAATGATGAATTTTACCTTAACCAAACATGTAGTGTATCCTGAGTGTTGTTAAGCTGAGTCTGGGGTAAGAATTAAAGTCAGGACAAGGATATGAGACACTTCCAACTTACTCTTCCATCCTCCAGCTGTTGCAGCTTAGAGGTTTTGTGTACTGAATGTGGTTTATTTGTATTTAAAAGCCATCACTGAATTGTTTTTCTGCAGAAATATGTCCTGTCTCCCTCTCAAACCGTATACATTTCTAGAGCAACAGCTCCTTTCAGTTGCGTTCACTGCATTGCTGCCTGTTCCTTGAAAAGCCACCTCCCTTGGTTTTTTCCAAGTCTGCACTCTACTATGCTTTCTTCCTAGAAGAGGATGGCCTGTTGATTCTTAAAAATCAGTATGAATATCCTCCAAATTGCTTCTCTTCTGAGCTTAAGAGATCTATGCAAATTTTTCTTGCATGGGAGCTCTTCCATAATTTTGCCTCTTTTTTCCTCATTTGCTTTGTTCTTACGTTTGTCCCAAGGTATCTGCTATTGGATTAGTACCCAGTTAATGTCAGAAAAAGTATGCTACACTGGATGATTTTGGTCTGAGCCACTCTGGTTTCTTCAACAGCCTGTGTTCTTTTCTTCCATTGCATATTGCATAAAAATAGAGATGGTGAGTCTGTGAGTAATTTAGAAAAATAAACACAGAAGAAAAAGGTCTGGTTCTCCCACCTACAGTAAAGTCTTACTAAGGTTTATATTTGACAAGAATTCAAGTGTTCACTAAATGCTCATGTTTAGGCCAATGGTTTGATTGACCAGACTGCTACTTGGATATTACAGAGATTTTGGTCAATTTTTTAAGACATAGTATCCTAAATTGAATTATTCTGATTTGTTACCAGCTGTGGGCATTTCACCTCTCATGTATTTATTCTTAGGCATTATTAACCTTCTCAGTCAGGGCAAAATGGTTTTGTCTGCTGCAGTCTTTGTGGGATGGTACAGTTTTCTACCATTCTATTTACATAAGAAGGAAGCAGAGCTTGATTGCTTATTTATTGATTTTTTGTCTCTGCATTTTAGAGACTAAGGAAGACCAAAGTGCTGCCATCACTATTTGCAATATTTATCCAGCTTCTCCATATCTAAGTTATTTTAATATCCAAATACAGACATTTCATTGTCCAAAACCTTAGCTTTGAGCAGTGAGGAAGCATTAATGTCAGTAGTAAGTCCTCCAATTTATTTTGTGAGTGGTAGATCCTTGTTGAGCACAAGATCAGGAGCTTAACTTGTGTAATGTTTTTTTGTAAGTGGGGAGATAGCTTTAAAGACTGAATTAATTATCTGATTCTTTTCAGTTGGGTGTCTGATTCCCAAGTGTGTCTCAAATCCCTCTTTCTCCCTCATGTATATTAACAGAGAAAAATTTTTTTTGATTAACAGTTTTACAATATGGGTTTCCTTAACAAAGATAGATTTATCCATCCAGTGTAATCGTAACATATTCTTGTAAAACAGAGGATTACATAATAAAAGATGAAAAAAAAGTCAGTGTGGTGACCTGACTGATACACCATAGTCAAGCTGTATCATAAAATGGAAAAAGTGTTTGGAATTCAGTGTTTCCTTCTAATAACAGTAAATAATACTGATATATAAGAAGCATAGAAAGTACATAGAAAGTTAATTTTCTTTTGTTAATCAGGAAAAAAGCAGGTAAGGTACAAAATCAGTTCTTTCAATGGCATCTTTATGTTGTTTGCATTTTTTATGATGATAAAATGCATGACCTATGAAAGTACCAACAATTCTCAAGTCCTTAATCCACTTATGCACTTTATAAAGGAAGATCTGTTGAGCAAATGTGCTATTTCTCAACATGTCAAGTCTGGTCTGGGTGCTGAAGGATTTGGTTTTGGAAAGTCTTGAGTATTATGAAGTCTTTTGTAGTAAACAGGAGTTTGTCTTTTGTGATTGGTTGTATCAATGCTGCTGTAGTTGAACTGTAGAAACTTGCAGTTAGTTGAACAAACACAGCATTTAAGTATTCTGTTCAGCCAGTGGAAGTTTGCCATTCCAGAGCAATGCCAGTTAAATTAAAGCTCTTAGTGTGTATGTGTAGTGTTTTTCTTTTTGTTTATTTGTTTTCTTCTTAGAAGTTATGCTGCCAGTAGAATACTGATCAATTATTTATTGTATAATGAACTGATACTTACAGAGCAGATTGTCTGTATTGAACAAATAAAGAAAAATTACTGCTGCTTCTTGTGCCATAGGCCCACCATCATTTGAGGTGATCAGGCAGGTGCTTTTTGAGTGGAACTGCATATTGAGATGGAATAAATTTGTAGCAGTCATTTTGGTGGGGTGATTATCTTCTCCTCATTGCACTGTGCCCATGTATGCCCAACTGTTAAATGTTCATGAGCTCTATTATCTGTGCTAATCTGCAAGGGTTTGGAATAATGTCTCTCAAGTGGCTACACTGGAGCAGGAATTTTTTTTCTGCTTCATTTTTTGACTCTGATGAAAGATGGGACAACTAGTTCTGACCTATCTGCCCTAAGACCTATGACAAAGTAGTTTTTTCAACAATAAAGCTGTAGAAATGTTATAACATTTGGTTTTGTTAAAATGTTTATGGTGTATTTCAGAAGTGTGTGAAAAGTGATAGTTGCTCACCACCTGTGTGTTTACACAAGTAGTTTTATTTCTCTTCTCATCACCCATATCCTTTGCCTAAATTAGCTAATTAAAATGAAAGGATAACATGATCAAGTGTAATGATGAAAAAAGATCAGTGGAACAAAGTGATTTGTGTTTGTTCTGTGGGTTTTATCTTGGCTAGATTGTAGTAACTGCAGGTCCAGTGTCCAGTAGGTTAATAAGGAGTACCGGAGGGGCAAATACAGCCTGTGTTAGTTGTCTTGGAGGATACACTGTAGAAGTTCTGCAGGATGCATGCTTGGAGGTTTTCAAGACAGTCTGAATAAAGCCCTGAGCCAGAACTCAGAGCTGCCCCCCTGAGCAGGAAGCTGAAATAGCAAACTCTTGAGGTCCTGACAAGCCATGCTGTCACCCTACCCTGTCACCTGGAGAACCAGGAATTTTGTCCAACAGCACTGCCCACTGATAACCCTCATGGCTACCCAAGCATGCAAACAATGGTACTACCAGAAGAATAAAAATAATTTGATTTTTAGCCATTAAGCTAATATAATACAAACTTGACTCTTCCTTTCTACCCAGACCCTCACACTGAAATAATCAGTTGACCCACACCTGGTTCATTCAGTTGGAGCCTATACAGAAATACAGGAATCCAGTACTTAGCCCCACAGCATTCTTCTTGATCTGCCCACTGGAGCTGTCTTGGCTTGGCAGGACTGGTGGTATCTAAACCAAAATATTAAAATCACATGCATTGTTAAATTCAGTGGTATATTTGTGATATTTCTGTGAAGAGCAATGGCTTAAGAATAAAAAGTACATTTATTACAAAGTCAGTATTGTCAACATATTGGTTTCATTTAGTAGCTTCCCACTACAGATACTCAACACCAACCTGACTGACACCAGCTATGAATTTGAGATGATCACCTGTCACATTAGGAAGGCTTTGTCTTGCCAGAGACTCCTGGAAAGCAAAAATGCAATAGTCTTACCACCTGTTGGTGTCCTGTATCAGAGCAAGGTGTACTGCCAGAAGAAGTAGAACTAAAAATGTGAAGGGAAAAAGAAAGACAATTATCCCACCCATCTAACTGGTTACTGAGTGGTTCCTTAAAAATGTGCCAGGATATGAGAACATCTATTTGCATCTATTTTGTATGTCATGTACAGCTGTTTTCAGAAGGCATTGAGTTAATAAGTCCTTGGCATTCTTGCATTGCCCATGCTGTTTTCATCTTGATTGGCAGCTCATCAAAATATAAGTAAGTAGTTCTCAATTGTTCTGGAGTTCTGTCATTTATAGGTTAACAGAATTCAAAAAAGTATAAGCTAGGATAGGAAAACAGTGGATTTTCTGCCTCATTCAACAGTCACTTCAGGGGGTAAATTTAAGTCTGATTTACAATTTAGTTCTGTAGCTGTGAGGTACATAATGACATTTTCTTTTTAGTTCTTGATGAAACTTAATCAGAAATTATTAAAAACAGTTCAGTGGAAAAACAAGGATTTTGTATTGGTTGGGGTGTATGGTTTCTGATACATTCCTAACATTTTGAATTCAGTGAATACTTCTAGATTGCTTGTTTTAGAAAAGCAAAATTTTACTTCTTGTGTAAGATGTGCAAGTCTGGGTGATTGAGGATATCTGGTCATAAAATAAACTTAAAACCACTGAGGAGACACTGTGTGGTTTAGATTGGAATTGGTACTCACTGATTTCTCCCCTTAAAAAGAGAGAAGCCCTACTCTGCAGTGCTGTGTTTAAAGCATCCACAAAAAATATTGCAACTATGGTGATAAGGCCAGTGTAGTGAACATTAGCTCATGGTCCTTTTGGAATGCCTTGAGAGTCCTCTAAACAATCAAATTATCTTAGCCTGACATTTAAGTGCCCCTTAAATTACTGGAGAGGCATTTGAGAAATACTCCTACAGAACTGACATGCCATGCAGAAGTAAATTTATATATCCATACTGCTCCCCCTCAAAAAGATCTTTAAAGGAATAAAAAATGGATTTGGACATTACTTGGTTCATTGTTCTTAGCAGTAGGATGGATAGATAAAGCACCACTATCTATTTGTTCAACTTGTTCTTAATTGCCTGCCTGATGGAGATGGCTTCTCAGGAAGATTTAATAGGTCTTTTTAGGCTGCTTCTTTCTAGGTTATCTCTTTCTGGTTAGACAGTCTTAGTCGTTCCCCCTTTCCCTCACAGTACTAATCTTGTCTTGCTCCTTTATCATCTGCTTCCCAGTGAAATCCGTGAGGATTTTATTAGTTTTTCTCTCGGTTACAACCTTTTACAGATAGGAAGACTCTTAGCACTTTGCTCTCTTCTTTTACTCAAGGTTAACAATTCCAATTATTTTCAGCCATGCCTTTTAGGTTGTTTCTTGTGGCCTCTATCTAGATGCCTTAATTGGCCTGTTTCTGCACAAAATTGGATATGGTACTTTAGACTGAAGGTAATGAAGGGAATCACCTCACATGTGAGTTTTTTTGTTTTTTTTTTTAAATATACCTGCCTGTTTGCAGTTTGTCTGCTTTTTGAGACAGATTTTGTTAAGTTCTTAAAGGAGTTTATGTCTCCCTGCACTACTGAAGGAGGAGGTAGAGCTGGAAAGGAGGGAGGGGAGAAGACGAAGGTGTTTTTAAGATTTGTTTTACTTCTTGTTGTCCTGGTGTGATTTTGTTAGTAATAAATTCAGTTAATATTCCAAGGTGAGTCTGTTTTGCCTGAGATGGTACTCAGTGAGTGATCTCTCCCTGCTCTTACTTCCCCTCATGTATTCATAAGTGTATTTTCTCTCCCCTGTCCACTTGTAGAGGGAAGTGATAGAGCCAGGGCCAGCCCACTGTGGTGCAATTCCGGACCTTCTGTATAGTTTGGGAAAGATGCAGTAGCATAAGAATCCCTTCTTGGAGCTCCTCTGCAAATTCTAGACATAATTCTAGGCTTTGGTGTTTCATTCCTTTTTAATACTGAATTTTTTCTTTCAGATAAAAAAGTATTTTATTACACACCATACACCATGGTTTGAAATTATATAGAACATTATAGGTATAGATATATCATATAGATATATCTATAGATATAGATATAACATATAGATAGAATTACAAACTTGTTAGGGTTGAAAATGACCTTTAAGATCACTGATCCACTGAGTCTACTGATCTAGCACCGCCAAGTCCACCACTGAACCATGTCCTTGAGTGCCACATCTGCACATCTTTTCAATGCTTCCAGGAAAAGTGACTCCACCACTTCTCTGGGTAACCTGTTCCAATGCTTGACAACCCTTTCAGTGAAGAAATTTTTCCTATGGGGATTTTCCCTGGCCATTTCCAACTTGAGGCCATTTTCTCTTGTCCTGTCACTAGTTACCTGGGAGAAGAAACTGATTCTCACCTGGCTTCAAGATGCTTATTTCAGGTAATTGTATAGAGTGATAAATTCTCTATCTGAGCCTCCTGTTCTCCAGATGGAACACTCTCAGCTCTTTCAGCTGCTCCTCATGAGACTGGTGCTCCAGTTCTGTTTCCCTTCTCTGGACACTCTCCAGCACCCCAGTGTCTTGTTGTGAGGGGCCCAGAACTGAGCACAGAACTAGAGGTCTGACCTCACCAGTGCCAAAGTGAAATTCACTGCCCCAAGTGAAAAATCACTGTATTTTTGATCCAAGCCAGGTACCATTTGCCTTCTTGGCCACCTGGGCACACACTGGCTTGTGTTCAGTTGCTGTCAGCCAGCACCCCCAGGTCCTTTTCCACCACTCTGCCCCAGCATGTGGCATTGCCTGGGGTTGCTGTGACCCAAGCACAGGACCCAGCACTTGGCCTTATTGAGCCTCCTGCCATTGGCCTCAGCCCATCAATCCAGGCTGTCCAGATCCTCTGCAGAGCCTTCCTGCCCTCCAGCAGATTAACACTCATACCCCGTTTATTGTCCTTTGTGGCCTGGCTGAAGGTGCACTTGATCTTGTCCGGATCACTGATAACAATTAACCAGGACTGGCCCCAGAACTGAGTCCTGGGGAGCACTGCTGGTGACCAGCCCCAGCTGGATGTAGCTCCATTCCCCACCACCTCTGGGCCCAGACAGCTATTCCAGCTGTTCTCTGAAGCCTAGAGAAGCTGATGCATGGCTTCATTTTGGCTTTCTTTAAAGGGGATTTCAATTTGTTGCCTCACCCATACCTGCAGTCAGGTGAGAAATGGGAAAGCTGGTGTTAGCACTCATGAAAAACATTTAATGCCTTTTTGCTCGATGTGTTTGTTGGTTTACAGTTACCTGGATCCTTTAAGCAGTAGTCTGTTGTTGTGTGAGGTGCTGTGAGCAGTGGAAGGTGTTGGTGGTGCTCCCTGAGCTGCCTGGCTGGGGCTCAGGGTGTTTGCCCAGCGCTGTGCCCTGTGGCTGACATTCACCGAGAGGCGCTAATGATCCAGCAAAGCCAGCGAGCTGCTGGGCTTAACAGTTATCATCTGTGCTGTAGATTGGACCTTAATTAAATTTCTTAATTAGGCCAAAATCCAGTAAATCTAGAAATAGTAATTAGCAGGAGCCAGCTGTTTTATAACTTGTTATCCTGCTTTTGTAGTTTAGACAAGATCTGACTTGAATAAAAGTTGTTCTATCTGCTCATGTTTGCTGTAAAAAAAAAAATAAAAAAAATCAATTGCTCATGTTGTTTTAATCCTTGCCTCATTTTGGACAGCATTAATTATTAAAAAAGGCTATAAATACAGTATGTTTTGTAAATATAGTGTTTATGCTATATTAGAATATTATGTATTAACTTTTAACCTGGATTTTTTTTAATTTACACATTCATGTTACTGATTCATCAGTTGTCTTTTTGTCTTAGAAATCTGTTTTGCTGGTTGTGAATAAAGACCTCAGTTCTAAGTGTTCAATCATCAGTTTTTTCAATTTCAACAATTTGTTATTGGGATTATGTACATAGTACTTAGAAAGTTTTCAGTAAATCTGTTTCTTAACAAGACTATTTGGAGATACTCTTCAGGTTTAATGCAATACTAAAGAGCAGTTTTAGGGGGCTTCCATTTTATTTCATGCCTCTAGCCTGTGGAATTAGAGCAGATTGCACTAAAATTTCCAAATACAATTAAAAACGTTCATGGAGCTTAGAGTAACTAGTAGTGTATGCCTAGGAAGATCTAGCTGTGTCTGTGTAAATAATTTTCCTCCCTCTGCAAACATGCTGATGACTTGCTTGCATCTGTACCAAGTCATATTTTATAAACATCAAAACCAAATGGGAAGGGATAATTTATCCTATTGCAGCATAGCAGGCAGAGAATCTCACGGAATAAAGTGATAATTTACTTTCTGTAACCCTCTGGGTGAAATAGTACCAATAGTACCAAGCATCAGTCATTTTATAGGTTAATTTTTTTTCCCCAAATAATACTGCTTGGGTTGGTATTTAGAAATTGATGATAATTAGATGGCTATATCACACATATCATATCCAATAAAGCTTATTCAAGTTTTTAAATTTGAAAAACAATTTCTCCTCTGTGTTAACTATTCAGTGGTCTGAAATTAATTAGCTTTGAATTCATCAAACCTGAAACACAGTGACATTTCATACTTAGCAATATTTTAGTATAAAGTTTAATTGAATTTTGTTTGTTTTACAGCAGCTGCCATGCTTTCAGCAAACAAATTGCATTAGTTAAAGAGTATTGTGAGGAATCACATAAAGATTTAAAAGAACTTTTAGGTGAACATTGGCTGTATGATAGAATTAGTGCAGATTTGCCTAAAGTGATATGTGTGGAAATGAAAAACTTTAATGTCTGTTGGATTTTAAATCATAATGGATATATGCAACCTAGTGAACATCTTCCTTTAGAAGCCTTTGGGCTGTGCTGAACCAAAAAGAGCAAACCCAGCACTATGACCTTTAGATGGTAGGCAGAGAGTGGTAATTGGGACAGTACCACATAAATGATAATGTCCATAGCATTCAGACTCTATAGGCGTGCCTTGCAATAAAGGAAATCTGTGCTGGAAACAAAAGTTCAAAGTATATATCTTCCCATTTTAACCCCTTAAAGGACTATATCTATATATATATAAAGATATATAAATTATTGCTGTGTAGATAAGGACTAAGTATAAGCCAGCTTTTACGTGGCTTCTTCAATATATTTTATCAGTAACATGCACTTCTGCTGATGGTTGCACTTTCCTTGCCTTTACTGTTCTATTGTGCTTAATAAATATGGATACTTTGATGTAGTAGCATGCATATGTTAGTTCACTTTTTCTAGCATATCTTTGCTGACTCCAGCAGCAGTCTATTTCATCTGAAACTTTATTTACTGGGAGGTGTTTATTTAAATACCCAGTAAAAAAGGGGTGATATATAGTCAAATGTTTTACCCAGTGTAGGAGAACCAAAGGAAAAAAAAATATAAAAAACAAACCTAAAATCGGATGAAGAAGTTTTCTAAAATATTTCTGTTCAGTATTTAATTTAGAGTTAGTAAGTAAGTGCTCAATTTTTTGAGCAACTTGGTCTAGTGACAGGTGTCTCTGCCTATGACAGGAGGGTTAGACCAAGATGCTCTTTCAGGTCCCTTCCAACCCAAAGTACTTTATGATACTATGGTTATTTTAACCTTTTCATTAAAGGTGGTATTATAAAGAAAGTGAAAAATAGATTAATTTTTTTGACTGTCAGGAAAACAAATCAGGTGATAGTCTTGGAGATAATTTTGTTTGACATAAATTGTATTAACTGAATCATAAATGAAAAATAATTGGTACAGTATGTTTGGTATTGCAGAGAATTCCACTTGGTATTTCTTAACATAATATTATAATATTAATATCAAAATTAGCTTGTTATGAAACAAATGGGTTTGAAGCAAATTTCTCTTGGAACTTACTTGAACAGGGGAATTCACTCTGCACAGGTGTGGAAATGACAGAACAGCACTGGGCTGCAGTTAGCCATGCTGAGTTTGAACTTCATGAGCTGGCAAAGTAAAATAAGCTGAGCTGTGTTAGTGCAGTCAGTGCAGCAAGGATTTTAAGCTCAGCATATGTCACAATAATGAGAACTCCCTTGTGGGAGAGGTAGAAGAAAGTTTCTGTCTGTTTCTGGTCTCCATACTCGTGTTCTTGAAAGGTGGGTGTTTTGCACATTGGTATGACCAAATCTCTGAAGTGCTGAAGAAATGTAACAAATACAGGAAATCCCACCCTACCAGGATGTGCCTTGTATGCACAAAGTCCCTCAGGCTGCCTCCTGTGCCACTTCTGTGAAATATGGATGCTTTACTGGGATATTGCACATTCCAGCTCAAGTTCTTCCTGACCTTAGTGAACACTAGCATAATGCATCCCAGAAATGAACTTTTCCTGCCAGAGCTGTAGCCATTTCTGGCTACATCATTTAATGACAGCATTCTGTTTTTGTGTACAGCATATGTGTTGCTGTGTGTATGTGAATTTATATATATATAGGAGAAAAATGTGTGAGGAGAGGAAGGAAAAAGGATTTCAGATGCCAGGATTTGGGAGGTGTGTTTCTACTTTTGATTTACTTAGTGGAACAAGATTATCTTCTCTTATGTATCTTGAGAAGGCCATGGCAGCCGTATTTTTAGGACACTCAGATTTTCACAGCTGGTATTTTCAGCTCTTGCTGGGGAGGCAAGAAGCAGAACTTGATGATGTAATAGTGAAGCAAAGCTCTGTCAAAATATGGTTCAGTGGATTCCTGTCTTTCTGTTCATGGATGACCAAAATTGCTCCAACATATTTTTCCTGATTCTGATTGTAGGTGTTTACTCCTTGAGAGGTCATTGACTCTTTATTCTGGCAAGGCAATGTCTGCAGGCAGGGGCACTCACCTAGCCTTTGTTAAATATAGCTCATGTCAGTGGAAGAGTTAGACAAGGTCTTGAGTGTGTGGCCTTTTAATCAGGTCTGAAACACAAGGGGCCACCTTCAAAGACCAGCTTATTCTGAGCTAAGAAGACCTGTTCTGATTTTAATTAGATCTATGCCAGCCAGAACATCTCTAACAGGAAACTTACTTAGTACTCACGGCATACAAAAATTTTAATGAAATTAAGAGAATAGGAAGAAGTGGTGAGGTATTGTCTCCAATAGGAAAAAGAGAATTCATTCTCTGTAGAAAGGGAAGATGGAACAGAGGAATAATATAATCTAGTATATTGAAGGAAACTTACATTGAGTTTGCAGTTTTGGTATCAATAGTCTTGAGCTTTCCTTATACATGAGGTGTGGCTTTCTGTGCATAGGAGTAACTGGGACAGGTAGTGTTCAGTCTTAGGGACTGAAAAATCTATGGTAGATAAATTGCACGTATATTGGTTGCCTAGTTCAAGAAATCACACTATCTCTGCATCTCTGAATATCTCAGTACTTCTTGACTGGAAGATGCAGTTTCAGTAACAGCTGTAAAATTATGTATATTGTGAAGCGTGCCGTTATCAGGCATAAAATCCTCACAGTAGAGACCTCACAGTAAGAATTCAGCTGGGTGAATAACTGGACTGGAATTAACAAAGAGCTAGAATTTAGCAGCCATCATGCTTACACATTGCAGCACTCCCTTACAGTGCTTGTGGCAAAATGGCTGGAGAAGGATGTCACTTCATTGCTGCGTAATTGTTCCATAAAGGAAAGTACATGGAGAGCATTTGGGTTGATTTTTTTCCTCCCATCCCCCATTCCTATGATTTAATTGGAAGCAGTTCTTTGTTCATGTAAAACTAGCATGAGGTCCTTTACTAAAAGATAGTGATGTCTTTGTATCAAACAGTGCCTGTTTCAAGCTGTTATGCTTGTCATTGTTTAATTGAACTTGCTGAGATTTCTGGGAGAAGGAAACTTTTACCATCTCCCCCTGTGAATCACTTTAAAAGGCTGTTTCTGAACAGAAAAATATCCCATTTGCGAGTAGGTGGAATAATAGGCTATCTGGATTCTGATACTTATTAAATGTTAAGTCTCTGTCAAAATCTGCAAGAGAGCACTGAGAAGCACAGAATTTGCAGATGTACAAGCATGTGTCATTTTTATTATCATTCTGAAATCTGTATTGTGCACACAGCACCTGTGTGCTTCATAGAGAAATCCCAGGCATTTGTTACTCGGTTAGAACTGAAGCATTTACTCCTAATAGACTACAAACCTGAGGTCACTGAGTTTGTGCCTTAGCAGAGCTAATAGATGCTGCCAGGTGTGGGAGTGCAGGTTTGCTGCCCAGGCTGGGCTGCCTCGAGTCCTTCTCCACGGTTTGCTGCTGAGTCACTGGGTGACCTTGTGTCAACCTCTTCCCTTGGCACACGCTGCCTGCAGACAGGAGTGCTTTCCATGACCTGCTCCCTTATTCCTGTCCCGTATTCCTGGGTGAGGAGTTGACTGAAGCTGCAGATTCGATGTAAATGATTCAATTTGTTTCTTCCTTTCTCAATCTTACAATAGGCACAGTGTGTCAATAATATAAAAGAAGATGGGGGTATATGTGTTAAGGGACAGAGGAGAGAGCTGGGATGCAGGGTTGACAGCTTGGCTGAAGGCAGGATGTCAAATGACCTTAACTTTGGATTATAGAGCATATTCCAGTTGACCTTGCAACACTGATTCAAAATTAAGAGGCCTCTGTTTAGAAAGCAAAAAGAGTAATAAGAAAAGCTGGTACTGATATTTAAAAATCAAATTTCTTCCAGGCTAATGTTACTTTTAACCTTTAATATGGCTTCTTGTATGAATACATGGCAGTTCTTATGAATATACATATAGAAATAGAGAGAGTAGCATTATGGTGGACTATCTCTGTAATGGGTTTTTGACATCATATCTCCCCTCTCATGACAAATAATTACATCCCATTCTGTACATTTTAGATTTGCAGATATTTGATCTGTTTATAAACTGATCTGCCTTTTTTTGAGCTAACTTCCCAAAAATTATTTGGTTGCAAGTGTTTGCATGCAGACCAGCCCCTAAAGCCAGGAATTTGTCTAAAATGAATGAAAAATATTAAAAGCAAGACTATGATCCTGTAAGATCTTTGTAACACTGTAAAGCAAAAGCTTATACTTTTCCAGTTTTTCACATATCAAATTCCAGCTGGCAAAGATCCTTGGCACAACACTTGGCTTTCATTTGGCTTTCATTTGGGTTGAAATTTTAAATGTACTAATTTCAAATCTTCCCTTATTGAAAAACATATTTTAAGATTTCTTGTAGCTCTAAGGATCTGGTTTATAAAAGGAAGGACTGCCACAGAGCTGCAAGAAGAGTTTTGTGGCTAGTTTGTCAAAACCTCTGAAAAATAAACACATACCATGAAGTATCACTGTTATGACACAGTGCAGATTTCTTGAAGTACACAAGGAAATTAAAAGTCATCAGTATTACTTACAGCAATGGTCACATTTGGCAAGTTTCAAACTCATTACAAATGCTGATGTGAAAATTTGTTACTTTTTAATTAATCATGTTAAAGTTAAGTTTGATAATTGAATAGCATTTGCATTAAATATTTTAAGTTAAGATACAGGAAACAGATTTCAGATTGTTTAGAAATCTGAATCCAGTTGGATATTAGGAATCCAGTTGTTTCTTTATGGGCCAGTGTAAGTATTTGCTTGTACTCATATAAATGTAAAGTGAATGCCATGCATATTTATATATTGCATGAACTGCTGAGGCAAAACAGCAGATAAACAAGCTTTATGTGAGAGAAGCTAAAAGGCCTGAATAGCCTAGTAAATCTTGCATTCAACTTACATTTTATAGATACTAGGCCCTGTGGAGTACCATTGAAAAAATGGGAGTTCTTTTTGGAGGGTGAAACCTTTGCTTTTCCATTGTGTGAAAGACTTTGGGCATGCAAATACATGGAGTTGTTTTACCAGTGACAGACGTATGAGGAATCCTTGTTATTTAAAACTGAAAAATCTCCAGTGTCTAAAATATTGAAGAAGAGAGTGAATTTGTGATCTTACATCACTTTGATAAGGCAGCACTGGACACTCTGTGTGGGAAGAGAAATGGTGTTTTAAACCTTCACTGCATCAGCCTATGCCTGTGAGTAAGCTGGATAACAGCAAGACAAAATAACTCTAGTTGCTGGGTAAGTCCAGAGGACAAAAATAGTTACTCAGCAGCTTGAATCCGATCTGGAAGCAAAGCATTGCCAATGAGCACAAAGCAAAGCAGAGCAATGGCACAATTTAATTCTTGTCCCATTCCAGTGGGGAGGCTACAGAGCTGGACTCCTGCTGGTGTAGCACAGTCAGAGCAAGAGGTGTCAAGCCAAGGGGTGAGAGTTGCACAGAACAGTTTTTGAAGCCTATGCATGGCTGGAAATTCTGTCTGGATCTGTTCATCAGTCAGAAAAGACTAAAGAGAGTATGCTGAAGAGCATTATTTTGCTCTTAAAAGTTCTCAAAACTCACTGGTGTTTAAGATTGTATAAAGGAAAGAATATTCCTGCAAGTTTCTTTATGCACTTGAAACTGCTTCTACTGGAGTGTTAGACCACCCACTTTCATACATTGTAAGATGATGCTTTATGGATGATTATATGAAACTTTGGTGTTCCATCTCTGTTGCATTTTTATGAATCCTATGGTAACACAAAAATTAATCTTAATGTAGAAGAATAGTCTATTTTGTAATGTCTGAGTAGCCTAAGGCCACTTTTCTGTATGGAACCTGTCTAGAAGCTTATTTTGTGTGAGAGAAAGGGTCATGTATGGGAGAGCCTCCAGGGAGAAGGTTGGCTCCTTTCACAGTCCTGGGAACAAAAAGAGCCCACAAACATTTGTAAACAGGCTCAGAGGTGCCACCAGTCTTACCCTTCAGCAAAGAAATCTGTGTTGGGAAAACATTTTATGTTGCCCAGTTGTTTTTTCTTTTTTTTAAAGATATAAAAAGACTGGTTCTTGGTGTTAGTGAGGCTGTGTAGTCTCTGGCCATGCCCATTGAAAGCCCATTGAAAGCCCATCAAATCTATTTTTTAGAAGCTTTAGTGTGTTTGATATTTAATGAATACAGAATGTCATTCATTACTTTATTAGTTAATTATTGCTAGGCTTAAAGGACATAATTTCACATGGATAGCTTTTCCTCCAGTTGCTACTTCATCCCATTCATCTTAATTTCTGAAGAAGTTTTTGTATGACTTGCACATAAGCACTATGTAACAGATTTGCCTTATTCTGCATGCAAAAGCAACCCTGTCCTGCACTTTACACACCATGTTTGTCATATAAAATATTGTCAGCACTGTAATTGCTTACTTTCCAAATGTGTTTTATGGTTTTAAATCAACCATAGAAGCAAGTCACACTCAGAGTCTTCTGAAACGTGTGCTCAAGAATTCCTACTGCCCCCTACTTCAGAGAGTAAGAGAAAGAATAGGAAGATTTTTCTTTGCATTGACAATCCAATTAAAACAGCAAGGTGTCAGGAATGATACCAATTCCTCTGAAAGCAGTGGTTCAGTCATTGGTAGGCTTTCCAGCTGGGAATTGTAATCTGCAGCAAGGCAAAAAGCAGAACATGGAAACACATTTGAATTATTGACCTAATTTTGGTAGTCCGCTATTGCTGACAGAAGTTCAAATGATCTCAAAGGGTTCCTAATGATGGGGATGCCAAAACAGAAAGGTGTAACATAAAGGAGGCAGGGAAATAAATGACTACTTCTGTATCTGTCATTGCTTCAAGTATCCAAATGAAAGTTCTGTGTTTTGTCCACCAAAGATGTATTTTGAAATAAAAACAGGAGTTTAAAACAGTATTCCCTAGTAGTAATGAAAGAATGATTTGTAGCCAAGAACTTGCTGCTTATTATATCTTTGATTTCTGCTGTATCAATGTCAAAGTTGATATCAAAAATAAGAAGCAGGAGAAATTTTCTGAAGTGTTTTTGTGTTCTTTAAGTTTGTTCACTCTGTAAAGAATGGAGATTGTGGTTGCACATTTTTCAAAGTGTGTGTTGCTCAGGATATGTAGAGTGGTTTATAAAGGTCATGCCATAGTATTTTCCTGCTGAAAAGTCTTTGTGTTGAAAGGAGATGACTCTGTGGCATGATCTGTGCTATTTCTTCCTTAGGCCATGATGCATTCTCATTGAAGCCTCCCCTTAGATTGTCTCTGATTTCAGGGGATTGTTTTAAATACTTCATTTTTATTTCTTCTATTTTTTATTTTATTTTTTTTTTCTTCCAATCTGCTTTTGGTGCAGCTACAGCAGAAGCATATTTCTGGTTGTAATACTGCGTATTAGGCAGAGACTGAATGGGTAAAGGAGAGAGCAAGTGATGTGTATTGGGCACAGGTATTTGTTGCTGGCGAGTTCTGGCTGTCAAAATGTTAAGTCTCATTCATGAAGG
This sequence comes from Oenanthe melanoleuca, assembly GCF_029582105.1. Classification (NCBI taxonomy): domain Eukaryota; kingdom Metazoa; phylum Chordata; class Aves; order Passeriformes; family Muscicapidae; genus Oenanthe; species Oenanthe melanoleuca. The sequence continues at coordinate 58,060,625 of NC_079337.1, read as the reverse complement.
GCTGCATCTGTGCCAGTTATTTTTGTGTAGATAAAGTTTTTGCTCTGTTGGAAATCCCAGAGAATCTGGTACCAAAGTAAGTATTACAGTCCTAGAAACCCAGGAGCAGGGGCAGAAAAGGGAAGATGCAGTCTCATTGTGTGTATTTTGTACAAATACAAATAGATCTCTTAAAAAGCTGTAAATTAAATTAATATTATGCATAGAAAGCTTTAGAGTAGAATACAAGGAACCATAGTAAAATGCCATAGATTTTTTGAAAGAAAAAATGCTTTTTTTAATCCTTGAACATTTGGTTGTATGAAAGAACCCCTTCCCACTGCTCCTCTAGTTGTCAATTAGAATAACTTCTGACAGAAAGTCAGTGGTAATATACATATTCTCATTTGCCAAGTGAAATTTCTAGCAACTACTTCAGGGAACTCACAGCACTGTTTTCCCAAAGAAACTGCCTTTTTTTGGGGTCAGTCTTGTTTCTTGCTTAGTCATTTTAAAGCCAAGAAGCCTTGTTCTCAAAAGTCTTCAAAATGTGGATCAGCTGTACAAAGACATGGGGAGGGCTTCCAAAACATTCAGGGAAACTATTTTTCTGCTACCATATACCAAGGATGATTGCTCTTTTTTTTTTCTGGGGATTATAGTTGGACCCTGCCTGTTTCTATTTGAGGTGTGTTGGGCAGAAGGAAGGTTTTGTACCACTCTTCTGCAGAAAAAGGTGTTCTTTTGAGATCTCCATCCCTTATAGTCCACAGACCCTGCATATATGGACTGTACATGACATTTCCACAGTTGTCAGAGCAACTGTCCTCAGTGTTTCTGCTTTCCAAGGAGAAATCTAAACTAGCTGTCCACCTTAGTTATTTTTGAGAACTTCTGTAAGTAATGCACTCTGTTTAAGAGTTAAAATGGACTAAGTTGTCCCATGTGAACACTCCCGAGTACTTTGCCTGTTTTGGGAATCTCAAGGAGAGGATGGTGGCTGGCATCAGTGTTTACTCTCTTACCTTTAAACCTGTCTTGCCTGACATGATGAAGGTAAAAGTGTGAGAAACAGAACTTTCATCATAGATTCTGTGTATTCAGTTGTGATTAAAAGCCTGAACAATCAATCTTGAGTACCTTCCGTTCTTTTCCTAACCATTTGGGAAATGTTGACAAATGTTGCTAGTTATTTCCATGTAAACAGAGAAAACCCTTCATTTTTATAACAATGTATTTTGTCTAGAGAGCTATTATATGATAAAGAACATAACTGAACCAACTTTCTTTATTTAGCATGTGCTGCCATAACTACAGGATATGAACATATTGGTGACTTCACTGCACTGAGTGAAATTAGTAATGTATCAAACATCAGCTCATCTGTCAAATTATTTCTATAATATTTTTGGTTCTTTGAAGTGCTTTTGGTGTGTGTGGTATATTCTGAATGAATTTGAACAGCTGTAGTTTATGCTCTGTTTGTTTGTAGATTAACAGATATATTTCCACAGTAATAGCTTTCCCTCTTTATCCTTCCTCTCCACCATTAGAAATAGATTTAGCTTAGCAGTTACTGGAAATGAGAAATTAAGTATCCAATTATTTTAAGTTATTTTTTAATTACCATATTTTTTAAGAAGCTATAGGAAGATTACTGAAGGATTATTAGGTTATAGTTTTCCAGTGGTTGCTGGTAATTCGCTGTGAATAGCACTCTAACAACTTGTACTGACTGGCATCATTAAATGTTTCAAATTTGCCCCAGTTTTTGCAAGACTTATTGCCAATTAATCTTTTTTAATCTCACTTATATGCTATGCTACTGAAACATCGACTTTGAGAAGCAGATATTGTCACATCACTAAAACTACTTCTTTTTCTTTGCTCTTATTACTGTAACTTACACATGTTCTGGATCTGTTTCATTCTTCTTTCAAAACTTTTGTCAACACTATTCTTGTTATATAATATAGTGAGGCCAGTTGGCCAAAAATAAAAAAGATATTTTTGATTTAAAAATTTACTAGAGAATTTAAAAAACTATTAATCTTAACAATAAGCTTTTTAGGATGAAATAACTTACTTTTTAGAAGATTTGATATTACAGAATTAGTAGATATGCTAAAAGATAAGTGCATTTTTCAGTGGAGACAAATCACCCAGATAACTTTGGAATTTGGAAGTGTGGGTTTTTTGTTTTTTTCCCCCCTTTTGAATTTTGTGAGTATTGGCCTGTTTTTTAATCATCTTATTGGCCTGATTGCTGTCTACTTGCCTTTTACAACAAGTAAATTCTTGCTTTGTCTTAGATGTTTCTATATTGCATGTTAATATGGGGAAATCTCTTTCCCTTTTATTCAGATGTATTCAGATTGCTAACTGAAGGCCAGAAGATTTTCATGTGGAATAACAATATTGGAATATTTAAGAATAGGGCAACTTAAAAAGGACCCTAAAGATAGGGCAAAGTGAGGCATATCTGACATCATAAAAAATAGAGGCGCTTGGCCTGAGGAGGTTTGTTACTATATAAATAAATTGAATTCCTCTTTTCCAGTGTTTTGTGCTACTTAAATATGCCAACTAAGCTGTTTCAGCACTTTGATCTTCTGCCATGATCTGGCCCTAGCTGTACTTTCATCCTTTTCAAAAGTATTCTGTCGCAGCACTGAATTTGGCCCTAAGGAAATGAGTATGCAGATTTCCTTTCTCTATTAAATACTACCTAGATGCCTGTCTTTATTGAACAAATAAGCTTGTAAATTCCCTGAGGATTTAGGTTTTAAGCCACTAACAGAATACATGGTCTCACCTTAAACAAACCACTAGAGAGAAATGCAGTATTTCCCAGCAAGGGAAGTGGTTTAGAAATTATGTTTTTAGGACTGGTACCGTTGGATGCAATCCTGATTTATTTTATGTGAAATACAGTTTTTTGTGAAGATTTGAACATTGTACATGGTAGTTGTTATATCCATCATGTTTCAGCACCGTTTGTATATGGAATTTTGTCTGGCTTCCAGCTCTCTTGCCCAAAAGGCAAAGAGTTAGACCTGTTCTGTGTTGTGTCTGCCAGCCCTCTGCCCCATATGACCATGTCTGCTTTGGTGACATTGCTGAAATCTGTTTGGCTTTTTCAATTCACTTGTCCTCAATCTCTAACACAAGGGGTATACCAAGAGAAGATTAGTACTGAGGAGACTTTACTTTCTTTTTTTTACTCTGCAGTGAAAGGTGTAGTTAAAGGTGTTTAGAGACTCTAGGAAAACTGAGGTAGATGATACTCATTATGGAACTTGAATTGCTTTCACTCATTAACCTTTCAGAGTGTTATTTTTCATTAAGATATTCCCATAACACTAATTTTATTTCTGTGCATTTTTCTGTGCAAGAGAAATACCAATTCGAATTACCACACAGTGAACATAAATAAAAACTAAAATGCTTCTGTTACTTCCACTTGTGATCAAAATACATTAAAGTATTATAAAGAAATATGAAGTAAGACAATATCAAGGCCCGGTCCATTGTCTTTTGATTGTTTTCAGAAAGGAAATTGTGATCAATGACTTCAAGAACAGAATTTGCGTTTTCTAAAATTTAGTCTTGTCCTCTTTTCAATATGATACGTGATAACTTCCTTATGTTGGTACACTTTTGGTATTTATAAAGATTCATGGCAGTGGACAATCTGTGTGTGACAATTTATAGGTGGCCACCATGACAGTTTAGGTACTCCAAAACCCAACAACTTGGGTTGAAATGGAATACAAATTTAGTGTTAGCTAAATCTGTCTGGATTGATCTGAGCTTAGCAGCTTCCATTCTGCTTTCACTGAGGAGCATCTAGCAAAGGCCACCATTCCATATGTGTTCTTAATGGAAAGAAGATGCCACACTTGAAATTTTATATGATACCTTATTCTGCTGCATTTTGTTACCCTGTGTAAATAAATTCCTGTTGCATTGCTACCATCAAACTGTTATTGAAATCTGATCTGCATTAAATCTCTTTTGTTTAACAGATGATGTCACTAATATTGCTCAGGAAGCCCTCCTTGCTGATGGAAAGGAGAACATTCCAACAGGACTAGGAGCAGTGGTGAGGAAAGTACCAGAACAAACATAGCTTGTGACTTAGCTACCAGTGCTGCTCAGTCTTCACCTCTTAAAATTAAAATCAAACACAACTGCCTCAGAAACCTGTGGACAAGGAAAAGGTACTGTGCATTGCCAGCATGTTGGTTGGGTAAGAAGAGAATAAATCTGCCATGCAGATATGATGCTATAGTTTTATTAGAGACAGTATCATTTGAAGCTTCAAATTTGAAATTCTTTTTGTACTGAGAGAGACTTTTAAACACAACCAGATTTCGCAGGCAATAAAACTAAATCTATATGAAACTTTTGTCTTTTTGTGAAGTGCTTTTGTTTTCTTTACAGAGTCATTTTCTGGATTCACTGAACAGAACCTTGATATAAACATTTTCTGACTTGTGATTTCCTTATTAATTTTTTAAATTGTTGCCTCACCACCACTACTGCCCATGGCATATAAGATGTGCAGTACAGAAGGGTTCTTAGTGTCTTATATTATTCATATGCTTGCTAACTTGACCAGTGTGTTACCTCAGCTATATCTGTCACCATTAGTAAAGAAGAAGGACTTTAGTTGCTTTGGTCTCAGTCCAGAGACCTAAGGTCCTTTGACAGACTTTCCCAGCCTTCTGTTGACTTTTATGTGTTTATTATGTGTACGTGTCTGGGCATTCAGCAGGCAGTTACGTTTGCTGTGCATAAACCCCAATATAACATTTTGTTGACTTCAATATCATCTTGAAAGTACCTGTTCCTCTATTGAAGAAGTATGGTAAGGATGACAGTTTAACCCCTTGCCTAATTTATGCTATTTTCATCTTGTGGTAGTCCTGCAGTGATGACAGAGTTATTAGACTTAAGAATACTAGGAAATAGTAAATGCTCACTCTGTGTAACTGTTCTTTCTGCAGCAGAATGCTGTTGATCCCTAGAAAGGACATTTTTATCTAGAAAGATATTGAGAATATAATTGAGTTTCCCAGAAAACTGTAGTACAGAAAGTATTCTTTCCCAATGGCTATTTTGTAGTTTGCATATTGAAATTTTTGCCTCTTTGCTACTCAAAAACTTTGCTTGATTTGAAATATATCTTGTAATATTTAAGATAGTACGCAATGAATACTTCTTTCTATGAATAGAAAAGTGTGACACTAAATAAGGCAAGGGCTATGGGAACTGACAGCTGTAGAATGCATGATCATTAATAAAAAAGTCCCAAAGAAGGAAAGAATGAAGTAAAAAATGTAGTATATAGAATAAGTCTTAGGGCCCATCTGTTTTCTATGACTCAAACACAGCTACTAGTTCATTGTAGTATCTTTAACACTCCACAGAATTTCATTATAGTATAGTCATTAGAAAGAAACAAGGAGTGAAAAAGTCTGTCTAATTTAATTTTTGCTAATGTAATGATCTTTCACTATAGAGAATAATTATTTTAATTTGTAATTTTTAATTTGAAACTAAATTTGTTTTGAGGGCAACAGATAAACTGATGTGACTACTTAATTCTCTCTTCTGTACCTGGGAGAACAGTTCATCCTTTTCCTCTGACTAGATTTAACACTTAATGGTAAATGCATCAGGAACTTCAATCGTAGATTTATCTAAAAAGATAATTTCCTTATCTATTTAATAATAGCAGGTAGTAAATGATGCTGAGTTTGGAAAGAATTAAAATGCTGAACTCTAAGCCCACCTGGTGACTATTACCACTTGTCTTTCTGCAAGGGTAAACATATTTTAATTTTTAAATTTCAAAAGGATGCTATTTCAAGATTATTATCCCCCTGTTGTCCTTTACACTGCTCTGTTCCTGTACATCGAAACACTAGAACAGAGATTAAAAAATTGATTTAGACTTAATAGTTTGTTTAGCTGACTGCATAATAAAGATGAAGCGATCCAGTAATGAGTCTTCAACAGCCAGTGTATTTTGGAAATGGATTTTGTCATGTGCCAATTATCTGTATCTATCCTAATAGTCAGAATTAGCTTATGAAAATCAAAGCATTGGGTTTTCATCTTCTGGATTGCTTGTGCGCATTTTCCCCAGTGCTACAGGAAAAAATCTTGCTATCTGGTCCCTGTTTTTCTTTTTGAATAGTCATATTTCTTCCGTATCAATGTCTTGTTATTTGTCTAGACTATTCCTGATGTCTTCCAACAGTCTCCTCAGACTGGAAGTGCAAACACAAGCATTCATGCAGGAATGGTGCTGCTATATCATGCAGCTGTGAGCTGGCACTTTGCTTTAGAGAATGACTGGCTGCTTCTGAGAAAATTTAGGATTACTGCAGCAATAGGGCCAGGCACATTTTTTTAAATGGCACTTTCTTTCTTTTGCTAACTGATCATAAAATCTATCCAAGATTGATAGATTGATCGATATTTTCCTCCTTTCTCTGAATGCTGAAAATTAAATTGAAATAAACTTTATATTCTCTCATATTTCCGTTTTTTCTTAATATCCTTTGAACAAACAATCTGTGCTGGCTAATCCTCTATACAAATATTACTTATGTTCACTGCTTTGTGATTACAGATCTGTTATTTTCCAAACACAAAAAACAAGTAATATAACATGTTTGTGTCTAAAGAGTTTCCTTACTTGCAGATGTAACAAGGTGGTACATTTGGGTGGCTGGTGGCTGTGCAGCTACTGGCAGAATTCCCACTCATGTTTTTCCATTAGATAAGTCTGTGGTTGGTAATGGTCATGTTGAGATAAGTGACGTTGCACTTAGTTATCACAAAGTAATCTGAGTGTTTGCAAGAGGTCTTAAAAACAAAACTAAACAACTTTTCAGACACCATGGAAAGGGGTCTCAAATATATCAGACTTGCTGTCCAGTATTAAAGCATAGCAGATCTTCAGTCTTTTCTAAAGCTCCTTGTATGTTCATAAATGAGTATGAATGGGGAAAAAAGGTATGGACTGTGAGAAATCTGTAGCCTGTGTGTTGTGCATTCAATAAACAGTAGTGAGAGGCCATAAAATTGGCAGTCCTGAGATTTCTTAGGATATACTTGTTTTGCAGTACTTGGTGCTTTTTCTTCATTAAATAGGGTCTCTCTCGGTTATGGTTGTCTTTCTGTCTTTTTGCTTATTTTTCTCAGCTCTTTGATTCAATCAATTTGTAAAGTTAATAGCTGCAAATGGTGTTTTGAATATTAAATAGCTTTGATAATGGGATTTTATTATAGCAATATATGTATGCATGTGGGCAAAATCCTGTTTTATGCATAGCATTGTGCAGAAGTTGATTTCTAGGAGAAAAATTTTGAAGGACCCTAATTTTAATCTCACTACCTTCAATTTACCCTTTCTGAAGGAAATCCATCCTGTGCACATCTGCACATATTATATTTCTACAGGTGTGCTGGATGTTATTGCAACACAAGACAAAAGTGTGAGATTTTGTAGTGGAAGGGAGGCAGGGAGTATTTGGGCATTTCAATTAATTTGCAACAATCAGTGTAAGATATCAAAATGCACACTCTGGGTCAGTGAAAGGAAACATAACCTTGGTATTTACTGGTGAAGACTTGCATATCTCAAAGCAAATATTGAGTAATTTTATATTCTTAATCCCTTACAACATTTGGGAAGTGTTAGTGAAGATCTTTCTGATATTTCCAGATGTCTCTACTACAAAAAAATTAATAATAAATAGTGTGTGTTTTTCATGTAGCCATTTGAATTTTTATGCCCTGGAAGGGGAATGAGCATGGTTTCACATAAGAACTCCCAGTTTTCACATTGTTCACTGAAACAGGCAGCATTTCAGCATTTCCCCTTTCATGTGTAAGGGCAATGTACACAGGTTACAGCCATGTCTTCACTGACATGAAGCTTTCAGTTTTGCTAATATAGGTTTGCTATGTAGGAGGTGAAAAATTACAGTGTTACTGCCATAGCTATGCTAGCCTTAACCTTAAAGGAAAATCTTATTCACACTTTCACCTAAAGTTTGGGGAGATGGTGCAGAAAGAATAGTTCTTGGCAAATACCTATTTCCATATTTTTTCACCGAGCCTTCACTAAAACTAAGTTTGTCTGTAAAGTTACTGCCAGCACCCTAAATCTGAGGCTTCCCTCTGCTACCCTTTTAGGGGATGAGGTGGGAAGAGGAACAGAACTGAACACCAAGTTAATAGCAGAAATTATATGAGCATATTTTTACACAACTGGATTCATAGATAGAATTGCAACTGTGTCAAATTTACATGATAGTACAAATTGAATAAAGATTTTTTTCCATGGTCACAGATAATTTCCAGCCATTTAGATCTTCCAGAGAATAGCCTTCTTTGCAGGCATCATGGCAAGAAGGAAGTTGTGTTTTGAAGCACTGAAGCATAAACATTTTTCATTTAACCATTGGGACTTTTTGTGAGCTTTAGATGACATGTCTTGGCCTCAGCTTTCTGCAAAACACTGTACTATCTTCACAGTTTGCTCTCTGAAACAGTATAGTGAAATGCAGTCTCGATTTCTCAGTGAAGGAGAGATGTTATATAGATAAAGAGACGTAGGATGTTTACTTTGGAGTGAATAACAAATCACTTTTTAATCCCCCTAAATGTCCAAATGTTCAGGATACCCTGCTAGCAATGCTGTGCCCCCATAAATTGAATACTCCCATAAGTTGCATGCACAACTTGCATACTAAAGCACGCAAAGTTACATGTGCAAGTAGTCTGATTCTGTCTAACACTGTCCCAAATTTAGGAAGCTTTTAGGAAGCTTATTTCCATATATATATCTGTATATATATGTATATATATACATATATGTGTGTGTGTGTGTGTGTGTGCACATTGATTAATTTCTGAGTTTCAGAATACTTTGGGGCAGTCTAATGTGGACAACAGGAAGTGTCACAGCCTGTAGTAGTGTGTCACAGAGTATTTGTGGGGTTTTGTATTTATATCTACTTGCCTGTTTCCCTCTTTTTAAGGTGAACCATGACTGAATGTGTCTGTTTTTTAACATTCTGAGGGACACTATCCTTAAAATTATGATGTTGATATATGTATCTGGATAAATGCATTTTCTGCAACTCTTAATGGCACTTTCAACTTTCCGTATCTTCGGAGAGCACATTTATATTTTCTGGTGGCCAGCTTGCCAACAACATTTCCAACAAGTCTGGAATGGTTTGAATCAAATTTGCTGGCAGTTACCAGAAGGGTGTTTTATTTGTAGTCTTCTCACGGTGGTGAAATGTTCTCTATTTGTGGATATTGGAAGATGGTTACACAAAGAGTTCACAGTTCACAGTTTCTCCTCTGTGCTTTTCTTGTGCTTTGTCATGTTTGTCCTGTTTAACCAGAGAGAGAAACAAAAGTTTGTCTGCAGGCTCTTTCTGTGTTAGTATCTAGCTGTGCTTTTTACTGCCTGTAGTTTGAAGCCATTGCACAGCTCCTTTTCAGAGAGCTGAGAGAGGAAGAAGCTACTGTCTGGCTGAAACACTCAGTTTAAATATTTTATCTCAGGTGATGCCATTGCATCAGCAAGGTCCCAAAGTGACTTAAACTCTGTTCATTACAATGAACACTCACTCAAATACCAGTATTGAAACAGCAGTTTTAGCTGACTGATTATCAGAACACTGCTGTGAGAAAGTTAAGAGATCTCCCGAGGGAATTGCAGTTTTGTGGGACACTAAATTTGATGATTCCTGCAAAAAAAAAATTGCAGATTCTTTTTAGGTCTCTTAAGTTTCATTTCTTATTACCTGTATCCAGTCTCTTATTTCATAAATTGTCCTCAGAATATATTTCTGGTCTTTCTTCAAGTGTAATGCCTACTTTACTAAGAGATTAGGTGATTTGGTAGAGAAAATACAAGGCATCTGTGACAGAACTGCAGGTGACACCAAAATCCATCAAGCCTTAGCCTGTGTGTTGCCAATAAGATAATAATTATAATTTTCCAGTTGGATTTGAAATTAGATTTGCATGTGGGGTTCAAGAACATTGAAGCTGAGCAGGAGTCCTTGATGCAGTAATCAGACACAAGGTTGAGATCCTAAATTCTTGAGCATGGGTAGATACCTTTTTGGGAATTCTACGACTCTTCAAAATTTAAGCAACAGCATTGCCAGTTCTGTAGTCTAAATTCTTACTTTCATCTCAGGAGCTAAAGAACTTGGCTTTAAAAATGGACCATGATGGGAAAAAAGGCAGCAAGTTCTTTTGTCAGTCTTCCTATATTTCTGGCCTATATATATTTCTGGTATCTTCATTTTGACTAAGAGTCCTGATTTTGATGAGAACTTGTGTGGAAGTTGAGCCACCCCTTGGTAGGTGAAGAAGTTTTGTAATTCTTTTTTTGTGCTGACTGATGTTCTTGTGCGGCTCTGCACAGATTCTGCTGCGTGATTCTTCTGTGCTGGGTAGTGAGGTGAAGATGTGAGTTGTCTGGCACAGCATGAGGTGGCTTAGACTTAATCAAGGTAGTCAACAGCACAGAATAATTATTGAGATCTGAGACAGTGAAATGAAATCATGTCCCCTCTGTTTGCTTCACTGTTCAACTGGTAACTAATATCACAGCCAGAAGCACCTTTTCTTTACTCCTGCCTGACCTCTCAGGTCTATCCTATTGATTTACAAAATAATAAATATTCAAGATGCAATGAAGTGTTAGACGACCCCAGGTTTTTTCTTGTTGAGGTTCTTCCTCTCTCCTGAGTCATCAAATTGGGCATCTGAACCTCTCCCACCAAACCTTGTACATTTTCTGCCGAAATCCCTGAATTTTAATTTTTACAGGCTCAGATTTTAGTTATTCTATCTCTTTACAAAAAACAATAATAATAATAATAATAATAATAATAATAATAATAATAATAATAGGTCTAAAAAAATACCCAAAGAAAGTTTCCTGCAAAAAGCAAAAATCAGGTGAGTAGCTAAACAAAGCTGGTCCAGTATAAACCAAAAGCCTAAATTTGACAGGTTGATAGTATTTGTGGGGTGTCAGTCAATATAGATATTAAAATCTGTCCCTGTACTTGCCATTTATCTAGCCCTAACAGAGGAATGCTGTAGCTTACCCTTTCTTCCTTCTGTTTTTGCTCTTGCATGTTGTGCTTTAATGGGAATGCTGCTGCTCAGGGAGAGCACAGGGATCTCCTGCCTCACACCAGGGCACAGTGAGAAGGTCCAGAGGCTCCTGTACTGTGCCAGACAGCAGGCATGGGGTCAGGTCTCCTGTCCCTGCTGGAAAGAAGGGAATTGACCCAAGATCAGAGGAGCAGCTCTGCCTAGAGCTGCCTCTCCAGAGTTGCAGTGAGCCCAGTACCCTAAAGCACTATGGCTGTGTAACAGAGCTGAGCCTTGAAGGGTGTGGTTCTGTTTTACCATTTTTAGTTGTGTTTGAACTTTGCCTTTCTGTGCTAGTGTCTCTTTTATTTAATGTGTTTGTAGCATTTTGTCTTTTAATAGGGCTAATAGAGTGATTTTAAGGATTAATGATTAGATAAATTTTGAAACAGCGCTACAATTGAAGCTGGGTAAGTATTGAAAATGTACACTCACTGAAGCCTTTTTATTTACTTAAAATAAAAGAGTCCTGGAATTAAGCTCATAGCTTTCTGAGAAGGGTTTCAGGTTAAGTTTTCAGTAACTCCTATTGTATGAAAGTGTTGTGCAGTGCAGAAGGGAGGTGCAGGATCTCTTCCCTTTCTTGTGCTGTGTCCTCTTCGGCTGAGAAATTCCTTTTAAACTGAGAGGTAGTTTGTTTGGGGATTTTGTTTTGGTGGGCTGTTCATGTTTGTTCACTAGAATGAAGCCATGAACGTACTGGATGCTATCCAGTTGTATGGAGTAGCACCAATCAAAAATATAAATTCAGTGTCACGTGGGTATTACTAGCAGGTACACACACATTTGTGTATGTGCATAAGATGTAAATGAGTTTGACATGCTTACTTTTTGTTTTGGTTTTTTTTTTTTTTTAGTATGCAGTCACTTGAATACATATTTTTGTTGCATGTGTTTTAACAGATGCACACGTCACAGGCAACCAATTCATTGAAGAGAAAATGAATACATTGGTGAAATTCATTTAGGAACTTGCCAAGTTAGTTCTGTTAACTGCTGTATAAGGACCTGAAAGGCAGTGATTCATGGTGGGAAGTTAAAATCTGAGTATTGATTCCTGAGGGCTTTGAGAATTTTCTGGAAGACTGTGGAGTGACAGAATCACAGAACACCTTTGCTGAGATGCCATTGAAAAAAAACTGAGGCAATTACTAACCTGGACAGAGGAGCTGACTGCTTTACAGATCCTGTGCTCATCCACAGTATGTCACCTGCTGTGGAAATCTGAGGAGTGTCACAAAAGCCTAACTCATGATACACTGTAATCTCTACCAAGGAAAGCTCTGTTCCACATGGCTCTGCAGGGTTGTAACTTTGAGGTCTTCTGGCAAAAAAAAAAAAAGAAAAAATGCTTATAGTTTCTTGGAGATTGTTTTCTATATAGTGTGGCCCTGTCAGATATATAATTATTAAAGCAGGAATGGCTCGGGACTTTAAGCTGTGAATCTGAAAAAATGAATGTGGGCTGTTGATGTTTCTGGTTTTACCCATCAAAAAATCAAGTGACATTTACAAAATGCTCTGCTGTAAGAAAACTGTATTTCCCTAAGCAGGCTGTGATTTAAAAGAACCCTCAAAGATTCTACTGTTACAGAAATAGATCTGTCTTTATAGGTAGCTAACAAAGGGGTACCAGGAAGGTGACCAGTCTACAATATAACTAGAAAACCATACTGATAATTTGAGGATTTATTGGTGGGAAGAGTATTATTTTACAGTCCTGTAGAGGTTCTTCTGCTTTTATCCATTCAGTCATGTTTTATTACATAGAACTGAGAATTGAAGCAGTAAATGTAGGTCACCTGAACCTTGTGAGAAATGTGCCTTGGGCATTGGCAGCTATGAATGTTGTATTTCCCACACAGTCACTGGTTGATTATCACTGTTTTTTTTTCAAACTATAACATAGGTGAACTGTAAGTTACTTCTGAAGTTAGCATTGTACCTGTGTCCACTGTATTTGCAATTGTCAGATGCTATGGTAATAAAATTTATTTTAAACTTACTGAATGTACAGAATTGTGTTATGCTGAGAATGTACTTACAATTCATGTTCAGAAGCACAGTGAGGGTTATGGGTAGACTGCAGTAGGCTCTGCAGAATTATAAGAGATAGGGTAAAATTAATAAAAGCTAAAGTAGAATGGTGCACTGTTTATGTGGAGGTGCAGTGTCTAGATGGAGAAGCTTTATTATTTTCCTCCAGTACCTGAGTTACAGCTTGGTGTTTCAGATGAGATGAATCATTGGCAATTTCCAAAAATTGTGCTGCAGTTGAATAATGTTGTTGAAGCCTGAAATAAGGCTAGAATGCAGAATTTTGATTGATATAATTCAGTAATTTTTTTGTGTTACCATGTTACCCATATTTATTACTTGATTTTATGGGTTTGCTTACTTTTCCTGTTGATTATTGTTTGTTACTGACAGACTCACTCTCTAAAGATAAAACCCTCCCCATGTTTTTGTGTATTTCATATGGGATCATATTTAAAAACTTGTATTTCTTTAAGTTGACTTACTTTTCAATAGAAAGTATTGGATTTCTTTTTTCCTTACCCTTATGTTATCAAAATTCTTTGATGCTACTCTTTCATGTTTCTGCAGAAGCTGATTTTTTCTTTTTTTTTCTACTAAGTTTTATTGATATTTATCATCTTGGATCATGGTGTAGTAATTAATTATGTAGTTAGAGGTCTTGTTTGAAAAAATGAAGGAAGAAATTGAAGTAGTTATAAAAAGCATCCATTAAATCTGCTAAGCAAATAGAAGAGAAATTGAAAGTTAGGACATTGTTCAGCTGATTTGTTTTCTAATATGTTAAGAATTTAATGGATTTGCCAAAACATCTGTAAGAGAAATCATGTTAAATATTTTGATCTTTTACACACCAGTTCCCCAAGCTATTGAATTCAGATCCAATCAAGTTTATTTGTTGTTTTTCTTCAATGACAATTGGCCCCATACCTATCAAGTAAAGTGAGAAACTCAATATGTTCCAGTGACTGTTGAAAACGTGACTTGTGAATTAGAATCCATTACTCTTTCCTATCCTTTTCCTTTCCTCTTCAATTAAATACATTGAAGTGATTCCAAGGTTTGCAAGAAGTGTGTAGAACTCAGAGTGCAGGAAGTGACTATTTTTAGTCACAGAGTGATTGTGGGACTGTATCCTGGTGGCATCATGAATTTGCCTCTCAGCAGACATGGGGAGTTAATAAATAGGTTGTTGGTTGAAGTGTCTGCATCAGTAAAATTTTGTTAGAATTGAGTGTGTTTTCCTTCATTTTTTCTCTGTGTTTACAAGTTGCTTGGTGTTTTTTGTTTGCTTTTTTTTTTGCCCTGACCTTTATCCAAATATTAAATGTGGGTAGTCAACTAGGAGGGAATCTGGGCACTCACTGGTTCTGTGCCTTTCATTTGGGAATCAGGATGCAGTCTCTGCTTCAGCCCTTGTATGTCTGGGCTATGTGCCTGTCTCAGTATATAGATAGGCTTTGTGTTGCCATAGTTCCTGCTTCTGAAATAGGTAGGCTGGAAGATGTATCTAGGGAAGAGTAAAAATGGATTTTTTTTTTTTATGCTCACCAATGCAGCTTGATGGGTGGCTGATTCTTGGTTTACATTTTTTTTGTTTTGTTTTGTTTTTTTTTTTGTTTTGTTTTGTTTTGTGGTGGTTTTTTTGTTTGCTTTGGGTTTTGTTTGGCTTTTTGTGGTTGGGTTTTTGGTTCAAATTTTTTGGTTATTTCTTTTTCTTTTGTTTTATTTTGTGATTTTAGAGAATTTATTATGTTTCGTTTGGTTGGGAGGTGATGGTTTTGCTCCCTTCCCCACTCTCCTTCTCTGAATGCCTATAAGAGAGGAGGGTGATTTTCTTCAGGTTCTGGGTCTAAGCTTTTATTTTACTTGAAAAGCACAATTTTCAAATGTTGAGAATTACAGGAAGAAGGTTGAGAGCAATGCCTTGAGAGTTTTTTTAATTCTGAAGAATACTTCAAAGAATAATGCTGAACTCTCTAGTTTTTAAGGCTAATTTGAGTATTAAGTGTAATTTGAGCATTATAGAAACTTCATAGATTAATAGCATGAAATTCTTTTATTAAGAACAGCAATTTCTCACATTTCTTCCATTTACCAAAGACTTCTTTTTTTTAATTTACTGTAAGAATATTGCTGATTTGTTTTTCTTGAATCCACGACTATGTGTAAAATCACAATAGCACTGGTGTTTATTTGTTCTGTAAGGTAGGTTGGATACATAATAAAATTAAAATATATTTAAATTCCTGATTTTTTCACAGATTATATATTAAAATGCTTCATATAATGGATATAAGGAACAAACAAAATTTTATTGAATAGGATAACTTGATAGATTATTATATTTCAAAGGAAAGATATTTGATATTACAGAGCAAAACAACTATTTCACTTAAGTTGTAATTGGTAAAGTTCATGTTTTTTTCAATTGCTTTTTATTAAAGAAGGAACCTTTCTACTTTTTTGAAAATTTAATGATGAAATTATGTGAATATTTAAAAATGTGCGGAGGACATGGGTTTGGAAAGTAGTTCAGCATTGATAGCATTTGTTTCACAGTTTGGTTTTGTGGAGCACCAGGTTATTTTTAGGGAAGAGCAGAGAGGAAAAAAAGCCACAGATTAAACTTCTGTACTAACTACTCATGAAGAACACTAATCAGGGGATTTCCTAATTATCGAAATTAGGGTTTTTTGTCTGCTATTGATATTCTTCTTGAATATTACATAAAGCTGATTTAAATAATTGAAAACTTTTTAAGCTTAGAGCATACTGGGAAATGAAAATGAAATTAAATACCTTCTTCTTTCCATTATGGCTTTTCAAACAGTATCAGCCCTGAACATAAGCAGGTTATATATACGGTATTTTAAGAAAAAATTTTAAATGTTTTTCCAGTTGTGTGGTATCTTTTTAATTGATGCTGATGATGTGAAACTCGATGATAATTAGAGATAATACGATTATGCATTATAACATACATTAGGGAGAGAGAAATACTTTCTTCTTACTACAGAAAATAAACTATTCCCACTGAAACATTATCTCAATTAATTTATTGCCTTCTTGTGCCTCTTGGGAATCCTGAGCATGGTTCTAGTCAGGTCTCGAATAAGATATAATTTCTGTTTATATGCTGTATGATATATATGTTGAATACATTATAACTGTACATGATTTTATTTCTGTGAGCATCAGAATACAGTGGTTAGAATTTAGAGATGGTGAAATGTTATGTAACTTCTTATCTTTCAAACTCTGGTACAAGGAAGTACAGTGTGCTTTAAAAATGCATGTTAAGGCTGATGTTTGATTCTGCTCAATGCTGTAGCCTAATTCTGTTCCCACCACTTTGCTTCTTCCAGGCCATGAGAGACTGCTGCCACGATGGCAGAGATTTGTATGAAAGATTTTGTTGACCACTGCACAACTCTTAAATGTTAAAAGCAGAAGGCACTGGCTGATATCTCAGTGTGGAGGAAACATTTTATTTTAAACTTCAAAAATAATTATGTCCAAGAAAAGTCGTGCCAAGGGAGAGAAGTCCGACATGGAGACTGAAGCTCTGCAAGCTGCTAATGAGGAGCTGCGAACTAAACTAACCAACATCCAGATAGAATTTCAGCAAGAAAAAACCAAGGTATTTGTCTCTACTTCATCATTCTTTTAACAGTAGCACCGTTAGCAACCAGCAGAGTTTGATACTAAAATATTTTAGTTGTAAAAGAAGAACATGACAGAGAAGTGAAATCAGAAGAACAACTGATAAACAAAAAATTGGAACCAGTTCTTTTAAATAGTGAGCAAAAGTGACTAAATATTCCCAAACACCCAGTCACTGAAATTTGCAATCAGAGCAATAGAAATGGCATTAGCTTACTGACAAGGGAGTTTTGTATTTGGTCTTACTGAAAATTGTATGTTGTAAAATGAACTGTGTTCAAAGACAAACATCAGCACCTTATTCAAAGCATGTCACTTTAAATGCCTCTGAAGAATATCAGTTAACTGGAAACTAACTGTGTAGGAGTCCTCATTTGATTTGCTGAGGTTATGTGTGGCATTGTTCTGAGCTATTCAGTGATGCATCTGATTGCTAATGAAACAGACCCGTCAATATTTGTCTATCTAGCATATGTTCAACAGATATTTGGGTAATCAAGAGGACACATAGGAGAAACTATGAATTCATCAAATACATTTACATTTATGAAGATTAGCAGTTACATTTATATATTTCTGTAGGTTGTTTAAAATATGGACAAATCAGTAAGGTTATTTCTATTCTGTGATTTATTAAAATGAATTAGTGCATTTGACATTGCACAAGGCATTTCTGGAGATTAATCCATGTGCAGGTGGGTTTATCTGTATTTGACTGGGGATACTGTCATTGCAAGAGTCTCGAAGGCTTACCAAGTGGAGAAAGTATGTACTAAAAATGTGTTCTCTTTATATAAAGTATCTTTGTTATAGCCTTTTTTCTTTTTGTCCATGTAAAATGTGGACACCTGAGTAACAGCATTTCTGTACATTCTAGTTCCATTAACATCCTTGTGTGATACTCAGCTTTGAAAGCTCTTATTTTTTTACATTTTAATTAACAAAGTAAACCTAAAAACCATCACAAATGTTATTGTCAGAACTTTTTTTTTACAGAGGAAAAGGAAACCATAAACCCATAGTTCATGTTTGACTGGTGCAATAGGTTCAGAAAATATCAGCCAACTAAATTTGTCTTGCCTTGGAAATTTTTCTTCTTCATGGACTAAAGCAAAAAGTCAAATTTCTTACGGGTCAGGAGTATTGATAAATGAACAGATAAGTCAAGGGTCTTGGTATTGACTTCTTCATCCAGCTTCTCTTGCTGTTGATTGATATAGTTATAACAAATTTTAAAACAAGTGGCACAAACTACTTGAGCTTTTTAAAACCACACACCATGAAATTTAGAAGTGGGTAATACACTTTATAATTTGCAGGTCAGTAAATTGCATTATTTCACTGTCATTTTTAGTGTCTCAGTGTTTCTGTTTGGAGACTTAAGAGTTGATGGTAGATTACATTTACATTAGAAAATGTTTCATTTTAGTTATCATATTTCCTATTTCGTTCTGTATAACTTTATATGCAGAAATATGGATATGAATTTTATTATGATTTTTTAAAATTGCATTAAAAGAAGCACATAAATATAAAGTTATACCTTGGACAGAAAAATAAATTAATTTTGAGTCCTTGAATAACTCTGATTTAAAAAGAAATTACATGAACACTAGGAATAGTTTAGCCCTGATACACTTGCACTCTTTTCCTGTAAAAGCATCAAGTTTAACTCTTGATTCAACTAAAATGAGGTGTAAGTACAAGACCATGGCAGCTGCAGCAACATTTTCAATAACTAGTTGTCTTACACCATATTCAGTCTAGGAATATTTACTTCAGCTTGATTACTTGTTCACCTTTCTTCAGCTTAAAAATTTAATATTTTCTAGTGTACTGAAGTTGTTAATGGAGACAGATCTGTGTATTGTGCACCTGTGTGTGCAGAGAAATGGGTGAGCTTGCATCTGAAAACTGTGAAAGAGGAAGGAGGAAATTACAGCCAGAGTGCTCTAAAAGCCCACTAAGTGTGCATTGCAGTCTGAAGTGAATTCTACAGTGCATTTCTGTGAGGAAGAGATCTTCAACCTCTCTCCCTCATCTTTGCTGTGGTGCTTGCTCTAAATCATTTAACTGGAATTGAACATGTAGTTTATTTCCCAGCCTACTTTCGGTCTGTGCAGCAGTTACAGGATGCCATGACTGACAAGATGAGTAAATCAAAGCCATAGAGATTTTTCCTGTTTAGATTGTAGTTCAAAAATAGTAACAAAACCAAGAGAAATTATTTCTTGGTATGTGAAAAGTAAAAACACTGTACCTAGAGAATTCTAAATAAATTAGATGTATTTACTAGTGTAGAGGTAAGAGAGAAGTATTGAAGCTGCTAAACAGACAGCTCTGTGACTCTTGGGATATAAACTGTATTAGGAAAGGTAACCAACTCTTGTGGGGCCAATTTATTCAATTTAATTTTCCTAAACTGTTTTTTCCCTCAAGTATATGCCTATATTAATGATTTATCTTAAAAGAAAGAACCTTTTAATTGATGAGAGAAATCACAAATGGAAATTAGCCTTAACATACTTTTGCCTGAAAAATACTGCTTTCTCTGAAATAAAATTTTACCCAAGAGACATTTAAAACTTTCTTTCTATATATTTTCCTAGTACTTCTTGTTTCATTGGTTGTTGATCCATGTAAAGAAATTTCTTCTGTCAAGTTGTTTTCTGCATGCTTATTCAACACCTGATCCAAAACTGACATATTTGCACGTTTTTTGGATGTGCATCATAGTTGATCTTTCTGGTGGTGCTGGCCATTGGACATAAGAATAGCTGGGTTCATTTATGCTGCCTAAGGGGTGAAGCAAAAGTTGTGGCCCTGTGTTAGTTTCCATGCACTGTCTCGTTTTGGGAACACCTGCTTGATAGCTTTGGGGCCCCTGTTGGATATAGGCAATCTCCCTGGGCTGTAGGTTTGCTGCCCTCTGTGGAGAGCCTGGAGAAGGAAATGCATGAACTGAACAGAGGCTCACATACCTTCACTCTGTGACTAAAAATGCTTTATTGGAAGATATCCAAACATAGGGTAATGAATAGTGAAAGGAGTTGACCAAAGCACAAAAAGAATACTTATTTTAACATGAATGGGGACAGGACTCACTCTGGCTGAACCTTAAAGTCCAGTGCTGTGAGCACAAGGAGCTGCAGTGAATGAGCAGGGTCTTGGCAGTCAGCTCAGTGGTTTTACAAATGCTTGTGCTGATGTCCATGAATATTTAGGAACAAGTATTCCAAAGCACCTATTCCCACTGAGCTAGTTAGGGAAAGTTAGAAGGTAGGCAACTTCCAATATTTCAAGTAATACTTTGTTCTTGATAGCAAGGTGCTCTGATGTTGGCTGTCACTCCATCTTCACCAAGTTCAGTTATTGATTTTAAATATCCATATTCTACTTGTGACTATTCATTTATAGGCTTGAGACCACAACATCTAGAAGTTAGCATAAACAAGATGTTCCATCTCAATTGCCACTGTATACCTCACTGCTGGGAAGAGGAATGATAGAGTGGCTTGGTGAAACTTCATGTGTTTTAGTTCATGGCCATTGCTCCTTTTTCTGTCATTGGGCAGCACTAAAAAGAGCCTGGCACCATCCTCTTGACTCTCTTCAAGATATTTATATGTGTTGGAGCCCAGAACTGAGCACAGTACTCCAGATGCACCTCACCAGGGCCAAGGTCATTCATGAACAAGTTGTGTAAGACTGGACCCAGTAGGGATTCCTGGTGCTCCTCAGCCTCCAGCTGGATTCTCCTCTGCTGATCATGGTGCTCTGAGCTCTGCCATTCAGCCAGTTCTTGATCTACTTTGATCCACTGTCCATTTCTCTAACCCCCATTTCCAGAGCTTCCCTACAGGGATGTTTTGGAAGGCAGTGTCAAAAGCCTTACTGAAGTCAAGTTAGACAGTGTCCACTGCTCCCCCCTCATTGACCCATCCAGCCATGCCATTGTAGAAGACTATCAGACTGGTCAAGCATGATTTCCCCTTGGTGAATCCATGCTAACTATTCCTGATTACCTTCTTTTGCATTCAAATTTGCAGTTCCTTGCAAAAAGCAGTGTGGAGAGTATCCCTCCTGTGATAGACTGTTGTGCCACAAATTAAAAACCATTCAGTTAAATCCAAGAGAAAAAAATGAGGTAGTCCTGAGTAAGTTCTTATCCTAATGTTTCTATAGGGGTTGTAGATTAGTAGCACTTGGAAACACATATGATTTAATAGTTTATTACCTTTTAGAAATGCATAGTTTTAAAATTATTCCATTGACTCTAATCATAAAGCCAAACTATTACTTTTCTGTCTCAAGTGTGCAAAACAACTTGTCATAGAAAACAACACTAGATACAAATATTCAAGGAAAATACAATTATTTTGTTTTAAAGAAAATTCTGCTTTCAGGCACGTTTTAGACATCAGAAAGGAAAGAAGCAATTATGCTTAGCATTACCTTTTGAAGAAGCCAAGTTCTGCTATGACAACAATGTTGTATCAATGTGTGCCAATTATTAAAGTTTTAATTTAGAAAGGTAGACAGTAACTGGTTTATTGCTTCCGTGGTACCATGCCTGACTTTGTTTCCCTATTGACTTAATTTCTTGGATAGAAATATTTCTTCATATTAAAAAAGTACGAAAAGAGTGCCGGAAATTAAAAAAGAGAAATTGCTTTAGAATTTAGGTTCATTTGGAAAGTGAGACTCAGGCATATGGGAAAATGCCACACTGCTGTTTTCATTCAGTCTCTGGAAGCCAGATGAGTACAGAACTGCACAGTGTGCAGGAGGGAAGGACACAGGGGTGCAGGAAGGACAGATTATGGCTTTCAGACAAGATCTAATAGACATATGTAACTTCTCATCTTCTCTGACAAAAAGCAGTAATAAGAACAGAGTTTTTAAAGACTTTGAAAATTGGGAATCTTTTTTTTCTGGATCATGAGGTGTAATAAGCATTTAAGATTCTGTGTAAAAATCCAGGGTTTTTTTAAGGATTCTAAATCTTGTTTAAATTCCTCCTACTGAAGCTTTTAGGTAAAATTGGTAGTATTATATGGTAGTACTTAGTTACTCTAAGTGGTTAATACATCTTCTCAAAAGCAGCAGCAATATGGATAGGTTTTGCCTTGCTTTCCCTTAATTCAGAGAAAGATGAAAAAATTGAGCAAGGATGCTAATTTGTGTGACTCAGTGCTCCTCCAAAATGTCAAAATCCATTTCTCATTTATTAAAAATTCTTGTAGGAAGTGAAACTCAGGAATGTGTTGTATTGAAAACTGCCTTTCAGTTGGATGCTTTATGTACAATATGACTAATTTAAAATTACTGTAGTTCTGGAGGTATATTATCTGTGTTTGTATGTGCCATTATGCAGTTTGTTTCCCTATGTTGTCATTAGTAGGTTTCATTGCTCAGTTCATTTTCAATTTTATTGTCTCATCAGTAAGGCAATAGGTAAATAATGAGTGTTGTTTCATTTGCAAATTTATCTATAAGCTAGTCTGTTTACTTCTGATAGTAGATGAGTAAGTGACTTAGCTTTGCTACAGCATCATGGAACAATTTGGGTTGGAAGGGACCTTTAAAGATCATCTATTCCAGCCTCCCTTCTGTGGGCTCTCTTATGGAATTTGGTATCCTAATGCAAGGACTGAAAATCACTGCTATCCACTTGGAACTAAATGTCATCCTACCAAAAGAAATAACACATGGATATATCCTGCATATAATTTCCAATAGCCAGATTTACCATTTGGAGAAAAACCCCAGCCTCTATCTCTCTTAATAGAGATATGTTCTCAGCATCATTCTGGAATAGTGACAATATCTATAAAATCTGTGTGTGACAGTGTCTGACTCAGAGCTATTATTTTTTCACAGCTCTAATTATAGTGTTCTCCCAGGTGATGTTTAGTTAACAGTGCATCTAGACTGCTTTCATAAAAATATAGATACCTTTCCTCCCTTTCTTTAAATCAAGGGTAAGTTGTAGTTGGTCAATTCTCAAAGCTGCTGTTCAAAATAAGAGGACTGTAGCGTCTTCTGCACAGGAAAAGTCTGCTGTGCCAGCTGTCTGAAGACTTCAGGTCAGGTTGTGGTGGGTGATCCTGACTGGACCTATCTGACCAACTTGCAGTTCTGGCTTAATTTAGAGTAAATTAAATGCATCATATGCCTACAGATCACAGCTTTGTGTAGCATAGATAGAAGCACATGTGGCAGTGGCTAACATTTTGCTGCTTGGTAGCCTCCTTTAACCATGAAGCACTATTTGCTATGGATGTTTGTATTCTCATTCAAGATTAAAACAAGTTTTGAAACCCTGGCCTCTGATAGAGGTTTTGGCAGTCTCTGTAATGGGGATAGTAGAAAGATGTTACCGAAGCTATGAATGATAAGATACATTATAGAATTTCTGGTATACTGCAATAGACAAGTGAGCCTTTCTCTTTTTTCCCCCTTTATTCTAAATTAACATCTAATCCCACATGGAAAAAGCATTGCTTTCCATGCAGCATGCTGAGCATCATTTTATAATGAGGTTTCCTCACAGTGGATATTACCATAATAGTCTATAACATTTTTCCACTACTCCCTCCCCAGCCCTTAGACTCAGCTGGCCTATATTTTCTGAAATGTCTGGGGATGTGAATAGTCTCAGTTTTGGGGTGAGGTCTGAGGTCCATTGAGTAGTTTTGTCTTGTCTAATAAGGACTTTCCCATTAAAATAGCTAGGAAGTTAAGAAATCCAAATTAAAAAAGTATTTCCAGCATAAACACAAATGATTAATTTTCCATCTGCTTGTAGAGTGCAGTAGAGAATGGGTGAGAATAGCCTGGTGTAGTTGGTACAGGAAATAAGGAGATATCTAGATTGTATGATATGCTCAGTTTTATTTTATTCCTTAAATCTGTGAGAACTCATTTCCAGTTGCACATCTCTATAGCAGACTCTTAAACATGCACATGGCCTTTTCTCCAGCCCTGCTTCTCTAATTGTTTACCTGGACAGAGGTGTGCAGTCTTTGCTTTTGGATGCTCAGGATAGGTTTTTGAAGAACAGTTTAGAAGCAGCTTCCTTGGTGACTTTAAAAAGTGGAGCAGTGCTTGTTAATGAATATTTTGTGTTTTGTTCCAGGTGGGTAAACTGAGAGAAAAAATCCAAGAGGTTAAGCAAGAAAGAGAGCAGGAGCAGCATAAGCACACTGCCTATGTTTCTGAACTGAAAGCCAAGCTCCATGAGGAGAAAATGAAGGAACTTCAGAGTGTCAGAGAGCTACTGATCCGGCAGCACGAGCAGGAGGTGGCAAGAATGGTGAAAATCAAAGACGGTGAAATTCAGCGTTTGCAGTCGACTGTCAACGTCCTGCGGGACGGGGCGGCTGACAAAGTGAAGACGGCGCTGCTGAGCGAGGCCAAGGAGGAGGCTCGCAAGGCCTTCGACAGCGAACGGATGAAGCTGCAGCAAGAGATCTTGGAGCTCAAATCTGGCAAAAAGCAGCTTGAAGAAGCTCTGAACAACATTATGCAGGCAGATAAAATGAAGGCTGCGGACCTGCGCACGGCTTACCAGTCCCACCAGGATGAGATCAACAGAATAAAGCGGGAATGTGAGAGGGAGATCCGCAGGCTGGTGAGTTCATGGAGTAATGCTGCTTATTTCAGTTTATAGCAGGTATAGGTGCATTGCTCAATGTGCCCATAAATATCAAAGCAGCCTTTGGCAGTGATATCTTCATCAGTGGTGGTTGCTACAATGGGCCACTGTTTCCACTGCTTTCTCCTCCTTGGCTCCATAACCTGTCCAACACAGTCCAAAGATTTATGTCCCACCAAATAGAATACAAGTCAGCCAAGACTTTCCAGGATGAATTTTCTCAGCAGATCTAAGAAATAGACTTTCCCCTTCCTATTTGCACAACTCCTGGTGACCAAAACAAGTCAGGGCTTATTTGATGGACAATGCGAGAATGCCTTGTGAGATGGCAACCTTAAATTCACATAGAGTTTCTATATTTAAATTGGAGGAACCAGTTGTGCTGAAACAAGACAGTCTATTTGCTTCTTCTGCATCTTTATCCAGGCCATTCAATTTTATACATTATTGCCCTTTCAGGATTTCTGTGTTTTTTCTATAGGAACAGAAAAGTTAGGACCTAGGACAGCAGGCTTTTTTCACGCTTCACAAACCCCTAGGACTTCAGCACAGATGGCAGATTATGCTGTTTGTATAAAATCAAAATCCAGGCAATATTTCCTGACAGTAAATGCCCCAAATTATTCAGCTTTGTGTAATGTAAAGAATCTAAGATGAGCTGTACACAGTAATACATTTAGTACATCAAGTGACACTTCTGTTTGGTAACATGATATTTCATATATGTATGGGTGTATTTAATTGTTTATTTGCACAAATTAGTAGTATGATGGATATGCAAATAAAAAAATACAAAAAGCATAATATTTATTTTATGTCAAGTAGTACAGACTTTTAATAGAATGAAATATCTGTTTCTTTAGGAAAATAGCTTGTTGGTTGAATTTCCACAGACACGACCTCTTATTTCTTGTATTCCTTAAAAAAATTATGATGAGGACAAGCTACAAACTGTAATATCTGTTTAATGCTGCTGACTTTCTGTCTGAGACAATGAAAGCTTTTAATGCAGTAAATATTTATGCTTTAAATTAACTGGATGTTGATCGAGTCTCAGGGGTATCATTTTGTTCATTAATTAAGGCCACTGCAAAGACTGACAGCGCGGAGTTTCTGCAAATGTAGTTTCTTTCATGTTTTGTTCTGTATTAGAAATGTAAAATTCTAAAATCATGGCTATGAAGTACAGAAAATTATTAGAAGTATTAAAGAAGAGAGAAGGTTGATACATCCTGGCATATGTTTTTCGGAGGACATTTTCTAAACTAATTTAACCTCCTCCAAGAAAGGTTTCAAAGGAAACACTTAGCTCTTCACCTTCAAGAGTGGAGATGTTCAGCTTGCTGTTGTGCAGAGGTGATGAAAAAGGGCACTCTGTTTTCTGTCTGACACAGAATAAAATCTTGTGAAGTCATTCAAAATTTTAATTGCAACCTTGCTGGGCCTGTGTTACTCAATGCATCTAAAAGGTGAATATATTGGGAAGTGTGTAGGTAACTCTTGTTTCCTTTTCCAAGCACCAGAGGAAGCCTGCCACAGGTCTCTTGGGCTTTCTCAGGAAATGTTTGTATCTTCCTCCAAGAATCTGGTGCTGCCTTCTAGTGCCTCCATTCCTTTCATATAATGAATTGCAATTTTTTCCTTAAATTCAATGGTTTGTGGAGTTTTTTGAGAGAAGAGTTTCTTCTATGAATTCTTAGGAATTTAGGTAATTATTGCACAGGGCAGTCTGAATCTGGGATGAGGTAAAAAATACTGCAGGGTTCCTAGAGAGGTTCTCTTTTCCTTTGAGAGAGCGCGTGGGATTGTAGAATCTGATCATTGGGGTATTTCCCTCTCCTCTCCCCTTCACTTAATTAGTTCAGGGGATGTTTGCCTTCCATTTCAGATTAACCCTATCAGCTCTGGCTTATTGGTTGATTTTTACCATTCTGTGAGATGAAATGATAAGGATGTGAAAAGCAGTGTAATTAATATTAGCACAGTTCTGAAACTGAGTTTCAAATAATGAGCTCTTTTGTATGTGTGCAGTGTTTTGTGGCACTATTAAGAAATCAGCATCTTTGGGATTAATGACCTAAATGGGTTGGCCATACTGTAATTCAAATTCAGATAGAGTAATTCAGGATGCAGTCTGATTGTCTTGTAAGACTTGGCTGATTTATTTTGCATTTCAGATCACAGATTACTTTTGTGAATGTTTTTCTTATAGATATTGCAGCTAGAAAAAAAACCCTGTATTTTGCCAACAACTTTAACACCCATGATTAATCTGATTAAAATATTACAATTCCTGGCTGTTATTAAAAAGTAAGTTATGAGAAAGAAAACCAGTAAAATCCATTGTCTGTGTGTATATGGATATAATTATATTGACCATATTTTTAAAAAATATAATTAATCAATTTGGAGATTGTTTTCGTAGTTTTGAATTGAGCCATGAAAAATACCCAACAAACCTCAATGGAAACAAGTCTGGATGCCTAAGGTCCTGGTGCTTAATAAGAGAAAGTAAAATATCTATCTGGCAAAAAATATAACATATTTTTTTCTATGTGCAGTAAGAAATTATACTGGACAATTTCAATTCCTGTAATTGAAAATGTAATAGTGATATAAATGTTTTCATTAATTTAAGGAATGCTAATTGCTGTGGATTTTTATTCCCCCACCCTCCAAGAAAATACATCCTTTTTGTTTATATGTATCAACACAAAGTGCTGGCAGCTATGAAACCAGAAGTAAAAATAGCTAGTGACAAACTGGAGGGACAAATGAAACAGATGTCTTGAAAGTAAAGAGGCACCTTGGAGAATAAGATAAGAAAGCAAGAACAGCTATTAGTTATTTTGTTCAGGCTATACTTTCTGAGCAGTTGAGTCTTAACAGTTCTATTATTCCACAGAGCAAAAACTATACAAAAGTACACAAAATAGCAATTTCAGCCAATTTTTTTTAGGCCTTGATTAAGCTTGTCATTTAGCTGACTCATTTGGTTAGAAAATCAGGTTTGAAGTTCATTTTCAAAGGTAAGTAGAGTTGCTCTCTTTTGCCTGACAGTCCTGAAATAGGCTGCTGACATTGTTGGTGATCCTGGGAACACACCAGCCTTACTGTGTTAGCAGCACAGGTGGGAAGGATGCCATGGCTTGTTGACTGTAGCATGTTAGTTAGAGTTACATTAATTCTGGGACCACTTGGACACCCTTTTAAAGCAGGCTCTTACATTGCAAGACACATTTCCCTAGGTACTGGTTTTGCAGTGGCATGATTTGCAGTGCTTGCCTTGGAAAATACATGCAAAAGCCCAGTCATTAAAAGGATATTGAATTATGACATCACTGATCTACTAATTTTTTAGTATTAGTTGAATAAGAAAAAACCGGAATGTTTATTTTATGAGCACTTAATATAATATTCAAACTTTGGAACGAACAAATGACATTTGCACCCTTCATTTTGTGATGCATGTTTTAGTAAACACTGTTTCTTTTATTGGAAATGTCTTTAACACCAAGCCTTTTACTTATTTTACTGCTAAATACCATTCTACCCTGTTAAAATCTTTACACATATGGTCTTCCTAAATATTCTTTAACAGCTTGGATTGAAATTAACTGAAAAACTTCAATATAAAATAAACTTTCTTAACGACAAAATCATTAAGATTCCACTGATTGTATTAGATGCACAATAAGATTCCTGTTTAAGAGGGCACACAGTACACCAGATGAATTAAATTTGCATATTTCAGTTTTATTTTCAAGAAGCCTTATAAAAATTGTCTAAAGAGCAATGTGACAGTATTGCCGATTCATGGTGGCAAGGCAAAAAATCCTTTTGCTGCTAAGAGCATCAAAGTAAAAAAAAAAGTTTTCAAGAGGTGATTTTCAAAAGTTCCTGATCGGCAGTGATTTATGGAGACAGATGTACTATTTAAGTGTCCTTAATCTCCTTAGTCCAAATTATATTGCTGCATAAATAAAAAACTCCTTCCAGTGTGGAATGCTTATTTTGTCTGATGTTTCCCAAATAAATACAATGCAAGATATAAAAGAATATTAATAAAACTAATAGATTAAGCAGTTTTTAAAGGTAGAAGTCCAGACAGTTTCTCTGAAACTTCTCTTCAAGAGAAAAACCTTGTTATGGAATAAGCTCATGTATCATTTATATTGATTTTTTAAAAGACTAATGTTTCAGTTTTGTGTCTGTGTGTAGCACAGCATCTCATGATATAAGTCAAGGCTTCTGATTTTTTTTTTCCCCCCAGAATTAAGAATTAGGTTGCTCCAGTTTAGGATAGCCCAAAATTTCAACTCACATCCTTCACAAATTCATATTTTCTAACTTTGCACAGCTCTTAACATGGTTGTCTGTCTATCTGCCCTTAGTATGGATTATATTAGTACCAATAATGTGTCTATGTCTGTAATATGATTTAGCATTGGAATTATAATACAGTCATGGAAAAATTTGGGTGGTGAGGGTCCTCTCAAGGTCAGCTGCTCCCGTGTCCTGCTTGGAGCAGTGCTGCTTTGGAGGTTGGATCAGGTTGCTCTGGGCCTCCTCCAGTCCACTTTGAAAACCTCCCAAGGTGGAGTTCCACAGTGACAGCCTGCCCTAAAGCCCAGCCACTGTGAGATTTCGTTCTTTTTTTTTTTTTTTTTTTTTAATTGTCCCTACTGTCCTTTTGCTGTGTATCTTGGAGAAACATGTGCTTTGTTCATTGCTGTATTCCCCTTTGGAAGGCTGAATGGATATCTGCTATGTAATGCATCCTGCCTTCCTTCAGTGCTGGGTGCTGCAGCCCCATAGTGGTCATACTGGCCTTCCTCCAGTTATATGGCACTTAGGCCAGTTTGTCAATGCCTTCTATTTTGTGCTGGGGAGCCCAGAAGTGGCTGTGGTGCTCCTGGTGTAGTTTCCTATATGCTTAATAAAAGGCTAAATCTCTTTTGGTACACCCCTCCTGGTTTGGCCCAGTATCAAATTAACTTCAGTCATTGCAAGCTCTCACCACTGACCCATATCCAATTTGCCCTACAGGACTCAAAGATCTTTCCTTTTGTCTTTCTGTTTTTCCTCTTTTCTTTCTTTCATTTCAAAACTGCCAACTTCAACTGTTGCAGGCACTTGAGCTCTCCCAGGGGCGGGCATTGTATCTTTCTTAGACAAGCTTCATGAGGGTTTCTTGGCTCATTTCTCCAACACAAAAAGTTCCTCTGAATGGTTTTCCTATTCTCTGCTGTGGTAACAGCTCCCCTGAATTTGGTATCATCTACAAATTTGGGGAACAGTGCATTCCATTTCTTCATATGAGCAATTGACATGAAAAATAGAAGCAAAAGTTTAATGCTCCACCAAACCCCAAATTACCTACTGATGGTAACAGTTTTCTAATAACATTCATGTTCTCCTGCATCACTATTACTAGGATTTTGCCATTTTATGCAGTGGAATTCGGATCTTTGTTACTTTCATCACTGGGGGCAATGCAGAGATTTGTCTCTGAAAATTCTGGAGCAGAGGGACAGTTGGCTGCTGGCCTGAGGAGAAGGGTGGTGCCTGGCTTTTCTCACGTGCAATGGCACGTGTGTGTGAGTTCTGATTCCTAACCAGTCTCAAATTCTGAGACTTTGGAAAGCTGAGCTTTGAGTCATCTGAGGCAGTCGTGCATGGCTGGGTAGAGCTGCAGCGTGCTGCTTCTCAGCCACTTAACCCTGCGTGTGTTTCACACACAGCTGCTGATATCAAATTGTGGGCTGTTCCCTGCATTTTGCCATCTGTTTGAGACACGTGTTTCAGCTGCATTCCAAGGCTCAGCTAATCTGCAGCAGAGATCCACCACCTCCAGCTTTATAGGACTGCAAATAATACGTGACTTTCCGTTCTCTGAAGATTTATGATTCTTTCTTAGGAGCTCACAGAGCAGCATTCCAGCCAGACGTTGTTTTTCCCTGAATCAAGCAGATCTAATAAAACCTTTTTCATAGTGCAGGCTCAGCATTTTGTGTTTGTTCTTAATATTTTCTAAAAAGTTAGGAAGGTCACAAATTTGACTCCTTACAAAACTTGGAACAGTATTAAAGACCCACAGAACTTATATATGGTGTAGTACACAGACAAAAAAAAAAACAACTCCTAAAGTTTGTATTACTTAGTTCTGCTACATTTTTATCTTTTTGACTACTTGTTCATTACAGTTCTCTTAATGAACACTTGGGATAGGAAAAATCCAGTACTAGAGGTTGTAACTGGCTTTTGAGAAAGATGTGAGAAACCTCTTACCAGTGAGTTCTGGAATTTTCTGCCCATGTGGTGTTTCTTGTATAATTTATCAAAACTTCTAAGGAGATCTACACACTTCAGAAAAATACATAGGAAAAGCTACTAGAGGAAATTACTGACAGTTGGTTTAGAAAAATTACACATGAAATTAAGAATAAATTCTATTCACTTCTGTCTGTGACTTTTATTACTCCACTGGGTGATTTCCATCTCTTGTCCTTTCCTCCCTCCCAAAGTTTCCCAAATAAGGAGCAAACATTTATTTGAATAGCTGACCATGTCTCTTGTAGGGAATACTATAAACAACTCTGGAATTTTTAATTAATTTGTTCACATGGGATACTGTCATTAGGTCTTAGTGTCCCTTTATAAATGTAAAAGATGTTAATTCTTTTGGTTCACTCTTTACCTGTTTTTTTTTAGGAGCATCTTCTTTTTATTCTTCATAGTAACCAGCAGCCCCTCTGTCATTATAGCCCTATTTTCAGTGTCAGATACTTAGTATAAGGTTAATTAAATTTCTACTGGAGAAAAGCCCTGTAGAATTTTGTTCTGCAGTTGGCTAGGGGATAACTTTGACAAGGATGGGTAAAGAGGAAAGTCTTACACTTGGCAATGCAGCAGCTGGCTTTTTCCACTTTGGAAACAGAATATGTCATTGCCTTGATAGATGTGGCTTTTAATTCCCTGGGAATTTCTCTTTCAACTTCATGAGAGACTAAAGTTCCCCCAAAGATCTCTGACTTTCTTTGACTGTAGCCATTGAAGTGTGGCATAATTGGCAGGGGATGCTTTTTCTAATGACTGGCTTGGTTCCCTTTCATGTTTGATAAATATTATTAATAGACTCATTTCTGCTCATTTCTCTTAGCTGTAAGGGAGCAGTTGGATACATGTTCTTAGGAACTTGGGTAATTTTGACACAGGCTGTAAATGCTAGCTCTTCATTGACATAATGCAGGTAGTGTCTCTGTTCAGCATCTAACATTTGACAGTACAAAACCCCTGAAGAAATTATATTTTTAAAGCTCTAATTTTAACCAAGAGCTCCACAGTTACTTACACTACTCAAGGTGATTTCTCAGTAATTTGCCTCTGCAGCTGCTTGTGAATGATCTTATTTTCTGTAAATCCTCTTTCAGAGGGTATTTCTGCTACTTTTCTTCTCAAGACCTATAATTGAAAATACCTTCTAACCTCATGTTGCTCCACTGACCTCCTACTACAGCCTTTTTGCACTGACTTGTACCACTCTTAAATGCATAAAGAAATATAATCACTGTTCTGAAGTACTTTAAAATTTATGCAAAAGACAATATAAAAGATCATGTGACCCTGTTTTACTTGGTAGCTGCAAAAAATGGGTAAATTTGTTTTAAATTGAGAACAAATTTGAAACCTAAGAAACACTTGAAAGGAAATTCTGGGATTATATATTTGATTTACACGATATGTGTGAGCCCAATGCATGATTGGGATGTCATTGTGTTAAATATGTTGGAAGAAAAGATGGTGTTTATCCTCTGTATCTTCTTGAGAGGTCTCAAATGAGTTGCAGAACAGGTAGGAATCTGTGAAAGCTGTGGTGGGAGTTAGTGCACACAGCTTCCAGTTGTCACATGTTGTTCCTTAAAGTACAATGCCATGGTAGAAAACATAAAAACACTTCTTAATCTGAACTGCTGAAGGGCTTCTGTGCCTGAAAGCTTTCTTATCAACTCTGTCACTTAGTCTAATAAAAAATGCTTCTTCTCTTTAAGACCATGTAGAATCTTAGACAGTCTTGGCTATGAACAGTTGCTTCCACGACATGTGCTTGATTAAAATAGCAAGCAACAGGGAAGGTGGATTAATCCATTTTGATTTTCATTTGCCTAATGGAAGATGTGCTTCTCTAAAATAGAGACCATAATACATATGTCTAAAATACATACCTAATTCATACCTAATTACATTAGTTGGTTGGCCTTTATGCTGCCAGTTTTTTTTTCCTTCATGTAACAAACTGTGGCTCCAGTGGTTCTCCAGTGGGACAGAACTAACATAGAGACATTGTTTGAGCTTTTACAACTATTAGAATATATAATACTAGGCTAAACTGAACTTCTTCTATGGCAGCTTATGTTTAAACCTAAACCATCTCTCTTTTCCCTGGAAGTGTGACTCCTCTTTCATTGCCTCCTGGGTCCTTGACATCCCATCTCTTCCACATGGAACTGGGCGAGGTTGCATTGCTTTGAAATACTTCTCTTCCTGGCTTTTTCCCCACTCTGGATCAATTTGTACTTTCTGTTAAGAAGGCAGGTGAGGAATATGAATAAATTTGCTCTGCACCATGCAAGGCTGAAAAATATAGCAAGCATTTGGGTCAGAGTGCAGTAGGTGTATGAAAATTGAGACATTAACTAGGTTGATCCAGTTACATTGGATGAACAAAGTGTAACCATCCCCTTGAAGTGAGCACAATTTTACTGACCCCATGCTTCTGAAAAACAATTTGGAGGCATTCTTGATGCAGTTGTAATAATCTTTATCAATTTGTGGTAAGTTAGTTGCTTAGAAATTCTTTGTCCTGGTGGTTTGTACTTACAAAAACTAAGTGCTGTTGCAGTGTTCTGTGTATTTGTGTGTGTGCACATTTACCTAAGAGGTTCTCTAGTGCATACCTGTAACTTAAAATAGAAACCCAAAATAAAAAGGGATCTGCAGTCATTACTATTTTATTATATCAGTGTTTCAAAGACTTTTATGCTTGACTTAAACATGGGGCATTTGTTAATTTTCTGAAAGATTCACCACATGGAGATTTTTTGTGGTAGGAAAAAGAGTAGTAGCAAAAGCAGAGGAGAATTATGCCTGCCCTTAACTCTCACCTCAGAGCCATGCTCTTTCGTGACATTTCTTCCTAATTTGTCTGAGCTTGTGTGCTTTGATCAATGGAAGTGTCAGAGGAGGGTGCCATGGGTGTGTCTGCACTGGTCCCATCTGTTTCCAAGGATCAGTTCTGCGTCAGTTCAGCAAGCAGCAGCTGTACCAAGATTGTTGCTTTCTTTTTCTCTTCCAACTGAAAGCCTGCATTTACCATTGTTGTGAGAACAGGGAGAGTGTGAAATATTCTACTAATTGGGTGCTTTGAATTAGGGCTGTGTATGTAAGCTTGAGTCTTCTTATTGAATATGTGTGTTGCCTGGGCAAATTCCTGTGTCAGTTATATGGATGCTCTGTGTGAACACCTGTGTCATTGAAAGTGAAACTGTCCACAGTATTTAGTTACATGACATTTTTTCCTCCCGAGGGCACCCTGATAGATCAGTGTGCCTGACAGATAGCATTCAGTAAATAAGGCAGCTGCTTAATTTTTGTCATTGTTGTTCACCACACAGCCCTTCTGAAACCCTGCATGTTGCAAATTCTTCTATTAATGAAAACTGCATTCTTTTCCTGCAAGTCCTTTTTTGGCATTCTTGGAAGTCTCATAAATGCGAGTTGACATACTGGGAAATATTATATTTATTTACTGTATTAGGAGTTGGGACACAGCAACTTTTCTAAATCAGGGAAAAAAACTTCATCAGAACCGATCTTCATTTCCAGTTAGAACTTCAGAGTAGCCTATACCAGCTTATTCACTTCAAATCTGACCTTTTTATCTTTGATCAGGGTTCAGCCAAGCCATCTTCAGCCAGTCAGGTTCTGTACACAAACTAATTTCACATGCTTTGTAGACTGTGAAAGGATTAAGACAAGAATCCTGAAAAAGCAAATTGCATCCGATTATGTAATCTCATTGTGTTAATCCTGTAAATCACTTTGATTGAACTATAAATTACTTCTAGTGTGTCTTTTTTTTTTTCCCTTCTTTTTTCTTTGGTGTAACTTGACATAAAGGACTTTTATGGATATAGGACTATGATAAACAGCAAACGTATGATTTAACTAGTTCATTATTTTATTTTTTCAAATAAGATTATAATACTCATACTTCCAAAATTCCATGCATCTATGTTGGCCAAGAAGACAATTTTGCAAACTGGAGGAGATATAGCACAGTTCCAATAAATATATTGTTAATGGCTAATGTTCTTGTTAAGAAATCTGTTTCTATAGTAACTGCTGCAGATTGCCACTTCCTCTAGCATTTGGAATAGTACCAAAGTGAATTTAACACTGATGCTGCGAGGGACAAATCCTATGAGAGCTGCAGTAGATCACTGCAAGCAATGTGCTTTATTTGGTATGGAGATGTATGAACACACAGTTCAGTAACCAGAGAGGGTGTTTAAGAACTATTTCTTCCTACCCTTTATTCTAATGGTCTGTGTGCACTTACTTTTATCCTCCTGCACAAAGTCTAATCCTATTTTGAATCTTATAACAAGGGCACATATAAAATATATAGGTATGCTTAAGATTTTAAGTTTAAATATTGTGCATGTATATGCTACTAATTTTAAATGTTTGTGAAGAGATTCACCACGTGTAGTATTCACTAATAAAGAGGGAGTCAACATGGGGCAAATGGGTGTGGCTCAAGCTTTGAAACAAAGCCCAGGTGAGTTTTAAAGGCTGTGTTTGTCTTGTTCTAGTTGTGTTTCTTTGCTAAAATATAGTGAAGGCAGACTTCCATATAGAAGAGTGTATCCTCAGATGAAATAGATATTTTCAGTGGCTTTTTATTCTGTTTCACTGTATGTTTGCATCGGGTTTTGTTTGTCTCTTGAGTTGAGACTGGACCAAGGAAACTCTTGATCAAGTGAAGGCTGAACTTTATTTAAGGACAGAGAAAAAGACTACAGAGGAGATAAGTTTTCTTTTTGTCAGCCACAGTTTCAGTGCTGGTGGAATTCTGAGAGAAACAGAACTTTGTTTTTGCAAATTTGTGTGTTTGCATGCAGTGAGCACTTGGAGATGTTACAGAAACTTCCTTGATGCATTATTTCTTTCCAGATGGACGAGATAAAAGGCAAAGACAGGGTGATTCTGGCTCTGGAGAAGGACCTTGGTGTCCAGGCAGGCCATACACAGAAACTGCTCCTTCAGAAAGAAGCTTTGGATGAGCAGCTTGTCCAAGTGAAGGAGGCAGAGCGATACCACAGTAGTCCTAAGAGGGAGCTTCCTGCAGGAGTAGGAGACATCAGCGAACTGATGGGAAGTCCGGTAAGGAAATGGTGTTTTCTCTGAAGTTCAGCTCTGGATAACTGCCTGGGTCTTCATGTTGCTTTGTGGTCACTTCTAGGACCAGTTAATGGCAAATGGCCTGATGCTGCACTGTGCTGTTTTACTGATGATTTAAAAGCTTCTTGGATGTCTTAAATTGCAAAAAATATTGATAAATATGTGGATATAGAACTTCTAGAATTTACACTATGATCTTAAGCTTTGAACTTTAGTGTTTTTTCACTGTTTCATTACTTTAGGAATATTTTAACCATTAGAAAATAGGTACTACACTTCTCAAAAAGCGAGCCACGTGATTTTGATTTATGTCCTTTACACTAGAACTATTTTAGCTGAGAGTAAGAAATCTGGTGAGAAGTAATCTGCTATATATGAAGTATTATTTACCTAGCTAGTTGTTTTTTTAATTGTTAAACATTACATGCATTTCACAAGACACTGTTCACGAAGCATGTTCCCAGAATATTATTATTTAGTGTTTCAGTTAACTATAGTAAGTTTTCCAGACACTGATGCACGAGTCTGTTTCAAATTTACACAATGCACTTGCTAAGCCATGATATTAAAGTATGGACAGTAAAATATTTTCTAAAAAGTAATTTGTGAAATCTATATGTTTTTGATGTAAAGGAGCAGCATCTGGATGAACGAGATGTGCGGAGATTTCAGTTGAAAATCGCTGAACTGAATGCTGTAATAAGAAAGCTGGAAGACAGAAATACTCTCCTAGCAGATGAAAGAAATGAACTGGTAAATTAATTAGTAATAACACAGATGGTGACTGGGAGGGCATCTTTATGGCAAAAGATTTAATGTTGGAAAGTCAGTGTTATAAATAATTTACAAATTAGTCCTGCTTGACCTCAATCAATTATATCTCAATGTAACAGCGATTTCTATAGAAATTAATCTTGTGACCATAGAAGGCATGGATGGAATCGTTCCTGTTCCACAAAAATAAAAATTTACGAATTTATTTTGGGGTCATAATAATAAAATTAACTGCAATATTGCCTGTAGCACTGTGTAATGATGTTGTGTAAAACATGCATAATTCGTGCACTTAAATTGCTGTATTCATCCTTTTGAAATTTGTTTTTGTGATGTGCTTATGCTAGCTAGGAGTTAAAAAAGCTTTCTTGTGCTAGTGATGAAAAATCTGCCTTTTCTCAAGGGAGGTCTCTTAAGTAGGTGAAATTATCCTAGGAGAGGGATAGCAGCTTACACAGGAAAGGATATGACATGAATTTTGAGAATGAATTTTTTTAGCCTTAATCACTACTTAATTGCCTATACTGAGGTTAATGGTAAAACTCCCATTCACTGCAATGGGAGGTGAGTTTTAGAGGCAGTAGAAAAGATTTTTCATTCTAAAAAGATGGAACCTATGTGTCTGATTCTAAAATTATGCTGAGGGCTGAAGTGGTGCCATGTGTCAGTCCTATAAATGAATGAAACACGAACATCTTTGTGAAACACTGACATCTTCCTCCTTCTAAATCCTTTCTGTGGGCCTAAATAATTCAAAACATCCCTGAAGAATGCTGAAGTATTGTAATGTATCCTTCAGTGTCCCTCTAGATGGAGAGCATGTATGATTCAGTCAAGTGCTCTTCTTGATTCAAGATTCAGTGGCATAAGAAATATATTTTGAAAGAGATGTGGAGCACAGTTTATATTATGAGAAAATAGCACACATAAAATCAGTAGTATCAGCAAGGCCATGTGATTAAGCACTGAGAAAAATTATTTTCTCAAGAATGAAACAGAAAACCAAATACTCAGTGAATTTATCTCAAGCAAAAAAAAATATTATCTCTTTCTCCTTTCCAGATGCAACTCAGCAAATTTAAGAATCTTGACTGAGAAAAATGGATTTTTTTTTTCAAACAAAGCAGCTCATGAAGTAAAACCAGGGTAATACAGAATACACACAAATGCAAGGAAGAGCAGTAATTTGCTTCAAATAATTGTCTAACATCATAAAACCACAGGAGCAAAATTGAGCAGCTTGAAAATGTCAGCAGAATGCTGAGATTGAATCTGTGCCCTCTGGCTGACTTTCTCATTGCTCTAATTATCCATTAGGTAAAGGGTTTTTTAAAGTAAAGGTGGAAGAGTGTCCTCCTCTTAAGGGATGGCTAAATTGGTGAAAACAACTTATCTGGAGACCCAGTTGGTCACAAGAAGCTTATATATATTTAGATTAGTTTATAAAGAAATCACTATGGATCATCAAAAGTGTTTGCTAAGAGCAAAATCCAGATTTAGTTTTTTGGCAGACAGTACAAAAATGTTACATCTTACTTGTTTGTACTACTGTAGTTCTTAGTTCAGCAGTGGTGTATGTAGTTTAGCAGAAGAGCTAGACTTTCTGAATTAAGAAAGGCAAGTGAAAATACATCTATTTTATTCTTTCCTTCAAAGGTAAACTAAAGCACAGCTAACTTTGTTGCTTTGCCATTTGCAGCTGAAACGTTCTCGTGAGACAGAAAGTCAGCTGAAGCCTTTGGTAGAAAAAAATAAGAGGATGAGCAAAAAAAATGATGATATGTTACAGTGTATCCAGAGAATGGAAGAAAAAATAAAAAATTTATCGAGGGAAAATGTAGAACTGGTAAGTAACCATCTCTGGTAAGTGATCATCTCCTACGTCATGTTATGAGAGCACTTTGCACACGGTTACTTGAGGTGGAAGTGCTTGTGAGGCTTTTATTTGAGCACACACAGATCAGTCTCCACTGTGGGGTGGTGCAACTGTCAAATCCAGACAATACAGCTGAATACTCATGTTCTAAATTCAGAGTGGCATGTGCTTTGTGTTGTATCAGTTCACACTGATTAAGGGAAAGGAGCCCAGATAGATAAAATGTTTTTGCAGACTGTAAAAAGCTATGACTAAAAATCAGCTTTAATAAATACAGCTTTTATGATTAGAAGTCAGAACTGAATTTGAGTGTATGCACTATGCTAGACCCCTGAGTTCACTTACCTGCTAATTGTTTTTCCCAGACTGTATTTTGATTCTGTTTTAAAATATTCTATGTGAGAGATTAACACAGAGGCGTATAGAATGTGAGGGGATTTTTTGTGGAAAGTGGCCTTGTCTTGTAGTGGAGTATGCAGTGATGGGTTCAAAGAATTCTTGGTTGCTACACCACATGTGACAATCTTTCTTCTGTTGCAACAAGACATTTTAGAACATTCTTTACGATTTTTATTTTTGTAGAAAGAAAAGTTGTCTGCACAACCGGCACTGAAGAGGCACACATCCTTGAATGATCTCAGCAGCACACGAGAGGAGCAAGAAATTGAATTCCTTAGACTGCAAGTCAAAGAACAACAGCATGTTATTGATGATCTCACAGTGGTAATGTTTATGACTGGTATACACATGTGCATGCACACACATCTGTAGGCAAGCTAAAGATTTGAGAGGAATGTTTTAACTCCAGTTGTAGTACTGATACGGAAATAGTTCTGTGGTGTCAAAGGGTTCTTGTTTTTTCTCAGGTAGTGAATGATTTTTTTTGGAATGTGTATGATTCTTTGTATTAAAAATATTCAACTATTATGAGATGATTGTGAAGAATAGTGCATCATCAGCCCACTAACCTTACTTACAAAACTGGCTGTCAACAAATAAGGAACTTGAGAAAAGGAGATTTTCCAAAAATTAATTACTAAAATGTGTTGGTTGCAAACCCAAGCACTCCCCTGATCTAGAATTCTCCTAAAAGAAAGAAACATGGTGTCATTAATTTCATCTGGCTAAGCATCTCTAGCTGAGCTGGCCATACAAGCTAAATTTAAAACAGATGGGGAGAGCTCTGAGTTCATCAAACCAAAGGTAGCAGCGTGGTTTAGGATTAGAATTGCACAGTTGCTGCCCCCTGACTCTGAAGGCTTCTGAAGGTGATGCTCGTAGATGTTCACAGTGTTTGATCAGCAACCCTTTAAGTTGTGTTTGATGAGGAATCTTTCAAGTTGTGTTAGAGGTGTCTAGTGCTATTTGGTGCAATTTGTGATAAACCCTTCTGGTGCTAGCAGAAATTACACATAATCTCTGAGAGACCCTTGCCATTCTGGAGCAGCATCTGGAACTCAGGCAGACTCAGGCATCTCAAATAGCACTACTGACTGCTACAAAATTATAAAAAGAATTCAAGAGACTTCTGTCTAAAAAAAAAAAAAAAAAAAATTAAACAATTGGCTACATCATTGAAATTAAAAATAGAAACTCCAAAAAGGAAAAACAAGAAGGTGTGTTATTGCTGTGTGTGGAACGTTGTCTCAGTTCCTGGCAGTTCCTCTGAGATTTTGAGCTAGGATGTTTTTCTGAAATCAGTGCCAAAGTTGAATGTCTGTGTGCATTCTCCAGTGTCACAGTGTTACTTACAAGCAGTAGAATGTTACTCAGATTCTATGATGCAGGGTCTGGTCCACAGACCAATGCTGCTTCTTTAGCTTCCAGATAATAAAACTGCATAGGCAGGGCTGCTGATATGACATTAGATGTGCAGTATATGGCAGATATAGCCTCACTTATATTTCAGTGCAAAGTGGGTATGAAAGGACTCTCTTTTTACTGTCTCAGCTAGTGATATGAGGAAATATATTGTATCCTGACTTTGGTCAAATAATATTAACTTGTGTTTAGTGTGAAAGTAAAATAAATAAATATTTTAAAATATTGTTTCATTTTTGCTTTGTTTCCTATTTACAAATACTATTCCACTTGCAGAAATTAATTAAATTTTTAACTAGGAAACTTCTTTGGTTCTAGTACAAACTAATTGAGCCTTTGCCTTTGATGTTAATGCAGTGGAATTCTGCTCACTGTTGTTTTTGAGCTCTCTTTTCTGGCCCAAACCACACCTCTACAGACTACAGATATATCATAGTTACTAAGAATGACCCAAATGTCCCATATCTGATTAATATAAAAATCATCAGCTTAACTCAGCTGAGACCAGTATGATACATGGAAATAAGAACATTAATCTTAGGCAGTAGAGTTGTCTGAACTGATTGACAGTGTCATCTGTAGGGTATCTTTGATGCTGTTGAAACCTTGTCAGCATGACTTCTCTCACAACAGTGCTGTTCTGGTCAGTTCTTACAAGGAAAGCTATCAAGGTAAACTCAGATGACTGCAAAAGACGCTGGTGCCTTTTAATTGGCATTATTTTTGTTCTGGTAGCTCCATTTATATTGAGGCAGTAAACTAAGCACTCTAACAAACAAGATTAGAAACAGCAAGGACTGGGATTTTGGAGGTGTTTGTTGATTCTGCACTGCATTTGTTTGGACACCTGTTTGGGAGGTAGAATACCCCACTTAAAGCAGGAACTATGCCTTAAGTGGGCATCTGAGAAGAGAGCACTCTTCTTTAACAATACAAAATTCAACTGTCTGGTGTTTTAGCTTAAAATATTTTATTATTCTGCAGCTTGAAATACTTGCACCATTCTACCTTGGCAATCATTATTTTTCCTTGTCTTTCAAACCACATGAATTCAAGGTGCTATGTAAGTTGTTGTACTTCTCTCAGTTATTTTGCATTTTCCAAAACTTATTTCCTGGAATACTGTACTGATAAATAATTTTATTGTGATTTCTACTGTGAGCTTCCTATTTTTCCAGTTTCTGAACTGAATGCAAAACAAATAACTGAATAGAACAATACCATGCAGTGAGCAATAACTGCTAAAGAAGCACTTGGAACTTCAATCTGTCTTTTAAAAATAGAGGTGCTGCAAACAAAGATGCAGAGCTAAGAAAAGAATCAGAAAAAAACAAGAAGACAGAGCACCTGCCTCCCGTGGTGTTGGGGTTTTTTTGCTTGCTCCTTCGCATTTTTTACCTTCTCTTCCTCTTCTTCTCCTTTGGAATTTAAGGCAGTATTCTTGGATTTAGATGAACTTAAATCTTGCATTTCCAGTCATGACCTCCTCGTGTTGTGGTGTAGTTTATTGTGATCTTGCACCAAAACTGGAGTAGAGAAAAGACAGCGACTAAGTTGAAACAGACTGAGGGTGCCTTTGGATTTGAGACTTTTGCCCTACCAGGCCAAGTCAGATGTAACACTGTATCTGCATATGCATGTTTGTATATCAGAATATGTCTGATATCATGACTTTTAATTACTAAGACTGGACTAATTTTTGGCTACCGACCTGCTTCTTCAGGATGGTTGAACACTGGAGTGACACTCTGAATTCTGTTTCCATAGTGAGCTTCTTGGTAAAAGAGTCAAAAGAACTGTCAGAAATCTGTGCTCAGTATTTAACAAAGCCTTTCCTTGCCAACTTCCCATCAAATGCGTGAAGTACATGGCTGAAGGTTTGTTTGCTAAAGGCATAAAGCTGCAGTACAGTGTGGTGTAACATGGTGTTATTCAAAAGGATAAAGACCTCGTGTTAGCTTTACCAGAGCCTTCAAGAAAATGTTAATGACATTTCTCTGTGTTAGACATATCTTAGTATAGTTTTAAAACAAACCCATACCAAAATGTTCTCTTTCCTTCTAGGAAAGAGAACGGTTATTGCGGTCTAAAAAACAGAGGAGGAAAAGTCTGAAGCCTCCAAAGGTGAGCAAACCTTCGGTTTTTCATGCATTTCTGTTCTGTGAGCCACACCTCTTTCAAATACTGCCTGAATTTAAAGCTCTGCTTAATTAGAAAAATCCATATAATTCTTCTGCTTACTCTGATGAGTGCTTAATTTTTTAGGGTAATTCAATAGTTTTGTACTTCACACAAGTGATGTTGTTTTGGGGTTTGTTTTAAATAAGCGATAAAATTACACTTTTGGCCACTGTAACCTAAATATTCAAGTGGATTGAGGCACAATGATTTAATGGCTTGAAACAACTACTATTTCAAAGGACAAATATTCAGTTTGTTTTAAAGAACATACCTCCTTTAAACTACTTGTACCAACATAAAGCTAAAGAACAACAATTAAAGAATAACTCATGCTGGGGATCTTACTGAAATAATATTTCTGTATGTGATATATAAGTAGTAAGAGAATTCCAACTGTTACACTCTAATAACTTTTCTGTTCTAGAATGCAAGGTTCAAGACAAAAATTCAGATTACAAAACCAGAAAAGTTTTGCTTCAGAAAGTACCTTTAAAGTTTCTTGTAACATGCTTAAAGTAATTTGCTGAATAATGTTTTTTGTGAAGTTGAACATTAGCAGTCTGGAGCATGTGTGCGGGAGGTGGGAAATGGAGTAAGAGGGGAAAAAATGGAAATGAAGAGTGGACATATCATTATCATCTATATGGTAGCTTAAGATATATTCTGTCATAAATGGGTGCCTTGAGTCACTGTGTTCTGCATAGTCTATTCCTGGTAACCTCCAGGTGGTGCTTTTTTATTGCTCTGCACTCTAATGCCTATATTCTGAAAAATTTACTCTTTGGGACTCTCT
Organism: Oenanthe melanoleuca; assembly: GCF_029582105.1. Taxonomy (NCBI): domain Eukaryota; kingdom Metazoa; phylum Chordata; class Aves; order Passeriformes; family Muscicapidae; genus Oenanthe; species Oenanthe melanoleuca. The sequence goes on along the minus strand of NC_079337.1, from coordinate 58,017,155 downwards.
ATTTTATTGGCTGTTTCTTCAAATTCTGTTTCTAATAATGATGTGTCTTTTACATAGGAAAAAAGAAACAATCAGAAGTAGCAGTAGATCCTGCCAAATATATTTGCAGTAACTGTAAACCATTCTTTCTTGATGTAGTGTAACTGGAACTTTGTGTTTTGAGAGCAATTTTGAAAACAGAATGCAAACAGTAATATATATATATGTATGTAACTTATACTGTACTTTTTATAGTTCTCTCTAATTATTAGCCTTTATCTGACTGTAAGTCAAATGTGTAAGACCATTTGCTAAATTGTAAAGTTCCTTATGAAACAAAACTAGTAAAGTCAGTTTTTAGGTATTGGTAACTGGTGACGAGAATTTCTGTAGGCTGAAAACTTCAATAAATATGCATTTATGTCTTGAAAACTGTGTTAGTAGAACCTGTACTTTTCCTATTTTGTCTTGAGCAACCTGATGCTTTTGTGGTCTCTTCTTCTTTTCCTTACCAACCAAAGCAGGCATTGAAAACCATGAAGATTGGAGGGAATGGATGTGATAGCATTAAAAATTCTGTGGCAATGCTTTTTTGCTAAGAGCACTGTAATATGGGGAATTCTGCAGAGTATACTGCAAGAATTGTATGTATATGGACAGCAGAGTTAGTAGGGATGTGCGTCTTATTTAGGATATGATAGATACTTCACAAAGAAAAAAATCATCAGTAGCAGACATTTCTGCTACAAATTATTCCATCCCCTGTCCATTAGCTCTTCAGGGGCTGACCGTTTGAAATTCTGTGTGTAAAAAAAAGAAAGTTGTGAGAGAAGTGTGAATGGGATTATATGCACTATAGTAGTTACACCATATATACACACTAGTTAATACAGTTAATACATAGTTAATATATAGTTAATCTATAGTTAATATATAGCTGCATTTAAACTTTCTAAATGAGCTGATTCCTTAAGGAATGAAAGAAGTAATCTTTAATATTTCTGTGTCATTACCTGTCCGTGGATAAACCTGTAGACTGTTCACATGCAATAATGTTCACTCACATTTTTACCGTGGTTGATATTAACTTCTAAAAATCCAATCCTGTCGTACGGGCTGATTCCCTTCCAGACCACTTGTGTGGGCCTATGAGGATCAAAATCCTCAAAGGAAGCTGTGTTTCCCACAGTTTTCCAACAGCTTTTAATTTAAACAATCTATGTGGAATAGGTTGCTTACTCAGATGAGTTGGAATTTTACCGTCTTCATCATCTCTGTTTTTACAGCCTATATCAGGAATTCAGAAGAATTTAGAGTGTTGCAAATGTATCATAACAGACATGAGATACAGATATCTTGCTCTGGAGAAATGGTAACTTTAAGTGGTTGGAAGTAGATATCTAAATGGGACATTGGAGTTTTGTCCTAGAATTGCCTGTTTTTCTCCACAGACTATAAAGGCAGTCTGAGATGAGTTGTTTTATATATAGACATGCACAGCATAAGTGTATTTCTATTTCTAATCTGTGCAAGATTTTTATCTCATACAGATGATATAACTTGTATAGATTAGTAGTAAAATTATGTGTTCACCTGTCCTAACCAAACTTGGAAAAAGAAATTCCTGGTCTGTCTTTGGCTTTGCTTTTCCAAGGTTTGATAAATGTAAAATTAGGATTGGCTGGTGGCGTTGTATCTATTTCCAGATGTGTCCCATTCCTTGTGACAAAGTGAAAGAGGGAATAACACATGAGAATGAGGTTTCATGAAGGTGATCAGATAAACTCATTCTGGAGGGTACAGAATGATTCCTTTTTTGTTCAAATAACCAGGAATGTGGTGTATGGGGTGAAGACTGACACTCATCTGCTGCAGATTTTCCTAAATGGGTGCTTTTAGACTCCAGCTTCCTTCATTCCTGAGATGGTCTGACTGCAGAGAGTCTGTGGTAGTTCTCTAATGAGTCTGTGGTTGTTTTCTAATTAGTATTTTCCCAACAGTTGTTTGTGTAATCTGGAAGAGAATCCATGGAATGCCTTTCTCCATCTTTCAGAAGTTTTGTGTGAATGATCTGCCAGTAGCATTTACAGCCCTGGACCATCAGTTCAGCTGAGAAGCTTTTGAAAATTTTATACTTTTTGTTTTTTTAATTAGGTATCAGTGTTATTTCTGGAGCTCTGTAGGTGCACTAGGTTACTGTTGCTACTGAGCACTCTTTTAATTCCCAAGGAGCATTGCAGTCCTTGGAACAATGCTGGCAACTGGTTCAGGCTCCCCGAGGAGAGGAGCAGCAAAGTGGGATGGGCTTTATAACCTCTGTGCTTGCAAGTCTTTAGAGGAGTGATGTAGTGACTCTGTATAGTCAGGTACCTGATTTTTAACAAGATGCTTTTTAAAATTTTTTCTCTTCAATTTTTGTTGTGAAATAACCAAGAAACTTCAGAAGCAGTATTTTTCTATATTTTGCTTATTTTTGATGTGTGGAATAGAGTTGCATTCATTTCATGATGGATGGAATCATGCATTTGAAAGGAAGACATATTTACTCAGTTTATTTGGTAACTGCAGGACTCTGTGAATTGTGCCTTTTTTAAAACTTTAATAAATAAACTGTATTTGTGGTAGTGCAAAGCCTGCACACCGGTGTGATGGAGTTCATATTTTTTGTTTTATATTTTTCTTTTTTTCTCTGCCTCTGTGCTTTGGTGTGCCTCTATTTTTCTGGCTGCCAAGAAATGACATATAAGCATGAAGGTAAGAAGTTACTGATGAGCACACCTGATTGCATTACAAGGAAATATATCTTGGATCATTTTCATCATGTTCGATTAAGTGCCTTAAAATGAGATATTTAAATGTAAAATGAAACTACTTTAGCAACAGAGAAATCAGATTATATTGAAATTTGCACATAATGTAGTTAATGTGTCACTATTGATTTATAGTATTCTAAACTTTTATGTTTACTGAGCACCATACTTAATTAACTGAGCATTAATACTTGAATTATAAAGACCTAATGCATAATTTCACTTTTAAATTATGTGAAAACATTGCTATAAATTCACATGAAAAATACTTGCTTTTAAATGCATGGCAGTAGTCAGTGGAAATTAAAATTCAAATCAGAATTTACAGCAATTTACATGACTATTTCCTCAGTTAAGAAGTTGTCATTTAGAAATAGGAAATATGCAAACAAATATAAAGGAATCTCTAAGTTGTTCATTCAGAATGTTCCCATTTTTTAAAGAAGTTTGAATGAAACTTGAATAAGCATAGTTTGTATCATTACTAAAATCCAGTGAATATTGTGCATTTCTGTGTACTTTTCAGAAACCATTGTGGTTCAGCTTTTGAGCCATGTGTGGAATCTCACTTGGAGTTGATATATTTATTGATGTTTATTATTTAATACAGTGTTTATCAAGAACTTTATGACTCACATGTCTTTCTTTCAAGTATTTTTTTTTTCTTTTCTCCCTCTACAGCTCTTCCCTTGTGAATTAATTTGTTTTGGTTTTGCTGTGAATCACTTTTGTAGTTGGTTGTTTCAAATACTAGATAATCAACAGGAAAACTGACTATTTTGTAATTATATCCTGAAGCAATTCATACATGTGCAGGTAATGTACAATAATTAGATACCTTATCTCTATTGCTGTGGAACGTATCGGCTCCACAAAATGATAAATATACAGCTTTTCTAAAAAGGAAGGAGCCTTAAAAAATAAATGGTTCACTTGTAACTCCAAATATTACAGGTAATCTTCATAGCATTTAAAAGTTTTTGGCTTTCAACTCTCCTTTAAGTGTTGGGGTTTTTTAGTGTGATGGGAAACACTATTTTTTTTTTCAGAATTCCCTCACATCTAATAACCGAGTGGTTTATTTATTGGCATATGCATATTTTCCCCCTACTTTTGCTACAAGTGAAATGTTTAAATTATTTTTCACAATAATGGTATTGCTTTAAATATTTTCTCCAACCTACATACCTTTATTTAAAATCAAAATCACTGCTGTTTTGCTAATTTATTTTTATTTCTTGAAATGGCCTGGGTGGATGTGTGCATGCAGGGTTAAAGGAAGACATGTATTTGTCCTGAGTTACCTGAAAGTGACTGTACAGCAGAGATGTAGCAAAAAAATCCCATAGATTTGGTGGATTTTATTGTCACTTCTAAGCTGCTGCTGTCCCTCATGATATATGATAATGAATTGGAGATTTATTCTTCATTTAGAAGTCCCTTCTGCCAGCTTTTCCAAAGTCAAGACTCAACACTTACTTTGTTTACCTGCTTTGCTTCCATAAAATGTTCCTTCTTGTTTATGAAACTGCATCTTCAGATCAGTTTGGAGTCAGAAAAGTCAGCTGAGCTGGCTAGTCAGATTTTAAATTTGTCTTCCTTGAAATATCACCATTTCTTTAGTCCTTTTTTCAGCTTCCAATATTCATTTGTAGTATTACTGTTACATGGATGTAAGCTGCAACCAGTATTCAGTGGTGGAGAAAAGCTGGACGGGTCATCTCCCAAAGACTAATTACCTCTTGTTTTTTGTGTTAAACCTTTGTCCTTATGAAAGAGAAGTCTGAAATGGTTTTAATTCAAGGGCCAGTAAATACATTAGCTTTCTGGATAAGTCTTTGTATTTTTAGAATAGAGCTTAAATCTATTCCTTGTGCCCTTTGTTTTGTTAAGTAGGGCAGAAAGGTGAACTGGTGAATGCTGGAGGAAAGGATTAAATTATCCCAGGGAACTGTTTGTCTTAAGCACCTAGGACATAGCTGTGCCTGGTGAAACATCACAGTGCTTCCTGAACAAGTGACAGAGGAATGTCTTTCCAGCACTGGAGCACTATAACTGTGATCTTATGAATTCATAAAGTAGTGGTCTAGTAGATTGCAAAAAGAAAGTTGTTTCTCAAGGTTGTTCAGAAGCTCTTTGCCTTTTATGCTGCATCATATTTACCTGCATGCATATGGATCAATGTAGTCTGTTTAGAAAAGATACAGCTTTTTGGGTTTCTGAATTAAAATTTTAAAGTACTGTTTGAAGGGCTCATCTTAAATGAAGCAGTTGAGTGTTCCAGGACATGACCTTGGAGCTGTCTTTGGCAGTTTGAGGGGAATTAGCTGTGCTGTGGAACTATTATGGACTTGTTCAGCTTATGAGTGATGAGGTTGTGACCTGGTGGGCTGTGGTGACCAGGGCTGCAGACTGCAAATGGAGCACATGGTGTCATGCATGCAGGCAAAAAGTCACACCTACAAGCTTGGTTTTTTGGTTCCCCTAAAATCAATACAGTGTATTTTGACTGCTGATGAGGGCTGTGCTGGACCAAAAGAATACAGTGAGCATTACAGGGCTTTGTGAGAAAGAGAAGACCATACTTGTGTAGATACACTGGAAGAATCTCTAAGGTTAGTTAAGTCTGGAAAACTGCAGGGAAAGGTAAATATTTGGTAATCATCATGAGTTAGGGTGTTATAGTTAAAATCTTTCAGTATCGTGAATTAAATGAATAGATCACAATTCCACTCAGGCTATTTGGCTTTGCTGAAATGAAGGATTCATGATGTTTGGAATTAATAACAATTGATAACTTTTTTAATCCTTATGGCTATTTTGGTGAACAAGACAACCTTCTAATAGACAACCTCTTCTCATAGACAACCTCTGATATATATTTGAAAAAAACCCAAACAGCAAACTGTGACATCAAGATCTGTGTTTCAGTATCAAGCAGTAGCAAAACCTATAGAGATCATTATTCATCTTCTTACAGCCACCTCTCTTCACTACCCTCTCTGTCTAGGCTGCTTCATAACCTGAATCCATTTTTCAAAAATATTCTCACTTTTCTTGTGTCTCTGAAATTGTGTTGGATTATTAAAATACTTGTGTGGTGTCAGAAGTTATGCTTTCTATTGATGAATATCAGTTAAAAACCTTCAATTTTTTTAACAGTTGAATTTCCATGGAAATTTGCTGCTTTCTATGACTGTGTTTGTGTAAAAAAATCACATTTTTCACGACTGATATTGTACTCATTTCCACTAGCTACTGATTTTCTCTAATGTTCTCTAAGCATGCATTTAATTGATAATGTTTTGTAAAATTTTTTACATCTGCAGTGCAATGCTGCTTTTCCCTAGACATGTCTTTTTGATTAGACATGGTATTGGAGCAAACTTTTTGAAAAAAAAAGTGAGAATGTTAATATTGAAAAAATAAGTGGTTAGCATTATTTTATACTTTTAAGTATAAAATAGATTTTTTTTCTTTTTTTTTTTCTTTTCTCACAATTAGTATGAGCAATTAAATTTGTTCCACACTGGTCTCCAGAATGCTTTTTTTCCTTTTGGTTGCACATCTTATATGTACAGGCTTACTTTCTTCTGAATAAATGTTGGATTTCTCTGCTGTGAATCTTGTAAGTTCTTGTGTGATTTTGGTGATGAGGTTTTATTGATTAGTTTTGGTAAAGCATTATTCTTTTGATATTTACCTCATCTCTGTTCTTCGTCCAGTTCTGTTCTTGGAGGTTCTCCCACAAATGATGTTGAAAAAGTAACTTATTTAATCAGAGAATAAGAGTTTGACCTGGAACCTTTCTTCCTACATGCTAAAATAATCAAGAGAAGACCTTGGTTACTGCTTACTGGGTCATTTGGGCTTTTCATCTGTTTTGCTAGTAACTAAAAAAACCTAATTTTTCAGAGGCATGTTGTGGAGACATTTTTTGGATTTGATGAAGAATCTGTTGACTCGGAAACTTCATCTGTAACTTCATACAACACAGATAAAACAGACAGGACGCCAGCAACACCAGAAGAAGACTTGGAAGATGTAAGTTGTAACAGATTCTTTCTTTCTACTTCTTGAAATATAAATACAAACTTTCAGCTATTGTACCACATGAACTATGAAAGATTTGGCAGAGACTTCCTATGGTTTTTTTTTTTTTTCAAGTCTTGTAACTTTGCAATAGAATTAATAAGATAATATTCTGCCTGACAGATTTGGCAGATATTGGGCTGAGAAATAATTTTTTCCCTCAATCTCTTTCTTATTTGTCAAAATAAAATGAATAGGCATATTGCTTTGCCAAAAGTCAATACTTACTAGACAATAGTTTGCCTTTCAACCTTATAATTTATTTGACTGTTTTGATACAATCAGGATTTTCTTTCTTTGCTCACAATACTCAGAGAGGCCTTTGCAATTCAGGAAGGCTTAAATGATCATAGGTAGTAAATACCCAGTGACATGTTTTGTCTCAGCTCTGTGATATACAGTGCTGCTGGCCTACTTTGGAAGATTGCGTGCATGAGCACAAAGCACGAATTAAATGCCCTTTTTCATCTTTCTTTCTTGTTCAAGAAAACTTCTGCCTAATACTCCTCAGTCAGAAGAAGCTTCCTTTTTTCCTAGGTTTAGTATCTAATAATATTTTAATCTCTTTTCCTTAGAACTCAAGTTCCTGGAGCAAAAATTAATTAAAGTGAAGGACATTTCTTGTCTTCAGCAGTATAAAAAAGACCTTATAAGTGTTAATGTTAGTGGCTCAAAATTCAAGGAAAATAAAGACTTTGAAAATAGTAAATAATAAAGACTTCGTATTAAAAGAATAAATTTGAGAAAATATCTTACAGCTTTTGAAATGTATCTTATGTATCAGTGTGCTTTATCCTGGCATTGTAGAGAAGAAGTGTAAGGAGGGAAGGATGGACTGCATGAGAAATAGAACAAATATCTTCTGAAGCCCCTGTGGCTCTAGAGTTGTTGAAGACAGTGTTGTACAAAATCATTTCCTTTCATCTTTCCTCAGACAATTTTTCTATTTCTGTACATTGCTGTCTTACATAGCAACTTACATTATCCTTAATTTGTGTGGTAGACATTTACACATCATCCTTCCCTTTCCCTTTCCCTTCTTTCCCTTTCCCTTCTTTCCCTTTCCCTTTCCCTTTCCCTTTCCCTTTCCCTTTCCCTTTCCCTTTCCCTTTCCCTTTCCCTTTCCTCGTTTTAGGATTTTATACCTTTATTAAACTTTGAGATTTAGTACGAGTTGTGTTGGTCGTTATGTTTGTGAGTCTGTAACAGACAAACCCATTATTATATATATTTATACAAACCCACTTTTTCCCCCTTCTTCATTAAGAGCACGCCTAAAGAAGAAGCTGAACTCAGGTTTTGCCAGCTAACAAGAGAGTATCAAGCTTTGCAAAGAGCATATGCATTGCTCCAAGAACAAGTTGGTGGAACCCTGGATGCAGAGAGAGAAGCAAGGGTAACTGCTTAACTGAAATTCTTGTAACTGAAATAATAGAAAAAGCTGAAATGATTTGTAATAGTAGGAGTTAGCTTTGCAGGTCAGTGAAATGCAAAGTCCTATTGCAAAGTTTTTGAGGATTAGAGGATATTAGAGATAATTTAGTTTCATCTGGTGCAATCAGAACAAAGATGTCATTATACTTTATTCCAGTGTGTATAAAATACTAAAGATTTCTATACTGTGAGAATGACAGCCCATTTGAACCTGCAGTTTGGTTAGTGACAATGGAATTTAAATTACTCACAGAATAGATTGTTACAAGTACTTAGGTACTTCCATCATATGAGTGTATTAAAAATCTAACCCAAATCTGAATCAAAAATCTGACCCAAGTCTTGGTTCTGGATCACTGGAAAGCAGTTTTGCACAACAGGAAGTGGGGGCTCCTGATGGACATCAAGTTGAACATGAGTTGGCAGTTAAAAAAAACCCTGACCTTCTTCTCTCTATAACCTCCCCAGACCCCAAAAATGGAGAAACATATTAAATACTGTGAATTATTACGTATTAGTGCCTCGCTGCATGTGGCTTTCACTGTACTGTGCCAGTGCAGTGTGTTGCTAAGAATGCAGAAGGACAATGATTGTAATGGGTTTAAAACCATTAAAAAGAACCAACCTACATTTCTTTTTCATTTTTTCCTGTGAAATATAGTTCTTATAATAGTAGAATTACTGCTTTATGGCTTTATTTGTTAGAGTTCTTAGCATCTTACAGGAGCCCAGGCAATTGTCGCTCTCTTTTTAAGTAGGACACTTAGGGGAAGCTGTAAAGACTTTGAAGATCACTTCTCAAGATAGAATTAGGATGGGGAAGCCATCATAACTCCATCTACTATTAAAAAAGGATTTTGGGGGCAGTCATCTATTTGCCAGTTATGAGAGCCCATTATATATTTTTTTTACCTTCATGGGCTTTTTAAAATTTAATTTTGCAGGCATTTCTAGACTGTACTTTTGTAGACTTAGAAATTGTTGCTATTTCTTTGAAATATCATTTTGGTTTTCTTGGCACATCCCTGCAAATTCATCTCTTGAGTGAGTCAGAAAGTAGCTTTTTTGTGTGGTTTATTTTGGTGGGATGAATATTTCCTATTACTTTTAGATGAGGCTTAAGATAAGCAAGGATCCAAAGATGCAGGAAAAAAAATTATTGTAGGAATATTTAAAATGCTTGGGTGAGAAAGTACCTGAAGTAGGGTGGAAAAAATACTTGTGGTAGCTCAAGGAGCCTGGGTGGCTGAGGATCTCCAGAAAGATTCTCTGTTTTATATCCTTTTTTGTTTAGTACTTTGGATGATCCAATCCCTTTTAGGGCATCACTGAACTTAGGGGGTAATACCCACTGTAGTGTAGTGGTGAGTGAAACAATCGTGTAAACAAGGAAAACTGACCAGCATATGCTGTTTATGGGATATGTAAATTTTTTTGGGTCAGCATATTTCGTTTACCTAAAGGTCTTTTTCAGTGCTTAATGCAATTCTCTTTCTCCCTTGTCCCTTTTTTCCCAATTGCCTTAAGTTACTAAAGCTTATGAATAGCTTCTTAGAGCTCTTTCAGTTTCTAAATTTATTTTTTTTCTTCCCCTGGTAAGAACTTTGTCACTGAATATGGGATGCTAACATCTTTTCAGATTAGGAAGGAAAAATCCTATTAAACTGGCATCTTAAAATATTTTGTAACATATACACAAAAGCAGCTATTTTATTGAAAAACATTAAAAGCTGAAGGGACAGCCCATAAAATAGTAGAAAATACATTTACTTTTTATTTCTCTCCCCCTTTCTCCCCCCCACCAGACTCGTGAACAACTACAAGCTGATCTTCTCAGGTGCCAGGCAAAAATTGAGGACCTGGAGAAAGCTCTAATTGAGAAAGGACAGGTAAAAGGCTCTCTTAATGTCCTCTACCACATCATGTTCTCCGTTGCATGCAGTGGTGCCCTTGCCATCTTCATTGCCTACTGCTGTGTTGGTGTGAATGATGCAGCTTAATTGCTACTGCAGACCAAGAAAATGTCATTACAGACTCATTTTCTAATACATAATACACTGAAGCATAGTAGCAAAATAGCCACGTGTACATGCACATTCTGTTCCCATTGTCATTTGGTGAAGGGCTTTCTCCTCTTCTCAATTTTGTTAGTATTTCTTACAAATGCTAATGAAATAAATATTCTGTATTTCTGCTGGAGAATATTTTTGGTGTTTACCAAAGAAAAATTTTTAAAAACCCAAGTTCTAGACACATTAGAGATACAAACACTAAGCCTGTCAGGTTTCTGGAAGCCACTTGTGGTGTTACTCTCCTGGGTTTAAAGTCTCAGAGGGCCCAGTTGCTTTCAGAGTCCCAAACCATCACACAAAGTAAAATCAGGGCTAGTGCTTCAGTATATATAATATATGTAAATACTCACCAAAGATGTGTCTATTGATGCATATTTAATATTGTCTTGGGCCCTCAGGAAGTATGATTAAGAGTTATGAGCATGCATTTGCAAGTTGTTCAGTTGTGTGACTGCTAGAACACACAGTAGAAATTGGGAAGTTGTTATTTTATGTTTCATTGTTTGAAATAAGAATTTAGGTTTGCAGGTAGTGATAAAATAAGCTAGCTATAGATACACATTTCAAAGCCTGATGATCCTGTAGGAGTTAACACAACCTACATATAATGCCAAATGAATGATTACACTGTATTTATGGTTTATTCTTTGTAAGAAAATTTCGTGAGATTCTCTGTCAATGCGAAGATTTGAGGACCATATTCAAATGAGGGACAAAAATAATTTATGCTAGCTTCCACACAAATTGCAATTTGCTGAGTGAATTCCATATAAATACAATATTATTAAAAACTGAGAATATGTTTTCAATCAAAAAATCATGGCCCACTGAACTTCTGGAAGAATAAATGAAACCAAAGACCTCTCAAGCATCTACTGCTGCTATTTTGGTTTGTTGATGAGAAAGATGTTGTGGGCAAATTGCTGTGTAGTTCAAAACATGAACAAGATGTAATAAGACTGTACAGTGTATAATATAAGTACTGTGTATGCAAGTAAGATAAATTAATTTGGATACCCATGTAAGAAATTCTGTGATTTTTCTGCAAGAGCATTATGTCAAAAAGGTGTGTCTGGAAATTAGAATTTAATTAGTTACCACTCTGAGATTCAGAAGGACATTTTCACCTTTGTGTCTCTTAGTAATCCTGGGAAGGTGAACAGGGATGTGACAGGGATGTTGTCACATTTGTCACCACAAATGATGTTGTTTCTAGTGGGCTGGTTTGTGCACTGGACTCTGGCTTTGCACAGAGGGGATCACAATGTTGTCTGCTTGGGAGCTCCAGCACCTGCTTGGTTCTCCTGACCTGTTAGTATTTGCAGTAAACAAAATAAATGGTTGTGATGATAAACTAAATTCTTTGTGCACTATGTGATTTTTAAAAAAAATTGTTTTATTATTACTTTGTCATTTAGATGGTCATGGTAGCGATGATGATTTGATAATAATTGTGGAATGTTCATTCTGGGAGCTAGCCCCTAAAGTGTGTTTGTAAAGGAAATAATGAATCAAAAGATCCAAGTGTATTATTCCAGAAAATTTCCTGAAGTCAATTTCAGAGCATGAGATTAGAAGCTTATTGTTAAAAAATAATGTGAAGCTTGATTTATAACAATATATGTGCAATTTCATAGTAACTGTCAGTGGCTTTTGTTAATCTCTCTTCTGGCTGGACCTGTCCGTATTCCCCCAGGAGAAGCACAAAATTAATCCATTTCTGCATAGTACATTGAGGTGCATGCATAAGAAATTTTATATTAAGTGAAGAAATTCTTAAAACATATTAATAATAATAAGTAATAAATCTAAAAGTATGGAGTATGGAATGTGCCAGATGGATGAATGCTCAACTGTCTCAGTGATCTGGTGTGTAAATACAATTCTGCCAGAGTTCAGGTTTTCTCAGAAAGTGTACTTGGACTCCATCAAGAAAGATGCAGAAATTTATTATCAGTAGAGCAGACTGATATGTTTTTCCTACCTGTGTGAACTGCAGTAGTTGAGGTTGCAGGTCTGATATAGCTCTTGAACCCTACAATGTGGGTACATTTACCATATCCATGCATTGGGATATCCACCCTAAGTCTGTGCATGCAACCCTTCATTCCTTGACCTTAGTAAAATGCTAGTTAATTACTAAACTAGATACCAGATTTCATTTTCAACATCTCTTTCATTTGCCTCAAAAATTCTTGACAAGTGTAATGCCTTTCAGAACTCATTTTGATATGTTATTGTAACATCACAACTGTGAAGAGCTTCTTTATTACGTGAAATGCATTTTTGTATATGAGTGGAAAGAGGGAGAGAGAACAGTACAATATGAAGTAGGAGACAGCAGAAAAACTAAAATGTTTTTTAAAATGCTAGTTGGACTGAAAATAATATCATAATACTTTAGATTGACATTTAAAGGATATTTGATGGGCTGGGATACCCAGATTTCATTGATTCCTTGTGCAACATAAGTGTGCAAAAATCTTCCTGGAAAAGAATGCATCATTCTTAATACTTTAGTAAAGGCATTTAGATTTTAAATAAATCATCCTTTGAACCTAGAAGATAATTTGATCTAGAGTTAGTATAGCATATTGGATATTGTTTTAACCAACTTTTTAGAGCAGCATGAGCAAGGTTATGTAAATAGATTTCTCTAAGGAAAAACAAGAGCAATTTGGCTATTATAATCCATTATAATATTATAATCATTAAATCTGAATGTCCAGCTATGGCTGACCATGAGTTTTTGTAGCTTGATTCTGTAAAGTGATATTTGATGAGGCCTTTTGAAGCCATGGGAATACCTAATATGAAAGAAGTGTTTTGGAACAAGTGATTAATTAGAAATACAGTTTCCAAATGGATTATACAATCTCTTGCATCACTTCCCCTTCTCTAAAGCCTTGAATTTCTTGCCACAAACATTGTGTATTAGCCAGATTCTCAGAATTTTAGCAGAGGGTAATTAATTTTATATTGCTGAAGCTTCTTTTTAAATTGAAGTGTTTTCGTCCCCTTCTCCTTTGTATTTGTATTGCACTACTTCAAATGGGATGATTTTGCAAGAAAGTTTCCAAACCATTGCAGTGGAAAGCAATAGCTTTGAGTTCAGCTAAGTAAATGAATGTTTTAAAAATGACATTACATATATAACTGTGGTGATCCACAATGGCTATATGTAAAGATTTTAAAGTACATGCTAGCTGGAACATACTAGGAAACAAAAGACTGCTACAGGAAAGGGAAGAACTTTTATTTTCACTGTAGTATAAAATGCTGTACATCCTTTAAACATTTATGATAGCTTTATTTTTCAATGTGTGACCATTTTATACCTGAGTGTAAAGTGATGTCTGAAATCTAATTATTGTAGTAATTAATTTGTCTTGCTTAACAAAACATATTTTCAATCCTCTTCTTCCTTGCAGGATTCAAAGTGGGTAGAAGAAAAGCAGCTGTTAATTAGAACAAATCAGGAGTTGCTAGAGAAGGTACGTGGGAGGATTTTCACCATTGTTGCCCTTTATTGTAAAAGAAATTGAATGCACTAAGTACTATAAAATCAGCGTGAAAATGCTTTATTTCTCACCAGGAACAGAAATTTAAATAAAAGTCTCTGATTAAAGTACCAACATGCCTTTATATTCTTCAGGAATATTCTTCAGTGTCCAACAAAATATGGCTACACAAAGATTATTCTTGTCCTGTCCACTAATAAAATTGCCTGCTGCCTTTAATGTTTTTATAGTTTTTCCACACATTAAGTAGTACTGATTGATTTAAAGCTTATTATATTAACTGTCTGAGATATTCAGAGCTGAGCATCTGCATTGTTCTTTGTTGATAATGGTGGGAAAGGTGGCTAGTCAACTCAGGAGGACAAAAAACTAATTTTGTTAATTAGTAGCTTAATATTAATGTAATACAAATAGAATAGCTAAATAAAAAAATCATGATTAAAAGTAGCTACAGCCAAGTTTAATTTATTTGGACACTTAGATGAGCACTATAAATGTTAAAATACATTATGCCAGATGTTACATTTCTACTTAGTTTTGTACAAAGAAAAAGATCACCCAGTTAAACTAGACAGTAGACCAAAGCTATTAGTTGGCATAATTAACAGCCAGTATTGAATTTCTGTTTTGTCATTGTTATTACCCCAAGGCAAAATTCTGGCAAATTTAAAAGTAGCCATTAAAACCACTCCATCATTGTCTTTCATATACTGTAAAAATTAGTTGTCTAATTAGGCAAAGACAATGAGAACAGTCTATGCACATGGTAATGCAATTCAGTTTCATTTGCTGGATTTTAAAAGAAAACTTTTACTGCTTAACTTATTTAGATGTAATATTCATATCACTTTTATGCTACTTCCAGATTATTACTCTAAGAGAACATTGACCATTTTCTGCTGACAGTTCTCAGAAATATTTTCTGATGTGATGTTCATTTTTTATCACAAAGACATAGCCTGATGTGTAATGAAAAATGAAAATAATTAGCAGTTCTGTCTAAACCCCTGGCTTGTAACTCTGTGCAGTATCTTTTCCAGTGCTTACAGAGTGTTACCATGTTGTATTTGTCTCACAGATTTACAGAATGGAACAAGAAGAGCACCAGCTGAAGAATGAGATGCAAGATGCAAAAGACCAGAATGAGCTGTTAGAATTCAGAGTGCTAGAGCTTGAAGTAAGAGATTCTCTCTGTTGCAAACTCTCAAATGGAGCAGAAATTATGTTTGAACCCAAGCTGAAATTCCTGTAAAGGTTACTGATGTCTGGTGCATGTTTAAGGGAAGTCACTTAGGTATCTATTTTTAAATGTTGTATCTTGGGTTAATTAAATTTATGCCACTGCCTTAATATGTTTTGGAGAGAATGCTCACTAATGTTTATAAAGATGTAATATAGTTAATATAAATGGCATATAGTTTGGTTTTCATCTAATAAAATATTTTGTTTTGCAATATTTTGCCTTTTTTATTTGTTTCATTTCCATAACTGCTCCTTTCCTGCATGTGAAATCACTTGGTATGTATACTACAGCCTTGGCTGGCATTGATTAAATTAACACACCTTCTCACATCTTGCATGCAGTGATCTGACTAAAGATCTACACATCCATCACATCAATGTATAATTGCTTTAAATTACATTGATTTAAGATTGACAACTTTAATACAAAGTAAATTTATCTTAAAAATAACACATTTTGATAGCAGCTTCCAAAGAATTCCTCTTACCTTAAATCCATTTTCTCATGGTTTAAAGTGGTCATGAACTGGAAGTAATTGGCTTCAGTCAATGAAAAATGTAAAAAACCCAAACCTCTGTCAATGCCAAAGAAAAGTTGGTAAAGCAGAATTACAACTTCTGTAGGTTAAACTAATATGTTGCCTATAGCAAACAAATTCTATAGTTTACATAAATGAAATAAGATAAATTATTTGCTCTTAACACTTTGAACATGTAGCCCCTGATTACAATTGAAAACAACTGTTCTCCTCACAAACTGGGGATGTCAAATTTAGTAACACTAAAGGATCTGTGTGTGATGCACAGTTGTCACATGGTTGTACTGCCTGATGACACATTGTTCAGTTTCAAAGATCACCAGCATTCTTAACACTGCTTAGAATAAACTCTCTGAGAAACCTGTCATTGTCACTCCTCCATTTTTATCACTCAGCACGTTTCACCAAAAATCTCGGCATGTGTAATTTCTTTGATAAAGATGAAAATGTCATGTCTTCCTGTTATGTCAACATGCTTTTTTCTGACATTTCTTTATCTTTTTTTCATCCTTTATCCACCATATATTTTGATGTCATAGCCCATCTATTCAAAATTATGAATTTAGGTTATTAGAATTTCAGTAAATGTTCAGAAAAATAGATATGCTTTCTAATACATATGTTTATATTTCATTAAAGGACTGTAAAGTAAAATAGAGAACAATTTAGCCTTTGAATTGGCTGTTGCACTAGAAATTGCTTCCTAAAGTGTGGGTTTTCTTAGAAGTAAAACTGTCAAAAAAAGATTTTTTAAGGAATGAACAAACATTCTTCAATACGTCCTCCATTAATGTATCTTTCACATGGAAAAATCACATTAAAAACAGCTCAGTATGTCATGTAAGGTTTTGTTATGTGCCAAAGCTTGGAAAATTTCTTTCACAGAATAACAATGGGAGTATTTTTGTGTAATTGCAAGAAAATACTTCTTTCCTTAGTAGACAAGCATGTAGACACAAATGTGACTGACAAAGCAATGCTTTAGGAAAACCATCAGTTCTTCTGGTAATCAGGACAGTGGTTTTTGGAGCAGTCAAGTTATTTCAGATTAAAATTAGGTCAAGTATAAAACACAGTCATTTATTTATCAATTAAAGCAAGTAAGTTTAGGTGAGCTGAATGCAATAGCACTGATAAATTTTTAACAATATTAAAATCATAACGGAACTTTGATAAGAATTAAACTTCACATTTTGGTTTACAACAGCTAAGTCATTATTTAAGCCCATTTCAGAATTAGACTGTTGATGTAAATATTATTTAAAACAAAACCTCCAAGGAGGAAAATAACACAGACTACAGAGATTTTTCTCTCTATACTGTAGTTTTAAATTAGGTTTAAGCTAATTAATGAAAAAGATTTGCCATGCTTTGCAACTTTTTAAGTGAATGGATGCAGTCTGCCTGCCATATCAATTAAAGCACCTCATTTATGATATAGAAAATGGAATAATAATACATGGATGGTCATAGGGACTAAAATATTTGTAGTAGTGGTCTCTCTGAGAAAGTGAAGCTCATGTTGCCAAAGCATCCCCTTGTAATATGGAGATGAAATCTGTTGTTTCTTGCTCATGTTCTCATGGCCAGAGAGAATTCGGAGTAAGACCCTTGGTTGCCCAGAGCCTTCAGTCCAGTAATTTTTCACAGGCTCATTAAAATTTAATTTAGGTAAATTTGCTTGTTTATTATTTTATGGTATTTCTGCCTTCTGAAGAAATAATAGGTTGGTATTTTGAAGAAATGCATGCAAGTCATGTACAAGGACTAGTTAAGTTTTAGATATACTATAGCTTTATATAAATGGGAATTTATAATTTTTCATTTTGGCACAAAGAACATTGTAACTGTAGAACAGTGCTGCCTTTTAATATATTCTGACATCCTGGCTTGTGGATTGAATATGAATGGAGATTTTAAATGCTCTGATAGGAAGGGAGACTGTAGAATAAAGAGGGAAGAGAGACACACAGGTTTAATTTTAGTGAGAAAATCTTCAGTAATTCAATTTCATGACAGAGTTTAAATTTCTTTTCTGCAGATTCTTCTTTCTAAATTCCTTTATTGTTCCATGAAAGAATACAATAGTTAGATAAGATTATAATCATCATAAAAACCTGTAGAGTATTTTAGGGTTCCAGTGAATTAGGGATAGTGTTGCAAGGGTTCTGCAGCTGGGGAGCATCAGGTAGCTTTGCAGAAACTTGTGCATGGAATAAGCTGGCAGCTATGTTTGTATTTAGCCAAAATTCTTCAAATATGGTAAAAGTAAGATGAAATAGACTAGGTTTGGAATGAGAGCAGGAATCTGCCTTTTTAATGTACAAGTATGTTTTGTAAAGGTGGGGAATAAATGTTAATGTGTAATCACAAATGTTGTTTTTAAACAAATCTTTCCTCAGGAGAGAGAGCGAAGGTCACCAGCATTTAATCTTCATATAACCACCTTCCCTGAAAACAATGGAAGTGCACTTCAACTGTTCTGCCATCAGGAAGGAATAAAGGTATATGCAGAGCACTAGAAACAGTTGGATGGCTAGGAATCCTTCTTGAATGACCAGTTTAATGTCCAAACAAATGGCTTGACACTTACCAGGGAAGAAAATGAAAAAAAAAAAAAATTGTAAGGCAATATATTTTTACCTGGGAAAGGGGTTTCATACAAATATGATCTGGTCATGTCAGGAGTTCCTCAGTGAAACTGAAGGCTGGCCAGTTAAGATAATTTACATTTGGTCTAGGGAAGAATGTGGATGTTGATGTGATTCATTGTCAGGCTTGCTACAGTACATGGTTCATGATATTAAATGTCTTCATCTGAGTTCAGAAATGTGATATTCAGTCCTTATTTTACACCCAGTTTAGTGAAGGCTTCTATTTGTTGAATGAATATTCTTAAGTTATTTGCCAGGGTCAGGGCCTTGAAATGAGAGGTGCCTGACCCAAAACTCATTCAGATAGGTGGAACTCTTTTAGAACAAGAGCAAGATAAACATCAGGATCTTCCTTAATTACCTTCTGATATAAGGAAGCAAGAATTACTCTTCTCACTCCAGTTCCCCCATGAACAGGCTATTTGTACAACTTGATTTGCATGCTGGTTCACTTAAGATTTAATTCAGACTTGTGTTGTCAGTAATGTTGCACAACAGGCCAAGGTAACTTTTCTACAAGTAACTAAAGCAGAATCTCAGTGCCACTTACTAGTGATTTATGGCTGAATTTTTAGTTGTGTTTGCAAGTCCTTTTATAGGAGGCTTGTTGCTATTCAGTGCTTTAATGAGCACAGTATGATCTCTAGAGGAAATAAAAGGAAATTGTCCCTGCATATTTTTAGGAAGCTGAGTAGTCTGAAAGAAAGGAATTAAAAGCTGCTTCTTACCTACAGATTTGGTTGGATACTCCTCTCCCAAAGCACACCAAGAGTCATCAGATAGCATATCACCTACAAATAGAGCCAGACCCGCTTTTAGCTTACCTGTTATTCTAATCTGGAATTTGATTGTAGCAGGAACAATGTACCAGAAACCAAAATTCCCATTTTTTCTATTGTCATCTGTGATACACCTTAACAGGTGGATTCTTTTCAATCTGCCTTTCAGCTTGCTTACCTGCAAGGTGAGGTACTCACCTAGTATGGGCAGACTGAAATAGTTGATCTTTAATCTGTTTTCAGTGCTTTTGAAAATTATTAGCCATCAGTAGCAATGTAGATTAAAGAATGATGCAAAATCTGGTTTGGTTTCTGATTCTTCCTTTATGCATCATATGGAAATAAATTATTAGAGTAATTATTTCTGACTCAGTAGATTCAAGAACTTGCATGTCAGTAAATTCCATGCTTCACTAGTGTAACTCGTTGGCTAAAGAGCTTTCTGTTCAGCATTGTCAATGCTGATTGTAATCAATAGTTTTGTTTTTAACATCGATCCAAACACAAGTGTATTAGGATCTGCACATTCCAGAGTTAGTGATGTGCACAGTTACAGCTCATGTTTGGGAACACCTCTGTTCTTGGGAGAGAGGGAGGGGACCTCTCAGGATAGAAAAACTGGAACACTACACTCATTGGGCTTTTCTAAGTGCTGAATATGAGTAGAAGTTGAGGGTGGCAGCATTTAACAAGGCTCTTTTGCTTTATGTATGTGTATTGGGCATTTTGGACTAACATGAACTGATCTGTTTCCATGCTCTCAAGGCTTCCTGCCTTTAAATAGCATGGTTGCATACAGGCTGTCAGTGCAAATGAAATCTGGTCCCTGTTAACTTGCAGACCAAACTTGGGATAGTTCAGGAGAATGCAATTGTCTCTGCTTAAACAGTTCCATGACCCCTTTCAACAACTTTTTAAACTTGGAGTTCTCGGGTCTAGGAATGGATCCCAGTGTTAAATACAGACATCATGTGAATTTTATTAGAAAAGTTTCTTCACCCAGAGGGTGGTTGGGCCCTGAAACAGGCTCCCCAGGGCAGAGGTCACAGCACCAGGGCTGACAGTTGAAGAAGTATTTGGACAATGCTCTCAGGCACATGGTGTGACTCCTGGGGATGATGATGTGTAGGGCCAGGAGTGGGACTGAGTGAGCTTGATGCATTGCTTCCAGCTCAGCATATTCTATGATTATGTGATTCCATGAGTTTATTCCTCTCTTTTTTGAATCAGAGGAGTGAGCCTTAATAAGGATGGGTTGTTCAGTTCATTATCTGAGAGCTGAGTGGCAGAGAAATGTGGCTTTCTAATCAGAAAGATGATTATGAACTGATAATGCATGGAGGAGGATGTTCACTGTGCACATTCCTTTCTGCCACTGTAAGGCTGATTTGAAACTCCATGGGCTTTTTTAACAAAGAAAAGAAAAAGCAAACCACCAAGCAAACCTTCTTAGCAATTATTTGCTCATGTTCCCTGTCCTTTTCACTTCTGTGAAAAGCACTTGATGTGCTTGATGCTCCACTCAAACAAAAAGATCAGTCTTTTAAGCCCTTTCTCTTTATGTCTTTTAAACCTACTTATCAGTTTTGATCTTTCCTGTACACACATTAGCAGGTTATAAGTGTGAATGATACAGGAACATTCTGTCATCATGCACAGACATCCAGGTTGCTAGTTATAATTGAGAGTGCTTTTTGGTTTCATCTTAAAATATCAGTAATTACTTTAGTAATTGTGATGCAAAACTATGTTTCACTTACATTTGAAGTGTCTTTTCACATACAGAAGAGAATAAAGGGTACATAAAATGTAGCATATAAAAACTGTTTCTGACCTACTTCATAAAAAATAAGTGTTGAACATCTTTTTCAGGACGTGAATATATCTGAACTTATGAAGAAGCTAGATATTCTTGGAGATAATGGGGTAACACTTTTTTTACTTTTAAATGTACCTCCAGTTTCATAGCTAATTTAAAGCTTTTTTTTTTTTTCCACAGCAGATACTAACATCCAAGACAGTGCACAGGATGATTTTTATATGCCTGTATTTGTATGAAGAACATGAATGGTTAGGAATGGCTCTTACAGCATTAAATTTTTAGTTAGAGTGATGGTAGTGAAAACAGTATTTTTTTAAGGCAGGATTTGGTCTTGACTGAATGATATGGAAAGTAGGCACTGTAATAGGCAGAGTGAAATGATACAGAAGTCAAAGCCAGACCAAGTTGTGAATTATCCCTCTTGAGTAGTGATAGTAGCACCTTCTGCTGTGAAGGCTGTCATTGCCAGGAGTGGATTTTTCTGGGAGAAAGGCAAGGATAACTGTCTCCCCTTTTTCCTCTTCATTGCTAAATACATTTAAAATCTTATTCACACATTTGGGGCAGAAACACCCAGGGAGATGAGTCCAGTTTATAGCTAGATTTAATAGATTGAAATCTTTATAATACTAGTTTTTAGTTCTAGATTTGCATGTTATATTGCAAGTCCTGTGGAGGTTTCTATGGCACTTACTCTTTGCATCATTTTCTTTAATTGGAAGTCTGAAGTGCATGAAGGTGAGATTCACTTACTGCAAGGATTAGTCCAGTGAATTGGCAAAATAGGAAAAAAATTGCAAAATCCCTGACTGAAACTACTTAATTTTCATTGAATTATCTTTTTCACTGAATGATCTGTTGAAAAAGTGTTGTGGAGCTGGTGTGCTGAAATAGAGTGAAACTAAGAACCCTTGGTTTAACTTTCAGAACTTTCAGTCATGGGATCCTTTTTGCTCATGTCTATAATCCTAAATGTTATAATTGATTTATTTTTTGAAGTATGGTTAAAACTTACTGCTTGTGTTAAAGGATTAATTTTTAATACAATTTAAAATGCATCTTTTTGTATTTTAGAATTTGAGAAATGAAGAGCAGGTTGCAATAATCCAAGCTGGGACTGTGCTTTCCCTCTGTGAAAAGGTAGAATTCAGTAAATATTTTTCTCTGCTAAAAACTGACCAAGTCTTCTGAGATACCTCATAACTTTGCCAGGGAAGCACAGCTTTTCTGTTCAGGTCATCTGGATTGGAGCATGTATTCATCCTCACATGAATGTTGGGATTGTGATGTCTTGAGATAAAGCCAAACTTAAGAAGGAAACCCAGTTTAAAAATAAAAACATGTTTTGGAGATATTCCCTTAGCATAAAGTATTAAAAATCCACTTAACACAAGAGACTTCATTCCCAGAAGTTCTGTTGTCCTCAGTGCCCTGGAACAGTTGAGAGGTGCCCTCTGTAAGGTGCCCATGGTCCCTTTTGGGCTCATTTCTGTGGATGACTGAAAAAGCTCAGAGTAGTCAGTGGTCCTTTCCTCTGTAAATTAGTGGGCATAGAGATAAAGTAGTTTGCACAGGATAAGTAATCAATCAGGTCACTCATTTCTTTATGGCTAGTTCTCTACTTCCAGAGAATAAAAACAGTATATGAAAGGGGTGGCATTTAGAACTAAGAAAGACTTTCATATTTCTCTGAAAAAGCTCTGTGCATATATGTTTCCATTAAATCTTTCTTGATGTATTGTTGAAATTCAGAATCAGATATTTTAAATTAAAATTTGAGCAATTTTAATAATTGCTTTAATTGATTTAATTTTGATAATCTACTTACCTAAATACCTTAAAGTAAATAATCTACATTAGGTAATTTAATAATCATTAATTTAAATGAGTAATTGCTATAATCAAAATAAAAACAGGGAAAAGAGCTCAAATCCCTCTGGTTTTCACTGTTGTGGCATTAAAAGAGAAGGTAATGATTTTAGCACTTCACATCCAAAAAATGGAAGGAGAAGAACCCCACTATAAAAGGCTAAGATATAGACTCCCAAAAATACTGTTTTTTTCTCCTGTGCCCCTTGGTTTGTGAAAGGCTAACAGGCATAGAAAGATCAGAATCAACATTTAGTTTTGCATGTTATTTGCATACCTTAAAAAAAATTAGGCCTCTAAGTTTTGTAAATAGCCCTTCACTTGACTGAGGGTAGCTCTGAGAGATGCCCAGGATTTCCCATTCCATTGATTTCAAAGGTTCAGGATGCTCACGGTCTTGCTGAGTATCTGTGGTGAGGCTTTCCTTTGGAATATTTTCAGCTTGTCACCTTGGAAATGAAGAAAACATAGATGGTCAAAATAGAATCTCTGGGGAATATGGTGTTCCTGGGGTTTTTTTTCTATAGAAAGCTTAACTGCTAAGCAGATAAAAAAAAATTTCCATTTTTATTCATCAGTCTCTTAAATAGTGAAAGGTTCAAAATGATGAAGTAATGAATTCACATTTCATAAGTTGTAAACTTGTGTTTGAAATTTCCTATGTAAATCTTGGGGGGAAAAGCTAGTATGTCATTAATTCCTTTGGGTCTGAGGCCTAATGAATTCACCAAAACACAAACTAAAGGAGTTGATGTGCAAAGGTTATCAGAAGACTTAAAGCAGACATGAGTAATTCAGTGCTAATGAACAAGGCATTTGAGAAAAGTGATAATTATCAGTGGCAAATCTGCTCTATGTAAACTAGTCATGGGTCCTTATTGAAGACCAGTAGGGAAATGAAATAATTCAGAACTGACCGTTCCCATCCATTCCAATAAACTTAAATAGAAATACTAACATAATCCTGGTGATGGTTAGTAATTAAGCAAGAGCCTTGCATTTAGCTATTATGATGTGTAATCTTTACCTTTGGAATGCAATGGCTGTTCTTCATTCTGATTGTTTTGAATGTCACCATAATGGTAAGGGATTCATAGTAGCAACTACAAGAGCTTCCATCTGTGTGTCTGTTTTATTTTTCCCTCCACATCACCAATGTTTTACAAGTCAGCCTCTTCCCACAAAGAGTGCAGCAAACTGTGCAGAATTAAGTGTTGAGTTTTCCAACTTGTCTTTTGTTTAAATTGCCCTCTGGAAAAATGCAGGACTGAAGTGAGATGATGTTTTCACAAATCAGGCCAACAAGCACTTGAGTAAGAAACAATCAGGTTGATTTTGCATTCTTGACCCAAGTCTATTTTCTTTCTTGAACTTTACAAGGGAAAACTCTAATTTACCGTAGGAAAGCAACCTCCACTTGTTATTCTTTAGTGTGTCTGCAGTCCTCCATGCTGCCTGTGCTCTCACAAGCTGTTTATTCATGTGTGTCTTCAGAGTGAATAGATAGCATGAGAGGAGCATGTGCCTGGAAACAAACTGGAAAGAAATGTTTGGTAGACCCTTTTTCAAAATCTCTATTCATTTTCTGTTCTTTCTCTTCATACTGCTGTAGTGGTTGAAACAGATAGAGGGGACAGAAGCTGCACTGACACAGAAGATGTTAGACCTGGAGAATGAGAAGGTAAGGAACAATAATAATAATAATAATAATAATAATAATAATAATAATAATAATAATAATAATAAGTATAAGTATAAGTATAAGTATAAGTATAAGTATAAGTATAAGTATAAAGTATAAGTATAAGTATAATTCATTTAGCTAAAACTCACCTCAAGGGAATGTGCATATATTTCATCCCAGGCATCTCTGCTAGACAGAGATGGCTTCATGGTAAAATAGGCAAGTGGTTTCTAGAACAGCCTATTGCTTGTATTCCTTGGGGTGAGACAGAACTTTCAAATCTATATAGAACAAAAATAGCAAAAATATATACAAATTAGGGCACAAAAGCATAACTGGAGAGCATGTTGCCAGTGTGAAATTGTCTCTGTGCTTTCTTTGTGTATTTATCAGGCAGCAGCAGCATCTTTTTAATGTTGTGATCACACTAGTAGAATTGGCAAGGGTATTTCTTTGCTGTCTGCTATTCAGCTTCTGGACAAGCTGTCAAGACCTCTTACTCTTTCTTGCCCCATGGCCTTCATGCCTAAAGTCAGAATGTTTTCTCAAAAAGCAGTTCTGTCCTGAAGAACAAACTGACCTTCCATATGTTGAACAATTTTAGAAGGAGTGTTTGGTTTTATTGGTTTACCATGCATGCTGTGCTTCACCTCTTCAAATGGTGTTTCAAACACTGATTAATCCTCACCACACCTTTTGCAGGTAGATAAATAAGCAGCATTGCATTCATCCTAAAGAATGGGAAATGAGACAGGGAAGTTAAGTGATTTGCCCAGGGCCACTGAAGAAATGTGTGTGTTTGATCCACAAACAAAAATAAAAGACTGTGTTCTCGTTGAGTGGAACCTGTCATACTGGTTGTACTTTAACACAGATAAGACACTTCCCACATTTAGTATTTCTTTATTTTTAAGTCTTGGTATGGAAAAATACAAAGGCTCGGGAAAGGGAAAGTGGCCACAAATACTGGATTCTTTTGTAAAGAAAAATTTTAAAAAATAGGGGGTTTATAACTTGATATATTATCTTCCCCCTTATTATCTGTGATGTTTTCAAGCCTTACTATGGATAGCCCTTGCATTAATTTTTTAGCACAGTAATCTGAGAATCTGCACCCCTAATGATTGACTCAATGAATTGAGAAATCATATTCTAGCATGATACTCTTAGAAGAACTGAGCAGTGGTTTAGCTGTCTTTGAAACCCATGTTAAGTGTTTGAGGTCCTGTTCTTGTTTCCTTCCCTCTTGCTTTCTGTGGGCAGTTCTAACTATCCCTTTTGAGATGCAACATGATCAGGGCAGCTGCATTGCTATTCTGGAGTCTGGTGGTAGTTCTGACCCATTTTTTAGACTCAGATAAGTCAGTCTGCCTCTGTGGTGTCAGACACTTGTAAGAAAGTCGGGACCAAGCCTGTCCTTTGCTGTGCTGTGCAAGGAGTTTCATTTTTAAGAACAAAAATAAACAATCCCTGTAAATCTTAGGTATTTTGAAAACTTCTTCAATTCTTAAGCTAGTCACTCAACCTCTCATCACTTCACCTGTTTCAAATTGGCCTCCTGCCTGTACAAGCTGGACTGAGTTGTTACTTCAGCTTTGGTAACACGGCACGGGCTGGTGCTGCAGAATCCAGCTGTGGCCCTGCATGCTCAGGTTTTCTCCCTAGGGGAACAGATTAGACAACAGCAATTAGGGCTTGCCCCATGATTTCCTTAAGGGTAATATTTCCATGGGATATTTTCATAAAGTGCCCTCTCTTGTGTTTCTCTTTTCCCTCCTTTGGCCTGCCACGTGTAACCACATGCATGTACATCCCCACTCACCTTCTGCTGCACTTCTGTCAGGTCCAGGCAGGTTTGTACACTGGTGCAGAGGTCAATGCTTTATAGGTACAACTTGTAAATATAATACACAGATTTGAAGTGCTAATACTGTAAATTTAATATTCCAAATATCCTTAGGATGAACACGGTCATTTGCTATGGGTTTTCTTTTGCTTTCAAGTGGAAAGCTTGCGTAAAAATGATGGCATTTATGATTCTTCATGAATTAGGATAAAGAACAAACACTCCCTTGTTTTTATTATTGCTCAGGACCTGTTCAGTAAACAGAAGGGTTATTTAGAGGAAGAACTGGACTACAGGAAGCAAGCTCTGGACCAGGCATACATGGTAGGAAAAGAACAGTCATTAAATTTTTCTGTTTGAACAGATCTGATAAAATGCAGGGTTTGTTTTGTTTTGTTTTCCTTTAATTATAAATAGGACTCTTTTTTACTTTTTTTTTTTTTTTTCCTGCCAGATTAGAAATCAACTATTTCTTAAACAGAAGCTTAGGATATGGATTATAGTACTTACAAGTGTAACATTTTTGCATTGCATTTTTTATTCAATGATATGCAAACATCTTGTTGGTACATCTGGAATGGGAAAAGCTGGTTTATGTATTAAAAAAAACCATGACTGCTAAAATACACCAGAAATTACTTTAGAACCTTTCCAATATTTCTTTTCCTGAAGCATTTGTAAGTATTACTGCTGCTAACCTATCCTAAATCAGGAATGCCTGTTCTTCCTATGCAATTCCTTCCTGCGTGATCCTATCCAACCTTACCCTTCCTCATTTTCAAAAGGGAAGCTGCAACCTTGCCTTTTCTCAAGCTAAACAACAATTAGGAATTATCCAGGAATTGGTAAAACTGCATACTTTGCTAACAGTGAGACTTTGGGAAACCAAAATATAAGGCCTGAAGCAGTATTTATACATTGTAAATGTTTCTTATGTGGAAAATGTTTTCAGAGAAGAAGCAAGGTCTAGTGCTCAGAGCAGATAACAGAGATAAAAGCAAACAGGCACTATTTCTAGCACTGTGACCTTGGGCAAGCCATTTAACCTCTCTGTGCAGCTGTTTATGTATCACTAATATGGATGGAATTACCTACCTCACAAAGGTGTTATGAGGGCTGAAGGGATGTGGTCAGATGCTCTTGATCCAAATATTGTCAGTCTGGATGCTGGTTTTTGATAGGATCGTTCTAACCCCAGTAATGAAGGAAACACTGCCGTGACTCCTTCCTTTCCTCTTGGGAGTACAGTTCTCCATGTGAATGAGAAGTTCTCCTGTGTTCTCTGCTTTGCAAAGTTCTGCAGTTCTGGTCAGTGCATGAGAATGAGGTTAGGAATCTGACAGCCAGCACGAGATGGATGAGGGATTAGTGTATACAAGTGTTCCTCCTTCATTGCTGATGGCAACTTGGAACTAAGCCAGTGACGTAGACTGAGCCATGGATATCGGGTCACTAGGGCCACAGAGAGGGAGAGCGGGATTTCTCTTCACAGTTTTTCCTGTGGTCTTTTCATTTTATAGGATGGTTTAACAATTCAGCTGCAGTTGAAGGAAATCTGTTAGTTTTAACTGAATTTGTAATGTTCAGCATCAGGATTTGGAGTTTTATCAGGTACTGAATGCAGATTTATCTTCTGAGTCATTCTTCAGTGGAAGAAGCAGATTTGCTAGAACAGGAGCCATGTCCCGGGGGTCAGTCCGAGCCGGGAGGCTGCGTGCACTCTGTGTGGAATGCTCCTCACCGCTCACGCTTGCTGCTTTCTGTCCACCTGTCTGTGTCCATGCTGCCCTCCTGCCTCAGCCCTCGCTTGCCGGCCTTCTCTAGCTCTCGGTGGGTCGTTTGCTTGCTGGATTCAAACGTCAGTGTCTGTGTGTGATTTGGGTTGCATTAGAAAATCCAGGAGCTGGAGGCCACGCTGTATAATGCCCTGCAGCAGGACCCGGGCCGGCGGGCGAGCGAGTCGCTGACGGAGGCGCAGCGGGAGGATTTGCGCGCGGCGGTGGAGAAGGTGCGGCGGCAGATCCTGAGGCAGAGCCGCGAGTTCGACAGCCAGATCCTGCACGAGCGGATGGAGCTGCTGCAGCAGGCCCAGCAGGTAACCCCGGCTCTCTCTGCTCCCCGTGGTGTTGGTGTTACCTCTGTGGTTGCCACTGCCCGTTCGACAGCATCGCTTCACCCTCACCTCGTGGAGTTCTGTTCAGTCTGGTCTCTGTGCCGCTCCCAGGAGCCGCCTGGCGTCAGGGCCTGGTTGTGCTGGGCATGGTGCACACACAGAACAAGTCACTGTCTCACCCCAGGGTGCTGCTGCACAACCTTCCATGTGTGAGCAAACACAGTCTCCAAAGGACTCCAGTGGGAGCTTGTTGCAAGTTTAAGGCCTGAAGTAGCAAAAGTCAGAGTGGAAGGTCATTAGAGTGTAAAACTATGAAAAGAGTAAAGGCAGGAACAGTACCTATAGGAATCCAAGTCTATCCGCCCCCTTTTTATTATTTTATCTATTTGTGAAATCTTTTCAATAAAATAAAAAAGAGGAAGTCTCAGGAAGTCTTTTAAGAGGCCATCTACGAGCTTTCACTCCTTTAAATTCATTCAGAAGAGCCTTGTCTGTCCAAACTGCTTCCTTAAGCACAATTATCCACAACTTGAACTTGGCAAGGTCCGGGCCTACAGAAATGTGGTAATTATTTAGTATTGATAGTGTTGCTAGTGTTTTTGTGCAAATACTCAGCAAAAGAAGAGAGTTGCATGTCTCAAGGTGTTAATTAAGTATTACAGCAGAAATAATTGTTTTGAAGCATTTTGGTTCTCCTTTATAGTAGACTCTGGAAGTTGTAGGCAGATGTCCTAGATCTGGAGGACTGCTTGGCTACTTTCTGTGCAAGTCTGAAATCACTTAGTAAATATCAAGACATGCTATGCAGATGTGTCCAGAACACTATTTCAGGTGGTGATTCAGGTGCTGGGGTAAGAACTGCTTTTAGTTTAGTCCAAGCCTCTCTCTGTTCAGGTTGGCTTTGTAGATGAATATAGATGAAACTGATGTAATGTGACCCAGCACTGTTGTGATAATCTCCTGTCATCCTGCAGTGGTGGGAAGGGCTTATGGTGGCAGTGCTAGACCTGATCTCTGAGTTCCAAGAAGTTTCCCTTCTCTTCTCCTTGACTCTGTTCCCTTGGTTTGGAATGTGTAACATTGAGAGCAGAAGATTAACTTGTTTCATGGGTATTACCTATTTTTAGTCATCAGCAATGGTGAACAGAAAGCTGGAGAAGGTGGGTACCAGCTGGCACTAAAAGTGTCAGAAAGAGGGAGTAAATATATTAAATGTGGTAAATAAGGATGGAGCCAGAAGATATTAGCTCAATGTTATTAGTGTAGCTGAAAATTAATGAGAATGGACTTTTTTGTTAGTCTCTTAGGCATCCAATTTCCTAGCCAGACTGTTGGTGTTTTACTCAGAACAATAGCACAGCACTTCTCAGTTGGGTAAATACTGTTTGTCGAAGACATTTAATGGATATGAATGACGAGTGTTGAGTAATGCCTCTATACCTAAATAATTGACAATTTCAGATTTTAAAATCAGACTAAATATAGTTTAGTCCTTTGCTTTCACCAGGAATGTGGTTTGACACATTTTGTGTCCCTTGTTAGAACGTATTTTTGGGGAACGTGGACAGAGTCTCTAAGTTGAGCTCATGTAATAGTGGCAAATATAAAGGAAAAAATAGGACTAGATTTGTAAAGCAAAAGAGTTGTTCCAGAGAACTCAAAATCCATATTTTATACATATATGGGGTTTAATTTAGATTTTGTTCCAATCTGTTCCATGGTCTGCTTGCTATCAGTATATGTGCACTTTATATGCACATCTGGAGAACATCTGTTAGTCCAGTTCATGTATTCACAGATTACTTCACAACATAAGGTTAAATATAATGAGTGCATAGGAAAATAAAAATGCCAGCATAAAGCTAGCTTCATTAGCCATGGATGTTTATGTACCTGTCTCCAGACCCATTTTTTAGGATGTCATTAGAGTTTTGTGTTGTGCCCATCTCATTAGCCATGCTAACGTTACAGCCCTGCAGGACATGTTAAACTGAATTCCACTGCTTAATAAGCATCTAAGCATTTTAGTCATCTATTTTTAACACACACACACACATGTCCTTCCCCCACACACATTCCCTATTAAACAGGAAAAACAAAGGCAAAGATGCTAGTTAATTTGCCTGGGATATTGGAAGGCTAATTCTCACTGGATTACTTTCATCTCACTAGCAAATGACAGAAGCTGAATGTTACACAAATGAAACCCCACTTGTGCTGGCAGAATCCTAATGAATGGATGAAGCTGCACTAAGTAAAGTACATCTCTGATAAGTACCCTCCTTTCCTCATATATTTATGTCCAGGACAAGTTTTGCTGACACTGTGACATTAACAAGCCCCCACTGCATTTTCTTCTGGCAAAACAGCCTTCTAGACCTGGCCAGATTTTAGAGCCTGTGTTGCCTCTACAGTGTGTGCAACACTTCTTCCTCTGCTGAAGTGGAGGTTACAGAGAATGATAGGACAACATGATGAACCTGCAAAGCTTAATACTGAGTCTTCTTGTTGCAAACACTCTAAAACTTGCCCTGAAACAGAAACTATGTGCTAAAGACTTCACATTTTATGAAACTTTGGAAGTTCAATCACTTCAAATGGCCTGTTTCTTTGCTTTCATTACCTTCTGGTCTGCCTGATACAAGGGCTTCAAAAGAACAACTCTGCTTATCTGGCAGGCTAGCAACAATCTTCCCGGTGTCAGAGTTTCTGTGTCATAGAGTGGAGGTTCAAGGAGATCTGGTGATGAAGAAAGAGTTCCCTCCTTTGGCCTGATAGTGCTCCTTGACCATACATGCAGGGTGCAGAAGGGGTAAGGCATGTGGTGAAAGCTATAGGTTGGTATGCAGGGCTTCTTTATAGATTAATTGCTTCATGCAGGATCTTTGAGAATTCAGTGTGCGAGGTGCTGGTTTTACAGAGCTTGTAAATGTCCTTCCTAGGGAATGACTATCTGCAAGGGACAGGGATGGGTATAAGGAAATGGTCAATGGCTGCCCAGGTGTGAGCCTGTGCTGCTTTTCACATTCTTCTTTGTCCAGATGTAAAGCTTGAGTTCTTGGCCACTGGGTATTGACTTTGTTCCAGTGAAATAAATATATTTTAGGAAGTTAGACTCTGTATTACATCAATAGGTCTGTTCTTCTTGGGCATGTAGAGCCCCACATTATTATTGTTCATTAGTATATAAATGGAACCATTCATGTATACCCATTGTGCATTAAGGAAACCAGGCCTCTGTGGAGCCAAATTAGACAGACTGTGTGATTAGATCTGCTTGCTAAGGCACACAACACTTTAATTAAACCCAGAGTGCAACATGCAGGTCTGGAGGTCAGATCCTCAGCTGAAGCATGCTGGCAGCACTCCCTCTAAGTCAGAGAAGGTGCTCTGATTTACACCATCCTCTCTATTTGGAGGAGGGAAAACATGTTAATTAAAAATCTGCCATGAGCAGCTTGTGATATTTGCTTCCAGCAATAGGGCATGTGCAGATATTGCCATGAAAAAAATCCCATTGTGCTACACTGCTATTACAACCTTTTGGAAATCAATGTCTGGTTTATTTTTGGCAGGACTTCATTTAAAAGTAACGTTTTCGTTCTAGTCAGTGCAGTAGCATGACTTTACTGGGGCTTTTATTTTTTTGAAAATATGAAGGTCATTACTAGCAGGTTCTGTTAAGAAGAGTAATTTTTCATGTATATACTTTAAATCATTTCTAGAGGGAGAGAAAAATGTGTTGTGTAGCTATAAAATCCATCTCTGAGAAAATATATGTCAAAAAGAGCATTACAACCTGTTCCTGAAGTGGTGATATCAAGTTCCTAATTAAGCAAACTTAACTCCTCCCACAAAAGAAAAAACCCAAACAAAAAAACAACAGCAGCCCCTAAAATCCCAGAAAATCCATACAGCATCATGGTTAGTTCACCTTCTTGTCTTCTAAAAGTAGTAACTATTTAAATGTCAAAATATACTTTATACAAATAAGTATAAATAATAGGAATTGTATTTATATATAAATTATAATAAATATATAAATACAACAAATTAAAAACCAAAATGTATTCCTGTTGGTTTTACTGTAGCTGCTTCTGGGTATGAAACTGGGGAAACTCAGCAGAAGCAGGATTTAATTTAGGATAGATTTATTCAAATTGCACTGTTGGCAGTATTCAAACATGAAGAAAATTTATAACAGAAATGTAATTTATTCTGATTTAATCTGAAATTATTTTTAATCTAAAGAGAAGATAGAAAATCCTTGAAGGATAGCCGATTGAAAAAAAAATGGCTGCTGCCAGTCAGAAAGGATATGAAAGACAGATTTTATTAATGTAGTCCAATAATTTCCCAGAGCAGTCTTATCTTTGTACAAAATTGTTAGAAAAAAAGAAAAATCAAAGATATGTTAGTTCATTGTGTCATCAAAAAAGTGTGATTTTTTTCCCCCCTACATTGCACTGTAGTAGTAAGATGAGTGTGTTTTATTCTAACTTGAGTTAGAATAATCTTGGGTGGAGCTCAGTTTTACAGACTAAAAGAAGTCATTACTTCAGTTCTAAACCTGAATATAAGACATCTCTGAACTGCTGAACCCATCCAATTCCAGCTTGAAATGGCTGGAATATAGCTGTAAAAGTCTTAACTGCTTTCTTTGAACTAGGGCATTTACTCCCATGACCAGATTGGACTGTGCACCAGTAAGAAGAGCAGAAATTACCACTTTATTTGCCTGTTTGACTAGAAGAAAGCAAAGCTTTAGGGCAGAGCAGGACTGACCTCCATGTGCCACTCCATAGAGAAAGGTTCACTGCTGGTGCAGTGCCTTGGGTGCTGCTTTTCATGGACACCCAGGAAGAGTCAGGAGCACCAAAGTAATTTTTCATCCTGAAATTCAAAATATCACTTGAAATTGAGAGACAACAAAATAAAGTTCACTAAGTTTCTTAATTCTTTTTCTGACTAGCAGTTTTTTTCTGAGAGCACAATTCTTCTGGCTTAAAGGCCAAACAAATGCCATTGTTCTATGAGTTCTTCCTGCTCTCATGTATATGAACAGAAGAGTAGTTTGTTTACAAATCCATAGGGTTGGATGTCACCATATCTATATGATCATATTGTCTCAGCCATTTATAATAGATGTTTGTTGGGGTGGAGGTGGTTGATGTTTATTTCTCACCCAAGGAGGATTGTTAATGTTTAATGTTTGACAGGAAGGCTTTTGGGGGAGAGAGAGAGGGAGGGAGGATGCTGTGCTCAGTGCACCTCATTGATAGGCACAAGCAGGTGTTGTCTTTAATCTGTCCTCTGGCACAATGCTCTGTGACAGAAAGGACAAGCTGAAGACAACCTCTTCTCCTCCATGCTGCCTTGTGCCAGAGGCTGGCTTGGTCAAAAAATCACAGCTGTGTCACACAATTTAGAAATTAGGTAGAATATATAATATATTATATACTATATATAATATATATAATATATTATATATAATAATTATATATAAATATATAATAATAATACTGGGGTGTTGTTATTTTTCCTCCCAATCTACATAGATTTCATGGCTTAATGTTTTTACTTTGAATCTCAAATGTTAAGGTGCTAGCTGTTTGCCTACAATATGAAGAGGGCTGCATAGGGTAGCCACTGATTTTTTCTTTCTTTTTTATCCTTAGTATTAATGGTCTGTACTTTGTTAGTTAAAATGTAATAGATTACTGTCGATAATGTGATTTTTTTATATTAATGAATTGCTCTTAAAAGCATCTGATATACCACAGCTGTATGACTGTCATCAATATTCATCAAGCCCATCATGACTAGGCTAATCAGAGCTGACCTGTGGTATTGATTTGTCATGCAGGAGTGAACATGGAGTCTTTCAGCATGTTATTGCTGCTATAAAGACAATATCACAAGAAACTTCTGTAATTTCCCACAGTTGACATGCATGGCAGATGAGAGTTAATTTTAGTAATTTCTATATGTTCATCTTACAATGTCTCCCTGTGTATGTTTTCTTTATATAGTCTTCAACAATGTCTGCTTTGCTTATTGCTTTAGTGATGCTACTTGTCTGAATTAGTGGTGATAGTAGGACTGCTGTAATACTAAAAAAATATCTGAAAGGTCTGCTCTCCTTGTCCTAAAGAAGATGTGATTGAGGTTCTACTCGAAGTAAAAGCAACTGTATGCCTTACAATAATATTACTATCTAGAAAACTCTTATCTGAAATTTGAATGCTGAAATCCTCCCATCTAAAATCCTGAATACCTTGTTTCTTAGGAAAAGCCAGTGGGAGCTGAGGAAAGGCAAGTCTAAAAAAAAAGTATGTGAAGTTTGTTACAGAAGTTAAGGATAAGTGTATTTTCATATACACAATGCATGCATATATCATTATAATTACCTACATGGGAATTTGTTATTTCAACATCTGAATGTAAAATAATCTAAATTTAATTATATACATATATATATATATATATATAACATTATGCATCTGGGCTTTTTTTTTGTGTGATAATGTGTCTAGGCTGTCACAGAGTCAGTTTTAAGATGTGAATGTGTTTTGTCATCTGAGCTCACACAGACTTAGCATAGCCATTCTGTGTAAATATAAATCTGACTTAAATTATTGGCTTTCCCTAAGGAAAAACAGTAGGACTGTTGATATTCTTTTGTTAGATAGCAATGTATGTTGTTGCATAAATTAAAAGATTATCAGTGTTAAAAATGATGAATCAAGTTAACAAATAAATACTACATATATACAGTAATTTGTATCAGATTATAACAGATAGTTATTCAGGGCTGAATGCATTTATAAAATTCACTGATTTACTACTAAAAATGTGACTGAATACATATGCTGAGAAATGCATCAGTGCAGCTGCTAAAAGGTTCATTCTCCTCAGAAAGGCAAATAAAGCAACTACAGATGCATAATAAAGATTAAAAAGAACAATTCTCCTACATCAGTAACTATTAATTGTATTATAATGGTTGAGACAGAACAGAGAAAATAATGGAATTTTTACCTGCTGTGCAAACAAAATCACAGTGACAATCAGAGAGGTACGTCCATCCAAAATTATTTATATCATATGCCACTGGCTGAAATTTACGTGAGGTTTTCATTCATGAAATAAAATAAGATGTCAACAAAACCAGCTTAAGCGAATGCTATTGCAGTGGCATTTTTGTTTCCTTACGACCATTATGCAAACTCACATTCTAGAAATATGAGATTAAAGAAAACATTTGGGTTTCTGTATGCACACCCCTTCCAACAGCTTAAGTAATGCATGTGACAATTGCCTGTGCAAATTGTATTTTTAAAATACTATAGGCTTTTAAACAGCTGTTAAAATGCATTAGATTTCAAAAAAGCCTAAGAAAAGAATGTGTTTATCCATCACTTTAGTGATTTGAATAATAGCTAAAGGCAAGTCAGTTTATATTCATTTTTGTTAAAATTTATACATGTAACATAGTTATGCTGTTCACATTCCTGAAGATCTTACATACCTGTGTCTTAACAGTGATAAGAATCTTCTTTAAATGATGATATAATGAAACAATATTGACTCTTCCCTCTGCTGGACTGATAAAATATTTCCCATGCTAAATTTTGCTGTAGAATGAGATATCTTCTTGATCATAAGATGGCTTCAGAGATTCAAAACATGGTTCATGTCAGATATAGTCCATCCATGGTGCGTATCCTGTGAATGTACATTAACCTGAACCTTGCCAACATTTCAGGGCCAGGCTCTAAGCAGCTTAGCAAATCCTTCTTTGTCTGCTTTGTGCTAAAATTATCAAATTGTTTTCTTGGATTTGCTGGTGAATGTAAATCCAATAAGAGTGTGTCACAGGAACTGTTAAGGTGATTTCTAACCCCCCTAATTAGTACATTCCTATATTTTCACGAGTAGCCTGGCAAGAAGCAAATTTTGCAGCTAGATCAATTGATCTTCTTGGTTTTGCTGTCTGTAAAACAGTGCATTCATATGAATGGCCTCTTTTACTTACTTATTTAGGCAACAAGAACATCAGTTCTGCAGTCTGACACCTAAATGAAGGATGTGGTCATCATTACCTGAAAGATAAAATTTGTCACAAAAGTTCTTTTCCTGATAGATTTTTCCCCATTTCAGAAAGCTTCCTGAGGATTTGAAGCCATCCAAGATATTGGTTCAGGACTGTGAATGTCTGACTAGTGCTGTCGGTGAATCGGAGAGGACAGAAGGCTTAGATAAAGAAGTTTTCTTCATCTAGCTTGCATCACTGCCCAGTAGAGAGAAAATACAGAAATTCTCAGTCTATGTTTGCAACTAAAAAGGCAGCTGGGACATCAAGTGAAAAAACAAAACAAAACAAACCAGAATCTGTGAAAAGCACCATGTAATTGTAAAGTGACACAGTCCATTTCTCATCAGAACTTGAGGTAGCTTGAAAGACAAGTTAAATCAAATGAGGAAGTGCACACATTTTGGCTGCTTAGGGGAGGAAATTTGGACCTGGCATTTAAGTGCAGAAGGGCACTACATCTCAGATCAATTTTCTTTCTTTGTATTGCTGAGGTTTCTCCCATGTCTAACTATCAAGTTTATGAGAAATTATTACTGTGCTGAAATGTTGCCTCCAGTAAAAAAAATGATAGCTCTGAGTCTGCAATTCAGGGCTCACTGAGCTCAGCCTAAGGATTTCCATTTATTTCAGTGCTCTTTACAAGGGCTGCAATATTAATGGGAATGGTACTTAATGTAGATGGATTGCTATTGAAACACATGCTGGGCACTCGTACTTCATGTGTCCTGTGTGGGAATGTCATTAACCTTCTTTTTTATTAATGGAGCAATATTGGAACCTGCCTGGTTCTTTACTGGAAGTGTGCTAATATGATTTCATTGGACTCTTTGTCTTCAATTCAGTTTTAAATACTCTTTTATCCTTTTTGTTGCATCCTTGTACAAGGGAGTAATGACAAGCATCCAAACTCAGCAAGAGGTTACATAACCCGGGATGCAGACTCATTATTGTCATTACCCCCTTGTACAAGGTGCAATAAGGGTGCTGGAAATTTTCCTGTTGGGAAAATTGAGCTGTAGGTGCAGAGATACCTGCTCCACTGAGGCCAGTTCAGGTACCAAACTGCCTATAAAGCAATGCTTTGAGCAAACTTAGACACTCCCACTATGTAGGAAGGTCAGACCTGCTGGGAGTAGGAATTTGAAGTCCCATCTTGGTGTCTCAGTCCTCTGCTACTTGAGAAGGGAAGAGCTGACTTATCTTAATTTCCGTGAAAGTACTGGAAGGCACTTGTCATCCAAGTTTACCAAAGAGAATTGCTTAAGAGAGTTACTGCACTTCAAGAAGTGCATCCTGTTTCCCAGAAAAATGAAGTTTCCATCATGAGGTGAAAGGAAATGAAGGGTTATGAGCATTTATGAGGAACCTTCTGCACATTAGGAATCTTCTGCTGAAAAAAATGTCAAATTTCTTGCTTCTGGGGCAGTTGAACAGCCCTTTGTGTTTGGGATTTCTCCAGGAATTAAACTGGAGAGGCCTGCAGTCAATGAACATGTAATTTATATAGCTGTGGTTGACTGATGGTAAATGTCCCTTTTTCACTCTGCTACTAACATAACATCATATGTAGTGCCTGCCACATTAGGGGCAGTCTTTTCATTACAGACTTCCAAAAGAAATGTGTGCTTTAGCTGCCTGATCCTTCTGGATGTGCTCTCTCACATCTAATTGTTAGCATTTTTAGTTACATCTGTTACATCTGTGCCTCCTATCTTTGCATATGTGCTACATGTGTAACTACTTTTAAGAGAAGTTTTATAATAGAACTTAGAAGTCTGTTCAAGTTAGAATTAAGGAGTAAGCAAGGCATTTTGTGCATCTTTTTTTCCATGGGTGTGTGGCAGTGGAGTGGATGTGTGAGCTGAGCCCCACTCTGGCAGAGCTGCAGCTGCTGTTGAGCACAGATAGCCTGGCCAGCAGAGCCATCTGCTGATAGCTCTGCACAGGGAATGCCCTCAGCCCTGGCTGCACCAGGGCTGCCTGGCAGCACTCACTCACAGTGCCAGCAAACTGCACTGCCAGTGGAAGAATGATTCATTTATCAATGTATGTATCGCCTGCCATACTGAAATGGAGGCTTGTCCAACCCTCTTTCAAAACACAGGGATGCTCCATGCAGGGAGTATTGCAAAGGCAGCATCTGTTATCCAGAACTTTTATGATGAGATTTTATTTGCTATTGTAAAAAAATCAATGAAAAATAAATATTCATTATTTTAGTAGTATTCATATTTTTGGCATTATTTTTGGCATTATTATTGGTTTTGAATTGCAGGCAAGGTGGACAGTGTTAGAATCCATGCCTTATGTTTACACTCCTCTCTTCCATGGTTGCATTCCCATGCAAGAGACTATGGCTCTTTGTTTGCCTACAGTAACTGCATTGTATGGCCCCATGATTTGACTACACAGAGTTATACTCATGAATCCTGTCAGTCCCAAAAAAGGTGCAGTCGTGTGACTGAGGGGCAGCTATTAACTGCAGAACCCAGGAATTGCTAGAATCCAGCAGAGCACTGCTCTGCATTGTCCCTAATCCTCGCTCTGACTGTGACCAAGCTGGGGACTCCAAAGGACATACAAACACACTGCTGGATTCAGGTTGCCTATCCATATCTTCTATCCCTCTCTTTTTAAAAAAGGAAATAAAGGGAAGAATATCCTGCAGCTTTCTTTTCACCTGAGACTTAGCAAACTTCTGAGAGCAAAATAGAGTCGATTTTGTTGCTTCCTCACATTTTTTTGTGCTGCTGAAGTATACAGGATTTACTCTGCAAGGTTCCTGCAAGCCATGTCATGGGTAGAGCTGATTGCATCTTTTATAGCACAGTTGTTACAGTTCTATATCACATAGCAGGAAAAGCTCAACTTAATGATCATCAGTTTATACCCTGAAGCATAGAAGTATGTAGAATTTCGTGATAACAATGAGATAGTTCTGCATGATTTGTTGTCACATAAACAAATGAGAATATACTGAAAGCATCTAATTACCTGTTGAAATCGGAGAGTGAGTCTACAGCTTCTTGATTGGTAATTCTTGCAAATGAAAGGAACAGTAGATAAAGATGTAAAGGTTTATACTGAATCTCAAACAGTCCTGCCTTGGTCTTAATTGGTATATCTAACTTTTGTGTAATCTCCTTCTCAGTAATTAAATATAGCCTTTGACTGGTGAATATATCTTACTACTTCTAGAAGATACTTTTTTTGTTACAGCTTTGATTATTTATCTTACATTATTTATTATGTATTTTTTAAAGTTGTATTTTGGAAATTGTTGTCTTTGTGGTCAATGCAGATAGGTAAATGCAGATAGGTACATAAAGAAAAATTATTCTTTTCATGTGTTAAATACTCCATGCAAGGGTAAATCTGTTGGGTTTTTTCCAGCCAATATACTGCATATACATGTGTATATTTTTAAGGCTTTCTCTACAGCTAAATGGAAATAAATTATTAAATCTGTTTTTTCAGGATATATAAATAGCTGAACTATGCTGGTTATCTTCCAGCGCTGTCCCTGAGCAATCAGAGGATATTCATGGGAATAGCTACACCCACTTCATCCTCCTGGATAATCCTCCAGGGGAAAGCAAGCAAACAGCTAGGAGCAAACAACACCAAGCTTTGATACCTGATGAACAATTCCAGCCCAAGGTTGTGTTTTAAAGCAATTCTTTTTAATCTGTCTAGATGTGAACTCTTTTAGTTTCTGCATCAAAGTAGTTAGTTACAAAATTTTACTCATTTGCAGCAGAAGTATTCTGTCACTGTGATTTCCACTCATGTGAGAGGAATACAAGCTATTTAAACAATCACCTGCCTTCAGCACATTGCCCTTCAGTGCCCAGTCTGGAGCAGCTCTGAATACACAATTTGTACACATCAGTGTCTCCCTGCTGGCTGTATCCATCCTGAGCAGTGCAGCAGCAGTGCCCTGGCCACCTGCCAGCCCATGCCCTGTGCCATGGCTGTTATCAAAGCCTTCCCAGGCACAGTTCTGGGGGGTGGTAAAAGCACTACAGCACCAGAGCAAGCAGGGAAAGCACAAAGTGGCCACTACAGAGCAGTGGATTATTATACACAATCAGGTAATCAAGCCCCATGGCAGGAGCAGGAGCCTGCTGATTCCTGGCTGCACAGCACAAAGAGCTCTTAGCACATCCCAGTTGAATCTGTTGTTAGCCCAAACCCTTTGGGCCCCACCCTGGGCACCAAACAGAACTGCTGTGGTTTCACCCCCTCTGGCAGCCCAGCCCCACACAGCCACCCACTTCCTCCCTCCATCCCTCCTTCACCAGCAGGATCGAAGAGAATTGGAAGAGTCAACTAGAAAACTCATGGGTTGAGATAAAGACAGTTTGATAGGGAAAGCAAAAGCTGCCAGAGAAGCCAAACAAACAAGACATTAATTCACCAGTTCCCATGGGCAGGCAGGTGTTCAGCCATCTCCAGGACAGCAGGGCCCATCACGTGTGATGGGAAGACAAGTGCCACCATTCCAAATGTCCCCCTCTTTCCTCCTTCTTCCTCCCACTTTATACACTGAGCATGATGTCACATGGTCTGGAACATCCCTTTGCTCAGTTTGGGTCACCTGTCCTGGCTGTGTCTCCTCCCAGCCTCCCATTTATCTCCAACTTCCCTGCCAGAGTGGAGTGTGAAAAGTAGAAAAGGCCTTGGCTCTGTGTAAGCTCTGCTCAGCAAAAACAAAAACATCTCTATATTATCAACCTGTGTTCAGTACAAATCCAAAACACAGCCCCATAGCAGCCACTGTGAAGAATTCTAACTCTACCCCAGTGAAAACCAGCATAATCTGCCTTACTGTTACCAGTTTAGTTGTTTTGAGGTTTTTGTAGATTTTCACTCCTAAGAAATTCAATCCTTTGTGTTTTTCCTTTCAGCTGGTAGGTTGTCTTTGAATTTCAAGTGATTTTTAAGAAAGTATATGTTTCTGCACCTGCACCTTAAAAATTTTCTCTATCTTTCATATCCCAAAATGTAACAATTATTACGTGAGGGAATTGGAAAATGGAAGCCTCAACCCTTTTTTAAGAACTACTTTGAATAGTTGGAGAAATTAGCTGGATAACTGTAATCTTGAAAAGAATAAAAATTCATAAGAGAAGAATAACATCTCGATTTTTACTTGATTAACAGAATTCCCAAATCCTGAAAATGCCATCTTATCCTAATTAACTTGTTCTTTTAGAGAGGAACACTTGCTCTAAACCCTGAGGTGAGAAAGCCACCAGATGTTCAGTGGCTTTTTAATTTTCTTTTTTTTTCCTAAAGGCAAACTCTCAGGAGTTATTAAAAAAGATCTTTACATGACAAATCTTGAAGATGAAAATGATATTTTCAAAAATTGCTTCTCTCCACTTATCTTGCTACGGTCAAATTTTACCACAGAGTGTAGCAGAACCCCCAGAGAATTGAAGTCTGTCAGTCAGGTCTGGGATGTGGTTATAAGTAGGAATCAGCATAACTGCAATGAGTAGGAGAGAAACAGGAGTCAAACCTGGTGGATTAAAGATCTTGGAGGTGATTCCATCTGCCTGCTTGTCATCCCATGGTTTGTCACAGTGATTGTAACATTCCTGGTACATACAGTATGTGAATATGAGAGACAGGCTTGCCTTGAGCAGGGCATAGATGAGCTATGGATTAGTTCAAATGCAATAGAGGACAAGTGAAATTAATACAGCTGTGATTGGGGCATTTGTGATTGTCAGCAAAGGTGCATTCACTTATGTCATGTGAGGGTAATCTGGTTCCTGCTGCTTTGTGTATTATCTAGGGAAATCTTTGAGCACTGCAGTATGATATAGTGTAGATTTTGATTGACTTACACTGACTGCATAATATTCAAAACTTCTTTGCTTTTTTAAGCAAAATCATCCATTTTGAAACAGGAGCAACAATAAGAAAGTTTTATTTTGGCTCGTGGCCTGTCTTTAATATTTGTGTGGAGGAGTATGCCCTAGGAAAAGTGAACTGCAGAGTTGTGTGTACCTCATTTTTGGAATAGTTCCAGGTTAGATTTGTGATTTTTCAAGCCAAACTTTGTGCTTCTCCAAACCAGTCTGGTCATTGGATCAGCTGCTGCCTTGCTGCAGCTGTCTGGGGCTATAATGAGTGTGGAGCATTTACCCCCATTTGAGGTCTTAAAGCTGAATGCAGGTAAGTAACTACAGTTGATGCACACAGGTTTGTAAGTGAAGACTGGATGTTGTTTTGAAAGAGATACTATAGTTAACATCAATTTGACAGTCATAAAATAATTTGGGAGTGAGGCAGCAGCAGCTGCATTAATTTTATTCACCTATGCCATCCACATTAGAGGAGATGATAAATTGCCTTTCCAAGTTCAGAAACTCTTAACATCCCTAACTGTTGTAGGCCAGGCTGAGGCTGGGTAGCTAATCCCCAAAAAAATCTCATTGTATGAAGTTGTTTCTTGATCACCAGTGACTCATAGTAGAAGATTTCAGGTTTCTGCCTATAGAAAAAATTACTTATAACCTACTTTATCTGTAATGAGTACAATATACTGTAAGTATAATAAAATCCATCTAAATTGTATAAGACCCCCAACATCAAAAGAAAAATAAAAAATAAGAAAAAAGAAATATCCCTTACAGAAAGGAACGAAGAGGGTGTGATACAGAAAATAATAAGATATGTGGACCCAGCAGAAGTCATGTTTTGGAGAATCTTTGTGAAACTGAGCAAGAAAAATCCTTAAAAATATGGGAAGCTTCAGTGAAGGAAACATTCCATCTGGCTCTGGTGGGAGGTGACTGGTAAAAGGACAGAGCTTAGTCTCTGGATGGAATCTTTGTGATCAACTGAAAATCTGTGTGTTCTCTTTTCTCTGGTATAGCCTGATTATGCTTGAAGCATGGTTATGTTTTATAGGGAAAGAAAATAAAGAGTTAAAAGAAAATGTGATAGTGTAATCTGCTGACTGTCTAGGTAAGCAAAAAAACTGGCAGTTGCACAGAAAAAGAATTTTGGTGCAAAATGGAATTTTCAGTGTGCATATGTTAAAATTATGATTAATGAGTGGTGGTGAGTAGACTTTCTGGTAGTAAAATGACGTTCTGAACATGCAGCTTGTTTGAAATTCCATGGTTTCATGGAAACATGGAAAATCTTGCCTTGGACATGCCTAATACAACTGTAAGGAAAGTATTACATTAATAATGGGCATTTGTTCTCTTTATTTTTAACCTGTTTCTTATCTTTTTGATTCATCTGTTCTTCAAATTAGATATAATAATATCTATTTTGCTTTCTCTGTTCCAGCGGATTCGAGATCTAGAAGATAAAATAGAAC
Source organism: Oenanthe melanoleuca (assembly GCF_029582105.1). NCBI lineage: Eukaryota > Metazoa > Chordata > Aves > Passeriformes > Muscicapidae > Oenanthe > Oenanthe melanoleuca. The sequence goes on along the minus strand of NC_079337.1, from coordinate 57,973,253 downwards.
TTCAAAAGAGGCAACTCAAAGAAATTGAGGAAAAGGTAAATTTATGTCTGGGCAGTACCAATGGAATTTTCCATATAAAATTGTTTTTCTCTCTTGTACTGATGTTAATAGTAATTAACTTAATATCACAAAATCTATTTTAAGACAAGATAAAAGTTTAGTTTGAGTCATTGCTGCATGAAATGCAGCTCTGTCCCTAATGTGCTTAAAATTATTTCCTATCCAGGATTTCTGTCAATTACAGGAAGGAATCAAGGAGTCTGGAGAGACTCTAGACTTATAGAAGGAGGATTTGCTGTGGTTTAGATCAAGAAAGAACAAAGATTTGTCTCTAAAAAAATTGGTTAGCTCAGCCCTATTCTTTGTATAGCATTGCTGTGCACAACTTTCAAGTAATAAAAAATAAAACAAAATTAGTGAAATGCCAGTGAAACACTACAATTAAGGAGCATTTCTTGATTTAATATAGAAACAAGTTAATATAATAGATCTGATTTTTTTTAAGAAGCAGCTCTGATCAAAGCTTCAGACAGCAAATGAATTTGTGTCACTGTGGTTCCCAAGCAAGGGATGGCACAAGGTTTGTGGGCTGTGGGCTCAGGTTTTTCCCAGGTCTGTGGATTTAGACTGCTCTGCAGAGTATGGACTGACAATGAGTCTTTCTCTAGGCCCCAGCAGTGTTTTAGTTATGTTACTTTTCCTTAACCAGTGCCTAGATCCCAATATGAGTCACATCCCAGGTTCATTTTCTTCAGCATTTATAGATATGTAATCCTACATAAACCTACTGCTGGGCTGAATGGAGGTGTTAGTGGAGCTTTCAGTCTTTTTCTTCTCTTCGGATGAGAATGGGGTAATAGGACAAAAGGAGGGCTTTTGCAGGACTCTGGAGGGAGTTGAAAGGTATCAGTGGGGTTTGCAGAATAGAGAGGCTTCAGGGAGCAGCTCACTGGGTGTGGAAATGTTTCTTCCTCACCCTTCTCTGGTCTCAGCATCCCTTCATCTGCTTTCAGGATGTGGCAGTCCTCCTAGTTGCACTTCTAGCAGCTATTCCAACTCCCTCAGCATCTTCCTTCCTTGGCCCCTTCTGCTCCAACAGTAGCTGTCTCCCCTCTCCTATACCTTTCTGCACTTTCCATACTGTGTTTGTGGAAGAGCCTGCAGAAGCTGGGCTGTCCACCCCCCCAGTGACGTGCTGGGGCTGGTCTGTCTGCATCCACTGGGAGGGCAGCACTCCATGTTTGCACTGGCAGAGAAACAGAGGCAGTATTTACCCTTTAAAGGGCTCTTCTGCCTTTGCCCTCTTCTGCCCCTGACCACATCTGTTCCTGAAGCTGTTCCTGCCTAGCAGCCACTGATGTCTAAGGTGTACACTGAACTCCTCAAAGCAGAGAAATGTTGAGGGATAGAAAATACTTGAATATATTAAGTATTTCAAATATTACTGTTCATCCATCTATTCTAAAAAATCAACATCTCTAGATGTTGTTATTGCCAAAATTGAGCATTTAAGGCATTGCCATTACAGTTTACAGAGCAGGTATAGGATTATCTAGACTGATAATTTTGGAAATGGAAAATAGCATTATCTCTGCTTGTTCATCAGCCGGATGGATGTGGAAAAGCACTGGAAAAGAAAGAGCTTAATCACAAGCTTAGCAGAAAGCTGGTAATGAGTTAAAATGATTAACATCCTCTTTGCTTTAATGTTACATTAGCAAGAGACCTCAAAAAAGCTTCATCTCTTTCTATTAACCTTCAATTTCTGGATGAGTGGATGGCTTCCTTCTATCCCTATTACATTTGAATTATTTTTTCCCTGGGATTAAATCCCATTCTGATGGCCCAAAGGAAGATTGTGTTGTCAGGCAATTAATGAATGATATAATTTTACCTCATTGTTCTTCTAAAGGTTGAATGTGTTAAAGGATGCAGACTGACACCTACATGCCACTGATACTGAGTACAATAATTTCATGTGGAGAGAAGTCTTATGCTTTTGAAGGAACAGCAGCATTTATAGCTGAGTCCATTGCTGGTGGTGGTAGCTAAGGGCAATGCACCACTTACTGTGTCATGAGTATGACTTTTCATTTTCCTTTAGGAGTGGATTCAATTTTTAAATTTTGTGTAAAATTCTGTCAAATCAGAACATAAGGATTACAGTATTTCTTCCCTATAGATTCTTCAGCAAACTGGCCTGTTTCTATAGGCTATACAGAAGAGTGATATAAAATCTTAGTTTCAATATGTGAGTTGATGTATTAGGAATAAATGTTGTGTAAATATACTGTGCTCTTCTCATAGCTGATTCTCTGCTATTTCAGTTGCATTTAGGTTGTGCCCTTGGCTTATTAAGTCTTAGTTCAGGAAAGCTTTAGTGTGTGTAATTAAAAGTACTCTAAGTGAACCACAAAGCCAAACATAATATATATGATTTTTTTTTAAATCCACAGATTTTGCCATTGTAAAACTGCCCTCAAATACTGATTTTTTTACTGCATTTTAGAGTAAGATTGGTATACTGTGTCTTTCCTTCAGATCAACTCAATTAATGATGTAAGACTAACTGCTGTAATGTCACTGGATTTCATATTACATATCTTACATCTTCTTTCTTTTCTTTTTTCCTCATTTTCTTTTGATCTTATGTTATAGTTTTTGTTCCTTTTTTTGTTTTTTTCACTAGCATTCATTCTGTGGCCTTGATGACACAACTGAGCCGAGACATGTGGTTGGTATTCTTTATATTTCTTTGTACGCCATTTTTTACTCCTATATTGTGCCATGTTTTGGGGATTGTTTTTAAGACCCTGAAACCATGAGGAAGGGCATGCTGGTTTTACCTGCACAGAGAGGAAGAGTCATCTACAAAGTCCAACTTGGATACTTTCCTTACTAGATTTCTGCAGAAAATCACTGGGTTTTCAATGAGCAGTGATTTTATATTCAAAGATACTAACTGCCATAACTGCAGTGAGTGTTTTCCATTCTTACAGAGCCAGGTATATTTTGTCTGAAATTAATTACAGTTAATTGCTGTAGGTTCCTGCCTTCTGTCATGCTGGATGGACAGGTGGCAAACAATGTTTGGCTTAAGTTTGGCTTTCTAAGAAGCACTGTGAGCATAACCACCCATGCAAAATAAGGCGTTAATTTTACTTCCTCCAGATACTTGAGGCCATGAAATAACTTAGGAAATAATAACAAATTTACTCTTTTTTGAGGCGTTTTGAAGGTTGCAATGTGAATGACGCAACATGGAAAGGGTGAGGATAAAAAACTTCTGTTCCTCTCCCTTGAGACATTGCCATCATTCTCACTGTCCTTTCACAGTGTCCTGATCCTTTCAGCTCAGTGCCAAAGGCAGTGAATTTCTTCAGCTGTAGCAGGAGCCCTAGTGCCAGTACTCACCTCTCACAGACAGCAAGAGGGAAATGTAATTTAGAAAATCAGTCCTAGTCCTCTTCCCTGGAGCAATGCAGGTTCCAACTGCCTTTCAGAAGGATGGTAACTCAACAGCCTAACTGCTTCAGTATTAAACCATGCTTTAAAGCTATTGAATATTACACAGTATTTGTATTGTTACTGTTGTTGGGTTTGGGGGTTTTTTGGTTGTTTTTAACCCAATAATACACAATGGTTTTGCCTTTACAAAATTTCCAAGCTTTTTCTTCTTTGTAATGTGTGGTGAATTATCTTCAAGAAATCTCCTTATAGTGGGAGTTTAATCAACATCTTTGAAACCACTATCAGTACTGTGTGATGAAAAAGAATTATGACAATAGTTACCCCAAGCCCCTATTATTATCATGAAACAATATTCAAAGCATAAAACAATGTTTTCTTCTGTCCATATATCAAGTACTTTTGAGAAATCAGACCTGTATTATTATGGGCTCTTTCTAGGATTTACTCAGGTCCAGCATATTCAGTTATCATCTTTCTGTTGATACTGTTTGTAACTTGCTTTGGGTTTTCATTACAAGCATTACTGCTTAGGCTTTTTATTTTTTAATAAAATGGTAGCAGATGCAGATGGGTGGAATGTAATTCTCAGGTATTATTGTTTTCTTAAAAGTGCAGGAACTTTCTTTTCATTATTATATACTGAAAAGTAGTTGAAATTGAACAATAATTTTCAATAATTTCAGGATTTATTCTGAAATTTTCTTTATTTTGCAAAAAAATGAGCATAATCTTATTGAGAAGTGTTTGAAAGAAGGTGAAACCTTGTGGTAAACTATTCACCTTTCCACAGTTTGAAGTGAATTTCTGGATGAGATCAGATAAGACAGATGCTATTTTGGTTAAGATAAGTTTGAAAGAGTAATGCTAAAAGAGTCACCAAACTATTGTCTTTGGAATTTCATCCAAGTTTTTTATACCAGTCCCAGTTAGAGGTGCTAACATTTGGATGAATATATTTGTTTTTAAATATATTGAAAGATATACTGGCCAAGTCTAGAGTCTAGAACAATGAAATCACCAGCATTTTTAAAATTCTGTTCAAAATATTTTGACATACTATGCATTCAAGGGATCTATAGGTTTCCATGCTGATATTACCTTACAGTATTCTGGCTTCCCCTTGGATTAAAAGAGAAAAAAAAAAATTAAAAGAAATTGCAAATGTTAATAGTCTCCAGAAACTGCAGTGTGCTGATATAATGTGCCACTCTTCCTGTTAGCAGTAAGTACTTAAGTAATTAAATTCAAGCTTGGTGACAAGCATTTTGAGGAGATAACATAGGAGTAATGACTGTGTAGCCACATAACTACTCAGCTTTTGACATTTCTAGGAGTGCAGATCACATTGTGGTGCTGGTGTGAAGGGCAATTTCCTTTAATTCATCTTGCCAGAGGTGAATCTGTCTCTGATTAATCCAAGACTGGAAAGCTAATTTTATGATACTTATTTATAGTTGGAGTTTTCAACAATTTTAACTATTTCAAGGCCAAACCAGGTGATTTACTGGTAGTAATTTTGGGTTTGGTTATTCTGAAGGTAATATAAAGCATAGAGAAAGGCACTGTGCAGTTTGTGAATTCAGGATTTGATACCAACACTTATTTCTAAAGTAATGTTTTTTATCTAAAGCTCAGCAGACTTTTTCTTTTCTTTGTTGTTTTTGTTTTCTGTTTTGGTTTTTGTTTTGTTTACAGGCTACGAAAAGAACCTATGGAGTGAAAAGCTGAGTCCACGTGCAAAAATACAGAAAATATTTATTAAGCAGCTTTAAATTGGTGCATATTTTCATAAAGCAGTTTGCATAATACTTGAAGCTGCAAAATATTTGAACTTAAAATTAGAGATTTTTTTAAAGATATGGCTTCAAGCTGGGATGATTTCACAATCAAATAAGGACCAGCACATCATAAATACTGAAAAAAAATATAAAAAGAACTTTACACTCTTACACCAACCAAACAGCAGAAAAAATACAAGTGCAATTAGTGGCTGCTATGTGAACTGGTATCTACCAAATGGTTTTCTTACAGTACTGAGATTTTTGTCTCCATACTGCATGCTTTCAACAAATGTGGTTTGCATTTCACCCAAGAAACACAGGATCTCCTTTTTTAATATCTCTATTAAAAAAGCTAAGTGTTTGACATTAAGTTGTCTATAGTAAATAGCTGACAGGAAGCAAACTGTTCAAAGCTGGAAACAAATAAATATTTGCAACCCTGCAGTGGTAAAATTAATATTAAATTCCTAAGTTGGAAATCCACAGGTACAGTAAGGAGGGGTTTTGGAGAAAGGCAAGATGGTAGATTGAAGTATGAAAACCTTAAAGTGGGTGAGAACTGTGTGGGAAATATGATTCTTTGAATGTCTCTTGAAAAGTAAGGCAATGTCTTGTAAAGACAGCACTGGGAAAATGACAGATTCCAGGGTGGCCTGAGAGGTCAGGAAAAGAGAATGCATGATGTGCTGTGCTCAGTTATCTCTTCAAGAAGAAAGAAGGACTTGGAGAAATGGGCATGTAGATAAATGTGATAAGCAGAGAAGCAGTTGAACATGAATATTTGGAAATCCTGGAATCCTCTCAGGTGAAATAAAAAAACGTCATCATTAGCTACCAGGAAGCAAAAATGGCATAACCTCAACCAGCAGAGGTAGATAAACAGTCAATGACCACCTGAACTGCAAGAAAAATTTGGGGTGAAGCACACACAAAAAATGGAAGTTGCAAAGACCTTTTTAAGAAAATGGTTAGAAAATGAAAAAATATTACTCTTTCAAAGAGGGAGAAGCAAATCAATGTTTCAGAACTGGAAAGGCAATATGAAGAAATAGATAATTTTAATTATTTCTGAAATGTTGAGGCAAGATGAAAACATTAAGAGCACGATATTAGATAGAAGATAACTTTCTCGTCCCTCACATTTTCTTGAAAATCATATTTGTGTAGAAAGTCACAGAGCAACAAGTCTACTTCCATGGACACACTGAACTGGAACATGAATTTGCTGGTTACAATAATACATCACATGAAGTGGAAATTATGATTGACAAAAATAACATAAGGCAATGAACGACTAAGGAAGGACAGGGAAAGCTGTTGAAGGTGCAGGAATCAGCCTCAGAAGCAGCCTGTTTTCTCAGATAATTATCAGGCTTTGAAGAGAAGTACTCTGCACAAAGAATCACTGGATAAGAGCATTTACCTGCAGAAGGAGCTGAGGCACTCCACAAGATTAATTCAGTCACATGAAGCAAACTGTGGCTGATGTCAGGGTCAGAATAACCCTGGTAAGAAGCACAATTTACCTTGGAAACAAGGATCATGCAAAAGTCTGGAACCTCGATCCCCAAAAGAATGTGTTGCTCACAATATATTGTTCAAAAGGAACAAGCATTTAGAGAATGTGTTTCCAAATAGAAAATTTTCGTGTTTTAGTTAAGGCTTTTAGCAGTGTGATGACAGAATGTGGAAAAATAAGGTCTTCACTGGAAGAGAGAGTTCTGGCATCACTCAAAAAGCAAAGGACCACAACAGGAGGTAAATAGGGCTTGAGATAATCAGACCTGCTGCCAATGAAGGAGCAAGGATTCACTTGGCAAAGAAATGCTTCTCATGGACACAGATTTGCTCATCACTATTTTGAATATGGAACTACAAGCACAAACATGGGATGGTCAGAGCATGCTGCACGGACAGGAACGGGTCTTCTTACAAAGCAGAGAAGGTATGAGCAGTTTCACTTCCTTATTTTGTTATGTGCTTTGTTATCACATTGTAATTTGCATGGGACAGTTTTCTCAAGAAAACTGGCTGGTTGGGCTGACATTTTCCATTGTGTTTATGATTGGTTTTTTCCTGCTCTGAGCTAGCAGGATTTGTACTTTAGGAAAACAGATCATTACAGTCTTACTATCTGTTGTATATTGGTATTTACTGTAGAGGTGGGAATGGGTACAGTGTGTTAACAGGCTGTTTGGGCTTTCTTTGGAATAGGCTGTCCAGGGAGCTGGTTATATCACCATCCCTGGAAATGTTCAGAGGTTTGGGTGTGGCACTTGGGGACATGGTTTAATGCTGGACTTGGCAGTGCTGGGTTAGTGGTTGGTCTTGGTGGTTTTAGAGGTCTTTTCCAACCTTAGTGATTCTATTATTCTGTGATTCAGTGAATACAAGATGGACTGAATCACAGAATTTGGGCCTGATTTTCCCTTTCAGGGACACAGCTTTCAAATCACCTGTCCCAGCTGTATAAATGACGAAGGAAACTGTAAATTTCTCATTGCTTGTGTCTGTTGTAACAGCTTTCCTTGTTTCATGCTACAGTTGCAAATGATATTAATTTGGCTTCCATTGTAAATTATTAATGAGAAAAGTAACAACACTCACCATTATTTTATATGCCTCTTGCAGTGCTGGTCAGAGATAACCATTGTCACAGAACAGGGTGTCTATTCTATTTACAAATAACAAGTACAGACAAAATACTAATGTCTCAAGGAACTCTAAATTGAAGATACTGTTCCATTTGGGAAATTATACTATCCAGGGGACAGCCATAATTGTGTTAACATGTCTCAGAGATGCATGGTCTCTGAGAAGGGACTCGACTTGGTATCACAAAGAGATGTGAACTTTATTGTCCACATAGATTTATTCTTTGATGTGTATCCACACTTGAACCTTTAAGTATCATCTTAAGGGGCTGAGGAGTGGCTGAATCATTTCAGTTCTAGGACCTTGTGTGGCTGACATAAGTCCAGTGAGTTGATACAATTTACCAAAATTTTACCACCTTATATAATTGTCTGAACCTGTGAATAGCACAGAACAAAACATCAAAATGAGGTGATAAGAGAACTGTTTTTTTATTCTTTTGCACTGATTTTGTGCCATTTTCTACTCCTCAGTATGAAAAAAAAAATACTTTTATCTTATTTGCACTGTAGATTCAGTATATACCTACCAAAAAAAAAAAGCCCCAAAAAGGAATTGCATTATTTCCTTGATAATAAATCCAAACTCTGTGGCTGAATTCCAGTTACAGATCCAATTCCAAATTAACAAAAATGTAGCAAAATCAAAGGCATTTCACAGGTGCCAGCTGCTTGAGGTCTAACCCAGCTGACAGCCAGGCACTGTGCAGCCACTCCCTCACTCCCTCCACACCCTGCCTCCAGCAGTGGTGAGGAGAATCAAAAAGAACAGGTAGATCTTCTGTGTTGAGAAACAGTTTAATAATTGAGACAAAATATTACAATAATCATATGCTAATAATTGTAATTTTAAGGAGAGAGAGAGAGAATTTTTCAAGCAAATGTGCTTTGCACTACAGTTTCCACCATCTGCTGAGCAATGGCCAGCCAGTTCCTGAGCAGTGCTCAGTCCCTTTCTGGTTAATTCCCTTCATTTTATATAGTGAACATGAAGCTTGTAGTGTGGAATATCCCTTTGGGCAGTTTGGATCAGCTGTCCCAGCTGTGCTTCTTGCTTTGTGCAGCTCCTCACTGGCAGACATGAGCTGCTGAAGAGTCCTTGGTGTGGGGTGAGCACAACTGGGCAACAGCCAGAACATCAGAGCGTTATCATCATTCTCATCCTAAATCCAAAACACAGTGCAGTGCCAGCTTCTAAGGAGAGAATTATCTCTGTCCCAGCAGAAACCAGGACAAAGTTATAGGACTGTACTTACTGAACTGAGTTCCTGAAGAATTTTTAGATCTATGACTAAAAGAGGCAAAAGAACCAACCTTAGCTTGCCTTCTCAAACCCAAATTTGAAAAATTCCTTTCAGCTATGGTTCCATGACCTGTCAGAGGTGAAGCAGATACAAATAAAATAGTGCATGCAGAATTCCAATATATCAATTAAATAAACAGAATGTTTTCTCTGAAATAATTATAGAATGCCTTTTGAATGTGACCTTTCTTTAGTCTTCTGTCTTGAAACAATAATAATGTAATACATTTATCCAAAATAAACACACTCAGTTTTATGAACTCTCATGTTTAGTAGAAAATTACTCTCTTTTCAAAACTTTCATGCCTAATTCCTTTAATAATTAGTCTAATGAATCTTTTATGGGGATCTCATGTTGTGAACGGCAACTCCCTTCCTACATGCTAATGGGGCTAATGAAATGAGACTTTCTCATACATAATAAATGTGTTCAGAATCAAGAAGGGCTGTTCATTTGATCATCAGAGGCTTAGACTCTGTTACTGAATGCTTAGACTGTAGTACATTGAGAACCTAATTTAGGCTTTTTTTCATCATGGATCCTTCATCTGAAAGAGAACAAGAATTTTGTTACTGTATTAAAATGCCCAGTAACGAAGGGTTTGCTATCCTGAATTTCAGTGTTAAAATTGGTACTTCTTGGGTTTTCCAGGAGTTAGAAGATGCAGGCACACCTGATGAAAAAGTAAACAGTGCTGGAGAAGAGAATTTGAACCTCAGAATAAAAGAGCTGGAAAAGTCAGAGCAAAAACTGAAAGGTGTTCTAGAGGACTACGTGGAGTCAGATTCCATCCTAAGAAATAGGTAAATGAAAGAGGGGTTTGCATCAAACTTTATTGTTATGTGACAAATGTATTCTTCACTTTGCCCTGTGTTCTGGTTGTCAAATGATGCATACAGAACCAGCAAAAAGACTTTCTGTGTTTTTAGAGTGTTGGAGAAGATGCATGTGAGTTTTGTATAGCTGTCAGAATAAAAACAAAATAATAATTTTTTTAAGAATTATTATTTAAGTAAAATTTACAGCATGTTCTAAGATATTGTTGCAAATAACCAGGCAGCTTTCTCAGGATGTTTTATTCTTAAATATTCATATGGTGTAAATTCTGTTTGCAAAGTATATTCTTTTCCTTTCAAAATAAGAGTTAATTTGGAATTTCATGTCATAATAAACGTTCCTTGTTTCCAAAAGCTTCATGTAATTTAGTGTGTTAATGCTAATCATTACAGTAGATGAAGGTGCCATTAGGCATTAATTATACATTTGACTAGAATAATAAGGATTTGATAGTCAGCAACAGCACTAAAGAATATCAGTTGAAAAGGATAGGAAATGTAAATGGCATTAAAACACTTAGTTCTATAATTTTAAATTTTTTGATGAATGCTTTGAATTCATCAAGGAATTTTGTTAGAAATATTTTAATAATGGGCTTTTTTCAAAATAGTTATTAATTTTAAAAAATATTTTCATATCACACTTCATAATTTTATACTATCATTTGACTAGGCAAAGCAAGTCTCTATTTTTTCAAAATTCATCTTTGCTGACAAAGGCAATACAATTATGCTCTTTAGGTTTTTTTACCCACTGAAGGTATGTTTCAAGTAAGATATTTTCACTTTAGCCTCTAAAATATAGGTACTTGTAAGTTGCCCATAATGTTCATTTTGAAGGGAAGCATTTACTGTCGTAAAAATTGAATTCACTGACTGGGAACCTACCATAATCCTATGATCAGGTACATGCAGAGACTGAAGTGTTGTGTTGTCTTTATGGTGAGTTGCTACTTCATACAGCGTGCCAAACTCCATTGAACAAAAATCTTGTATATGTGTTTACTTATGGTAGTCTTATTAAGTCAGCAGAAAGATGTTATCTTTAACAATTTTGACACTCTCCAGCATAATGTGCAAACCCCAGTAGACTTGTTAAGGATCAAGTGTTTGTTGTATTAGTGATCAAAAATTTGTTACTATTTTATTTTTGGGAGACAAATACAAAAATAAAGATAAACTGATGCATTGCTTGTGACTGCTTATCCATCTGGCACTGTACTATGGCATTTACTTAGCAAAAATGTTCCTCCTTGCTATCACAGGATGAAAGAGCTGGAGCTGTCACACAAAACACTTCTTGTGATGATTGATCAACTTTATGTGAAGCTGGACCAGGTTGAAAATGCCAATGTGCGCATTAAAGGGAAACTGCGAGATATTCAGGAGGACCTGATCAGCTTGGTGAGGGGATATTTTTGCAAATGACCTAGTTTATTTCCTCTTTGTGCTAGCAGTTTATAAGTCAAACTCATCTCCAGTGACCTCTGTTTTTAAGCAATAAAAGGTCTCAGCCTTTCTCTTTTTCTACAACCAAAGAAATCAGAAAGAAGAATTTTTGGAATTTTTTTCCTCCCAGCTGTCTATCTCTTTGTTGTTTTTGACAGCACTGCTGTTACTTCTTTCATTCAGGCCCTTCATCAAATTTATGTTCCCCCTTACTTTCTTGCTAGGACCCACTCACTGTACTCCTTCTTAGGTCAGACTTTATCTTTCTAGCCCCATACAATAAGCATTTTGCTCATTTGATGGATTCATGAAAATGGAGAAGGAATGAAAGCTTTTCAGGAACACTCTTCAGTGAAACAATGTCTTTCAATTCTGTTTATCATAAGACACACTTTCAAATTCTCAATATTTTAGGCCAAAGTTGAATACCCTAACAGAAAACTAGTACTGTGTGGCAAGACTCACAAGAATGAAGAACAGTCTCTGCATTTGCACTTAAAAGTGAAATGTATTTTTCAAGACTCGGGAAGCTTAGACATATATTCCCATCAAGAGTTAACAAAACAAAATATTAGCTCACATCTACCTGACTTTTCAGCCTAGTGTTCCTTCTGACCAGTCCTTGCCAGTGAATACTTCAGACAGGAAAGTACTGACGATCAAATGACTGATCTAAAGAAGTCCTTGAAAAAACCAAAGTCATTCCTTCATGTCTCTGTGCCTTCAGTCTTGCTTCAAAGTTGCTGCAATGTCCCTGTGATACTGGTGGCTCTTACTCTGCTCAAAGCAAGGGCAGTGTGGGACTCATCTCTTCTGCCTTTCACTGGCATCTTTCACCTCTAAGTCTCTGTGTTCAAACACAGTGTAGTGCAAAGGAAAATACCAAAGCATTTCTCAAACTGTTTCAAAAGGCATCTGTTCCTTTCTCCTTTTTCAGGAGTCTTATCAGAGGAGCTGACAGATGACAGGTATGGTGAAGAGCAAAGGGAAAAATGCTGGGCTCTGGAAAGTGTGTGTCCTGTTTTCTGTAACAGAACCACCTTCTCTACCTGTAACACCCCAGTGCTACAATACTGTCAGTGTTAAGGATCTGTTACTGTATAAATCAGAGCTGGATATATGAATTACAGTTCTAAGGTTTATTTTGATTTGATATATACCGTAGAACATGCAAAAATATGTTTAAAATGTTCCGGTATGCCATATAGTAGCAGATGTGAAAGAGTTTGTTTTGTTTGTTTCCTACTGATATGTTTTGGTGATGGCTAAAATGACAAAACAGGTTATTTTTGCTCTAAGTGCAGTATTTTACTGGCTTTTTAAAAAAAAATCTAGTTATGTACTTCCTGAGATTTCAGAAAACAAGAGCATAATTATCACTAAACGAAGAAAAAGTATAAGGGAACAAGAGCTTTAATATTAAGATATTAACTGTACATCTCACTGAAACGATAGGTTGAAAACCAAAAGAAGTCAGAGAAGAAGCACAAGGAGAAATTGCATTGGCTTCAGGAGCAGCTGAAGACAAAAGAGGATGAAATAAAAAGCCAGTCAGAATATTTTGAGCACTACAAACAAAGGCAGAGACAACAGACAGCAGTACTGAGGAAAAGGGACTATTACCTTCAGGGTGAGGTATCTAGGCTGGAAAAGCAAGTCCTAGATCTTAATGCCCATATTGCTCTTTTGACATCCAAGTTAGAAGAGGGAGTGGTGCAGCATCTCCAGCAGAAGCTGCAGTCAGTGTGCAGTGGGACTCAGGGCTGTAAATATTCTGGCATGGAAGAAATGGAATGGAAGACTTGTATTGAAAATGTGGAACATGATGTGAAAAGCCACCTCAAGGCATTTCAGCAAAACCTGAAGCTCTTGAGGGAAAAAGAAGAGGACACTAGAAGAGAACAGGCAGACCTGCTGACTGAACTACAGTGCTCTCAGAACACTGAAGACTTTCTCAGAACAAAATTGGAAGAATCTCACCATCGTGTCTATAGTTTAAAGTTATCTGAAATCAAACTACAGGAAAAAGTGGAAGAGCTTTTAGATGAAAACAGAACTTTAAAAGATCAAGGTACTGTGAAATTGAAAAAGAAGAAAGAAAAAGACTCAGAACTTACAAGATTTGTTGATGGGGACAATAGTCTTAACCTGGTAAGTCAACCAGTAAGTAAAAATAATGCAAAATGTAGTTCATTTTTATCTTTGTATCACCCTGGATTACATCTGTCATTAGAGGTACAGTCAAGATGCAATTGTGAGGCTTTATCCTGCCTGATTTTTTTTTTCCTATTATTGTTTATTCTTTAGTACTTCCAGTGTCTCTTTCACACTCAGTAGAATCAGTGGTGGGAGCTTCATTGAATCAGAGCTTTTGTTAGGTGCACATTGGGGACACTCAACAAACCTTTCTTCCTTAACACCTTTGGAGTGATGTGCTCACAGCAAAATGTCTCAGCTGGCACTAAAAGTAGAGTGCAGAAGAACTTCTGAGACCTGCCTTGTGGACAGCATTCAGTGGAGGAGGACATATGGTTGGATGAGTTTTTGCATGCTATTCATGCCCAAATGCTGGAGCAAATGTGCTCTTGACAATAAATCTTGTCTATGAGATTTTCTGGATAATGGTAAACGAGGGAAGATGGATGTGACATTCATGACCAGGAGCGAGCTGAGATAGTCAATGGTTTGTGGCTCTGTAGCATTGTGATATGCCCTGAATACACTGAATAGGACTTGTTTGCTTCAAGCACTTCAGCACTGCATGGGAAAGCTCTGCTCATGCTGGAATATGGCATTCAGCTTCTGCCAATTCATTTTGCTGACAAGGAACAATTCTTTTCACAGAATGAATTCAAACAAAGTTTTATTCTTCATGCACTGAGGTGCAGTGTATTTTTATTCTGAGGCTTTATTTAAAGTAAGATCAGCTATGCCTCTCACTCATTTAGATTGTGACCTGATATTCCAAGAACTCTCCTGATTTTAACTGCAGTTAACCAAGAGGTAATGGGCATGAACAAACCCTTTCGTATTGGAGGTCAATCAGACTGTGACTACTTCCAGAACTGGCAGAAGCCATAGAGGATCTTGTATCCATAAAGCTAGAGGAAATATAGGCAATTTTTTAACCTGGTAGTTGAATGCGCTTTTGCAAGCCTGGTAATTTTATCCCATTAGTGTTTCTACAGTCCCAAAGCAGTGAGTTCCAGGAGGTTGTCTCTGTGAAAGAGTGGTGAGATCATCCTGCAGTAACCAGCAGCATGTGGGTGATCTCTGTGGAGAGCTCAGAAGCTGCACCTCACCCCACAAGTCTCTGTAGCTGCCCCAAGGTGCAGAAAGACCAGCTGCTTACACTGAGCCATTGCTATAGTTGCTTTAACTAGTGCATTCACTTTCCTTTGGGAATAAAGAATATGGTTTAAAAATATTTTGAGATACTTCTTGAGGGACTTGCACTGAGTTGTAAACAGGTATAACAAACAAATGCACTATGAGGGTACTGCACAGCTAAAATCAAGAGGAGTGAGGGTTTTCAGAGCCAGAGAAGTGGTGAAAAGTTACTATTGGCTTGATAAAATTAAGAGCAGGAAAAAAAAAAGAGGTTGAGTCATTTAAAGATGTGAAAGCAAGATTCACAAATGACTAATTGCCTAAGACCAGTCCAAGAAGTCTTCAAGAAACAGGACTCTTTCTATGCTATACTCAAATAAAAGCCTATTTTTTCCTCTACATGAAGTTTTCTAACCATTTATTTTCTAAGTATTAATTTACATTTCTGGTGTCATAGGAGATTAGAGTCTCAGTAACCCAGTCCTTGGTAAAAATGAACAGGCTATAATTTGTGTTTACTCTGCTGCTGAGTGGATAGTGTTGTTTAAATGCTGTGTATAGCATCAGCAGCATCAAATAATGTGCCTTCTGCATTCCTGGTTATCTTTTCCTCTTTTGGTACTACAAGTACCCTTGCATTTTTTTAGTAGAGAATGACTTGAGGTAGCAGGGAAAAAAAATTCAATATCTGTGATAAAAGGAGGAGGGAGACATCTGGTGTCTTTCTGTAAAATTGAAGAAGGTTTTTTCCCCTTATCTGGAGTTTCACCAATGTGTATTAAAATAGAATTTCTCAGTCTCATCACCTCGATCTTGTAGTACTTAAGCCAAAATAGTTACAAGAAAAATCCTATTTGAGCTCATCATACTCCATCAACAGCTATAAAAATGAGAAATTGTGTCCATTACAAGATCCAAATTAGACTGAGCACCAAGAGTTGAGCTGCATCTCATAGTGGAGTGTAATTACATAAATCTTGTAGAAAATTTGAATTTCCAAACTCAGTATCAACATCCTGTCTGCAATATTCCAGTATATGCCTGAATGAGAAATGAACATACACCAAAAAAGCACCTTGTTATATGTGGCAGTGTATCAATTTCTAGATGTGAGCGTTAGGGGGTCTGTTGAAGATGAAGGAAAAGTGTGAAGAAACAAAGTGATGCATCTTTCTGCAGCTTTCACATGACAGCTGAGGTCTTCATTTCTCAGTGTGATTTTCTGCCCCCTGAGCATTGTATCTTATACATCATTTTGTGTAACTTTCTTTTGACAGTACCCACATATCAAGCAACAGTTGATATCTGTAAAGAAATAAATGGAAAGGTGCAGGAAAGGAATGGTTGTGTTTCAAGGAATTGGCATTAGTTTCAAACAGGTTGCCCAGAGAGGTTGTGGATTCCTGACCTCTGGGGATGTTATTTCCAATGTGTGACTGGGGCCTGAGCAACCTGGTCTAGTGTTAGGTGTCCCTACTCATGGCAGGGGAGTTGAAACTAGATGACCTTTAAGGTACCTTTCAACCCAAACCATTCTATTAGTCGATATTACTGAGAAAATGGAAGAAATCTTGGAAGTGTTGTGGTTTTCACTTAAGTTGTGCCTCCCAGTCAAGATCTTTTAATAGAGCACAGCAATGAGGCAGCTGACTTGGGCTGAAATAAAAATTATTCTCACTGGTGATCTTGTGGAAAATCAGCAGCCTTTTCTGACTCACTTGAAACTGAAGACTTGGAAGTCGTTGCCTTTCCCATCCATATGTAATTTTAAAATTGCAGCTCAGTGCAAAGGGACCAGGTTTATTTTCTGCTGGTGTTTGATGCTGAGCAGTGCAGGAAGACAAAAGTTCCTGTGTTGACTCAGTTTCTGTGGTGTAGCTGTTTTGGTTACCATCTCAGTGATGTGTTTTGTTGAGACAATCAAATCTGATTCCTCTGTTCACTGAAAATGAGCACAGTGCATGTGCAATGTGATCTGCTGTTATCGAGCAGTAGGGGTATCTGCTTTGCATCAGGAAGTGTCAAAATTTTCAAATTCAATCAGGGACTCAAGATAAATGTCAAGAACAGAATATGAAATTTACAATTAAATTATCAATGAAAAAAAACAAAATTTTATTCAGAATGATTATTCCACTTTGAGTTCTTCCAACCTAGGAACAATTGTCTTTGTAGCTGGACACTTAACTATTAGTCTTATTCCTCTACTGGAATTTCTTTTATCTTTGATGACGACCATATAATTTAGTCACTGTTCCACCTGTGATATGATATTACATGCTTATGACTCAGATTTTCTTCCTTAATGCTTTGTAAAGTGTGAAGGGAAAACTAGAGGAAAGTTTACAGTATTTACTGGAAAAAGTTGAAATAAGAAAATTATATGAAACAATAGCAGTTCCAATGAAATAATGGGTCTTTTGAATGTAAAATAGCAAAGAAAATTTATATGCCTGCTTTTCATATTAGAAATACCATATATATGTATATAATCTGTGAGGTTTTTTCCTTCTCCTCCCCCTTTTCCCATTAAGAATGGAGATCCAGTTCAGGATGAAGTTCAGAATCTGAAATGGAGAGCAGTCTTGGATTCACTCAGAAGCAGAGCTACTCAAACTCCAGTTGTGCTGCTACATGATAAAGAGTCTGGTATGCAAAGAAATCTTGAGTTTTTGCTTTCATTTCTGTGCCATTAAAGTGAAGATGATTTCATTCATGGGGTGTGTATGACTTAGAAGGTGTAAGCAAGCCCTTTGAAAATCCTCTAATCTGTAAACTGTATGTGGAGAAGGTGAAATGATAACTGTTAAACACTATTCAGATATGAGCTTTCACAAGAAATCTTAGAACTTCCAAGAAACTACAGAGGTGAGGGGGTACTTTGTATGTCCTGGATGAAGTATATAGTATTTGGGAATGCCATACAGTAGACAGATTTGCTCTTCAGACCAAACAACATGAAAGCTCTTTTCTTGGCAGATTATATCAGGTAAATTCTTCCAACATAAAATTAATGGGAATTTTATAGCACATTTCAGTGTACATAAATGCAGACCTGCACTGAGTAATTTTATCTTGTAAGTTTAATCCATAAATTTTCACCTGCCCAATGTAATGAACTGTATTTTCCATTTCTAAATGCTTTGGGAACTGGAAGCTGTGAACCCCAAATACACCTTGTTTTAGACCTCAATATTTATGGTTTTTTTATGAAGCTCATTTTTGTGTTTAACATCATGCTTGAATCTCTGTCAGGGATGATGTATGGTGTTGGTAGAGAAGGTAATTTTGAGCATACTCTCACTGAAAAACTTTTCTATTCAAAACATCTGCTTGGATGGTTTTGGGTTTGTTTTTTGTGTAACTGTCTGGGAGTGACATTACATTTGTCAAGTGCTTTACCATAACAGAAACATCAACCTGTAGTTGTGATGGACTAAAGCAGATGGAGGAGCTACCAGAAGAACTTGTGCCAGTTTTGGAATGCAGTTCTAGGGCTGTTGCAAAAGTTGCTGGTCTAGCTGAGACTGAGCAGGTGAGAAGAAAAGTTACTGCTGTTCTTGCTATCTTTGTGCACAGGGAGCATGTGAAATTGGAGAGAAAGTGAAGACTTGGTGCATTTTAAGGTGAATATAAAAGTAGCTTTAAATCATAGCTGTTACAGATACTTTGCAAGGTGAGTACAGATGTGTTTTAAGAAAATGATTGACTTACTCATACCTAATTTGTAACATTACTCTCGTTGCAAGTCTTTAAATAATTTGAAAACCCTTTGTATGGAAATATTTTTTCCTTATCAATCTGTAATCAAGTATTTTTGTGGATGAAGGAAAAAAAAAATTAGTAATGTACTTTAGCATATATTTTTCAGTTCAAAACATTTCTCATTTGTTATCACCAGGTCACCCTTGGACCACAGAGGGCAAATACTCTAGAGAATAGTTTCACCTTGCTTGCGTGTATCCCAAGTCATGCAGCAGGACTGCTTCCCCCTTATCCTCAGAAGTTACCCAGTGATGAGACAAGTAAGGAGACCAAAGATGAAGAAACCTTTTCTCTCTTGAAGGAACATGCTATAACTCTACCAGTGAAGACATTCCCTGCTTCTGTGGTTGAAATCTTAATGAGAAAGAACCTCCAACTGATCTTGTTTGAACCTGGAAGATGCCACATAACAGATTTCACCACTGAGAAGAAAGTGAAGAGTTTGAGTTTCTGTGAGACAAATACTGATCTTTGGTCTGATGGTCTATGCATTGTTGCAAAAGGGGGATTTTATGACAGAGCTACTGAACTTCTTCATGGAAAGTTGCCTTCTACTGTGGCTGAAATTTTCACATCTCTGGAAGAATGCAACATGGAAAAACATTGGGCAAACAAGCAAATTCTGCCAGAAAGTGTAAGTGAAAACAAATGTCTGGATAAAGATGTTGATGATGATAAGTATCACCAAAAAATTTTTACAGGGGGAGCTAAAAGAGAAGAAATACAGAATGACAAAGCCCAACAGCTGCAGGTGACCTGTGATCTTGAGGGAAGTTCTAAAGTTTCCTACAAAACTAAATTCTGTCCTGGGAAGCAAGGAGTGGAAGCTGAGGAGAGTCTCCATAGCACGCAGGGTGCCCAAAATTTATCTATTGATTTTAAAGATTTTAAAAAGTGCTTTGGAGGGAGTCCTAAACAAATGGCGAAGAAAAAAAATATTTCTGAAAACTGCATCCCTGATGTGAATAGCAGATGTTATGGAGAGGACATAATTGAAATAGAAGAGAAAGGAAAACAGGCTCAGAAACCAACTCGCCAAACAAGCCCCTCTAGCAATACTGGCCTTAAAAAAAGGAAAGACCAGACCTTGAAACTATGTGAACCAATTGAGAATTTCTCATGTCAAAAAACAGCTCCTAAAAATGTGCAACATGCATACTCTCAGAATTTTTTTCATCAGATGAAGAGAGGTATCCACTAAACTTGTTGTTTCCTCTGTGTAGCGCTTTCAGTTCAGAAAGTGGGCAGAAACACAGATTAAGTGCAGTGGTTTCGGTTCACCAATCTGAGTTTCCCAGCCAAAGCACCAATTTATGTAGTGGGTATAGTGCTGGCCAGATGCCAGTGCACCCACTCGAATTATTTACTCATTTTCTGCTGTGAAATAAGGATTAGGAGAGCAAAGCAGGCTCAAACTTTAAAGATTATAAAGAAAACTTTATTAACAGAACTAAAAGAAAAAAAAAAAAAAAAGAAAATCAGAATAAACCTTTAGAACACTTCTCCTACCCCCACACCCTCACTTCTTTCCCACTAACAAAGTAAAGGGACAAAACTTGGAACTTTCAGTCAGTTTACCACCTCTAGAATAGTCTTTCTTCAGTTCACTTAAGGAGAGGAGTCTCTCTTGCCATGCCATGGGGACTTCTCCACAAGAAACAGTTCTCTCATGGTTTCAGTGTCACAGCAAATCAGCCACCCAGGAAAGGAAAACCCATTTGCAGTGTGAAAGTCCCTCCCATGCCTTTCAGTTTTCCCACAGCTGTGTTGAGAGGCCATGTCAGCTTATGGGGTACAATTTTAAGGATGGACTGTTCTAGCATAAAAGCAAAAGTTTTCTTCATCCATCTCTGGGAAACAAAGGTTTTCTTCTTCTGTTACTGGGGCAAGGTTTCTCATCTCTCTCATCTCTCTCATCTCTCTCTCTGTTCAAGCTACTTCAACATCTGCTCGCTTCAGCACTGGTGCCTCTGTTCGTGGCAGTGGTTAGAATGCTACATGCCCCCCAATGCATTCCAAGAGTTACAGGGAAAAGGAGTCTCATTTATCAAATATATCTTCACCATAGCCTTACTAAAGAATTTTAGCCCAAGACTAAGGCATCTCCTCAATCTCCTCCCATCTAGAATTTGACTCCTTTACTGACCTCATTGTCTCATGTTGTCATCTCTTCATGTCTTCACCCTTTCCTTATCCTGATTCGGGAGAAAATCGGTGTTCACAGATTTGTTTGTGCTCAATTGAACAATTGAGCTTGAAACAGTTTTTATAGAGTTCTGCAGCATTAAGAGGTTGATCTCATCCAATCTCTGCAGTCGAGAATCGCTGAGTCTCTCGCTGCTGACCACGTGCTTCCCGCCAGCACTGTGGGAGCCGCGCTGGATGCCGGCACCACCCCTGCACCTTTCCTTCTTGTGGGGTGCCAGGAAAAGAAACAAAACTGCTGCCACTGTTTTGTTCTTCTGTCTGCAGCATAGCTGGCAAAAAGCAGCTAAGCAAACAAAGTCCAACGCGAGTCATGCCGACATAGCCGCGGCCACACCACACTGCTCCATTTGCACTGATTTTTGGCCACACAGTCCCCGCCACATTGCTGCTCCTGGACCAGGCCAGCAGCAGCCACTCCCAGCACTGGTCCCGGCCGTGTGGTTGATTGTGGTGATGGGATAGTCCTGGTGGCACGGCCCGGGGGCAGCAGAAATCTCACCTGAGCCGTGCCAGCCTGGCCAGTTACCTGTTCAAAGGCCGGGGGCCAAGAGAGATCTCTTCCCAGGCTTTGTTCATTTTTAGATGTGTTTTTCCACAGGGATGTGTTCAGCTCTTTTAAGGGTTTAACTGCTTGTCAGTCTTCAAAGCAAGCCAGCTGATTGGCTCTTCAAAACTAGCCAGCTGATTGGCTCTTCAAAACTAGCTGATTGGCTCATCAAAACTAGCCAGCTGTTTGGCTTTTCAAAACTAGCTGATTGGCTCATCAAAATTAGCCAGCTGATTGGCTCTTCAAAACTAGCTGATTGGCTCTTCAAAATTAGCCAGCTGATTGGCTCTTCAATACAAGCCAGCTGATTGGCTCATCAATACAAGCCAGTTGATTGACTCTTCAAAACTAGCCAGCTGATTGGTTCTTCAATGCAAGCCAGCTGATTGGCTTTTCAAAGCTAGCCAGCTGATTGGCTCATCAAAACAAGCCAGTTGATTGGCTCATTAAAACTAGCCAGCTGATTGGCTTGTCAAAACTAGCCAGCTGATTGCCTCATCAATACAAGCCAGTTGATTGACTCTTCAAAACTAGCCAGCTGATTGGTTCTTCAATGCAAGCCAGCTGATTGGCTTTTCAAAGCTAGCCAGCTGATTGGCTCATCAAAATAAGCCAGCTGATTGGCTTGTCAAAATAAGCCAGCTGATTGGCTTGTCAAAACTAGCCAGCTGATTGGCTCATCAAAACTAGCCAGCTGATTGGCTTGTCAAAACTAGCCAGCTGATTGGCTCATCAAAACAAGCCAGTTGATTGGCTCATTAAAACTAGCCAGCTGATTGGCTCCACCAGGTCCCCATAGGGAGCCGCCGCCCCAACTGAAAACCAGATTCGGTTAAACAACCATGCTCTGGAAGAGGCCTGTGTGCTTAGGCAAGCTATTCCAGACAGAGAACAGTTTTTATGAGTGATTCTGTCACCCTTGGAAGCTGGAAATGAATGTAATGTGAAAATAAGTGTACTGGAAAAATCAGTGGCTGTTTTTCCCTGTGTTGTCAGAGGATATTTCTGCCAGTGCAAGAGAATGAGAATTACTCCAAAAAAGTCTGTATATTGAAACAGGAGAATGACAGATACACTTAGATAATGTGTTTTGTGGAAGAGTAGATGGATGCACATTTTCAATATGTTTTAGCAACAGGTGAAGCTCACATTACTTCATTCCAAAACTTACTTAATGAGAAAGAAGTTGCTGGTGAATGTTATACTAAACTTGCAGAGGAATGCACCATGACCCCAGCAACTTTTTCTACGAATCTCTCTTATGTTGAAGAGAAAAACAGGAATTCCGACAAAGACTCGCTTACAATTGCATCAAATAAGCTTCTCAGCATTCTTTCCCTGAATGGAAAGAGAATGAGGTATTTCCAGTTGCTTTCTGACCTGAAAGGAGAGAGAAGTAGATGCTTCAAAGAAATGGCTAAAGTATTGCAATGTACAGAGAACTATGTAGCAGAATATGATGAATTGTTACAAGAGAGAAAGAGAAATTTACAAAGAATAGCTCTTTCAGAAGGTGAAAAAGAAACTTTGATGGGCCATTTGGCAGAGATAAAGTGTGAGCAAGACAAATACAGGACCTTAATTTCAGAACTCCGAGGCTGCAAAACTGGCTGTTATCAAACCTTTTCTAACTTACAGGAGGAAAAATGTGTACTGAAAAGAGAGATAGACAGAATGAATCAAGAAACTTCAGAACAGCTTGATAAACTTCAGAAAGCAAATGCAAACTTTGTTTTAGAAAAAAAAATTAAAGAATTAAAGTCTTCTTTGGGTTTCATCTATGAAGAGCTGAGAAACAAGGAAAGTATAGGAACAGAGAAAAATACAGTAAAACTAGAAGAAGAAAGTCAGCAACCTGATCTTAAACCAAAGAAAGATGAAACAGCATGTTGTGCAATACAAACTGAAGAACAGGGAGTTCTGGCAATAGATCCTTCAGATTATTCCCCTGTGAAAAAGGTAAATAATAACAGTAAGGATTGTTATCAAGCAGGATCTTATAAAGAAAGGGAGATACAGAATTTGGAGGGTAAAGCTGAATTAACTTTGTGATGGAGGAAACGGTAACCTCTAAAAAGAGCTGAGGTGCTAAAGTTAACTTTGAAATTGAAGTCAAAATGCCAGACCAGAGAGGGGTTTTTTTTTTGGAATGTTGTATTTGACAATGTTAAAGTGATACAGCAAGCCACAAAATTAAAAATTGTACTTAAAAACTGCACTGTTCAGGCTTTTAAAAAGTATTTATTTAATGCAAGAGTAAACGCTTTTACAGAAAGCTTTTATTCCACCACAATTTTTCCTTACAGAAGGAAGCTTGTTATAGTGGTGAAAAATGTCTTGGTGAAAAGTGTGCACATGTTCATTTACTAATTTTTATTCTGATTGAGTCTATATTTTTTTATTATTTTGGTGCATGTGAAACATATCTCTAAAGAGAGGATCTCTACTCATGGTGGATTTCTCATCCATGTTTTTCCTCTGTAGTTGTGTGTCTTCCACGACAGTGAAGTTCTGTGGGGACTACCATGTACTTACAAATGCAGAATTTCTGCTTCAATAGAATAGTAAACAGGGAGATATTTATATGCAATACCTTGATTTTATCCAAGATTTTTGGTAATAATTTAGGAGGAAACCATGTATTGTTCTTTAAATGGCTGTGTGCCATTTGGTACAGGGAAGAGGAGTCATCGTGTCTTTTTATCTATCCAGGACAGCATGTGTGAAAGCTACAATAGGATGAAAGAGCAAGTCAGAAAGGCAGAAGAGGAACTTAAAATACAGCAGAAGGAATTAGAAAAATCAAAAAAAGAGGTAACCTTCAACTCTGATGTTCTTCTGAGGTGCAAATTTGTTTTTTCTTGTGTTTTCTTACATGGCTGTCTTCCTTCTGCCAGGCTCTAATGCTTTTACAAAACAGGGAAGTCTCGGATATGCAGAACCAAAGTGTTTCTCTGATCTTTGAGTGATGAATGGCACAGTCACTCTTGGTTGACCAGGATATCAGGTGAAACTGCATTCCTGCAGCACACAGTGGCAGAGTCTGAGTGCCCTGATAAAGGCACACACAGCAACCTGCCTGCTCTGGCCATCTCTGGGCAGCTGCTTCCCTCCGCTTCAGTGTGATTAAGGAGAAGGAGAAGGCAGTGGAAGTGCTGAGGGTTACTGCAAACCTGAATTGAAAGTAGTTTGTGAATGAGAAGCCAGATCATGTGCAGCCTGGCACTGTCAGGGTTTGCTGCATCCAGAGGCATTGTCAGGTGTGCTGCCCCTTCTCTCCACAGCTGTGTAGCAAACACCACGTCCAGCACCACCTGCCTGGGGACTTGGGTGGATGGGTAGTTCTGGGTCTGTGTGAGGTAAATCTGCACTTTTGACACCATCCGAGGAAACTTTCAGTGTTGTCCCTTTCCAAATGCACTAGATGCTCAGATTCCTGTTTTTTATTAGTCAGTCTCCGCTCCATGCACATCTAAGCAGAATGTATTTTTTTAATGGCAAGTATATATTTATGGGGTTATAACAGGCTTCACTCACATGCCCTGTGGAATGACTATTGGCAGCATCAGGTGTGTTTTGTATGTAAAAGAAAAATAACAATTATTGTCCTTTGACAGCTGCTTTATCAGACTTCCCAGCTTTCAAGTGAGGCAACTGGAATGAAGGGATGGATTTAGGTGACTGTTGGTGGTTAGACAAGGACTTCTGATCTTGTGTTTTGAATATGAAGTTTTATTTTTATTTCTTTTGTAAAATCTGATTAACTTGGGTTCTTTATAAGGAAGTTGAGTGTTAAAATACTTTCCTCAGTTTACTTAAAATAATGTTAAATATTTGCTTCCAGAAGGGAGAAAAAGTGATATATCATACAAAGGAAAGGGCTTGCTGTCAGGCAGCCAGATGAGCTACTGAGGGGTTTGTTTGTGGTTTTTGGTTTGGGTTTGCTTTTGTTTTCAGATCTACAGTAGTGTGTCTAATTGAATAAAGGCAGCCTAGAAAAAAATTAAAAGGTAAACATACAGAGAGCCTTTTTTCCCCTTCTTTGCATTCTTCATTTTTGACATTGTTATTTTGATTCTGATACTGAATAAAACACTGTATTGTGCCAGCTACTAAGCTGTCCCATTTGGGACCTGGGACCAGGACACATTCCTCAAGAAAACTTTTTACCCCTCCACAGATAATAAAAAAACTTAGATGTCATTTCTGAAATCATGTATGCATACACCACTACTTTTTTAAACTTTATTCAGAATATTCATGGTACCTTCACATTTAGAAATAAATTTAAATAATATTTTTGGCATAGCTGTAGTGAGGTATTCTATAGGGCATAAATCTAGAGTTGCATTTATGTCTTATGATAAGATTGTAGTGTATTGTATAACTTCATTTCTTTTAATCAATTTATAACAATTCAAAAGCTATGATGAAGACAGTAGCTTCAAATCCATGGTTGTAAGCTGGCATTGAAAAAGGATACCACTGCTGGACTAATGATAATCAGTAATTTTTGTTCTTTCTGTCAGGCTCAGAAGTGGTACAGAGAACTTGGTTTTGCTGAAACAAGGTATGAAGAAACCAAAACTCATTTGATGCAGGCTCTCTCAGAATTAGACCGCCTTAAGCAAGAAGTTCAGGACAAAACGCAGGAAAAACAGCACTGCAAATTAATGGTATGTATGTAAATGGAATGGAGAAAAGCACATTCCTGGGGAGGGAATGTTCTGGCTGCAGAAACACCCATTATTGATACTGGGAATAGATTTGAAAAAAGTGTAGAACCTCTCCAGCCACTGGAAATTTAAAAAGAAGCAGATGTTGTGCAAGGTAGACCATCTGTCTGCAGAATAGTCCAGAGTCTGGGCATTGCATGGGCAATATAAACAATCATTTTTTTGTTTAGGAGGGCTCTTATTCTGCTGTCTTTACCCAAAGTCATTTTCAGGTGGCCTTAATGAAAGGTCTTTGAGAAGTCTGCAGTGTTTCCAGTATTTGGCCTTTTTACCCTGATTTCAGGCCTTGTAGCCCTGATTTCTGGATTTGCACTGGCAAAATGACACTGTGAGCAGATGGTGTGGATTAAAGTCAAAGTCTTTAATGGACACATGTGGCCCAAATATGTGTCCCAAAATCCAGGAAATCCTTCTATCTCGCTGGAATGTGTTTACAACACAGAAATTCTGGTTTTGGTGTAAATTAAACTTTTTTTAATTTTCAGGTGGTTCTCTGTCTTGATACAGGTTTATGTTTTCCACCAAAATAAAGTGTTTTATGAAAAGATTTTTAATTACTGAATAATCTTCTGGAAGCAGCTTTTATAAAGACTTTTCAGCTAGTCCTGAAATTATTTTTGCCCTCCTTAACTGGTGATCTGCAAAGAGGAAATACACAGTTTCTACCAGCTGGAAAAGCACATTTCTAGCAAACTACAAATATTTGCAGATTCATTTTGAATAGGTTGGATAGATATGGCTTTAGAGGAAAATAGGAACACTTTCTGGAAAATATAAGGATTCTGAGATCAGTTCAGTCCCCTAAATGTCACTGTTTATCCCACCTAAAGGCCTTAGGGCATCCTGGCTGAGGGTGTAGGCAGCCACCTGGAAGTCCTAGGCAGTTATTTCATGTTAGCCTGTACACCCTACATGACACTATGGGCAGGTGTTTAGACAGCTGAATTCTGACTGTTAAATGAAAAAGAATTACAGATTTTTCATATCATTGTGATGTATTGGCATGTGGCATCCTAATACAATAGAAATGATTTCAAGCAAGAAGAAAATCCCAAATAAAAAGAAATGTGTCACATGTTTTGTTTAAGTTAGCAGTTAAGATCCTGGGTGCATTTTTGGGAAATGGAGCTTTAATCTTTTGTTTAGGGACAGTCTGGAGCAATTACTGTTTATGTTGGTCAGTTAAGTAAGATGTTAATTACTCCTGTGACACACATGGGAATAAAATTCATCAACCTTGGCAGAATGTTTTTACACTGGAAAAAGTGCAGGTCAGCCTTTTGCTGAAAAACCCTGCCACTTTTAAATCCCTCCAACAGCTTATGTTTTCAAATTAGTGTTTATCTACCAGTAGTGTATCTTTATGCAAGACTGTGATGCTCTTTGATTTAGGTCTGACTTCTTCATCCAATTGAATTGCCTGTAGGATTAGTGTCAAATTTTTGAATACAGCTGTCTTATTCCAGGGTCAGAGATGGAGCCTATGTACACCACAGAGCTGAGTTTATCTTTCAGTTGCACTATTTGATGGCAGAACTAATTATCTGCATAACTCAAGTTATGTTTTAACCAAATAATACTGATTTTAATGGCACAATTTAGCAAATAGTACAATATAGAGAGTAGAGTAGATATGTCTTAATAAAGGTCAACTTTATTTCAATAATCCAATTTTAAAATAAACTTTTTAATATACACCAAGCTGTTGATAGTAGATTTGTGTGAGACCTTAAAATATAAGTTGTTCTAGATTTAAAAAGAAAATACTTTTTGTCACAAAAAAAAAGAATCATTATCTACTTTTCTAGCAGTTTTGTTAACTGGTTTTCAGTTTTTTGTTTTCAGGCAGCACTTGCCACCCTTGACCAAACTCTTTTTCATTACTCAAAATTACTAATAAACCCTGATACAGTAAATCACAGTAATTTATGCTTTTTCCTATTCTAAACTTCATTTTTCTGAAACATTTCTTGCTGCAATGCTTAAAAGAAGTGAAGATGTGAGCACTCTGGGCATGGAACACAAAGTGTTTGAAATATGTTGTGTTTTGGGAGTGTCTTTTAGAACATTTTGCACTTCTTATGTTCTACAGGCCCTGCTGCCCAGGGATCCTAGTTCTCACCTGAGACTCCATAAGGCTGTCACGATATTATTCATTGCAAGTAAAAGAGAACTAAGATAATATATTTGCAGCTTACTGCTAGGACTCTATTTCAGTGAAGTTAGTAGAAGTTGAAATATGCTTTAGCCTGGGAGTATTTATTTGGGTGTTCTGGGATGTTGAGGTGGCCTTCTGAGCGGTGGTGTTGTGGTTGAATTTAAGAGAAATATGGGGGTGAGCAGGAAGGGGTCAGGGCACTGTTTACAGCTTTAAAAATTAATAGAAGAATTTTGCATGAAATGCACACAGTAAATAAGGCACCAGGCTTCCCCAGTGAACTCCTGGTGACTGTCTGCAAGAAAGGCCTGTAGCAAAAAAGGTCATATTCCCTCTCATTTTCTCACTGAGTTTTCAGACAAGCACAATTTGCATAAGAAGAGGAAGATGCTGTTTTGGTTTTTTTAATGTTTAGGTACCAGCTTCAAATACTAGTGATCTAAGTTTTACAAGAATGCAGTGTGTTAAATGCTGTATTTAGGCTTAGTTATCCTTTGGTTATTTCCCAGTCCCAGCTGCCTGGGTCCTTCATCCTTTTGGAGCTTGACTACATAACCTCTGGTCACTGCAGACTGGGACATCTGACAGAGTGCTCATACATAAATCTTGTGTGCCTCATTTGTGCATTGAAACTACAGAAAGCTGCTAGTGGGTCAGCCAAATGCAAAAGGAGAGAGGGAACTTTCCTCTGTGTCTAGCCTTCACGCAGTTGTTTTATTTCCCCACTGTTTTTTCCATAAAGCATCTTCAATTAGAGAGTGTTTCCCTTTTGGTTTTAACATACTTTTCATGGGGAAGAGAAGATAAGGGAAATACTATGTCATGGACTTGTCCTCAGGCTTCTGTCCCTCAGCCCTGGTCTAATCCATCTTGATGTGTCCAGCTGTTCCTATTGTTCTCTTGACACAAGAGGGAGCCAAAAAGTTTGGTACAAAGCAATTGACGTGCTCCAGTGCTGCCACAGAGGACTGGCTTCACAAGGAAGAACACTATGACAGTGTCGTATTTCTGGCTTTTTTTTCTGTGTTGCACTGATGTGTTGCAGGCAGAATAATGTGATCTATCAGTTCAGTTTGCTGTTCCCTATGAAATTATTCCTTCAGTGTGTTGTAGTCAAGGGTGTCAAATCCAGAAAGGATGTCAGAAAGGCTGGGAAAAATTTACTGTGGTGTTGTGCATCAGGGCTGAGTATAAGCTTCTCTCTGAGTTGTATCAGTGTTAAAAATCAAAACATCATTCTGTTTTGTTGTTAAGTTATATGTTTTTTCCACAGTATATTATGGGTCTGACTATAATCTTTAGCTTAGACTTGCTTATATACTGATACATACATGATCAAAAATCTTGACAAGCTGTGTGTATCAACTCAACTTTTTTTAATATAATAACATAAATGTTTTTCAGGATACTTCCTTCTTCTTCAGATTTTCCTCATTCTAAATCTATAGGTTTAATCAGGCAGTGTCACTTGTAGAAGCTGACCATCAATCTAAAGATCTCAGTAATCTTTTCAATCTAAGTGCATGAAATTGGGGAGAAAAGAAATTTGAGAGTGGGGGAGGAGGGGTTAAATTCAGAAGCTTCTTTTTCCACTTGTTCTGTGTCACTATTATTACATTTAAATGTAAAAAATATTTTTCTTTAGAAATTTTTACTTAAGATCTGATTAGTTATTAATAATGTTTCAGAAGAAATAAGCATTTGGGAGAGTGGAATTATCTCTCTGAGATAAATATATGTTGAAAAACAAGGGACATATTACATAGCTTCTTGTTGAAGCAGGAAACTGGCAACTTCTGTGTGTTTTTTTTACTCACTATGTCACCACAAGTTGGTCACTTCATCTGTCTTTGCCCAGTTTCCCCATTTTACAATACATTATTTACCTTGAAGAAATTTTGTGAAAATCCAAATCTATACCTGTTCTCACAGGGGCTAAGTATTCTTTACATATAAAGAATTTAAGATTAGTGCAAAATATTAGTGCTAATGTTAATGTAGTTAATGTTAATGAAGTTTTGGGATCATACATCTTGTAACAGTTTGCTTTGTTTTGATGTATAAGGTAGGTAGTTATATTGATTGAGAAGTTCTGTGGTATAAGACACGATTAAGAATATTTTTGTTGTTTTATATGCCTAAATTTAAAATCTGTGTATTTTCCTTCTAGCCTGTGTACACACTGGAGGATGGCCAGGAAAAAGAGGTGTATAAAAAAGCCTGTAAGAGGTTAGAGCTGAAAACGTTGGCCCTGAAAGCCGAGCTCAGGGACAAGGCTGCATTACAAGACTTGCAGATTGAAGTGAAAGTCCTTCAGGCTCGTCTTTATGAAAAGGTATAAGGTTGTTTTCTGTGTGCTTAAATGTGAGCTTACACTTCAGGTTCTACATCTCTCTTCTGAAAGGGGAGAAGCAAAATAGGATTCTTTCCTGGGTATGAATCTGAGGATAGTTGAATGGTTTCCAGGCATATGAAAGTAATTCTGACCAGAGAAATAGGGAAATTATGTCAACTGCCTGAGTGATCCATGTTATGGAAAAATGATAGATGATCATGAAAGTTGTCTCTGCTCTAATTAATCCCCATAGTGCAAAGCAAGCATAGCCATGCTGAAATTCTTCACAGTCACCTCCTTGGCTTAAATTGTCAGGATTTTTTAACATTCCCAACTCTCTTGTTCTGCTAGATCAGATATGAAACTCCAAGCTAAAAGTAGAATTTTGATAGAGTTCTCTTAACTTTTTTGGCTCATCTGCTAGGGTTACACGTTAAGACATTTCAGTAAGACATTTTCAGATAGGTGTGTGGTTTGGATTTTTGTCATAGTAATTCTAATGAGAACCCTCATGTATGCACTACTTACACAGGCAGTTTTTACACTTGTGGATTTCATTTCACCTGGCAAACCAGAGTAGATACATTAAGATTGGCAAAGCTGCTGCCTTACAGTGTGACAGCAAAGCTGCTGCTGTAAGTGTGACTACAGCTACTGAACTCATGGGTGGAAACAAATTCCTCCTAGGACTTCTTTCCTTTAGATTTTCTTCCTATTGGGAACTATATTTTGGAACGGGATGATAGTTACAATGTGAGCCAAATTGGAATTGCCCATTAGGCTCTGAAACAGCTAGTAAATGGCATGTTCTCAATAGTGGTCTTTGTTCTTCATAGCCTGATAAAACCAGTAGAACATGCTTCTCCTCTGTCTATACTCTAAAATACAAGAGATTACTGTCTTCTCCCTACTGGGAACCAAGCTCCATTTTACTTTCTCCACAGTAGTCTCTAATTTTACAGTATAATACTGAAAATTTTCCCCCAATGAATGTTTTGGAAGATTCACAGAGAAAATATGAACATGAGTGCATAATGGAGGATACTAAGTCTTAACTGTGATGCTGCTTTGATTAAATAACCTCACTGATACAAGGCTTCATCTAA
This sequence comes from Oenanthe melanoleuca, assembly GCF_029582105.1. NCBI lineage: Eukaryota > Metazoa > Chordata > Aves > Passeriformes > Muscicapidae > Oenanthe > Oenanthe melanoleuca. Next base: position 57,941,573 of record NC_079337.1, on the reverse strand, counting down.
GAACATCTAAAAGCCTTTGTTAATTTTTAAAAGCTAATGCAAATGTAAGTAGGGCAGTGTTTATATGCCAGAGCCTGTCTGGCTGGTGCACTGGTGTGCAACCAGTGCTTTACACTGATTCATCTTCTTTGTGATACAGGATCACACTGATATGCAAAGTGCACACCTCAGAGTCAGGTCTAAAACAAGTATCAAAAAACTGCTAGAGTATTTCAAAGTGATTCTTGAATAAATTGATGCAGGATATTTTTCAACCTTTCAGGAGAAAGAACTGCAGCAGACAAAGTCTGAAATGAAGTTGACATTAGCTCCTCTGAAGGTACTGTTTTTCCCTGAGCACTGTTTCAGGTCCTACACAAGGGGTATCCCTTTGCTTACAGGTTTCTGTGTTTGTGTCTTCCTGCTGCAGCTGTCCCTGAGTAGCTGGATGCTGCTGGGCTTCACCTTAGGCAAGGGCTCACTCACATTATTGCAACGCTACTTTCAGCCTGTCAGGAGAGGGACTTTGCACATGGAAAAGGAACATCTCTTTCCAGTTTATTGGTGTATATATATTGCTCTTGAAGGTGTGGAGGCATCTAATAATGTAGAGACATAGGAATACAATCTATAGCTTTGGGTCAAAATGTGTGGAATTAAAGACCAGACACAAAATGTAATCTTTCAGTCTCAGCAGGGAGTGAAATGACATAGCTGTGGAATGTTTATGTGTTCATGCCACACAGGCTAAGCTGGCTTGCCTCACCCAAAAGTGCCAGGAAAGGAACAGCTTCATTAGGAGAATGCATGATGAATTCCACAAGCAAGGATTTATTAACTCTGCATTTGATGAAGAGATGAAGAACTTGGTGAATGACACGACCCTGGCAGAGTACACGGTTGCTTTTACACCAATGTGTGATCAAGAGGTAAGTCCTCATACTTCCTTGTAAACATGTATCCTTATGTTTGCACTATTGAATTGTGTTGGTTTCCAAAGTGTTTGGTAAGACTTAATGTGTTATTATAAAATACATTTCATTGCTTAGTGTAAGTATTGCTTCAGACAAATCAGTGGAGTTGGCCTTTTTGCTGTTGTTGTAGGTAGGGTCTAAATTTCAGGAGCTTAAAGCAAAGTGCATCAATGTTCCGTGCAAGAAACACTTTCCTGATATTTTGACTTAAGTAGCTGATGGATAATGCAGCATATATTACCCAATTTCATTTAAAATATGAATTTTGCATATCTTTCCTGCACAGTGCATTGTTTCTGATTTCTGAGATGTCAGAAAGAAAAGGTCAACAGTGAATATTTTTAAGACTTAAGTCAACTCAGTGGACATTTGTATTCAAAAGGGAGTTAGTCACTTGTGTTTCTTTGGCAAGGCAAAAGTGGGAAGCAGCCTGTTTCACACCTGGTTCTATTCAATATTGTCATTATTATATTGGATGCTGGGAATAAACTTCCTAATTTTGGAGTAGCACCTACTTGAAGACATTCTTAAGGACAGGAATCTCAATCTGGCAACCTGAAGAAACAGGAATTCCCTTGCAGTACTTCAGCATCCATCAACAAGTTCTTTTTCCTTTAGATTTTCTGGTTTTTTCTTTTTTTCTTTTTTTTTTTTTTTTTTTTTTTTTAAAGCCTGTGAAAGTACCCAAACAATATTTGGTAATGTTTGTGACAAGTATTCTCAGGTAGAATCTTTTTGGTTAAAGTGAGGTAGGAAATACTGTGTGTTACACATTTGTATAATATTGTGTGCTTATCACAAGAGAGCACAGAATATTGTTCATACTATATATTGTACTTCAGCTAACACATTGCACTGCAAAGTGAATAGAAAGAATTATTTATCTTAATGACATTGACATTTTCACCCTCAGAAGATGCTCAAAATGGGCATATAGTATAGTAAATCCACAGGCTTATTTTTCTGATGATTTTGCATTTTTACATACTGAGTGGTATTCTATATCATGTTGATAGTGCTTATCCTTACAGTATTACTAAGTGTTGCAGGCTATCAATCAGTCATGCTTGTTTTTGTGCTAAAAAGTAATTTTCTGAATGTTAAGGAAAAGGTGGATTGATTCCTGATTGCAGGATGGGACAGGAATCTTGTGTCTGGCTGTGTCTCCTTGAGTACCTCATGTGTGTGTCCACCACTGCCTCACCCAAGCTCCCCCTGCACAGGAGTGTTTTCTGTGACAGTGGCTAGGAACTCCTCTGTCAGAAGGAAGACAGCACTCCACTGCCTTCAGACTTTTTCTCAGACACTGCTGTGATAGATGAGCATTAGTAAAGCTTGCTAAAACACTGTTCACACTCACACTGTCTCCCTAAATGTCCACTTACCACAAAATTTAGCAGGTTTAACAAGAGAGAATTAGATTAAATATATATTCGGATAGCCAGTGAACTTATCTGCAGCACAGACTCCCATATTAAATCCCCTGCTTCGACAGATATTTAGCTGTTCATACTAAGTGGAGCACAAGCCCCTTCCCATGGTGTTTAGCACTGTTGTGGCCAGAGGTCTCACCTCACTTAGGCTCAGACAGAAACAGGATTCAAGCCTGGGGGTTTTTATCATGCAAAGAACAGACTAGCTCTTTCTGGATGTCTTGACACTGAGTTTAAGGCTCTTCTGGTCTGTGATAAGTATTTCCACATGTAACAGGGGGAAAATTTACTACCAAGGATGAGTTGTATGTTCCCATTAAAAATGTATATTTCTATGCATCAGGTTTCCAGTGGAAGACACTTCAATGAAAGAATGTCCAAGTTTCATTACTACTAATTTAATAATGGTTGCAATAAAAAAAAAATACTGTTTCATATTCATGTGATACATTCCTTTGGTTTAAAAATCTTGTTCTGAAATCTGTAGACATATGTTGAAGTGAACTGACTTTTCATCTTGGAAGTTTTATTTCTTGCTTTCAACTCTTATTGTCACTGGACTTCACATGCAAGATTCCAGAGCTATGCCCAACATCCACTTATATAAAATTTCTTTGGAAGCTGATTCCTTCCTTCCTTCCCCTCAGTTCTTCACTCCTATAGCATTCCTAACATTTGAATTCTACTCTACAAAACCTACTGAATTGTTTTTTGGATTTGTTTGTTTGTTTGTTTTAATTCTTAAATTAAAGATTTGCAATTGGCTTTATTCATTACTGGACCCAGTAACAAATGGAAGCCTGACACACATTGGCAGCAAACCTCTGTGCCTTGACTTACATACGAATTTCAGCTCAAAGTTTGCAGTGATGCATGAAGAGCTGATCCAGAGCCTTTTGAAAGGAAAGGGGATTCTATACTCAATTCAGTGCCTGTCCTTTTGTAGTTCAGTAAAAATCTTTTGAGTCATGTTCTCAGAAAAAAAATTAATTCATAGTTCCATTAAGAACTCTTTTTTTGTCTTTTTCATCTGTACATGGATTTACATGTAGAGCTGCTTCAGCGGATGCCCCAGATTCAGTGGGGGACTTATGGGCACCACCAAGTTACTCGTGCTTACAGACCAAGGCAAACTTCAGTTCTTTGCTTATTCAGGACACAGTGGATGGTTGGTCATTTCCTTCTGTCTGCCAGAATTTTTTCTCCCTAATTTTCATCCCAATTAAAATACTAAACCACGAAGTCAGTGTTATGCAAAACCCACTGTCTTTGGAGCTTCTCTTGACTTCACTTTCAGCATTCAAGGCCCTGCTCTCACACATGATAAATCCCTGTTGTCCCTATGGCTTTATTTTGCTGACTAATTCAAGAGTTCCCTCAGTTCAGTTCAGCAGAGCAACATGCATTTTGAGGCTCGTCATTCTTGATTGTTTTCACAGCCCAGCATTATATTCAAATGTTTGTGAGTGGGAAATAAAATTTGCTTGAATCATGTAGTATCTAATAATTTTGTTCCAGCAGTGCACTCTCAGTGAGGTCAGATATATCTGGAGTAATATGTTCATAAAAGAAAGCCAGCTTTCCTTCTCTTAATGAAACCCTGTAAAGAGGACTAGGTTTTGAATTACTTTACCTCACGATAAAACTGTACACCATGAAGCCCTTTATCTGTAATCTAGTTTAATTGAGCAATTTAGTATAATTTAATTTAATTTTAGTGGGTTTTTATAATAATAAACGTATATAATTGCACAGAAGGGGTTTTATTTCAATTCTTTTTCATCTACTACCTATATCACTGTGATGAAAGCAAAAATTCTGTGCAGGCTGGTGAACAAATGCTGCCTCTGAGCCTTGAAAAAAAAATTGTGGGGCAAGCAGTGGAATGACAATGTATGTCTAATATGGACTTGAAATTTTTGGAAGCACAAAGTTAATCTTTAAGGCTTTTTGATATATTCTCTTTTTAAAAGACTTGAGAAACATTGCAGCCCCTTGGAGTAGACCAATAATGAAATTTGGCATTAGAAATCTTTTAAAACCTTGTCTTGTTTTGTGTCTGGAAAATAAAAAGCATGTGGCTGAAGAGGACACATTCCTGGACAAGGGCTGCCTCCAGGGTACCCATGGCACTTGGCACAGTGCCATAGCTGGGATTCACATGCCCAATGTCACACACAGAGTATGTATCCACATTTGGCCTTTTGTCATGTCCCATTTTAATCACCTCCTTCTGAATGCTGATTTTATTTTTTTTTTTTAAATTGAAAGGACCTTGGTCTCATCTTTCTTTCCTCGCTTTTGTAGTATTAATTCAAGGACATTATTAACAGTTATTGTTTTTCTGCCTTTCCCAGTGAAAAAAACACAGGACAGCATTCACCAGCTGATTTTGGACATTCATGTTCATCTAACAAAAAAGGGCTGGGACTTGGCTTTGCAACAGCTGCTTTACTTGGGATGGTAAAAGTAGCAAGCAAGAGATGTTCAAGAGGAGTAATGGGACATGTGAAAAAGGAGGCTCTGTTTATTCCTGAGTTTAGGTATCTACTTGCAGTTTAAGAACTAGGCTTTACCCAGTTTGGCTGGCTTGAGCTTGAGGCAGTGTCCTTGCTGCTTTTGATGGATCAGAGAACCACACAGAGGAGCAAGTGAGCTTGGCTCCCCTTTCGTATGGACTCAGCCCAGCCAGTACAGTTGTGCAATATTTTGGGCTTTTTCTCTCTCTTTTGAGAAGAGAAGGTGTGGAGAAAAAGGATTATGTTTAATTCTTCCCCTCAAATGATTGGGCTAACAGCCTTTGTCTGGATGTCTGCAATGGAAAATGCTGCTCATCCAATTTCTCTTGTGCTGGAACACTTTGACCTGATGATATATTTTATATATTCTTTCCAAAGTGAGTCTGAAACCATTGTGGCTCTTTGCCCTCATTTCTTGGGGCTGAAAGGGAATTGGTGCAAGGAATGTAGGGATAAATGGTAGTGCTTTTTAATGCTTTTGCTGCAATCATCTTAAACCTTATGGATGGAAAGCTCCAGGCAAGGAATGTGTCCAGTGCAGTGAATTGTTTTACAGAATAGGGATTAAATGCACAGAACAGCATAGCTTAATTCTTCTTTCTGTCAAGGCATTTCTTCTGATATATGTTTTGGTAGAACAGTGCTTTTTATTTGTTTATTAGTTTGTATTTCTACTCATTACTTTGCAATAAATCACTTACTGCTTTCCAGTGAATCGTGTTTGAAGATAATAGGCCTGACATAAAATTCTCTAAAGCTTTCCTTAAAAAAGTTTAGTGTTAAGGTCAGAGGCTTTTCTGGCACTGAGGGTGAGATACATTTCCTGTATGATGTCTGTACTTCTGACAGTCATCTGTGATGTTTATCTATTTATTTTCATAGTTAAAGCAGAGAAAGACATGCTTCCAATGAGTTCTGCCCATTTAACTTTGGACTTTCAGTCTTTTCGGGACAAGGCTGATCAAGAGTAAGGAATCTTTCAGGACAAAGTTTTTTTTGCAGGAAGAGGCTTCTATTTACCTGACATTTCTAAAAACATGCCTTGAATCATTGGAATTCCAAGTGGATGAAGGAGTGGAATTAATTATTTAGTAATTTCTTTAAAGAAAGGTTAAGTCCATTGCTGAGAGATGTGTTATTTTTGTCCTTTAGAGAAATTATTAAAATACTGAGAGGCATGAAATAGAGATTTTAAAAAGTTAGTGGCAACCTGGCCTTTCAAATGATATAACTGATAAAGTTGTTCAATAATTATATAAATGCTTGTTTGGATAGAGGGGATCCCAAGAATTTGTAGTGGCTGAGGAGAAGGTTCTTACTCAAGTTTAGTGCCATTTGCAAGTAAAATTTGGTTTAGTTGACAAGATTTAGATCTGTTTCCTTGACTGCATAATACAGATATTGTAGCAGTGGCTTTTGCTGAAATTCATAGGCAACAGCATGTGTTCCTCTAGAGCACCACGTGCCAGTACAGGAGAAGCCATGACTAAACAAAAGAAAAGCTTTAAAAACTAACCTTCCTTTATTTTTTGATAAGTGATAAAACTTAGATTAACATTGAATGTAAAATTATAAAAATATTATTAAAAATATGCAGATAAAGTAAAACATTTTCATCTTCTCTCTGACACCACTCTTTATTTTTGTTTTTGTTTTTTTTTGTGGTGTTGGGGAAGCTGATGTTTTTGGTTTCAATAGCATTCCTTTCTAGATCTTGGCATTTTGCAAGTTTACATTCTTCTCAATTTGGTCAAATATCACAATATTTACATTTCTTCCTAGGTTGGGTAATTTGTGAAACATTGAGGGGAAAGCAAAAAAAAAACAGAAGGAAAATTGAATAAATATAGTAAAAATAATAATAACAATAAAAAAGAACCAACCTCAAAAAGACAAGGTTAGTGTCTGGGCATTGAGACAAAATATAGCATTTTTGCTTAGCTGCATACTTAGTGCTATGGGAAATGCAATCTTTAGTGCTAGTCTTATGACACACAAGAGATTAGTCTTTTGAGAGAATCATACCAACTTTCAAATATAGTGCAGACTACACTGTGAAATCTTTGTCAGGGTAGTAACATCTTCACTCACTGGGGTTTGCTTTCTGCCAAGTGTCACTACTTTGGCTGCAGAAGAATTTGCTAATTCCAAGAGGCAAAAGGTTTTGCGGGGTAAAGAGTTGAAGGAAAGGAAAGACCCTGCAGGAAGGATATAGAAATTACTTGTGACAGTGTCACAGCTTTGATTTGGTGATGTGGTTGGTTTTTTTTCTGGCAGCTTTACCAGCTCCCCTGCCTATGAGCAGGACAGTGATTTGCCTTTGCATGGGTCATTGACCTCCAGAACTTGTTCTGCTCCTGCTCACTCTCATCTATCACCACAAATGCCTCTAACTGTGCTTCCTGTAGTGAGGAAATTCTCATAAAATAATTTTAGATCAGATATCTTCATGCCTCAAAACATTTCGGGGCTGACCTTTCATTGCTTTAAGCCAGCTGGCATTTTTTGTGAGTGATGGGGAGAGGTACTGCACTAGTAACCTTGGTTTGAAACCAAGGACTTCTGGAGCTGCCTTGGGCTCCTGTTTTTAGAGGGAAACATCCAAATGTATAGCTTCCACTTTCCAGCTGATCTATGCCTGTAATGCTAGGATATGTTTGGGTATTCATGCCACCTTGCAATAATAAATGCACTATCCAGATGGTATCACACACCCTTTCTGTAATCAGTAAAGAGAAAGCAAATCTTTTAGGGAAGAGCAGCAATCTAAATTTTGTGCCCCAAACTGACCAGTATGAGTGGTCATTCCATTCCTGGATGTGCCTGCCTTGTTCCCTGGCCTGTTGTTCAACCTGAAATAAAGGATCAGGTGGTAGCTGCTCCTGGGCAGTGTCTCAGCTGGCCACACATGCTTGTCTTGAGTACTTTAAGGTAACCAATGGCCACAGTTCATCAGAACTAGTTCCCTCTGCTCATGGTGGGGAGCCAAGAGCAGGAGGTGAAATGGTAACAGCAGAAACATCATGTGTTTTTCTTCATGTCATAATAGAACTATATTTCAATGCAGGAGCTTGTCAATAAATGCTCTTCTTTCTGTTGGGTCATTTCAGAGCAATCTTACGCTGCTATTGCATTTCAGAGTTCTTTGATTTTTTTTTATTTTTTTTTTAATGGACACAAGTGAGGTAGCTAAAACTCAATAAAGATGCATAGAGCAAAAACAATATATTATTTTAAGTAAAATGTGTTTTCTTTTAAGTAATTCTTCCTGAAATGGCATATATATGTATCTGCTTTTCTGGAGCTTTTGCAAGGGGACTAATGGGAACGAGATGTTAATGCATAATGAGGTGTATTAATTTTAGAAATAAATAAATAACTCTTCAAAAACTGAAAGACTGAAATGGCAAGGCTTGCAATTGCAATAAAAATGCAACAGTGGTCTAGTACCTATAATAAATTTGGGTTTGAATGATAAAATGCTACTGCTGTGTAGTAGTCATTTGTATTCCAAGAGATCTGCTTGCAGCTGTTATGAAAGTGTGCATGATTAGATTGCCATTTCTCTCATAAATTTGTCTGCAGCTCAGTGAAGATACTCTAAAAGGATAGTTTTCTGTGGTGTTAAAGTTGATTTGGAGGTGAAATAAGATCAGCTGAATTAATATTATTTTTGTTTTGAATAGGAGGGTCTGTATAAGAGTTCATGCAGGTGAACTAACACACTTCTGGAGTCTGTTCAGTTTAACTTTCTTGAGCATTCAAAAGTAGACAAACCTGAAGCTGTGTAGTGTGGAATGAGAAAATATGTGTGTAAAAGAAACCTGTTAGAAATTTTGAGATTTTTCAAGAGAACTGAGATAATATTTTAAATTAGGAATTTTTTTTACTAGTTTTAATCTAGGTTTTCTTAATATCCCAAGGCAAATTTTCAGCTTCAGTTAAAGTTTAGAGATCTTTCTTGTTTTGTTTTGAGGATGACTTGTTGAATACAGAATTCTTTATTGAAAGAGGTGCAGGAATGCTCCACAACTGAAATAATTGGTATGTTTTCATATGTTTCCCTTATTTTGCTAAATGTAGTTTATTTACAATTAATTTCTGTGAGTATTTCTTTTAGTGAACTCAACCAAATGGCTTCCACTAATCCAAAATGAGCAGCTTTGGAAAGCTTACTCTATCTTGAATTTCTTAAAATGCAATTTTCTCTTGCAGATGCTGCCTTCCTCCACAGATGTTTCACAGGCTAATGGACAGCCAGAGGATCATGTGGAACGTGGATCAATATCTGCAAACTCTCAGCCAGGGATGGGTGGCCCCCACAGTTCTCCCATCACCCCAAATGTGTGTGCTGGTTCTTCTCTCAGAGTAACAAGCCCAGAGAGGATCTTAGCCTCGCAACAAGAGCTAGGAGAAAACCATTGCAAAAGTTGCCAGGTCAGTAAAAGTTTTCTCACTGTTTTTAATTTAGTGAAATCTCTTATTCTTGGCAGAAGATACAGATGTTTGAATGATTCCTTCCAGAGATAGACAGCTGGTTGTTAGTTTAGACAAGCTGACAATAATAAATGTTTCATTTTGCATTTTCTTTCTCATTTTTTAAGAGGGGCATGGGCTTGTACAAATAATTAAAATATCTTTTTTTCATCATGGCGTGCTCTGTGGTAAGAAAGTAAATCTTACTATGAAAATCATAGTATGGTAAGATGGTAAATCTTTGCAAATTGTTAGATGTTTTAAAAAAATTTGTTATGTTGATCTTGTCCTACCTTTTTTCCCTTCCAATTTTTTTTCTTTTTTTTTTTTTTAGTGATCCAATTATTCCTATGCCCTGAAGCTCTTTATAGTAATTTCCATTAACTGCAGGAATCCTGTTAAGAACAGAGCTGATCAATTGCAATTGCATTTGTGACAGTCTGCTGCTAAACTAAACATGCAAGAGATTTCAGCCTCTCTGAGACAACATAACCTCTTCAAACTTGTATGGAAACAAAATTCAAATATGCAATTACTGGAGCCAGTTAGGTAGAATAGTTAAAAATATTACTCTAGTGAATTTTCTTTATAAACTTAGATTCAAATAAATGCAATGAAACAATTAAAAGCATAGTTTTTACTTTTGGCATTAATGAAAAGAATGTGCAAGATATTGATATTCCTTTTTGTTAAGTAGTTTATTATGCCCTTAAATGGTGACTCAGAATTCTGATAACATGTTACTTAGTCTGGGGGATATATGTAACAGTTCAAATCAAATTTCCTGTCCTTTTCTCTCTCACATGCACACACAAAAAAGACCAATGAAAATATGGCCATAAGAGAAAACTATTACAAAGAGCAGAATGCAAGTAACACTTTGACTGAACTTCATCAACTCAGAGATTATTTTTTATATAAATTATATGAGTTTTAATTAAATGCCTATGAAAGCAGAATATGGCCCTCTTGTACAATTATATGGGAGGCTATGGTTGAAATCAGCCACAATGCACAGAGCACTGTTTCCATAAAAACATACAGCAGCACCCTGGGACATCCAAGGTGACGGTTTCTGTTCTTTCCTCCTCAGATACCTTCAATTGTCCCCTCCAGCTCAAGCCCTGGGGCTGGTCCCCACCTGCCCATGATCCACGAGGAAGCCCCTTGGCCTGTGCTGTCAGGGATGAAGGATGCTGCAGTGCCCCCAGAGCGTGGTGTGGTGTCCTGGGCCACCAAGGGGAGGGATCGGTTGTCGAAACACGTTGATGTATTTTGGGGTCAAATAGGAAATCAGCATGCAGGTGCTATTCCCCAGAGAATGAAACACAAAAATGCCATTATGAATAAGGCATGGCTCTCTAGAGAAAAAGCAGATGGCTCAACCTCAGCTACCACAGCAGAAAGCTATTTGCCAGACATGTTGTCAGCAAGTAATAAAGGTCGATATCCTGTGGGGAGAAATCAGCTACATGGGAAAGAATAAAACCTGCAGAAATAAAACCAGGTAAACATTTTAGCAATGTGATTTTTCCCGTTGATACAAAAGTACTGATAAGTTTGTTTTTAAATCACAGATATTTTACTAGTTAGCATGGCCTAGCAAGTAGTTTGGGATGACTGAAAAATTTACATGGAAAAGAGCTGTGATATTTTCTATGATCAAAATTTCATAGAACATTTGAGATCACTGAAACACATGGATTTTTCATTAGCCAGGCCACTTCCTTGTTTTCTTTTCACCTTTTGTTGGTGATTTGATTTTCTTTTAAATGAAACTGTGAAACAATCTATTAAATCACTTTTGCTTTTGTGCCTATTTCTTCAGTGTGCAGTGGCAAGTTCTGAAAGAATATCTCCCTTGTATGACTGTTTCCTTTGGGATTTCAGGAAATGTAGTGTCATGGACTTCCTAGAAATTAATTTTACAAAAATTAGAGGGCAATTTCGCTGTGTTTCTGTATCTTGGGATATCTTAAATAAAATTACCCTTTTTTTTTAATAGGCTCAACTACAGCAGGACATTCAGTGTATTGCTGTAGGGGCTAATATCTGTAAAATAGCATCCTTGAATTATTGCTTTGCTTGAGTACAAATTGCAGCTCAACTTGAGTAGCTTTACTGGACATGTCCACAGCCACTCTATTTAGGGGGCTGCATGGGCATCCTGGGTACAGAAACATCTGAGTTCACAGCATGGATGATGCAGAATGCACCCTGTGCTGCCAAACCCCTGCCACTGGGAGAAGGATATGGAGTGCCAGGCCGCCTGTGCTGGCACTGCCAGGACACCTCTTCCTCACAGTCTGGCTCAGAAGTAGTTGTGGTCTGGGCTGCAGGAGCCTTGGGTGGATCCTGGCTATGAAAATGAGGAGGGAATAGTTTGTCTGGGGAAGTGCATGAGTGTATTAATGCTGGTTGGCTCTGGGAAGTTTAACTGAGCACGGTTGTAAATTCTACAGAATACTGATTTATATTGTGTTCTCACCAGAGTTAATACATTTGGAAAACATCCATTATTCATACATCTTTAACATTATTCTGTATTTTTCATCACTTTTATTAGAAAAGGACATTCACACACAGCAATGCCTGTCACAGTTGCTGCACTTTTCCTCTGCCTCTGTTGAGTACCCCAGTTGGTTCATAGTGCGCTACTGCTTGTTTTTCGGAAGCCAGAAATAAAATGCCTGGTTTTGATGAAATATTAATGCACACACTCACACTCCATTGTGGAAACCTGCCTTCAGCTGCTCAGTAAGGCAGCAGTGCAGTTGCTTGCAGCAGTAACTGAATTGCTCTTCATCCAACAAATCTTTGGAAAGCACACACCAGATGCCAAGGAAAACAGCCCCTGGAAGTGATGTTGAGTGCTGCCTAAGCAGGAGGCGCCAGTGAGATTCCAAAATGTGGGCTTTTGCTTTTATGTATCTTTCTCCCTGATGCTTGGCCAGAACTTCTGAAGACAGATATGCCTGCTATCCAGCCATCAGCTGCCTTGTCAAGAATTAAGATATTTTGATATGCAAAACCACTTGCAAATATTGAACATGGTAACTGTTACCTTGATAAAATGATGCTTTAAGAATTAGCCATTGTGAGAACTTTTTGGAGCTTTATCTTGCTGGCAGTAAAATACACGGCCTGCCAGTTCAATCTGAGGTCAGATCATAATGCATGAAGTGTGCCAATAATAAGGGTATTAATAACAATACTCTGTGATAATATGATAATAAGTCTTTGTTATCCTAGTGATACTTTGTGTTTGGAGCTGTAGTTACTTTCCATGAAATTAAGCCTTTGTCAGTCCAGTCCCTTTCTATCACAGATAAGTCTGGTTTATTTTAAGTGTTCAGCTTCATTTTAAGCTAATTAGGTTATTTGGCCCCATTCTTCCTCCTGCTCGAACTAATAATTCCCTGAACAAGGGCTGCAGACACAGAGAAGTAGATGGAAGAACAGACATTTGCAAGGATATTACCTACATTGAAGCACTGTAATTCAAAATGGACTCAAGCAATTCATCCAGCAAATGGATTCTGTGCTGGCACTTGGTTGCTTTGCTTTACAAGTCACAGATTTCATTTAAAATCCTGTAGCCCCTTGTGGTTTTAATTTTTTAACACATCCATTGTTCCTATTACAAAGCATTGTTTAAAGATGTGCAGGTACCACAATTATCATTTGGCTAGCTGTTTCAGCTGCTTTTCATTTCTCTTAATTAAAAATGTGATAGTTTGGACACATTGGAGGAATGTCAATAAATTAGCAGCAATCAGTTTGGAGAGCTGTATGCAGCAGCACTGATAAAGGTAAGTCAGCTAATGGTTTTCTCTTTTAAACCTCTGTCTTACTACATTTTTGCCACTACTGAATGGACAAATGAGAAGTGATAGTAAGATCATGCCAAATAATTATGCACTAGGTGATTTACAAGAAGATGAGAGGGTACATTGCACCATCAAGCAAGGCTCTTCAAATTCTTTAAACATGGTCATTTATAGGAGCCTGACCCAAAATGTACAGTGTCAGACCAGATGGTTCCTATAATGGTGTCCTGCTGAGTTGAGGTCCTGTGGGAGTCTCAGCTTGCTCAGTGAGTTATACAGGATGATTAATTTTAGTCCTTGTTCTGTAAACTATTTGCTGGGTTTTTTTTTATATTGAGGGGGATCAGCAGCAATGTGCTTGCAGAGCACATCTGAATTGGCCTCTGTTGAGTCACCTGTGGTCTGCTGTTTGCCATCCAAGGACCTGCATCAGTTGAATGGCATTTTCTGTACTTGACAGGGTGAGGATACTTGGAAGGAAGCTGGATGACAGCCTGCTGCCTACAGACTGATGCTCACTGAGCATGCTCCCCATTCAGACTCTTTCACTCCCAAATATATTGTTTGAAACAGCAGAGGAAACTATTTTCTAGGATCAATAGTTAGTATCAAACGAGTGTTTATTAATATATAGAGGCAATATTTGCCCAGTTCTTTCTTCTAGATTTGAGCTACCTAATGCTGAAATCAAAAATCTCTTTTTAGCAGCAAAGTTGTATCTTTTGTCTCTGATTTCAACAGAAGTATTTTTCAGAAATAGAATTACATGGAAGCAGTAACATGAAATAGTGCATAGTGTTTTCTAAAGAGAGAAACTTAAAAAGGAAACTCACTGTGTATCTGAGACTAAAAATGCACTAGAGTAGTCTGTACACACTACAGGGGAGGAATTGGAATCTGAGGATCAAAAACCACTGGAAGAATAGCCTTTCTCCTATAGGAGCTGAAAAAAAGTCCATCCCTTTCTTCCAACGCTAAATGAGCATTTTCCTGAAACTAAAGAATACTAATAATCCTCCTGCAGCTGTGCTTTACCTGTTTTACTCTTCACTAGTAAAAGAAGTCATAAACAGGGAATGTAATGCCAGTATTTATGTTCAAATGCAAAGAACACCTAGAATGACAGATCATGCATATTTTAAAAGAGTTCTCTTTAGTCAGTACAATTCCTGCATTAGACTAATTCTCTTATTTTTCAGGAAAATAGTATTCATAATAATTTTTTTTTATGGTAAGTTGCCCTGTAATTTATCTATACTCAGCTGTGCATGCAGTCTCACTTAACTAGAAAGAATTCATCATGTAAGTAAAAAGGTAAAGTTGCCCATTACACTTTAGGAATGTCTACAACAGAAATGGTTTGATCAGAATCAGTGGAAGGAACATGTTCTGCATTTCTCTTTGAGAAAATATATGCTGGGGAAGGCTGGGAAGGCACAGGAAAGTAGGGAAGATGACAAAACTCAGTGTCTTTTATCTGAAAGACACCAGGATACTAGGTTATCCTGCAAATTAAACATTTGTAGAAAATGCAGAAGGGCAGCTTGTGAAGCCTGCTACTCCTCATGTATTGCTTGCCTTGTGCTATGAAAAGCTTTCATGCCCATAGGAAATTTGGGAATCAGGTCTTTTGTTCAGTCTGTGGTCACTCAGCTTCATCCTCAGGACTGGTATTTGTAGGAATCAGGACAGAAGCAAGTTGCCCTTGATTAAATTTGCTCTAGTCCCTAAGAACCTGTTAATTTTTTTAATTTTTTTTTTTTTTTGAGTAGCAATTCTGATTTCTAAAAGCACTATCTAGGATCTTCTTAGTAACAGCCTTTTCATTGAGCCCATAAGCTGATGGATACTAAAGCCCCTAATTAAAACCAGATAATACATGAAAGATTTCTAAAGTGTAGACCTTTATCTTAAGGCCTGATTAAACCAAAAAACCTCACACATCTGTTTGCACAAGTGTATTCTCATCAGGTCAGGCACCTGGCAGCACTGACTTAGGTCCATCCTTCTCACAATACCTTGTTCTTGGGAGTGAGGAGAACAACAAAGGCTGGACAGAAAATCAGATATTTCAGAAAGAATGGCCTATTACATTTAGCTAGGAATATAGTCTGTCTGCACTCTGTCTGGCTCTGATCATCCTATCAGTCAGGATAATGGTGAGCCATAGAATAACGTGTTCATTTACATATAAATGTCTATAAAATATTTATGTGCATATATATACACACCTATATATATGTATAATTGCATGCAGTTTGGCATAAATAATACTGTTTAAAATAATAGGGAGAAGTGATTTTCTGCAGATCATTCTTTTTTTGGTGCTTTGTTTTTTCCTCTCTCTCAGGATTTGCAAATACAAGTAAGGACAAGAGAAGAGACTGATTTCTTTAATTCTTATTTTAAAAACTGAATTTAAACCTTAAATTAAGAGGGAACTAAGACTATGCAGTGGAATTTCTGGTTGTACCTTGACTACACTGCAGATTAAAAATCCAAGTCTTCTTTTTCCCAAATAAACTAGATTCCATGGGAAGGACACTCACTTGTGTGCCCCACATGCCATCCCAAATGTAGGCGGCAGTGGGACCAGGCCAGTGGGGGACACTTTGTCCTATAGCAGTTTAGCTCCCTGTTGTCTCTTCTGATGCTGAAAGTGGGGGGAAGAAAGATCAGTGATTGCATAAAATATTGTTATTTTGCTTTTATCTGCATAAACCATTGAGCCTTTTCTGAGTGGGAGTTAGGCACCACTAGGGAAAGTGTCAGGCTCCCATGGTGGGAGCCAGACTGGCTTACATCCATGTTAAGGGGCTCTTGAACTGTGGCCACTGTTATATTGCATGTAATGTAAACTATCTGCCTTTGGAAATCTTAATGTAGTGTGGGAAGTTCTTGAGAGAAAGAGCTATTACTTGTGAAGTAAGCAGGTCTTTAAAAAAAGAGCAAAAAAAGAAAAAGGAAAAAGATCTCAAGGATCCTGTTACAGATGGTGGGTCAGTTCAGCAGGGTGCAAGAGCAGCTCAGTTTCAGCCTGGTGATCCAGAGCAGCTGTGAGCCTGGCTTCCCAGGACTGAGGCTGTGTGTTCAAGCCATTAGTGAACCAGCTCAAATATCTAAGGATGGAGAGAGGGAGCTCTTTTATTCATGGGTACTGGGAGTATTTAATCAGTATTTACTCAAAAATTAAGATGCTACCTGTTTTGCCTAGTCACTGTATTTTTTATTATTATGTGAGAACATGGACCAAAAGGGAATTTCAGTGAAGAATTGCTGGGAGTTTGTTTTGGTTGGACTTGTATTAATTGTATTTGGACAATTTGGGATTTGAAGTGCTGTGGCTTGTTAGCGTTTGACTGGCTGGCAAAGGCTCCTTTAAGGGGAAGCACCTGGAGCACATTGCTGGTTTTTATAATGTGGCTCCAAGGCTGAAAAATGTGAGTGGTTCTTTCCCACCCTCACTGAAAGCTGCTGCTAAAAAGGGAGGATGTGGCTGTCCCTTGCCCCCACCATCTGCTGAGTGCTGCCTCTCTGCTTTCCATCTGTGGGCTGGGGACTCTGTCTCTCAGCAGCCACACCTCTATTCCAGCTGGCTGCAGACAGTCCCTTCTGGTAAATGGGCTTTAAAATCCCGTGGTGAGATTGCCTAGCTGAAAGGTATTGACAATTTGTGACTGTTTGCACTGAGAGCTTTGCCTGGGGACACAAGGCAGTTCTTGTCCCTTAGAGGAGCTGATTTGTAGGAGGAAGTGTACTTCATAATGTAAGTGCTCTGTGGATAGCAAAGGACTGAGCTCTGCTCATCCCTGCCACCCTTAGAATTTTATGTGCCTTTTCTGTGTTGGTTATGGTCACCAATATGATGTGGCTGCTAAATTAACAGTTAATTAGAGACCTTTTGTGGGTGGTAGATCTTTTGCAAATGTCTGTTTATGAATGAGCAGACAGGCTCATTTGAAGTACTTGAGCTTGGCAGAAATAAATAATAAATCTACTTTACATGGCTCCTAGGTGATCTGATGTCTCATCATTTTGCAAGGCAGAAGTATGCTGTCTGTATCCTATGGCTGTGAGAAGAAACAGAAACCATTTTGGTCACAATGAACCTGCTAAAGAGCAGATGACCACAGAGTAATATATAATATGTGTAATATCTGTGCAGTAATTCTGGAGAATGGGTGGTGGGCAGCAGGTGGCTGGCCCTGAGTGAGTGTTGGAGAGCATGTTGAAGGCAATGACATCTTCAGGGTTTTGACACCTAAGAAACAAAGCTGCAACTGGTGTGGACAAGAATCACTGTTACATGGATATCAGGTTTATACAGAGAGTACCTTGTGTGATGGTGCTCAGGAGAGCCAGAAAAAAACCACTATTTGCTAACAAATAATGTGGATATCATCATGGGACTCTGCTATAGATTACCTAGCCAGGACAATGACATTGATAAATTGTTCTTTGAGGAGCTAAGAGATTCCTCTAAATCATAAGAAAGGCTACTAAGAAGGATGCCCTCCTTGATTTGCTGCTTAGCAGAGAGAGTGTTGAGCAGAATGGAGACTGGTGTCTCTCTTGGCCACAGTAGCCATTAAATGATTGAGTTTAAAATCTCTGGTTTTAAACAGGAGGAAAGTGATTGAGTTTAAAATCTCTGGTTTTAAACGGGAGGAAAAGTGCCAGCAGAACTTCATCCCTGGACGTGAGGAGAGCAGACTTCAGACTGCTCAGGGATCTAGTGAGTAAGGTCCCCTGAGAAAAAGCTTTTGCAGATGCTGGGGTCCATCTCTGTTGGTCATTTTTTAAGAACCATCTCCTAAGGGCTCAGAAGCAGGCAATTCCTAAATGTCTCAAGTCAAGTAGATGAGACAGAAGGCTGGCTTGGCTGAGCAGGGATTTTCCTTTGGAGATAAGGTGAAAAAGGAGGGTATATGAACAGTGAAAGCAAGATCAGGTGACATCCTGTGTGCAGCTCTGGGCACCACAATGTAAGAAAGATATAAAGCTATTAGTGTCCAAATGAGGGCTAAAAGATGGTGAAGGGCCTTGAGGGGAAGCTGTGTGAGGAGTGACTGAGGTCACTTGGTCTGTTCAGCCTGGAGGAGACTGAGGGGAGAGCTCACTGCAGCTACAGCATCCTCATGGGGGGAAGAGGAGGGCCAGGCACTGATCTCTGCTCTGTGGTGACAGTGACAGAACCCCAGGGAATGGCCTGAAGCTGTGTCAGGGATTGGATATCAGCAAAATGTTCTTCACCCACAGTGGCTGGGCACTGGAACAGCCTCCCCAGGGAAGTGGTCACAGCACCAAGCCTGGCAGAGCTCAAGAAGTACTTGGACAATGCTCTCAGGCGTGTGGTGTGATTCTTGGAACTGTCCTGTGCAGGGCCAGGAGTTGGACTTTCATGATTCTGCTGGGTCCCTTCCAACCACAAATATTGTGTAAGTCTGTGATTCTGCGATTCTGGCATCTGCATCTTTCCCCAAACAGCAATTCCTTTTGTGTCCTATAGAGATGACTCTGAGACTGCCATTTGTACTGACTTTTTCATGTGGACAAACAATTGATTCAACAATTCCTGGTTCTTCTCTGGTGACAAGACATCTTTCTTAGGTTACAGAATTAAGCCCTTTATTTCTTACAGCTCAGCCAACACTGCAGACCCTCAAGCAGTGATTGTCAGGTGTCTGTCTCCCTGGCAGAGAGCTGGTTACCAGGTGTTTAGGAACTGAGCTTAAGTCCTGCTGCAAGGAGTGAGATTCCTTGAAACATGTATAAATCTGAGTTAGTCTCCTGGTGTCCCTGCAGTCATGAAGAGAAATCATCTCTTGATCTACAGGACAGGATTCATCTCATCATAATATAGGTCTAAAACAGGCAAGATGATCTGCACTCTAGAGGTGCCTTTTCAACTCACTGACAATAAAGATGAGTGGAATGGAACTGCCTCAGATGTCAAGTCTACACTGCAGGAAAAAGGGGAGGTGATTCCCACCCAAATGTAGTAGTGAAGTGACCATGGTCTGGTGGTGCTTGGTTGTGGTGACCTGGTTGTGCTTAGCAGGACAAAGACTTGCAGCCTTCCTCCTCAGTCCTAGGTGACTGCTCTGAAAACCAGAGTAGTCTTCATAGAAGAGAAAAGGGACATTAATACTTGGGAATCTCTCTTTTGTGTTGTTCTATCTAGTTTGTTTTTTAAAAAATGTTCTGCTTGAGGACTTTTCCTCTGTACTTACAGCTTGGATTAACTGTGTAGTTTTGTCTTAATTTATGGTCACAAAGTCTGGGTTCACTGTAAAATGTTTAGGTACCAGTTTATAAATAGATGAAACAGGAAATAAAATGAGCATGTATACCTGAAGCCTTGTTGACCTGACAGATTCTCCCAGGGCCCCAGGAGATCAGAGGCAGCATTCATCAAGTGAGGCATTGAGCATATGCTGGGTGTAGTGCTAATACTCGGGAGCTTTTGCAGGATAATGAGCCAGATTCATTGTTCTTTATCTGTGAACTGTGCACTCCACTTGTGCATGCTTCCTCTTGAGCAGTGTGAAAGAGGACAATGCAGAACAATGCAGAGGACAAGGCAGCAGCTTATAAAACACTGTATTCAAACATATTCAGCCTGAGCTGTGGGGAGTTCTCTGCAGTGGATTAGTGGCTGCAGCACTGCTGTTCTCCTGGGAAATCACCTAAGCACAAGTGTTTCCTTTAGAGGGCTTCTGACCTCTTTCCTGTTGTTCTTAATTTCTGTGTCCTAAGAAAGGTGATATTAAAACTATTCCTTGTTGGTATGCTTCCTTGGGAGCTTTGCAGAGTGTACAGGAGGGAAGTGGTTTCTGCTGCTCCTAAATTAAAAGCAATTGCTCAGGCTCCTGCAAGTCTATGGAAGATGACATGTCAGCTAAGAATGAGTGCTGCTCCCTGCACTGGCAAACTGGATACCAAGGAAAGAATAATGTGATTGTCAAGACACATCTTTCATTTAAATAAACCATTTTGAAAAGAAGGATTTACTTCAATTTAATAGTGGTCTTTGGGGGGAAAAAATTCTAATCTCTAGCATGAAAGCAAACAATCCTTGTTTGTTTTGAAATAAACATACTGTCTTCTGCAGTACTGGGATACATTGTAAATTTTATGGATAAATAGGTTATGAATAACACAATCGCCTTAGCAGTATTAGTAGGAGTAATAACTTCTGTTGTGGATAAATCTGACCCTTTTAAAATGTAAAAACATTAATATTTTATTATTCCAGCCTAGCTTTTCCCTTAGAAGAGGTTGTCTGTAAGTTTTATTAGAAATGTCATGATTACAACTTATCATGAATTACTACTTTTGAGCTCTCAGTTGAGCAGAGGTTGATAGCAGTACATTGTTTTGCATGTCTCAGCTGCATAGTCTGGAAGCTTAATATTGGGGACTTCTTCCCACTTCAGAATGACTGTTTTGGGACTAATTACCAAGTCACAGAGTTCTACAAAATATCTGACACTGCTTGTTGAAGTCTTCCTTGATTATCAGTACTCATGAAGCTGTGGGATCCTTTGTATTTTTAGATTGCTGCACCTGAGCCCAGTGTTATCTGTTAGTGACCACACCATTAAAAAATCAACTTCTAATTTATTGTCTAATTTATTGGCCCACTTGATTGAGCTATGACACAGTTGAACTCGTGTTCAATGATTAATGTGAAATAAAAGGTAGTGTTACATGGCCCAGTTAGATTAGATGCTCTTGATCTAATCCTGTCAGTCAGACACAGCTGTTAAACATTTTATGTCCTCATATAAGATTGTACTTGTGCTGCTGTCAGTTTTCAGGCTACAAGAAGATCATATTATAATTAAATAGGTAGAGCTTATATAAAGAAATAGGGTAATCATCCATATATATAATCATATATAGGAGGACATACTTAAACAAATATGATTTTTCTACATAAAACACTGCAGAAATTTTTCGTAGTCGTAAGAAAAAATTAGGAGTTCAGATTTCAGTGCCTTTCTTTTCAGTGGTAACAAATGCCTCTTGTGTCCTTGAAAACACCCCCTAAAATATTGGATTTGATTATATATGCCCTACATAATCACTTAGGGCCAAAGTATAAATAAAACTAGCTGAAGAACCTCAGTGTGGTTTCACTGGGACTTGGTAGCATTCCCCTTTTTAAAACTTCAGAGCTGCTGAAGGGGGTATCAGGACAGTGTGGGCTTAATGGGAATTAACAGATCCACAGATCTTAAAGCAATGTTCTCATTAGGAAGGATGCTTTTCTTCTCACCCTTTTTGTGTGTCAAGACCCATACCTCATCAGGGAAACCTTCAATACAGAGTATTTTGAACGAGCATATGATAAATAATACTCTTTTTACTATATTTGGGCTATGGGAAAAATAGTTTTCCTGGTATAATGAGTGATAAGTAGAACAAAAATCATTTGGGAATAAAATGTAGCTGTTTGATCCATTTGATAATTTCCATCTGGATGGCATTTGCTTCCCTCAGTAAGGGGAATGGGAGCTGCCTATTTCTAGGCAATCTGTTGAGTTTCTTTCACAGAAAAGGACAGTTTAGCTTTTCCTTCCATATGGACATATATTATTACATTTACAAACATTTTGTTCATCTTTCTTTTTTTATAGATCCTCTAAGAAGCCTTAATTCCTAGGTGGGTTGGGATGTGGGTCAAATATTCTTGGTTTTCTTTTTTTTTTCCTCTGGAAATAAGTAAGAGAGGGGAAAGACTCTCATTATTCTGTATAGATAGGTACTAGTTAATTTACTAAACCAAAAGAAACCTTATTTGTTGGAATAGAAAGCAAGTTAGCTGTAATGAGACCAGAATTACCATTGTTTCTCTGGGCCTGACCATGCTGGAGGAATGGAAGTCTGCAAGTGTTAACCCCAGGCTATTGTGGGATCCAAGTCATGCAATCTCTGTCATAAATTAACAAGTTCCACCTCAGGATTCTGGAACAGTGAAGTATTCTAAACATTAAGAGGAGTTTTTTAATGATAATATCATCTTGGCTAACCAAAGAGAAAATGTTTTCTTAGTAAAATGAGGTGGTTAATGCTGTGGTTTTGCCACTGACCTGGAACTACTGGATCTTGTGCATTTATATAATTTTTTACTAGCTTTTGGTAAGACTTGTGTATCAGTGGCAAAACATCAGAGCTGCTGCCCTTTGGCACCCTGGGCAGGCAGACAGGTCTATTCCTGCTCCCCTCGTTGAGCACAGTCATTCCAGTAGGAATTCCTCCCTCCCAAAATGTCATGAGGTACCCAAGTGCAGTAAGCACATAGGCATTGATGCTTTTTCCTTGGAATATTTTCATTTGAAAAGTGATTCTGTTCTTTGTATCGTATTTGTTTTGGAAGTGCTTGTGTCTAAAACCTTTAGAAAAGTGTAGAAATCTCTTTCCAATACCTCTGCACATAAAAGCAGGAAGGAACAGTTGTAGTTTAAGAGGAAAATCCTATTTTCTTCATGAAAAACAAATGTGGAATTTTTTTTTCCTTTGCCAAACCCATGTAATGGAATCCTGCAGAAATGGGATATTGTGTGACTTCTTGGAGGGGAGAAAAGGTGCAAAACTTAAGAAAAGTGCCTGGTATTTTAGGGCCACACCTCCTTCATCCTCTTCTAACTAGTAGGGCATGGATATTGTTTATTCTCTCTTTTTTGGTCTGCTGTGGTAGCTGTGCCCAGGCAGCTTGATTGCAAATTCATCCACAGAACAGTTCAGAGTTAAAACAGCCTTTTTTTGCTGCCTCTGATAATCATATGCCACTATCAGCAAAATTGCCACCTGTAATCAAATCTGTAAGAGCACAGATGGCATCCAAATGCACTAATTCAGTACCAGAGCTGTGATTTTAGCAGCAATTGCTCTTTAGTATTTTGCACCTGGAATTTTTACTAATTTTCTTATTTATCAAACAGCTGTAAATTGAGACCTCCAGCTTGCAGGTACTTGTGATCTAAAGAAGTTTAAGGTTGATTGCACTCCAATTTCAACAGAGGCTTCCTCTGATTTAGTTAAAGTTCAGTTAGGGTCTGGTCCTCAGAGGATTTCAGAGCCTTGTCAATCCCATATTTAATTGGTGAGTTATGGCTTTTGGATTTCAAGGCCTTTTTTTTTTTTTTTTTAACTTCCCTTGTCCAGTCTACTTGTTGGTAACCTGAGAGAGAGCAAGCTCTGCCTCTTATATGGTGGACTTGGATTGAGTCCAGGCCATAACACTCATGTTTGGGATGTGCAATCCAAAAGACAATTCCTAACAGTCAGAAAATAGGATTTTTTTCCATGTTCTGACCTTTAACAATCTGCTCTGTGAACAGAGCCATGTCACAGGCAGCTGGCAGGAAGGCACTTGCCTTTTTCACAGTCTGCATCTGATGTGAGAAGGAGGGCTCTGCCTGACCTCACCCACCAGTGCCCCAAATACAAGGTTTTCCCACTAAGGTGATAAAGATCTCTGCTGAGAAGTTTGGAAATTTCTTGTGGTTGGAAAAAAATTATTTATCTGGAAAAAAGGATTCTATGCTGGCTTGTCTGTCTCCTTCAGGAATGCTCATAACTGTCCTGTGACAGGAGGTGATGAAAAAGAGTGTTGGTCAGGTTTCTGGTGACAGGGAGTTTCTTTATTCATGTAGTCCACAAGCCACAGTGAAATTATGGAGGATTTAAGGCTAGTAGGCTTAAAAAGGTAGAAGTTTCTTTCATACTCATTTTAAAGGAAGTGAGGAGGGAGAGGAAAAAGATTTAAGAGAAGAAATGATGGAAACAAGAATCTATCCAGGAACAGAAGCAGAGGATAATGGAAAAAGAAATGAAGTTGTGTTGAGGCAGAAGCACTAAGAAAAACAGGCACATGTGTGTTAGGAAGGACAGAATTTACATGTGAATCCTTGTTTCTCAATTCTGATGATTATGTTTTATAAATTGTATATGTACTTAATTCCTTAGCTCACATTTAATTCTTCAGTAAATCATAGTTAAAGCCAGAAACATTATGATCTGTGGTGAGGATATGAACAGCTTCCTTCAGGAGTGGAAGCTTTATATACTGCTAAATGACCTGTTTCAGAAAAAGCAAAAATACCGTAATTGCTTGTCTTTCTCCAAACTGTGTTTGCATTTTCAGCAAAATAGGTGAAATAATATTCAGGGTGAACCCTGGTTCTGGATTTTCTTGTGTATATGTGCTCATGTAGTAATTAAAAGGGATAAAACTTCATATGAAAAATGTTTCCAATGACTTGGCTATGAACTCTTGATACTCTGGGGAACAAAAGGAGGCTCCACTCTTCCTCCTGTTCTCCCCATTTTGAAGAATGGCCCAATGCATTACCAAACATTTTTTTCTTCAAATGCATCTCTAAGAAATCTAACAAAAACTTAGTTCAGTCTCACCATGCTGGAGGTTTTTGTCCCTCCACAGCAAATGGGCAGAGTTAGAAACCTGCAGGTGGGCTGGCTCAGATGGGAAAGCCTGGTGAGCCCACGTGCTCAAGGACTTCTTGGGGGAGAAGGGGAATGGGTCAGAATGAAGAAACAGATGTTGTCTAGGCTGGAATTCCCATTCATTTTGTTTGGTCACCTGGCTGCTGCAGAAGCCCTATGACAACGTGTTTTCAGCTGAGAGCCTTGTCATAAGATTAGCTGAGACAAATACAACAACTGGTTTCCCATAGAGGGAGCTGATGTTGGTTACTTCGTGTCACTTAGTCACAGTGGTGGATTTTCTTTTTTTCTTCTTCTGAAAGTATCTTTAAATGATACAGAAGTATTGTCTGGTTAGCTAACACAAGTTAAACAGACAGCTGACATTTCCTTCCTGTGCCAGTGCTCTTAGATCTATCTTTGTGCACTCTAAGTCAGATCATGGCTTTTTCTGTCCTGGTGATGTGTGACAGTTGGATCTGGCTAATGTCTCTGTCCTTAATGAGTTATTAAAGTGGGCAGAATCATTCAAAATTTATTTTAGCCCGTTTTCAGACCTTTTAGTTATGAGATGAAAGTGGCTACTGCTGCCAAAAGTGGTTTTCTACTGCTGAGTCGTGGCAGGACAGGGCTTGTGCACATTGTGCCTGTGTGGTGCCCCAGACATGATGACAATGTGGTGTAGACAGCCTGTGAGCAAGTAAGTTACAGCATTCAAATTACTGTAAGGCATAATTTCCTAAAAATTGGCTTAATTCGTACTCTACACCTCCTCATGTATTTTGCAGGCATATATTAGAGCACAGCTAATGAAGTCACATAGCCAGAGTGTTGTGTTGTTTCTTATCCTGAGAGAAAGAAACTTGTTTGTGAATAGGATAGAAATATGCTTATTGTCAGAAAAGGAAGATCCATAAAAAATGAGCTAGCAGCTGGAAGCAGATAGCTTGGGAAGAGACAGGGGCAGACTGGTTCTCTCCAGGGCTTTCATCATTTTCTGCTCAAGGACTTGCTGAAGCAGAGTTGGGTTCTATTCATTCAGTGAATATTGATGGATTTTAAATTGTCAAGGCTCTCTTGAACCCATATGAACTTTTTCTCTTAGCAGTATTCCATGGAAAGGAGTCTCCCACCACTTTGTTACTAACTTGTTACCAGTCAGTGCACCCTGGATCTTGTCATTCCTGATTTCTCTCTCCACTTAGGTATAGTCTTACCCAAGAATCAGTCTTCACTTTACAGTGTAAAGCTTGCACAAGAATCTATCTAGCAAACATCTTAGTTTTCTTTTAGCTTTTGGAATCAAATTTCCAAAGCCATTTCATGTAATATATAGGGTAAACATTTTTGGAAAGTCCTAAAACCTCTCTCCTCCAAAATTTCAGTCTTTATTGGAAATAGCCACTTACTGCATTGGTTTTTTTGTTTGTTTTTTTTTAATTAAGAGAGAGTACTCACTGGGCCAATTCCATACCACAGGAAAATTTTGGAGGTATGACTAATACTATAATCTGTCTTCCTTGTCAAGGGAACATGGGATAAGTTGTGGGATGGTGAACTAATTTACAAAATAAACACTTTTGCTGTTGTTGTTGTTGTTGTTATTGTTGTTGTTGTTTTCTCGTGTTCTGTGTCCTGTACAGGTCCAAAGTATTTTACACTGTGGAAATCCTCAGTTTTTCATATTGTGTTAGGTTACTACAGTCCAGGACAAAGTAAATATGAAAAACAGGATGAGAGTCTTTTCTTGTCAACCCTTTTAAGCTGTGTATGAACAATTAATATCTCCAGGCTTCCTCTTGCCTTTTCAGTTGCTAACCATCCTGATAGAACTTTTAAAGCCAAAGTCTTTATGTCATTAAGCCACATTTCTACCCCAAATTCTCACTTGTTCTACTGTTGAATATTAGGAAAGATAGTCAGCCTTTTCTGCTTGAGTTGTGTTTCTCACTTTCCTGCCTTGTGAATTTAGCAGCTATTTATTTCAGATACTGTCTTTTTATTGCATGCTATTCTATTACAACTGCTTCTTTTCATTCACTATTTTGTCTGTTAAATAAAAGTCCCTTTTTATTAAAGTAATTGTGCAACCACATATTTTAATGCAAATTTTATTAGACTGCCTAGCTAATGCTGCAGATAGTGACCGAGTTGAGTAATGTTTTGCTAATCTCCAAAGTATAAAATTAATAGGGAAAAATCGCAGTGTTGATCAGGAGTGGTTGGTATGTGAAAGCTGTGTCCCTGTTGAACCAAAGCATTTAAAGCATTATCTGAAAGTGCATTGTAACTGGAATGCTGTGCTGGCCAGAGGGGTAACAATTGACTTAATGGCACGAACTCAGATGAAATGTGCTGAACTGGGGATACTTAAATTGACTTTCCTCACTAAAACAAAAGCTCCAGTGCCTGCTTTTACACTATGTCAGTGATTGAAAAAGCTAATGAAAACACTCTTCTTGCTGTATGATTTTTGTTTTCTCTCCAGGGATGAGTTTAGCAGTTGGTTCAGTCTGTATTATTTAACAGTGGAGAGAGGCACCCTGATGTTCAATTCAGAGATGAGGATGAACTAGGATGTTGCAATATCTTACAATGCAGAATGCGAGGTAGGTTTAATAAAAATGAATATTTAAAGTTTTATCTCAACAAATATTGTTATACAAAGTTTTATTTAAATTTTATGCTTTTATTCTAGTTTCATTTAGATAGAGAAAACCCTCTATGCTAATTTTTAGGAGTGTTAAATTTCAAATACAGCACATTGATCTTGAAACACTCAATAAAGTCAATAGAACCATTTCTGGTGATGAACCCACATCTGTCATTTTTTGCACAATAGTCACTGACATATAATCTATCCTGTTGCCTAACCAAAAAAAAAAAAAAAATGAAGCCAGCAAAATAAGTAGAAAGATATGTCATCATGATAGTTTTAAAATAAACTATTTAAAATTGGTCCTAATGTAATTACTATATTTTTAGCTGAAATACCATGTTTATTTATATTTCCTTTTCACTTTAGAAGGCTGGGTTTCTTGCTCTCATTGTTTCTGGTCCATCACTTGGACTTGGCCAGGACTCAGGTTATGCAATGTTGCTGAGTCAGCCAATTTGTATCAGCTTTTTACCTGCCTCTCTGAGCTGTGTTTGCTTTGATTGCATTCAAGATCCACACAGTCTTAACCTAGCATGCTTCACCATGCCCTTGAAATGCAGCAGCTTTATCCTTTACTGCGGTACAGAGAGATTAAGTCCAAAGTTATACACAGTTTGTAGCAAAACAGGGTATCAAAAGCTGGTCTAAATCCAAGGGCAGTGCACTAAGCACTGGATCCTTTCACAGCAAGAAGGAAGAGTTGACACATTTTGCCCAATACAAATAAATGTGTTAAAAGCTGACATGTAATTTTAATGGGAGATTGATTTATTAGTATTAATTAGTCTGGAGAAAGGTGGCTTGAGGGGACCTTATCACTCTCTACAACTACCTGAAAGGAGGTTTGTAGCCAGGTGGGGCATGGCCTCTTCTCCTGGGTATCAAGTGACAGGAGGAGAGGAATGGCCTCAAAGTTGCACCAGAGGAGGTTTAGTTTGGATATTAGGGAAAATTTCTTCATAGAAGGAGTTTTCGAGGACATGCTGCTCAGGGAAGTGGTGGAATATGAAGGTATTTTAGAGATGTGTAGATGTGACACTTAGGAGCATGGTTTCCTGGTGGACTTGGCAGTGCTGGGTTAATAGTTGAGCTTCGTGATCTTAAAGGTCTTTTCTGACCTAAACTTTTCTGTGATTCTGAATAGATTCAGTACTTGTAAAAGGTGTCATACTGATTACCTGGGACATGCAGGAGTCCTGTATTCATTAATAGGCACAATAATTTGCATTGGTCTAGCTACTGAAAGCTTGTGTGGGCTTGAAAGAGATACTTTTCTACAAAAATGAGAGTTCACAATCTGTACTTTGATCCTGTGGTTGCCTGAATGCTGAGATCACTGTTCATGGAGGAAACATGCTACTGGATTCCTCATGAGATGCCAGGTACTTACCTGCTGCTCCATCTTCCCCTTTCACAAATCAGAGTTTCCTCTCTTTCAGTGTTTCCTCTGTCTGCCCCATTGTGCCCCTTCCACATTTCACTCCTGGAGATCTGCAGTGCTGTTAACCATTTTTCACAGCTCCTGGCCACTGTCTGGACAGAAGACAGTAGTTGCTGCAGCTCACTTGGGTCTAGGTATGTGCTCATTTTAACCAACACATCTGTGCTGACTTAGTCAGGATCACTTGCCTCTCTTTTTGTTATGAAAATTGAAATAACTTTCTGATTCATTATTGAAAATGCATTTCATTATCAATATATAAATTTAGTACACTCTCTTCTTTATACTGTTTTGGTATAGATGCAATATTAAGGGTACACAGGGTGTTTGGCTACTGTGATCTCTAGTTTAAAATTATGTACTCTTTGCAATTCTTTAACATCTTCCTGTGCACATTAATTTTAAATATGTGTCTTTGCTGTCCTTTCCATTACTCTAAACACAGTCCCCCGAGTGTAACATCACTACTCCTAGTCATTCTGTCATTTGGATTTATCTGAAGTTATCAGTGTTATCTGAAATGACTTATGAACTTTCAAAGGACTGTTGTTTCCAACTTCTTATCAAGGCCTTGGTCCTACCTCATTAATGATAATAGTAGTCCCATTTTCTGTATTATTCAAGCAATAGTATGTGGTATTCATACAATAATTAGTGGGTCAAGATGTCAGTAAAGACATGCATTTAGGAACAGATCTTCAGGCTGTTTAAGTTGTCTGTGCTCCATCAGACTAGGATAGAAGTTGAAGAATTTTTTTGCTCGCAGTTGCCCTAAATTTGTGTCCAGTTTTTTTGGTCAGTGTTTATATTGTGGCACTCAGGAGAATTTTTTGCAAACAGAAATTTCAGTTTCATGGCTGAAGCCCCTGCTCAGCATCAACTAAGAGCTGATTGTTTGAGTAGTCCTTTTGAAATCCACTGCTTCCTGATGATTAAGTTGCACTTTGCCATGCAAAGCTGAAATTAAATCCAAATGATCCGAATTAGCTCTATGGACTGAAGATGTACATGCCAACTTAAAAGAGAATTTGAATATATCTACACAGCCCCAAGCTGAGGAGAGCTGGCATGGATATGTACCAGCAGCAAGCACTGGGTCAGTTTGAGGGTTTCCTGTGGCTTTCTGTAGCACAGGTACAGGCAGACCAAGCTAGTAGGTTCCTGTGAAAGCCTGGAAATTTATCTTTTGTTTGAAATTAGCCTGAGACTTGCCTGAATGCTAAAGATGTTTAATTATTTAAAGATGCTTAAGCAAGTCAGTTACCTAAATATGTATGTAGGGAGGAGGGGAAGAAGAATAATGGCTACAGGATTTGGCCTAATATACTTAGCCTGGGTTTTTCAGTTTTTACATATATATTATTGTCTTTGTTTACATATATATTAGTTTTACATATATATTACTTTCTGCAGTAATTGGTGGATATGAATCAGAGGATAAGCTTGAAAAATATTAGAAAGCTTTAATAGGACCATTCCCAGTCAGCCATGTGAATACCACAGCTGTGCTCAGGTCAGGGAGGCTTTTATGTTAATTGTCTCCAAGTCTGACAGAAGATCTACTTGCCCTTGAGTCCATCTAATCAAATCATTATAAAGTAAATGCTGTGAAACATAGATCACTCTTTAATAACCAGCTACAACGTAATGAGCAGCAAAGGTAGTTATCTGTCCTATATTAAATTATATAAACATCCTCTTTTTAACTTATTTTGTTTTCTTCCATGGTTATACCCAGATGAGGAACTGGGGAAGTCTGTCCTGAGTTCAGCAAGTACTCAGGTAACCAAAAGACATTATTTATTCTATTAATATTTAATCTGGAGCAACCACTGACCTGCATAATTTGATAGAGATGGGTGAACTGCTCCCTGAACACCTCTAATGCTAAGAAGGAATGTAAACACATAAACACCAAATACTGTGTTGTGGAAAAAAAGTGTGAAACCAGCCAGGAGTATGGTATTGCACATAAATTTTCCTGTCTGTTTTTCTGAAATTCCTCTGGGGGCTCATCAGTGTCTCTGAGCTGGCTGGCTGCTCAGGGGCTCTCCTGGCACACTGGGGTGTGTTCCCAGCACACAGTGGGTGATGTGCCTTCTCAGACACACATTAGCTTCTGCTGGGGTTTGTGGTTCATCCCCAGTGAGCCCCTGCAGACATCCAGTTGCTCATCCTGAGCAGTGGGGTGAGACTCAGTTGGTTTGCCCTTGGCAGCATTGCTCCTGCTCAGCCTTCTCTGTGCTTTGTGGGCTCTGAGTGCTGAGGCAGCTTCTGAGTCTGTTACAGCAGCTCTTTGAGAGCATCATTTGCAGTTATTACTCAAAGTACAGCAAGGTTAGGTTCATTTCTCTGAGCTAGAGTTAACTCTGGATATTATTTGAAACAAATTCTGTGAAGTCATTATCTGTGCTGCTTTGCCTGTGTGTCCTTTTTCCCAGATGTCTTAATCATCTGGAATTATTTGATTCAGTCTGTGATCTAAAAATGCTCATTTGATCCTTTGTAAACACCCTGCATCTGTCTTTGGAAATTCAGTAGCATACCTTCTTCCACTGCAGATAGTGGTTCATTTCTCTGTCAACTCTATGTGTGGTTTTCTCTATCAGCTGATTTAAGTATGAGAAAAAATAGGGAAACCTGTATAGCCATGGGTTTATCTTGTCCCTTTGCCCCCAGTCCATCTGATCTCTGCTCCAGGGGTCTCCTCCAGCACCCCACACCAGTGACCTAGGAGCTGCAAATAAAAATTAAAATGGGCAAAATAATTTCTTTCTGTGTCATGTTAAATTCTCACAGATACTAATTGCTGCCTTATAGGTGCTGGGAAGGGAGTAAGATTCTCTCAGGGGCTGTTAAATACAAGGATTTTTATGTCAAGGATATTATAGTATTCTTTCCCACAGGAAAAAGAGAACTTTTTTAAATGCCATTAACACTTAGTTCCCTAAAGGACTGAGATCATAGATTTGAAACCATAATAATGTTCAGCATAAAATAACTAATTTAATTTATAAACAATTTCTTGACTTTTCGTGAGGTCTGTAGCAGAAGTCCAAATGCCAAAGCGTAGTGCAGTGAAGTACTTTGCCAAAAATATATTTCAAAAATTTCTAGAGATAATAAAATGGTAAAGATTTAAGAAAACTTGCATTACTCACAAGTGTTCTAACACTCTTGTGTTACAGATTAAAAGAAAACTCAGTGCTATTCCTTTCTCATTTCATAGACCACATATTACATATATATTACATAGCACACAAAGTACTGCAATCTCAGCTTCTGCAATCAAGTAAAACTTTCAGGGCAAAGGATCAGTACTCATTTACTAGTTTGGTCCAGTATTGTATCAGAAAAGGGTAGCATTGCTAAAAAGGCTGCACAAAACTCATTTATTTTGCCATTAATATTTCTTCTCTTTCCAGGCTGTCTTCGAAAACTCAGTCTCTCTATGTCCATTTAAAATCAGTGTTCATATTGGTGGTGTTTCTGGCTTGCTGTCTGAGAAGACAAATGTCCAGTGAGTTGTAGGAGTGCAGCCCTAAGATTTGAAGCTCAGTTTTCCTCTGAAAAGCACCAGCCTGTCACCAGCTCTTGCAAGGCAGCAGTTGTGCTCTTCATGGGAAATTTAATGCCAATGTTTATCCCCACATCCCTGTGCTCAGTCCATGCTATTGTCTTTGTGGCAAAAGCCTCTTTAAATATAGGCACATTCTAATATGGAGACACTTTTATGCCAAAGAATCCATAAAGGTTCAGTACTACATTCACTTATTGGTTATTCAGCAGAAATGCACATAGTTTAGTGGTTTGGGGTTTTTTGTTTGTTTTTTTTTTTTTTAACTAGAGTATCTGTTTGTGATTCCTGAGTAGATATCATGTGTTGGAGTAGAACAGAGTTTAAAATCAAATTCCAAGTGACAGCAGATGGAGGAGGAGCTGGGATTAATTGTTAAGGCAAGTGAGAGCTGAGGGTTTTGTTTCAGTTTTAAGAACCAAACTTCCTGCCCCAGTTAACTCTGAGATATCTGGATTTGATACAGATTGATAAGGAGTCTACTGTAGCTGGAAGATAAAGAACAACCTCAGATCACCAGATTAAGACCTGATTTTATTCACTGTAACATGAAAAAGTCTTAGTAAGGACACAGTGAAAGAGTACTCAGCTATGGCAAAGTTTGCTTTGAGGAGTTAAAAAAACAAGTATGTAAGGACTTACAGTTTAGAAATACAGGGAGTTCAAATTTTGGAAGATCTTCTGAAGCTTGATTAAAAAAATTACAATTTATCTGTCTGAAGAAAGTAGGAGGCAGACATTATATCTTGGTGAAGAGTGGAGAAAAATGCTGGCCAGGTAGAGAGGGTCTCAGACAAAAATATTTTAATTCAGTCTTTCTATGATAATCTAAATACCTTTAAAAGGCAGGTTCCTGCACTGCATGAAGGAGAAGAGTTTCTCACCAAGAATGCTTGTTCTGGAAGGTGGGACAGCTGAGTTTGGGTTTGGCTGGGTGAGGCATTATACAGTGCTGGCTACCCAGAGATCTCCCTGACATGAGCACTTCTGTGTTATACACATCCTAGAAGGCAAGTGGAAATAATACATTCCTGCTGTTATGGACCCCTGCACACATGGGCTGACCTCAGTAAGAAGTGATAGTTGTTTAAATGCTGTTACTGGGTCCATTTTGGAAATGCTTTGTAGTGGTTTTGACAAACTACCAAGCCAGCCCTTCAGCACAGAAGCTGTGGCAGGTCCCTCAGCTTAAAATAATAAGTATGATATTGTAGTACTAGGTGATAAGTACTTAGGTCTAAAGGTGGCTTTTTTACCCAGATCAGAGTGACAAATGTTTATGTGTGAACATGCTTGCTAATGTTCCCTTTTTGCTGTTGGGTCTCCAGGGTGGAGATCTGTGAATTTATTATTGCAGGATATGCCTCCCACATCAAGGGTCCCTGGTGTACATGTCCAAGGGCAGAGGCTGTGCTGTCCATTGCCTCAAAAATACAGTCACTCAGCCTGTTGGATGGCAAACACAACACAAATTTACTCATTTGACTTTGTTTGATTTGGGATTTTAATTGTTTTTTACCTTTGAAATAAAAATTGGAAAATCTTGATTTCATATGATTTCTGGAAGGATTAGTCTTGACGACAAATATAAAAAAGTAAAAGGAAATAATCTTGATCCAGACTAATAAGAGAGAGTGTCATCCTTGATTATGCTGCATGTTAGTCAAGGCAAAATAATTTTACTCATCTAAATGACAAAGCAGTGATTCTTATGTGTTTGTTGCCATACAGTAGATTCTGCATGTTTGCTGGTTTATTTTTAATTAATGCATGTAAAGCTTAAATTGAAATTTTTTCACACAAAATCTTTAGTCTCTGATTATATCCTATAGCTTATTCAATAGATGGAGATTTAATATTTTTAGAACATCTTTAATATAGCTTAACACCCTACCTTTTCTGACAGAGGTATCTTTTGATCTACCTCGGGTAAAATGGAAAACTGCCTTGGCAAATACCATATTGTAGTAAGTAGAAGAGAAAACAAATGATGAAGAAAACTAGTTGTATTGGGTAAAACCAAAAATTCTGTGAGTGCTGATGGACACTACTTCCTTTTTTTTTTTTATATAAGAATTGTTTGACTCACATTCTTATCCCTAAATTGTACTCAGATTGCATGTGTTGGCCTGAGTGTTTAGTTTACACTTTTGAAATTAATCCCCTGCTCATTCCCTCTGCTGCAGTATAGATAAAATAGTGCAGTAGGCAAAACTAATTTCTTCTAAGTGATTCTATACTGAGAAATGCTTTCCAGATGCTGATGGTTTTCAGTTCATCAGATCAGACTAAAGCTATTTCAAAATCAAGCCCTAAAACTTGTCCAGTGTGTCTAGTGAATCCTTAATACCAGCTTTCTGTTCTCTGTGCTCCTATTGCACTTCATTAATTGCTAAGTTAGACAAAGCACAACACATTAATGGCAATTTTACATTTGTACTGTGTTTTAGCTGTTTTCATAGTCTCTAAAGGTAACTTCAAACACCTCAGTAGGGCAGGCTATATGATGAAACTTGTTTTCAGTGCTCTCTACCAAAATATTTAAAATTGCCAAAGAAAAAAATTTCCTTTCTCCCAGATATTTTTCACAGAATAGGAAATGCCTTTAAAAGCAGACATTTGCTAAGAAAAAAAAATTAAAGAATTTAATAATCAGGTACTGTTTAGACAGTTGCAAACATATGGTCTTGCTTGTGATAATCATACAATCTTGAAAAAGCTGGTGAAAAAAACTTAAGACAAATAGTTTTTAATGCTAACAGTATATTGAATACTCACTTGTGTGCTTTTAGCAGCACAAAATAACTCCTGTTAAAGTCAGTAATGAAATGCAGTTCAGTTAGGCAGGATCAAAGCTTGAAGGAATACATGATTTCCTTCTTACTTGTGATGCTCTTCATAAAACATTCCATTTTCACCCTTTGTAGAGTAGTAGAGGCTCCTGAGAGAGAGCTTTGTTCCAGCATCAGGAACACTCTGCACTGTCTCTGGTTGCAAAACTACTTTAATCCTGAGGTGACAAACAGGAGAGATTAATGGCTTCAATTTGGACACACAGAACCACATGGATTCTCTAACAAAGGAAGAACATGATTGCCTGGGTTTTAAGGAAGAAAATATTGACTTGGTTCATGGGTATAAAATATACATTATTATATAGCTTCAGATGTTTTAATATCCACATAGAGATGGGAATGCTCTGTACACTACAGTGCCATATCAGCAAAACTGCTTAAGTGTATGTTTAGTGGAATGTCATGAACTTCAATAGCAGAAGACATTTCACTAAAGGTGTGAATAAACTGAGGGGTTAGGCAGGTGTTTAAACATTGCAGTAGTTGTTACATCATTGTTTTTACAAGAAGATGGTCAAGACACAGAAATCCTGAGTGATTTCTCCAACAGTTTTCAAGAAATCTGGGGATAAGAAAGAAGCTGAACCAAATTTTCTTGTGCTTTAGACCCCAGATTAGACTCAAGAGTGACCTGCAAAATCACCTTAAAATGCAGATGATGTCAACATTGCTATTTGTTGATGCAAGTCCTGGTAGAATTGGAAAAAAAATCCAGTCTTTGTACCACTTGGGACTTTTACCAGTCATCTTTTTAGATGTTTTGGATAAGGTATTTCTGGCTAGTTTCATCAATGAAAGTAAGGAAAACTTTTAACACAAAAATAAATTTTAAAAGTTTCAGTTTTGATACATCTGTGTATATTTTTCCTTGCCTTTGTGTTGTTTTTAGAGAGTATTTGACCCTTTTCTGCAAAAAATGAGAAAGAGGGGCTAGAATTTTAGGGGAGGTTGTAGAAATGATGTTGGTAGAGTTTTAATTGCTAGCTGGTGTGGTGTCCTCTTTGATAAAACCTTTTCTTAAGTCAATTAAAATAAAAGGCTTAGAACACAGGAGGGTGCAGAGAGGTGAGAAGAAATGATTTATGGCCATATTAGCTGGAGAGGTGTAATATTCATTTGCAAAGACACAAGGGAATGCAGTGATGATGGGACAATAAAAAACCTCCTCTCATCTTCCTGTTATGCTGGGAGCATGGGAAGATTTTTCTTGCTGGTTGATGTGAGTGCTTCAAGAAAATGCAGTTAAGACTTTCTGAAGATTAACTTGTGATGTGTGAGACTGAAACCAAGAAACACTAAGCACCATCCAGGCCTCTGTGACGGTGTGACACACTCAGCACTTTTATAAAACCAGGCCATTTAATTATAGCTGGGAGGTTAGGGAAGGTGAGTTTTAAAATCTTAGCCAAAAGCCTTAAAATATCAAAGGGAAGTCTAAAAGTTAGAAGTGTGAAGTTGACATATGGTGCAATGATTTTTGGGTTGATGTCAATTATGCTTGGTTGATTGGAATTAACTAGAACTCCAATAATGCTGGGATGCCAGGTGGATGGACCTAATGTCATCAGCTTCTTCCCTCTGCAGTCTCCACTGGCTATATTTGAAATAAGTGCTTTTGTTGGAAAACGGCTGTGGAATAATGAAATTTTTTACTGGACTTGGTGAGGGCCTGTCTTTCCTATGCTATCTACAGACTGCAATTGAAACAATGAGAAAGAAATGGCCAAATGCAGGAGATGCAAAAGCTCTTTGTTAGCTAAATCGCCAACAGTAAGAAATCAAAGCTAAAAAAACAATAAAACAATAATTAAAAAAAAACCAAATGCCACTGACCATATGATGATAGAGGTTTTCAGTCCAAGAATCCCTCAGCTGTCTGCTCTATGAGACTCCAAGGCCAAAACAGAGTCTGCATTTTGTGTCAAGACTGCAGTGATGGAATATTCTCACTGTGGATTTAGTTCATCCTCTTCAGTTCTTCCATTGATACTGGTGAAGGTTTTTATAGTGCATGGTTTTGAGGCACTGTACTTTGAAGCTCAGTTCCCCTCCTTCCTGAAAATAGAAAAGTAATGCTCCTACCTTTGGGAGAAGTTGGCTTAGAGAAGAGTTATATTAGCATGAAATATTATAAAAATTAAAATAGAGACTTACTTGAGACAGAGCAATGAACACTCATTTGCTGTCTCATGGAGACATTTTGTGACTCTATGGAAGATCACCATGTGACATATATGCTGCTGAACCTCACTTGAGGGCCCACTGTTCTGTCTCTTTTGCTTGAATGATTACTTAGAATGAGAATTCTTTGCCTGTCCTGTAGCACTTGAAGTAATTAAAACTGGATAGAACTGCTCATATTTTCCTGATCTATGATCATGTGTGCCCACTCAGGCAGTTTGTGCAGTGTTAATGGAGAAAACACAGAGTAAAACTATATTTTCTGACTGAAATTCTTCTGGGAGCTAAGCCTGTACTTAAATAACAAACAAGAAAAAGAAAAAAAATTACCTGTTTCCCAGTACCTCTCTCCATGTCTTACCTCCTTCATGTCACCATCCTGGTTGTGTGATCAGCTTTCATCCAGCTTTGGATTCAGAAGCAATGTCTTCTCTTGTCTACAGAAGAGCTAAGGAAACATCTGAATGTGTGTTGATCTCTTGTGAGCTTGGGCAGACTGCTGGCAAGCAAGTCTCTAGTTGAATGAAAGTCATTGGCTCTTAAAAAGAACCTATTAAGTAGAGGAAAATAAAAAGCAAATTGAGGATGTCTCTCTGTTTAATGCTGCATTAGGTGGATAACTTGTTCTGGATGTTCTTTTTGAAATACTGTGGAAATCTAAATAGTCTGCAAAGCTGTTCAAGAGCTCCAACTTCTACAAGATACTAATAAATTGGCCAACCATAGTATAAAATATACATCTGTTTTAGGACCTCATGAAGAATTTTAATTGTGTGCTAAACTGAAAACAGAAAATAAACAGCAAGTTTAAATAGTGTTGTCATAATATATTGTATCACATACTCTAGTATTTAGAGATAAGTGTTTTTGGAAAAGGAAAGGAAATGGATAAATGTAACATCATGGGTAGGGTTCCTATGAATTTCATAGACTATTAATCTTTAATCTTTACAGTTCCTATTTAAGCCTAAATACATTAATCCAGGCATCAGCTCTTCTCTGCTGTCTTGATCGTGCAGGTCACAGATGTTGCTATAGTAACCTTGCATTACCAATGCAAAGACAGTGAAGGATCTGGCTATCTAGATAAATAAAATAATTGAGGGGTGCTTGCAGCAGCATTCTCCTTAATGTAATGCTTAGATCCATTGAATTAGTGCTTGGTCCAGCGTGGATTAGGGCCTTGACTTGGGGAGTATGAGAAAGGCTGGCACTTGAATCCAATTTCCTGTGAAACAGGTTAGTCATTAGAGAGATGCTCTTCACTGGGAAGGCCCATGGTTTGTATCACAGAGGATGTTCCTTTGTTCCAGTCCTCAATCACATTGTCAAAAGACAGACTGCTGTGGATCCTGTGTGTGGAACCTGCTCTTTAGATGCAATGCTGTTTAGGTATTTTGAAAACCAAGAAAAGGTGTTTTCTGTGAAGCTGAGGTAAGCCCACATTGTTGGATGCAGTTGTTGAAGACACAGCCCAGTGCTAGTGGGGATCAGGCATTTGTCAAACAGGAGAAACAACCTGATTACAGAGTGGCTTGTTACAGACAGGCATCATTAAATGCTAGTGCTGGTCTCTCATGGGGACCTGTCTTGGTGACAAAGGAATGAGAATTTTCAAGTGAAAAGCAAGTGAATTTTCAAGTGAAAATTGTGGATCAGATATGCCTGTGAGTTGAATATTCCTGACAGTTACTTCATGGGCTGGAGGCCCTGAAGAAGCTTTGCAGTATTTTGGTATCTAGATGACCCATGTGAACTCTACAGGTGGGAAAATCCTAACTGTGTACTTTTTTTGTACAGTGAGGAAACTTCCTCTGAGAGTTGTTTGCTTTTGCCATGCCTCTGATGTTTCAGAAAGCACTTCTTTCTTGTAGGAAATTCTTTGTAGGAAGTTTGAGGCTTTGTTTGTTTTTTTGTTTTTTTTTTTTTTTTGTTTTAGTTAAGTATGGCCACAGGGTTCAAGAGTAATGCAGGACTGCGGATAAATAGAGGCAATAGTGAGTGTAGACATGATGGAGGAATGATGATTACTCCATTTCCATTGGAAACCAAGCCTAAAAACACTCCTGTAGCCACAGCTCATCTGTGCTACCAACTGAATTTGCTGGCTAAGCCTGTAAAATACTGCTTGAGCCTAAACCAGTGAAATAAGGGAAGAGTTAAAATTCTAGTCTCCTGTGAGCCTTTGTTCAGCCTTCAGTCCTACAAAGGAAACCTCTCATTGCTTTAGAAGGGTCCCAACTCTTTTCTTTTTTGTCTGGCCCTGAAAAGCCAGATCAGTTTTGCTGCTTGCTTTATTGAGACTGTCAGCCCACTCCTGCTGAGAGGCTGCTGCTGGCCGGGCAGCTTTCTGCAGGGGAACAAGGGAAAGAAAGATTCTGCATCAGAAATTCCACTTGTATTGCTTTCCTTGCCTCCTTCCAAGCACAAAGGTGGTTTTGTTTGTGCTCAAGAACCAACTGAAAAGTTTGGCCATGAAATGAGCTGTCTTCTGGAGAAAGGGGAAGGGGTGGAACACGAAGCACACAGCTGCAGACACAAACTTGTACCCACTCCCTCCTCCAAGCCATGGGCTGGGGATGGCTGCTGCACTAGCTGGTTGTTGTGTTACTTCACACAGCTGCAGGGCAGCTCATGAGACAGCAGTTGCTGGTTTGAATCCTTGAAGAAGTAATTTAATAAGTTGGAATATTCTGTTCTTATTCTGTGATGTAATTAGATAGGAGAAAACTTGAAAAAAAAAATGCTTCCCCCTTGTTGGTGGGACACGGAATATTCAGGTATTTGTAATTTGCTCACATTGGTATTTGTTTCAATTCAGAGTATTTGGTGCTGCCAAAAGCGGGAGAGGGGACAAGCACTTTCCTTGCAGCTGACACCCAATTAGGTGGGAATTACTTCAGCATACTGAATAGTGCCAGACTCACAGAAATAAAATTTCTCCTGATAGTTCCCACAGTGTACACTCATATAGTGTATAGTGTATCAAAATCTGCTGATAAAATAGGTTCTGCCACTGAAAAGATATTATCCATGTTGCTTGTTTCTTGTGTAACCAAGGATTTGCAGGATCAGGGAAGTATCCACATTTTTTTCTTGCTGTCAGAGATTAGGGAGCTTTTTGTGTATTAGTCTTATGAAAATGTAGCCTTGCACAGAGCATTGCTGGGCATATTTCAGGGTTTACACTCCAGTGATAAGAGAATAGATATGGCCCCAATACCCAAGGCAGTTGGGCACTAAATCAGATGAGTAACTGAATGTCTGACCCTGTGCTTAAACCCTTTGGGCAATGATAGAGGAAGCTTGAAGGAATTTGTGTATTTCCTTTTGCTTTTGCAAAAGAGGATGGTTTACATATTTTGAAGTGAAGACAGAATGTGTAATGCCTCCATAAAAAATGTTAGTGAAGTGAGGCTACCTAGAAGTTGCCCAGTGTCATTTTTTATGGGCTTGGTGCCCTTTCTCAGTCTCAGGCCTATGGAATTTGCAGGATTATCAGCTACATAATCCCAATGATTTGGTATGTTCAAGGTGTGGGATACAGAATATCTGCATAGTTAGCTGGGACAATCTACTTCTGTATATTTGGCTAAAAACAGTTCAGAGAGCTGACCTTTGAGCCTGGTGTCCAATGCTGCAAGTTAAATGCTGGCATGGGGATGGCTGGAGAGAGCACAGTCATTGTGTTCCTCGTTGCAGCCTGTGCACAGATGTGGGAAATGGAAGAAGCTGTGGTCTGGGGAGCTGCTTTCCATCAGAGGAACATACTACTTGGACTGGTTCATCCCAGGGCTGCTGCTGAATCTTCAAAAGACATCACATAAAAATCTGTTTATGGTGGAGTGAGGAAGGGTGGGAAGAAATAAAGTATGAACAAACCATTTTATTTAAAAATTAGTTCATGCTTTCAGCAAAGATCTAGTTTTCTCTGTGAACTTGCCAACATCCCTTAATTCATATCACTTAGAATAAAATGACTTCTGGGTGTAAGAAGGATTTGAATTGTCTTTTCTGTATCACTAAATAATGGTTGCTTGGGGAGATAGGAAATGTAAATTGAAAATGAATGAGGTATAGCTGGTAATATGTTAGATGCATTATCTCCAACCTGAGACCTTCAGTCAAAAGAGAAGGTCATCTGTAATAGTTAAAGAGCACTGCAGCAGATACTTATATTTTAAATTTTCCTCTTTTTTGAGTTGAATTTTCTCCTCATAACTATTGAAATACTTTTCTGAGGAAGCATGGGCCATGACTTCTTAGATTGCCTAGATTATTTTCTTTTGTTGTAGTTTATGAGACAGAGAATGCTGAGGATCTGTACTTTGCTGAATGACTGATCTTCACTAGTTTTCTGGAAATTAGAGATTTTTTTCTTTTGATTTCTTTTCTGAAAAATCACTCTTTTTACAATTTGTGTCTGAACAATTCAAACCATGAAAATATTATGCCTCATTTTTTTGTTCATTTAGAAAACAGGGCTGGAATTACTAATGGTACCAGTGAATAATGTAGTGAATTCTGATCAGCTGGGGCAAGATTTTACTGGACAAAGGTGCTGGAGGGAGAGGAGTATGACCTGCCTCAAATTCCCCTCAAAATCTTCCCAATGAGAACATCAAACTGAAAGCAGATGGAGACTTCTCTCTCCTGTTGAAGTGGGACTGGTTGTAGTGGGTGTCCTTGTAAACCTCCTGGTCTGTCTTCCCGTGGAGC
The DNA here is from genome assembly GCF_029582105.1 of Oenanthe melanoleuca. Classification (NCBI taxonomy): domain Eukaryota; kingdom Metazoa; phylum Chordata; class Aves; order Passeriformes; family Muscicapidae; genus Oenanthe; species Oenanthe melanoleuca. The sequence goes on along the minus strand of NC_079337.1, from coordinate 57,899,476 downwards.
AAGAGGGAATCTTTGAAGCCTTGTGTCTCCTGGGGCTACAGCAGCTTGGCACTTCTGAAGGTTGTGGCATTAACCATCCACCAATGAAGTGCATAAGCAACAGTGGGATTTGCTGTTTAATTGAACTCTTTTCTAGTTGTTAATTATACTGCTTGTGTGGTTTTTCATGTTTAGCTATATCATTACACTTCACAGAATGTTTGTTGTTACCTGCTGTGAATAATTCATGGTATTGATACAATTAGGGACCATCATAAGTTCTTTCTGGAGAAAACCAAAAGTTTCTTTGTTATTTCTGTGTATTTGAAGGTGAGTAGAAGGCAGGTTCTGGCTTCTGTTGTGCTTTTTCGAAAGAAAATTTTGAATTAGCCACTAAAATTAAAGTATGCATCTTGAGAGTACAGGATGCACAGTATATTTAAAATATTTTTATGAAATTGCTTGCTAAGCTGGAAATTACCTAAGTAAATCAGCCCTGGACCTCTGTAAACAGCAGTGTGTTGTACTTTCAGTTAATTGTTTCCACAGATGTAGTCAATGACAACATTGTGTTTGTCCTATGGCAGTGTTACTGCAGCTCTCCATTTCATTTCATTTCCTTTCCTTGATGGATAGGTTTACCAAATCTAAAAATAAAACCTTATTTTCCCATCATGATAGGGATTTTCTTACATGGGTTTTGTGAGTTGCCCTAGAAACAAGAAAACACTGAAGTTAGGTCAGAAAAATAAGTCTCATGCCAGTCATTGTTTTGATTTCTTTGGTTCCATCGTAATACTAGATAAATTATATGGCTGAGGAGCCCAGCTGATAGTTGATACTGGCAGGTGGCTTCTGAACAAAGAAAACAAGGTGTGGCACATTTCTTTTGATGAGAAGGAGGTCAATGGGAATATTACATGGTGAAAAGTCTCCCTTGGCCTGGCACGTGTTCTGAAATCACTGCTCTCTGCCAGTGCCTTTGTTTCATTGCTGTCCCAGGTTTTCATTGACTTTATTTGGTCTGTATCAGCCAAGATCTTTCACAGTGCAAGGATAAAATCTTTCTGGCTATCTCCATAGGTAGCTATGAGATATTTTCTCATTTATCCAAATGATGAAAATGCTGGTCCTCTGAAAGTGAAGCAGACCTGTTTAATGTTAATACAAAGGCCAAAGGTTGCCAAAGGTTAGCTGCCTTCTGAATACCCAGATTGTTCCCTCCACTCACTACAAGTTTGCAATCTGCTTAATATATGCACAGTCAGGGAGAAGCTGTAAATATAATGCTAAAAGCAGACGCTTGGAACTATTGCTCTTGCTTCTCTTCAGCTTATGCAACTGTTTGCAGTAGCTTGTTGCCAACACAACTGTTGTGTCCTAGTACTTTGGGCTTCATCTTGTAAGTCTCCTGAATATGCTGTTCCCATTACAACACTCTGAACAGATCCCTGTGAGGAGGTTTTGCAAGACCAAGTCGCTAACTGAAATCCAAAATGCATCACCACCTGCTTAATTCATCAGTCTAGAACTGAGCTAACTCCTGAAGTTATGCCAGCTGGAGTCCTGGCTGAAAAAAACAAAACCCTGGTAACCAAACATTTTGACCACCAGAAGCCAGGACCTCAAAATCTTATTTACATAGGTCATTCCACCTTCTCCCCTTGCAAATGACTGAAGTTCATTCTTTCAGAAGTTTTCCCAATGAGTCTTTCTGACCTTTCAACTGCAGCTTTATATCCACTGATAGCTGTTCTCATCTGCCTATTCCATCTGCAACCACAGCCATCTCTCTGCAGACAGACCCAGAAAATCTCTGGCAATAAATAATATTTTTTGCTCCACAAGCATTTAAGTCAATTAAAGGTGATGAGGTGATCCAGGAAATTGCTGCTCTCATAAATTCCTGGGTCTATGCTCAAAGCATAGTGTAATCTCTGGTAGTTGTCTGCCACTGTTGATCTCCAAGAACACCTTATAAAATTATAGCCTAATGCTTTAACAAAGCGTAGGAGGGAAGGATGCATTTTATGTAAATTTAGTCAGGAAGTCTTTGAAACTAATTGCTTAAAGTGAGTGGGGAAAGCTGATGGAGTGTGATAGACATACAGATTTTTTTTTTTCTGCTTTTAGAATAGATGGTGTTGATTAACTGGGCTTAGTATAGTACTGCTTATATTGAAGCAACTAATTGCTCAGTGGGTGAGCCTGTTCTGTGCATGAACTAAACAGGCCACACTCTGGATGTTATTACAGATGTGGATTTAGGGAGTTTTGGAGTTATACTTCTGAAGTGAAAGCCATTGGTTTTGGTGAACTTGGTATCAAAATATTGTCCTGCAGCGGTTTCAATATTTTATTTGTAAAAATGGAATTAGAAGGGAAAAAAAAAATAAGAACATTTTAAAGTCATATCTGCAGAATAGACCATTTATTCTGAAAAGTCTCAGACTCAGGAGTAATGGGAGGGGAATCCTTCTTCACATATGCTCCTCAGAATTGGTACCCCTGAGAGGTGTCAAAGGCTTGTCTGTCAATCAGCCTGCTGTTTTACATGCCAAATCCTGTTTGTTCTTTCTGGTTTGTGCTTGTTAAATGTGTTGACTTGTCTGTTAGAACAGCCTCTGATCTTTCTTTAGGGCCATTCCGGACACACCCACCATTCTGCATGGGCTGCACTCCTTGTTCCTGGTAGATCACCTTGCATTTTTATCCATATTTGCATTTTTATAGAAAGTCAGTGATTTCATTTCCATACTAGCTGGAGGCTAGAGTTAAAAGTTAGAGTTATGTGCTTAATCTAGAATTGGAATATGCATAGATGTCTACAATTATTTGATAGCTGAATAAAACAAATCACTGTGCCTGCTGCAGTAGGCCAGATTTGCTGTTCTCAAGTATATATGAGTGTGTAATGGATCTGTGCATGCTTCCTCTCAGCATGAGAGCTGGGCACTTGCTGTTGATTTGTGTTCTGTTCCCTGCAAAATGCCTTGACCTAGTTCTAATGGAGAAAAGATTTTTACAGCATCTGAGACTGGATAGAGTATTCCATGCTGTGCCCTGTGGTCATACATGTATGAATCCCTGACCACTTCCATGGGTATTTCACTGGGGTGACTGGTGAATGTGTGACAAAATGGGAAAGGTCAAAGGAAAATGCAGAGCAAGAATCTGTGCTGGAGTGAACTCACAAGAAACTAATTTTAAAAGATTATATTAAAATAAAATTAATATTAATTAAATCAAAGTACTATCTTTCCAGAAACAAAACTAACTTGAATGGATGAGTGAATTAAAAAATAATATAAAAAAAAAAAAAAAGCCTAGTGAAAGTTATATTGTGTGCCTGTTTGGAATCATCCTGTGGGGAACATGTAACAGTCACAGGTCTTTGGAAAAGTTGGTCTGTCTTCAAAAGACTGAGGTTTCAGTGGGTCTCCCTTAACAGGAATAAAAAGGATATGAGCCTCTGTTGAGCAGTGCACAAGGTTAGGTAGCAGTCACAGCATATTCTGTTTTACTTATGTGGGACAGAGAGCCAGATGCATCACTGTTACATAAGCCTGCTGACCTGCATATAGAGCTTTGTGGTAATAGGAGTTTCAGAAAAATAAATCCTGTTCAATTCAGCTTACACAAAGATAGAAAATCTAGGTATGTTTACAATGGGAAACTCCACAAAACATGTTATTCCCTCAGGGGGTTGGTTTTTAAATTGAAATTGAGGCCTCACATACTTATGACAAAGAGGATGGGAGAGGAGGCAGTTAATATGGTGCAAGAGGAGTTTGCTGACTAATGCTACAGTCTGTGTCTTTAGGGAATGGGACCACAAGATGTGTTGTGCACCAGCCATAACAGGCCATTATTCAAGTGCTGCAGCATTAAAAAAGTTCATGCCAATTTGCAGAGGATTTCGATGGATTTGTTTAATTTGTTTGTATTCTGGTTTGAAATGAAAATTAGTATTTTTTTCCATTCTTAGTGAATAAAATAGAATATTTTCAGTTGGAAGGGACCTACGACAATCATCTAGTCTGAAGGTAATGATACCTAGAACTAGAGACATCAGGCTCTGGGTCCCCAGCTTGAGGAATTCTGTCTGGATCCTCTGGCTGCCTAGGGTGCCAAGGAATTGCACGTTCCCAGAGCTTCCAGGCTCTTGCTTCTTTTCTTTCTGCCTGGTGAGCTAACAGAGAGCTGGCAGCCTAGGAGTTTATGGGCAGAGATACTCTGCTCTGAGTTTCTTGGCATCCTGCCTAATGAGATCTGTAGAAAAGCCAGCAGTTTAGGAGCTCTGCAATCTCTGAGATAATCCTGGAGCAATAACTTCTTTCTAACTCCCACTCTCTGTCAACTTGTCAGAAATACACTTGAAGAGCAGGGAAGAGGACCTGGCAGGAAATTGGGTGTGATTTCTGCAGTGTCATCAAAGTCAAATTTGCCATTAAAAATGTGTCTGACCACTTTTAGTAACCCCACACAGAAATCCTAATGTGTCAGCACCTGATCCTGGAGTTCGTGCATCCCTTTACTGCAGATACTGTGGGTTCAAAGCTCAGTGAGACAGAAGAGAGGACAAAGAAGTATTTACAGCATTATGTATCTTTGAAGTTGGGATGTGGGTCACCTGCAGCTCTTCACACAGCACTAGCCTGCCTGTAGTCAGATGGCCTACAAACCACAGTTGTCCTGAAGGTATTGGAAGATGTGATTATTCCAGGAGGCTCTTGACTGACATAATGGCTAGGAGGATGGTGCTGGAAAAGTAGATTAAATTTGGTACCCTGTGTTTTTTCCCTTCTTCCCATGCTTGTTTTAGGATTGACCCTGAGGTCTGTGTCTGAGTAGAGATACTGGTCCAAACAGTGTGCACAGGAAAGTTTTCTGGGCACACATGGGCCCCAAGCATGTACCCAACATTCACTAGATATTGCCAATGGGACTTATAGCATCCTAAAGATTACTGTAATTTATATTTATAATCTACAGCTGCAAAATGATGTTTTAGCAGCTGGGGAGCCCTGGAAGGTGAATGTCCTCTTGCTTTTGCTAGACATAGAGTTGGAGAATGATGGGCCCTGTGGCTCACTGTCATGACTGTAGCCCCTGCAGGGTGAATTAGGACTAATGATGCAATGCAAAATTGCCCAAATGACAGAGAGAATCTGGGCCACTGTGTTCATCTTGTCTGATTTCCAAATTTTTCAGTGCTCAGGGGGACAGGATTGTAACAAAGTTTGAATTCCTGCTATGTAGGTCATATGCTGCATGCTGAATCCTCCATCAGAGGGATAAAGCTGAACCAGGGAAACTTGGTTTGCCTGTGTATCAATGGGAGTAGCAGATGTTTTTCTTTTACTGAATAATTTCCAAGGAGTTTGATTTGTGATAAAAATCTAGGCTTTTACTGTTGGTGGTACATGAAAATACATTGCAGTAACTGCAACTTAACTGCAATGTGTTGCAGTTATTAAACTCTGCAGTCTTTAGCTTTCTGTGGCTGGGCAAGATTCACTGTTGGTCTGGAGGCTTTGGAGGTGCCAAGTGGTGTGTCTAGCTCTGCCAAGGGGTGTTCAAAAGTGCCATCACCCTCCTGCTCCTGGAACCACAGCTGTGCATCCTGTGTCTGTGTGTGACAGGGCTGTGCAGGCTGGAACACGAATCTGCAGTGGGTTCACCTGGGAGCAGAAAGCCTATGATTTGCTCACAGACTTGTAATGAGGCTGCTTTGATTACTACTTAAAAAAAATTAAGATCTGACCTACTCTAGCAGTTATTCTGGTATTTGTCAGGACTTTATAAAGATCAGGCAGGGAAAACAAAGCAAAAGAGTAATGTTCAAATATTTGTGTCTTCCTAACATTCTGCTGTGGGATGCAGAGCATCAAGAAATTCTCTTCTTCAGCTGCTGCATAATCTGCTCTGGATACATATACATCATTATTCCTTGTATGGTTGGAGAGGCTGTGAGATAAAAAATGCTTTGCTGGAATGTGAATTCACTTGCCTGTTTTTCTTAGGCTGATAACAGCAGGGCAGACCTGATGACCAGGTACTCCTATGACTGTGCATTTTAGGGGAAGATATTTCTTTGTTACTGCTGCAGCTCTGTTGTAGCAATTAAAAAAATGTGTCTAAGGAGGAGGCAATAACTCTGAAAGTGTCTTTGATGACTAAACATTATACTCTAAATATGCAGTGTTGCTGCTGATTTTTCCAGTCTCCTGTGAGTCATAAAACCTTGTCTCATATTGAGTGAGCTATTCTTAATGACCTTGACTTAAATAAAAAAAAAGCCTGTGACTTCCCCTAAGTCAAATAATTTAAATTAATGGTTTTCTGTCGGATATTTGCAGTGCTTTTCAGATAATTAAAATTCCTGAAGGACAATGGGCAGGTCTGCATTTGCAGGCATCACTGGTGTCCCCAGGACAAAGCCCCTCTGGCCTAAAGGGTGCTGTGCCTTAGATGAATACAGCCCTTGGTCTTGTGTGCAGCTGTTACCATGCAAATGTGAATAGGAAGGGTCATCTAGAAAGGAGATAGCATGTTCCAGAGTCTGAAGGGCTCAAACAGCCTCCACTTCCAAGGCCCTTATTTTGTCCTGCTCACAATTTGTGCTCTTCAATCCCAACAGGTCTTTCATATTATCATGGCTGTGCTTGCAGGGTTCCTGACTCTTACCTATTGCAAATGTATCTGTTCCAGTGGTGTTCTACAGCTGCTCTGTGAGCATGATGTTGCACATTGCCAGCAAATTCTGATCATGGTGGTTTCTGTATTAAAAGTGCCTCCCTGAGAAAGTGAAAGGGGAAGGATGTGAAATTAGCCAAGTTGAACACACTTTTATTGCATTTTTTTGCAGGGAAGGGAAGCTGTGGGACTCTCTTGGGTCAATTTGTCTCTTACATTTTCAGCACTGGAAGGAACACTGTGTGTTCCAGTTGTAACTGGATGCATTATAGTATAAAGCACACAGTGAATTATATTAGATGTGAAGTATTTGTTATGGGTTGTTCCTACTGTTACTGTAGGTAATTTCTTGATAGTGCTCACTTCTTAAACCTCAGCAAAACATGCACATGATGGAGGTTTTCTCCATTTTTGACTTGACAAGATAATCCCTCTGGAATTTGCTTTTTCATTGTATTGGGTTGCACTATTGTTGTGAGATGCTTCTCAAAAGCAATGTGCCTGATACATAGAAGGTACCACTCTGCCACTGTATTTGGACTTGTCATGCTCTTACTGTCTCTATAGTATGATGTTAACTCATTTACATTAGCCTTTAAATCCGTTATGATTGTCTTAATGGGAGAAATGTAAATAACATTAAGTTCATGTGCATAATTTACCACAAAAAAAGTGCCTGCATTTAATAAATGCTGTTAGACATTCAAGGCCAATAAAGGCAGGGAGCTGTCTAAATGAGGCAGTGCCATTACAGGAAAATCAAATCAGCAAAGCAAATGGAGTCCTGTGGAAGTTTCTTTGAATACAAAGGTGTTTTAATTGTTTCTTACTTTAAATTGGAATAAGGCCACTCTTTAATAAGGACTAGCCCTGCATGAACACTGTCTCAAAAAAAAAAAAAAAAAAAAAAAAAATCCAGCTGTTTTTTTCCTTTTTTATGTGTGTGTTCCAACAATCTGTGATCAGTCTTCAAGGTTTCCTAGTTTGTCATTTTAAATTGCTGAACTGCCTCACATCACCACATTTCACCCTAAGCCTCTTGGCAAGCTAGCTGTCCTTGGCTGCATGTGGAGATTTTGGGCTAGCAGTTGACCTCAGAAGTGTGTGTGTATGGTACTGCTGCCTGCCTGCAAAGTTGTGGAATATTTGATGAGCAGGAGGTGAGACATCAGGGGTCTTCTGTAAGTATTTGCATCTCAGAGCTGCGAAAGATTGCAAGGATATTGTTCTAGAAGACATTTTTGAACTCACATATATGATAAATGTATTGATAGGCCATTAGCAGAAGAAATTAACTCCCAGAATGACATTCAGCTCAACAGTGAGTTCAGCTGTCCATGCACATTCACACTTGCAAGTTTTGTTATAGTTACCCAACCTTAATTAAGACTCCTAAGTTGTTCATCTCCAAGCAGTGTGAAAATGAGTGTCTGTGTGTGTGTGACATTTTTATGAAAAGCTCTTAGCATTAAATAGCAGCCCTGCTTGCATTGTTGTATATTGCCCATATTCTACTGTTAATGAAAATAATGTATTTTCCATAGAGTTGAGTAAGACATTTTTCATTCATGAATTCATTTTTCCAGAATTACACCATTAGTTTCATAAGAAAGAAACTGACATAAAGCCAGAGAAATTATGTTGAATGAAATCTATATATATACCCTTTTCTAGTATTTAATACCTTTATTAAGCATAATAATGTAGAAATACATAATATAATTTTCTAACAGAAGAGAAAATAATTTATTTGTGGTTTTCAGCATTCATATTTGATTAGCTGGTTGTTGGGTTTTTTTCCTTTGGAAGCAATTCCTTTCCTCTGAGATATAGGCAGGCTCTGTTGGCCATTGGTTATAATTGGGATAGATATGTCTTCATTGAGTGTTTAATGAGATTCACACCTCTTGAGCTGCAAAGTGAATCCATTAAGTAAAAATGCATTTTAGAAGCAGCAGTTTGTGAGTGAGAAGACTACAAAGGATATTATTTGATCTTTTATTTTGCCAAGCACAGAAATCAAATGTTTTTGCAAAGATCATACTCTTAGTTATATAGCATTTCATTCCCAAACAGCTGAGGGATCCCATGTGTATTATGGCAAAATGCAGCTTTGCAACCTTTCCTTTCTTGTAATCACTTTATTTTTATTCCAGTTTTTCTATTTGGAAGTAATCAAAATTTTTCTAAATGAAGATGTTTATATTTTAAAACAAGGTACTATAAAATACATATTAAATAATTTATGGTAGATGATTTTCTATTAAAGTGTGTGCTTGCAACAGACACATTGATTTACTGTAATGGATAGAAATTATAAAATTACTAGATGCTCATTATTATATCTGTAAAATATCTGTAATTTCATTATGAAATATTACAGAATAGCACAAACCCTCTTGCCTGGCATTTTCTCTCATTTGTGCTACTGTCATTCCTGCATAGTGATAGAAACCAGTGGTGCTTCAGTGGTTCTAAAGAAAGGATAATTTGTGACCCTTGATAAGGGCAGAGGCAGGGTAGGATACTCCTTTTATATTTACAATAGAAACTCTTTTAAGGTGTTACATAGGATCTTCTTCAAATATTTTTTCCCAAATAGCAAAAATACGCATTTCTTTGCTGGATATAAAGAAACTTTACTAATTCCTTGAATTTTGCAATTTTGTCACTTTAAGTGCCTCTAGTGCTACAAATCAATGGAAATATGGTGTTTCTGGCCCTGCACATCAGGGCTGAGGTACTGAGCAGCCACTGTGTACTGCTGACTTGAGATCTTTAATTCTGGGTTACACACTGGGGAACGTCCCCAGTATGCATTGACTGATGTTCTGAAGTCACACTTGAGCAATTGGAAGAGCATGATATTCCACCACCCAAACCCACTTAAGCTATCACGCATTATTTAAACATGTTTTTACAGTGGTATCACCATGTTTCATGCATTCCTTCAGATGACCAAAATAATATAACATCCTTCTTTTACTATCTCTGTCTTCTAAGTGGAAAGAACTATTTAACTTCAAATCCTTTGTGTGTACATTCATTACAGGTGGGCTTAATGATCTGAAAAGTCTTCCAGTCTAAATGAGCACAGGCACTCCCTGAAGATGCCATAGAGATTTTAGGATTGTGTGTACAGTCCTGAAGCTCTTAGTTTTCTTCTTTCCAGATGTTGTGTGTCTTTAAAATCTCTATATTGGCTCGTTCCTTTCTGACTTTGATGCACACTCCAAAAGTTTTAGCAAAGATTTTACTGCTGTGCCTTCTCAGTGGGAGGGACGTGACTTCCATCCACCTTGTGCTCTGCAGGGGTTGGAGACCCTGGGCCCCGGCAGTGGGCACAGAGCTCTGCTCTCCAGGGAGCTGGTGGCAGTGGAGGAGTCCAGCAGGACAGCTGTCTTTAGGACATGGTCAGCACTTGTTTTATTCCACCAGTATGAGCTCTCTGAGCTTCCTTAAAAATGGTAGTTTAGACACTCAAGGGAGCAGACCACTGAGAAGAGGCCAGGGGGTCTAGGCTGGTTCACCCTGGGGAAGAAGTGGCTTTGGGGGCACCTCATAAGAGCCTTCCTGAACCTGTGAGGAACTGAAGATACAGAAACACAGAGCAGAGAGCCAAGTCCTTCACAGTGATGCACAGTGAGAGTGTGAGACACTGTGGGCATAAGGTGAAACGAGAACTTGAGGCTGAATACAGGAAAAGCATTTCCCTCATGAGGACACCCATCAGTGGGACAGGCTGCCCAGGAAGGCTGTGCATTCTTCATCCCTGGAGTTTTTCAAGATTTGATTAGGCAAACCCTGAGCAAACCACTCAGACTTTGGAACTGACTCTGCTCTGAGTAGGTTGATTAAATGACCTTCTGAGGTTCTTTCCTGTGGTCTTACAATTTCCTGATACTAAGCACAGGATGAACAAGTACAGATATGATGGGCTGGGAGCAACTGGAACAAATGCTGGTGGCTCCTAGAGGTGGTAAAAGATTGGAGAACATCAAGTGAGTGCACGAGTACAGATCACTGATCTTTGTTATGCCAGAAATTATTTGGTCCTGGCTTAGAAAGCAGTGCACAGTCATCACTTTTATGTTTCAAGGTTTCCTTTGAGGTTCCAATGTCACAGAGAAATCAGCTTTGTTTAATGACCTTCTACATTAGCAGGTTTTTGTGTTGGTGACTGAAATTGATTTTGCTTGTGATGTGAAGGAGCACAAGCCCAGCCTCCACATTGTTGCTCAGCCATGTGCTTTAGTCCTACCAAAGAATAGGAGGCCAGCAAATTTCTGAGCATCAGAAATACCCATGCTGAAACTCTTAGGTACAGTATTGATAAAGACTCAGCTGGTTTTTAATCTCTGTGATGCATGGTTGGAAACTGCACCTTTGTGCTTAAGCCCTGAAAATGCTTGGTCAATATTTTTCTTTGGTAAAGTAACATCATGAATTTCTTATTTTCCTCAAGCATTTCACCAGAGAGAATTCCTCCCTGACCAGAGTAATTACAAAACAATTCAGTAGTGGTTTATGTTCCACACTTCTTAGTTAGATAAGTGGTATGAAGAAAAATAATAAAAGAAGGGTGGGAGATAAATTTGTCAGGGAAATAAAACTGCAAGGAGCAGACGGTTTCATAAAGACTTCAGGTGGGCAATAAAAGAAGGGGGTGAATAATTCACATAAGAAGGAGCAAGGACAAAGAGGATGAAAAGAATGTGAACAAGAAAGTGACGAGTCTGAAAAAAGAGACAGAATAATTGGCAGCTAATGTTTCAAGGAAAATATAAAAATTGAAGGAAATACTATGCAAATAATGACTTTTACATTTGTAAATGCTCCTAGTCTAGCAGTGCATGTTTGACAAATGTTTTTTAATCCCAATTTTGGAAAATTACAGAACTTTAATTTTAAATTGATGGATAACAAAAGATGTGATCACTAAAGTGCAAAAAAATGTAAGTTCATTGAACTGATGAAGTTGAATCAGATTTCCATTATTCTGGCCCCACCAGTTTTCAGTGATATTTTTTTCAAGCATAGTTTTCCATGACAACTATCCCTGATACTTTAGGGACATTCTTCCTTTTCAACAAGTCAATAAACTGACAACTGGTAACAGTGGGTAGCTCCTCTGCAACCAATTGAGGAACTAAAATTGCAGCCTCTCTGTCTTCTAAAATAAAAGTGAATTTTAGGAGGACCTAGAGACTCACTCTCGTGATCCTCCCCAGAGCCTATGCACAGAAAAGAGACTTCATGTATGACTAGAAGAGGAAAGACAGGGATGTATTTCAGATTATCCCAAAATACAAGGCCAGCTCTGCTGGGACTAAGTCATACTTCTCTTTGTAACATTAATTAAAAATGAAAAAGTACCTGATGTCCTGAAAAATCCTCGGAAGGTATGGATAGCAAAGGCTGAAAGCGTGTTCTTGTGGAGACCCAGAAAGGTGTTCCTAGTTTCGCCATCACCCCAAGCAACAATCAGCTGCAACATGTTCTCTTGGGTGTTGTTTAGATTGCACACAGGCTACAAAGACATTAATCAAAAGGATGATCTATGGAGACTCTATTAGTGTTCCCTTTCTTTGCCTGAAGATAAGAATGAACTGCAATGAACTTTCTGTTTGCAGTACATCCTCGACTTTACTAGATGATGCAAAGAGAAGGAATTCCAAAACCAATTTTGTTTCTATGCACCTATAGCACAAGCAGAATTATTGTATAATGTCTTACAATGGCTACAGAAAGCTTCTGGTGCTGTTTTGAATGAAAAGCAAGTCTGAACATTTACCAGTTTCTGATCCAAGATGGAGAGCTGAACTAGGGAGTATGCAAGGGCTCTGAATGCGTCTCATCACTAGGAATCCTTGATGTCTTCCTGCCCAGCTGATGCTCTCCTGGATCAGTGACTGTGTCTTGCATATCTCACTGGTTTTGTGTCCTACAATAATGCATCTAGCTGCTTCTCCATAAATAATGACCTTCTCTTTATTGCTTTGCCTCGCTCTGCAGGATTTTTCTTCAGTTCTGTTCTTCATGCTTGGAAGAATCTTTCCATTCTGAAGTATAAGCCATAAAAGCTCTCTTCTTTCCCAGTTTTTAATTTTTCCCTTTTGAGGGGCATGTTGGTGACTGGGACACATCTTAGTAATGACAGTTAATTACTGTCACCAGCCATTTATTATAATAATAATTGCAATATAATATTTTTAACAAAATTCTCTATGCTAATAATTCCCTGTACTCCTGATGTACTAGATGTGTGTTTCTCCAGTAGATATCAAGTTTTAGCCAGAGTTAGATATGCAGGCCTATGTTAAACTGGTGATGTTTAACAATAATAATGACAACCTCACTGGAAACTGTAAAGCCTAATAAAATTATTTGCAAGCTTTCACATTTAATATCTAAGGAAGGATGCAAATGGTGAATATTCCTCTGAGAAGAGTCATAGAAATAGGAGTTTCTTGGAAAATTTGATTTGTGATGGCTGTCATCTGTAATCTCATGCGACTTCTGTAGATCCCTGCCAAGTGTTGGGAAGATGGCAGGGAACATTTATTTCCATATTGATGAATGGAAGTTTGTCTTGTGTACAAGAAGGACTAGCAAAAGGAAAAGCATGGGGTGTGCTCTTCACCTAAATCAGTAAATCATGGGAGAATGTCTCAACATGTTTTGGACAATTCAGTTTCTACAATGTGCTGCCATTATGCTCTGTTTGTATAAAAGCACCTGGGCACACTGCTTCACAAATGCTTTATATTGACCTTGAATGAATAACACACAATTCCTGAAATTGTGAAAATCCAGGTACTTACCTTATGCTTTTGTCTTTTTTTTCCTTCCCTTTTTTTCCCTCTGCCTTCCTCCTGTCCAGTGAAGAATGTATCAGTCACACAGAAGAAGCAGTAGAGCTCTGAAGGACATGAAATGAAATGTGGTTTGGCCTGAAGGTGACTGCAGCAGCTCCATTATGGGAAAAAGTGAGAAGTTGCCCTCAGTTACCATCTGCACCATTTTAGCCACCTGCTGTAGTGGAAGCTGGCTATGCACACCAGCCCAGTGTGTGGTTTGAGTCTGAGTTTTGTTTTGTTTTGTTTTCTTGGGACCTCAGCATTTGCATTTTAAAGCAATTACAAGTTAAGCACAATCTCCATCTTCATGGATCTGCTTATGTGGATATGTGGTATCTTCAGCCTTGTGTGGCTTTGAGCATTCCTGAAAGAGCCTTTGATCTGAGTTGGGATGTTTAGTATATCTGAGGATGTGATACTTGAGGGTACAAACTGTTTAGCAAATGAGACAAAATGGCATTTTTACAAGGGTAAGTTGGAATTTGGAATGATCTTCATGTGTGCTGAGAGGCACTTGGAACATCAAAGTGCTCTGTCCTAATACTCTGAATATTTCAACCACATGAATGGGCCACACTGAATTTAACTTTCAGATAAAGCACTTGCAGGCACACTTGCTTCTCCTGCATGTTTGTGCACTCTGGTTGGTAGCAGCACATATGATGCAAACACATTTTGCAGCCATGCTGCACAGTACAGATTATACACCACAACCCCTGCTATTCACCTCTGAGTACCATTTGGAAAGGCAGGGAGATGTGAATGCAGGGGCCAGACCTGTACATAAGGAGTCCTGTGGGTGCCTCCATCCCTTCTGTAACTAAAGGCACAGAGCACTGTTGAGTCAGTGCTGACCTGAATGGCAGCAGCTGCTCTCAAACTCTTACATTGTGATGCACTTTCAGTTCTGATACTGTTTTACGACTTGTATTTCCCTTTTTCTTTTTTAACGTTGAGCTAACTGCTAGGACGTGCTGTCTTTGCAATGCATAGTTGCCCAGTAATTACAGATATCCTTTGAAAGGAAGCAGAAGAATAAACCATGGAATTCCAAATCAGATTAATGTAATGTGCATTTCTAGATTACAATTAGTAACAGGATGACACGTTGTCATGGTAACATGTGAAGCTTAACTACGAGTTCCTAAAATAAAGCAATGACATATGTGTAGGTTTCTATCCATTTGCATACTATCCACATGAAAACATACATAATTTCTACAACTCTCAAGCAATTAAACCCTTCTGAATTAAGTGTTGAACTAAAATATCAGGCCTCTTTCCTAGTATTTATGCAAAATCTCCCATCATAAATTATAAATGTTGATAATGAAGCTGTCCATTTTGTAACAGCTTAAGCTTTCTGCTTTTTGGTTTCATTTTAGAACAAGTAGTGTAAGGAATGTGGAGCACCCTTCATTCTTTGTGGTTTGTACCACATCCTTGAAATTCTACCACCTCCTCAAATGAAAATCATCCAACCAAGATTGGAAAAGTCTGCTTATAAATTACATTGATAGACTGGTGGATGTGGTTCATGTGGCTGAGAACTGGGAAGTAAAACCCTAACTTTTCATCAAAACTGTGGAAGAAAGCAGTAAACTTTTAATGTGAGATTGCTAGCTAAGACAGATAACCTAGCTATTATTTTCTAGTTGCCTTATGGTGAAAAGTGTTGTCTACTTTTCTACTTGTTAAGAGCGTCTGAGTTCCTTTCACTAAGCAGAAGTTAACTTGTTTAATGTGCTATCTATGGTAGACTTGCCAGGACATGCTTAACATGTATTGTCATTTCATGGTAAACCTTCAGTGAATGAAAAACTGGGTGCTTCATGCTGATTACTTTATATGCATAACATTATTTTGGCCAAACTCTTTAGTCAAAATTAAGATGCTGCTAAGTTCTGTAAGTAAATGAATCTCCTTCTGTCACCCTAAAGGGACAAGATGGGCAGTGTTACATGGGAAATATGATTTCTTTGGCAGTTGACTTATTTATGTATACTTTACTGTATAGAGCATTGGAGGATATTGAAAATACAGCTTACAGGTTGTTCCTTAAGCGACCTTTAAATCCCAAATTCTGTTCTTCACACCACTATGGTTGGCAAATGCTGCACGTACAATGATTGACTGTGGTGTGATAATCACATTATATTCAGAATAATGCAGTTGCTGGGAAATGTGTCACATGCACAGCAGAGTTCCCAGGATAAACCTCCTTCTGAAGCATGGTTGATGTTTGTCCTTGTGGCCTTTTGGAAAATGGAAGCTCTGATTTTTGTGTTTCATAAATTTACCTGTATTTCTCACTTGCAGATGAAGGATTTTAATATTTGAATTTACTGTGGTTATGGGGTGGAGGGAGGGACATGTGCATGCTGGGTTTTGCCACTAATCCTTTGGAAATCCTTTAGTGCCTTAAGGAGGCAGAGGGGTAACAGGCCCTAGGATTACAGAAACTTGTTCAAACCTCTTTCCTGCTTTAGAAGAATTCCTTTAAAATATATTGTGCCTTTGGCTCTAAATATATTTGTGTTAGAAATCAGTAGCCATGAGATTATGGACAGGAATTGTTGCCCCTGTAGAAATGTTAGGAAAGGGAGTATACTATTTCTTGTATAGGATATAATCTAAAAATATAGGTAACTTACATTCTACCGTTGGTATCCATGCATACTAGAAAATTGCAAGTTGCAATTAAAGGCAGGAAAAAAAAAAAAGGGAAAAAAAGGAGGAAGTTTAAATATACTGGATTAAAAGCTTGTATCATTGAAATGACTGGCAAATTTCCACAGGCTTTCTTGGGACCAGGATTCCATTCTTGCTTCTACTTGGCTTAAGAAATTCTCACATGTGGTAGATATGTGGGCATCATGTTCTCTTTAATGTTGTAGGAGAGGAAAAGAGAGATTAGTAGTTTTGGAGACCTGCCTTGATTTGGAGTTGCTGGGATCTGTGGTGTAAATCTCTGCTCACTTTTGTTTCTCTGTGTAACATAGACTCTTGCTTTGGGAATATGAATATGCAAATGTAAATTCCAATGTGAGAGGTTACTGTGCAATGTGCACTAACTGATGCCAAATGACTACATTTCTCTACTCTCTGAACTGTGGTCTTTTTCAAAGAGTAAAAGTAACTAACAGATGAAAACCACTCCAGTGCCAAAAAAACCTGCATGAGGCAATTCATGTATCACTCACTGATGGCCCTAAGCAGCTCTTAGGAAAAGCTGAATAAGCCTTTAACTCATGAGTGAATTTTTTCTTATAGGAAGTAAGAACAATTTGTTGGTACAGAGCTAAATTTAAAAAAAAAAGGAAGGCCTGAAAATCAGACTGGTGGTGGTCTTCTATTTTGCTCCCTGTGATGACAAGCAAATTTTAAAGAATCTGTAAATAGTTAAAAGAAAATCATTACGTGGCTCACAGTATGTAAGACAAGGCCCAGCATGGAACAGATTTTATAGCTTATTTATAAATTATGCTTCTGCCTTTTGTTTGAAACTTGGAAAAGGAAACCATGTAAATTAAATAAGGAGTGAAGACTTATTGCACACATTTCTTGACTGAAACAAAAATATATCCCCACCTCCTGAGGTATTTATGAGTAATCTGGGATGAATAATGTACAGAGATCTTGCCTTTTGAGCTCTAGTGCTGTACAATTATTTAATACTTTTGCACAGCCAACAGAGGAGTGGTAACCAGAAGTCATGAAGAGCAGTTGTTAGGGCCACAAATTTGGATCCATTTGAAGAGGTACCAAAGAATGCACAAAAAAGCTGGGATTTATGGTGTATTACTTATTAAGCAGGTGTAGCAGTTAGACTGGGGAGGGAGGGGTGTTTGTAAATAAATGCAAGAAGTTTAAACTCTGACCCACGACCACCCTGTCACTGGTGTCACGTTAGTTTCAGCTATGTGAGAAGCTTCAATGTATAAAAGAGGCCACTTGTATTTTAACTGTTTCATTAAAACTGTCTGGATAACTCTTCAGCAAAGATTTCCACTCTTAAGACATTTGCCATTGATATCAACTGTACATATGTATTAATATTCAGTGTAACTAGGAGGATACAGAATTGTAATGAAGTCACAAAGTCTACTTGATGATCACAGATTTGTAACTCTCACAAATTATGTAAGATATGTTGACATTTTATCTTGTTAACAAGATGTATTTTTCTATGTTAGCAAAATGTATAATTTGTATAATTTTGTATATTAAATGTATGCATATTTTAAATTAAAAACATTATAATTTTATTATTTTAACTTTTAAATGGTGACAAAGCTTCTGAAATACAGTTTTCTATACAATTGTATCCATGGATAGCAACCTGGGAAGTCTCAGTTTTGAGGAAGGGGCCACCTGATCTTTTAACAGGGTGAGGAAATTGTTACAGCTGAGCTCTTTCTCGGAGGAGCTGCCATTCAGCCTCTGCTGAGTTAGTGGGATTATTATGAGTTGGCAGAATACTATGGGCTGTATCACTGCTGATGAGGTGGGTAACCTGAGCCATCCCAGCCTGTAGCTGTGTTTTGGATTCACAGTTCCTGTATGTCAGGAGACAGTTCAAATCACCCATGGGATGGGGTTTTGTGGGGGGAGGACACTGCTGACTGAGATACAGCAGTCCCCCAGAGCAGACAGGGAGGCTGACTCAGTGACTTGGCAACTCCAGTCACTCCTCTGGAAGAAGGAGAGCTCATGTCTCTCACATGCCTTCCCTTTGGACTGTTCATGACTTTTTCAGTCTGATGATTTTGTTGTAAAATGCACAACAGCAAAAAATAGGTGCAAAATGTACATTGCACATTCTCTAAGGACCTGCACCAGGGAAATCCTGTTCTAGCTCACGATGTTCATGCTGTTGGAAGAAGAGCTCAGCTACAACCAAAGCCAAGGTATGTGACACCCTTCTTGTTGGGCTTTTGTCCAGCAAGATGTTGTTGGTTTTGTCGTGTGCAGCAAGTACATCCCTAGGTTTGCTGCTACCACTCATCTAGTCTATTTGGAATAAAGGTCCTATAGGAAAAGGGTGCACTTTCAGTCAAGTTCAGCCCTCTTTTCATCAAGCAATGTCAAAACAGGATGAGATGCACTGTCTGCAAGAGAATATACCCAAGCAATATATTTCTCCAAAGTTTGCTTTTAGGCAAACTCACAGGATGCCAGGTTATCAGGATGCAATTGGGTCTGCTTCTGTAGCACCTAAAACTGCAATTTGATCTCTTACTGAACAAAGGAACAGTATGTATCTGGTGACTGAGGATAGCTTTTAGTTAACTAAGGGCTATAGTATGAAAAAAAAACCCAAAACATTTAAAAGCAAAGACAGACTGAAATTATTTTATGCTTATTTCTAACTAGAAAGTTTAATGCTGTTTTCTAAAGCATTGATCTGATGTTCTCTTTGTGATCTCCTTATGTATTAGAATTAATATGAATCTCCTGGCTTAATACTTAAAAAATAGCATTATTCTTTTTTATTATTATTATTTTAAAAACCCTGAGTGCTCTGGAAACCTGAACAGTGTTATCTAACTAGATCCCAAGTGTAAACAGAATTCATGTTTCTTAGCTTTATTGATAATATATAGAAGATGCTCTTCATTTAGCAGATATATGCACTATGCAACATACTGGACCTATTATGGGACCTTCACAAGTTTTTATTCTGGAAATTCAAATTAATCTCTTGATTGCAAAGAAATAACTCATAAATGAATATTTTTTGAATACTTGCAAAGACAGGCAGGTCACACATCACACTCTGTGTACCACCTGCATATTTCACTAGCTGACAGGGTTTGCTGTCCTGTGGAGGAAAAAATTGACTTTTTTTTCCCCAGCGTGATCAATAAATCTCAATGTTACCATCAGGGGAAAAAAAATCAATATTTGCCCATACAAGATTTTAAGCAATTTCCTACAAGTTATAGTTTTTTCTTTTTTTACATGCACCAGTGAAACTTCCATATGATATCAACATGTTAATGTGGAAATCCAGTTTATTAAGTGAGCTGTGGAATCCTGGGCGATATATGCTCAGAAATGTCAGTTGACTAAAATCAGTGTGCTAATAAGCAATAATAATGAAATTTTGATTATCTTACTAGCTCCCCTCATATGAACAACACCCTTAGTGTTGAATGCACACACAGGATTTAAGACAGCAGGTCTCACTGGATTATAAATGCAGAAAAGAAACATGTTTTCCTTGGATATATTTTGGCATTGCTCAGGTATGTCACATCACTGCTTTTTCACATGGTTTGGTTGGGTAGTTGTTAATGAGAAAGATGGTTATCTGGGCTCATTTCTGATGTAATCCTAGGGACTTCTCTCTTTGACGTCCCACTTTGCCTGATTTGCAATTAGTAACTTGCAATTTTTCTTGTGCTGGAGCCACCAGCTATGCCTGTGGACCAGAGACAGTGTTGCAGTGTGGTTGGGCTTGTATTCAAACAGCACATTGTACCCGAGCAGTAAACCGGCCTTGGTATTGATCCACTGCTTCAGATTTGCTTAGTCAATCCCAGACCAGTTTGTTACAATATATGATCTCAGAGCAACAGAAAATGTCCCTTATGTAACTACTGGCGTAGTCAAAGCCTGTGACAAGCGCTGGAGATTGGCTACATGTGCAGGAGAGGAGTGTCCAAGGACTTGTGAGTTGTGGATGATCTCAGGCACCAATCTCGGGATGATTGCAAGGCAGGGCTGTAAAGATGGATTTTCTGAAGCGGGCTGTGCAGAAAGCTGAGCGGAGCACACTCCACTCCTCCCGCCCTTGCTTTTGGGAACTTGGATCCCTCACAGTGAAACGAAGCCCTCCCTGGTTTGTCTCTCCGAGGCCGACAGGCGAGCTCCCTGCCGGCCCGGGAGCCTCCCGGGGTGCTGAAGGGACAGCTCCGGGGCCGCGCCGCGCCGAGCCGCAGCGGGGGGATCCGCGGGGACGCGCCCGGCCCGGCGGGGCTCGGGGCCTCATGCACACCCGGGCCCGCGGGGACGCGCCCGGCCCGGCGGGGCTCCGGGCCTCATGCACACCCGGGCCCGCGGGGACGCGCCCGGCCCGGCGGGGCTCGGGGCCTCATGCACACCCGGGCCCGCGGGGACGCGCCCGGCCCGGCGGGGCTCGGCGGGCTCAGGGGCCGGGCCCCATGTACCCTCAGGCCCGCGGGGACGCGCCCGGCTCGGCGGGGCTCAGGGCCAGGGCCTCACGCACACCCGGGCCCGAGGAGCCGGCGCCCCATGCCCGGTGTCAGGGCCGGCGGCTCAGGCGCGATCACTTCCGTGTCAGGGTCGGCGCCCGCTGCCTGTCGCCCCTGGTTGCAGCCCCCGCCTGCGACGCCCGCCCGCAGCCCGCTGCCCCGCGGCGGGCCGAGGGCTCGGCCGCCCTGTCCGCGCCGCCGCAGCGGGGAGCGGCGGCCGGGGGCGGCGGGGCGGAGCAGAGCAGAGCCGCCACCGCCCCCGCGGGCACCAGCTGCTGCGGCAGGGGCAGCGCCAGCCCCGCTGCCCGGAGGCCGCGGCTGCTTCTGCTTCTTCTCGCACTCCGGCCACCCCTCGCTCTTGTCCCCGCCGCTCGACCCCGAGCGATGCTGGCCCGTCCCCCGCCCGTAGCGGGGGCTGCCGCGGCCGCGCCCCCCGCCCCGCCCGGGCACCGCCGCAGCCTCTCCCGCGGAGAGGGGCGGGGGTAATGTGAGTGAGCAAAGTGGGAGAAACTCCCTCCGGCTCGCCGGGGGGGCTGGGGAGGTTCGGAGCTTTTCTCTCTTTTTTCTTTCTCTTTTCGCCTCCCTTTATTCCAGCCCCGAAGGCAGGCAGCAGCGGTGAGCGGCGGCCGCCCGCCCGCGGCAGGACCCCGTTGGCAGCGGCCGCGTGTGCATGCAGCGCTCCCTCCCTGCCTCCTCCCCCTGCCTCCCGCCCCCCATCATTCTGTACCGGGGAGCTGTGCACTGCGGTCCCTGCTCGGGGAATCGCTGCTGCTCTTCCCATTCGTCAGGGGCTTTCCAATCACCTGCCTCTGCCACCCTCTCCGCTCCGCTCTTTGTACTTTATTTTCACGTGCTCTTTACTAACACGGCTATTTTTAAATCCCGCTCGGATTTATTTCTCTCTATTTCTTTCTTTCTTTCTCATTTTAATTTTTTCTCTTTTTTTTTCTTCTTTTTTTTTTTTTCTTTTCTTTTTTTTTTTTTTTTAGGGGGGGTGGGTGGGGGAGGGAGGTTAACGTTTGCAGTTCCCTAAGGGAAAGATCCCACCAGCCAACCCAGCTCCGCCACTGCTGCATCCATCCATTCATTTTTATGGTCACTAACAGCCTATCCCGGTAGTGGAAGGTGTAGAGAAGTGGGAGGCAGGAAGAGAGATAGAGAGAGAGATCCGGACAGCGAGAATGGCCGAGAGAAAGAGGAACTGGAATAAAGAAGATGACCTGCCTGTGTATCTAGCTAGGCCGGGTACGACAGCCCAGACACCGCGACAGAAATACGGGGGAATGTTCGCCTCCGTGGAGGGGGCCTATGAGAACAAAACCATCGATTTCGACGCCTACAGCGTGGGGAAGAAGGGGTCCCGGACCCCGCGGAGCGGCAGCCGGCACGACATGCTGGACGGAGGGGACAACTACAGCGAGACCGCCAGCGACATCAGCGAGATCTCCGGCTCCGTCATCAGCTCCCCGGGAGACCGGGAGGACAAGACCCCGGGCGTGGAGATCAAATACCCCATGGGGAAGGAGCTGCTGCAGGGCCAGGACAATGGACAGGTGAGCGGGGCCCGGGCAGGGTGGGAGGGAGCCGCCGCCCCCGCTCGCTGGGCGAGCCGAGCCGAGCGTGCCGTGCCGTGCCGAGATTGCTGTACCGAGCTGAGCTGAGCCATGCCGTGCGGAGATTGCTGTACCGAGCTGAGCCGAGCTGTGTCGTGCGGAGATTGCTGTACCGAGCTGAGCTGAGCCATGCCGTGCCGAGATTGCTGTACCGAGCTGAGCTGAGCCATGCCGTGCCGAGATTGCTGTACCGAGCTGAGCTGAGCCATGCCGTGAGGAGATTGCTGTACCGAGCTGAGCCGAGCCGTGTCGTGAGGAGATTGCTGTACCGAGCCGTGCCGAGCCGTGCCGTGCCGCAGAGCCCCGCTCGCCTTCGCGGGGCAGTTCCGGCACGGCAGGTCGGGGAGGCGCGGCCCCCTCCTCCCGGCACGCAGATGCTCTGGGAAGAGCCCGGCCGGCCCCTAAACAACCTCCCTTGGCAGAGCTTAGCGAGGGCTGGAGGGGGCGACCCCAGAAATCGTTTTCCTTTGTAAGTGATGGCGATGAGTTTTGTCCTTTCCTTTCCTGCCCGTGCCGGGGGGCTGGAGGGCAGCTCGGATCCCTCAGCGCCTCCCGGCCGCCCCCCGGAACAAAGCCGGGCCCGCTGCAGTCCCGAGCTCGCCGGGGAAACTCTGCGAGCCTGTCCCAGGCACAGCCCCAGGACCTGCCCTGGCTCTGCCCCTGCACCCCGGCTCCCTCTGCGCCTGCATTGTCTCCCCGGCAGGGAGCGCGGAAGGCGGGAGGATCGGCCGAAGCCTCTGCCCCGGGCTGCCCTCGCCTGGCTCTGCAGCCTGGACCCGCATGGCAGGCTCAAGGAAGAAGCGAGCCGCTGGGCTGGCCGGCCCTGACGGCTGTGCATCTCCATCTTAGCCCTGTCGGCGGCATGCCGGCTGGAGGCAGACCCGGGGGGCTGGCTCTCGTGGGATCCCGGGCTGTCATTGATTTCCCCTTAGAAAGAAATGCGGCCTTGCAGTGATGCTTCTGCATGGATACACCCTGTTCCTTAGTACCCAGCCTGGAGCCTCTCTGGCTTGTCCACACTCAGCTCTTTCCAGAGGCTGAACTGAGAGTTTCCACTCTCTTCACCCCTCCTCAATTCGAGCATGAATGGGGTGCTGGTTTGCTCTGGCCTGGGGGTGCCGCTTGACCCCCGGTGCAGCCCCGTGGGTGTCTGCTGTGGTGGGACACTGGAGAGAGCAGGCAGGGCTTGGTGGGACACTGTGCCTGGGATGCTGCTGCTTTCTCTGCAACGACCCCAGGGCTGCCTTCAGAGGCTGCCAGCTGCAGTACAGTCTTCTCTTTTCCAGCTCACCTGAACTCCTGAGTTTTTTTCATCAGGGCCCTGGGGCAGTGGGAGGGCACAGCACACCCCATCTTCTAGCGCATCCATGGCGCTGCCTCCCCATTTTCCCTGCTTCCTAGTTCAGCCTGGGACTCAGGGTAGTGAGCACACACTGCACACTACCTCTCTGGATCCCAGCGTGCTTGCAAAGTTGCCCAAAGTGAGGTGAGGATGAGGTTAGGGGTAGAGCAGGAAGGATTTGGCCATTGGTTTAGGAAGGTGCACTATAAGAAGCAAGTACATGTGCCCCCTGTGCTGTGGCATCCAGAGTTTTTTACAAGCTTCAAACGATTTCTGGGAAGATGTGTCACGGGTGTGGCCTGGGTGCTTAATGTCTTGTATCTATGCGTGTATCACAGGGGCGGGTGTGCTAAGAGCCCCAGAGTGTGAGTCCTTGGGGGGATTGACTTGGGCACAGTTTTGCAGTGCCTTTTACACTCCAGCACCATGGATGGAGGGAGGCATTCTGTGAGACAGAAAAAAGACAGAAGAGTTTCAGCTAGCTGCTTCACCTCTTCAGCAGCTGCTGATATAGCATCTACTGGCCTGTCCTGGTTGTGTTATCCCCCATGACCTCTGCGGGCACAGGACAGCAGGTGTGTGACAGTGGGGCAGTGACAAGGAGGGCAGAGCAGGGCAGTGCTGGTGGGGTCAGAGATGTTGGTGAGGACAGAGCAGGCAGTGCCACCTGGATCAGGGCCGCCAGGGACAGAGCAGGCAGGGCCATCAGTGGCAGTGCAAGGCAATGCCATCGGGATCAGTGCTGTGGGGATAGCGCAGGTCCGTGCTATGGGGACAGCGCCATGGGAACACCGCGGAGCACTGCCATCAGGCTTCATGTCGTGGGGACGGGGCAGGCAGTGCCATTGCCATGTGCAGCACAGCAGGACCCTCCGCCGGGGGTTATATATCCGTGCCCACCCTGCGGCACCCCACGCGTGGGATGCTGCCGGTGACCTCAGCGTGCGAGCGGGGCGGCGGCGGAGCTGGCGGGGCGGCGTTTGCCGGCGCTGGTGCGGGAGGGAGGGAGGAAGGCTTCGGCTGGATTGATGGGCTGTGAAGGGGGGCCAGGCGAAGGGGTGGGGGACAGGAGGGAAGGAACCGCTTCCTGGGTTGCGCTGAGCGAATCCTGCTCCGACCTGCAGCGGGGAGGGCGCTGCTGCCGCCGGCAGAGGCAGCGCTCGCCGACCCCCCCGGGAGCCGAGCCCTGTTTGATTGCAGCCGGAAAAAAAAGGTGCCGGGTTTGCCGGGAGAGCCGACATGTCTTACCAGGGCAAGAAGAGCATCCCGCACATAACGGTGAGCGGCCCCGGGCGCTGGCCGCGCTCCTTTGTTCGCGGGGAAGGCGGGGAAGGGCGCGCAGTGCCCGGGGCCGCGGGCAGCCCCCGGCTGCGGGGCCGGGGCTCTCCGCAGCGGCGGGGTGCGGCCCCCGTCCTCCTCCCGCGGGGGCTCTGGGCGAGGACTGATGTAATTTTATTGCATTTGAAAATTTCATCGTTATGTTTTTATTTTATTTCTTGCTGTATTCTGCCTCCCCTCGCTCGCCCGCCGCCCAGCCTGGGCTCAGGGCTGCGTGCTCGCTCCAGCCCGGGCTGGGGAGGCTCGGCCGCCGGGCTCGGCAGAACAAAAGAAGGAGGGGACCACCGCAGCACGGCGTGCCCCTGCCACCGCCCCCCGCAGCGGGCAGGGGCAGCGCAGCCCCGGGGCGGTGGGGCCGGGGGGATGCACAGAGTGCGGAGAAATGGGAGGTGGGCGTGGGGGGAAGCGTGGAAAATCAAAAAGCGCCATGATGCCAGCGCCAACACCTCTGCGCGCTATTAATGCATCAGGCGTGGTGGGAATCAGAAGTCAAAGAGTTAATCATAACCATCCTCTTCCTATCCGTGCCTGTCTCCCGCTAGATGCTTTTGTACGCGAACATAGCTACAATAGGGTGTGCTTTCCATGCCAGAAAGAAAGGACGTGGGTCCCTTGATACAGTATATGCCTTCCCTTAAGACACACTATCGGGGGATATAGGGGGATAAAGAACAGGCAGAGCTGGCGGATAGGGGTGTGGTGGGAGAAATCGCACACGGAGCGAGGTTTTCCCCAGCACCGGTCTTCAGGTTGTTGCTTTCCTCTTGGGGGTCTGGATCAGTGCATGATGCTGTGGCACCTGGGGCGGAGATGAGCGGGGAAGGGGGGTGAGCTGTGAGATTGCTTGGGTTGGCGGAGCTTTCCCTGGAAAGCCGCCGGCACGGTACGGAGCGGGGCAAGTTTCGGTAGCTGAAGCAGCGGGCGGGTGGGTGTGGCACCTTCCTGAGCAAACCCGCTGCTTACAGCATCAGTGCAGCCAGCGTAACAAAGCTTGAAAGCTCCTCGAGGTGTTCTGCATGTACAGGAAAAGCATCCTTCAGTCAAAGTATTTGATCAGGAGGGGCACAAACTCCTAAAAGCTGAGTTTTATTGTGGACACTGCCGAAGGCCTAGGGAAATTTCAGCCAGGCCTTTTTCTCAGGTTCTGAGCTTTTTTCTGAGGCTGTGACACTTTCTCAGCTCTGGCCAGGATTTTTCCCAGAGTGATAGCTTTCTTACAAATAGAAAGGAATTAATAAACATAAGATTAGCACCTAGTGTTGAGCTTTCCCTTCTCCCACTGCTCATGGTAAAGACACTGTTGCTCACAGCCCTCTTTGGCACTGAGCATCTCCCTGCTCTCATTTACTGATCTGTACGGTTTTTTTTTTTTAATTTCATCTGCCTTTTTTTCCATTTCCATTTCAGCTTGTGAAAATTTATGCTTCTTGCATTTTATCTCATTTGTGGCTGTCCTGATTTCTGTTATGCATCCCATGCAACATCCAGGCTTGCTGTTAGTGGAGCACCAGCATTGTGGCAGTGTAAGGTGCCATTCAGTTGTGAGTCAGACTGGAGAAACTGGCCTCTTTTGTGTAGCTACTGTGGGAGGGGAATGACCTCTGTATGTGAAGCACCAGACCAGGGTGGAGATGTATAATAGAAATGCATTGTACCAGTAAGTATAAGCACTTCAGTCATGTCTTCTGCACTGTGTTGAAGTCCTTGGCAGGTGGGTCTCAAACCACTGCATCTCAAAACCCTATACATCCATCTGTTAGCTGGGGATGGAGCAGGATGTGCATAATTTAAGGGTGGCCAAGAGTGCAGGGGCACTTTTCCCAGCCTTTGTCATATGGACAGCCAGCACATCCATTGCTGAGGTGTTTTTCTGCATGAGGGGGCAATGTTTTGTGCTTCGGTTGTGCAGGATGTTCTCATGCAGACCAGATTTTCCAGTATATACCCCCCAGTCTGTTGCTTTTAACATCACTATACTCCTTTTGTGCAGCATATTACAGGGAATCAATAGAGATGGTGACACTGGAATACCTGTTACAAATTATTTTGGCTTCTGTGTTTTGGTGGTGGTTGGCAATTTTCAAGGAAGGCCTGAGCTTAGATGAACTCAGAATTGTAGCACGTTTAAAAAAGGCATGTGGCATGTTGAATGCCTGTGACAGGACATGTTTGTTCCAGCAGCAACTGCACCCATTAAAACATAATCTGTGTGAGCTCAGTGAAGAGGAGGTGTGAACACAATTCTACTGAGCAAAGGCAGAATAACTAGTCACCAAAGCAAATGCAAGGAGGCATTTGGGAGAGGAAAACTGTGCCTGAATCCCTTGGAAAAAAAAGGGGAAATCATCTTTCTGGGTATGGTCCAAGGGTTGGCATATAAGTGGGGAAAGGCACTGCTGGTCCTGAGCTGACAGACTGTAAGGCACAGGAAGACAGAGAGCACAAAAATGTGGTGTTACAGAGGGAAGATCTCACTACTAAGCATAACAAGAAAAGAGAAGATCTGGCGCAACATGAGAAAAAAAGGCAGATGCAGGAAAACTGAGAGATTGAAGAAATTCAGAAGAGTGGGCACAGAGAATAATTTTACTTGTTACCTTTAGAATTGGTATGAAGAGAGATGAGAAGCAAGTAGGCTTCAGTTGAAGATGGCAGAATACTTTGAGAGAGAAAAAATACATTCATCTGGATATCTACTGTGTGAGACACTGGTTCAGGATGGAAACTTTCTGTTTGGTCTGAACAAAGTGCTGGGGTAGTGTGTGGTGTTCTGGTGGGAAAGAACAGCAGTGTGAGAGCTGCCAGCTAATTCATTTTGGATGCCAGGGGGGACATATCCTACAGATGCAGGACATGGTGAGTACCTGGAATGGTGGACTAAAGTCCTTGTCTAGGTTTGGATCTATTCTGTATCTCCCCCAACTATGATTTTTTACCACCCACCTTTGTTAACACAGTGTGTTAAGCTACACTCAGATTGCTCTGTCACTTGCCAGAATTGTTTGAAAAGCCTACTGAGTTCTGGGCATGGGAACACTGCCTCGTGTTACTATTCTGCTCTTGGTGCAGGATTTTGGCTGATTTAGACAGCACTTTTTGTCCTGCCTTAAAACATCAAGGCCTGGGACTTCTGGATGCCTTCTTATACTTGACCATTTGCTTAATTCTCAAAATTACACGTTCCAATGTGTGTCTGTTTAACAGACTTGTCCACTCTCAGTTTACTCATCTGTCAGTGAACATAAGTGAATTCACATTGTATAGTGGAGTGGACTTCAGCCTGGTGGCTCTGGAGATTGCTTTAGCTGCTTCAGTTTAAGTTTTTTGACTTTGAACCACGATTCTGTGGCAAATCTTTTCCTTTATTTTTTTCTATAGGAGAAAAAGTGACCACTTTTTCATATGCCAGTTCCACATGGTGGTTTAAATTACGTTCACAGTAGGTCCTTCTGAGGACGTTTCTATGGAGACTGAAACATTTGGCAGAGGGACAGAAGGAAGGGTTTGGGGCAGTGATTCCTTTAACTGCCACAGCAAGTTCATCAGTCAGTGCCCTCAGCAGGGCATCAGTGTTTTCAGCATCATAGCTGGTGCCACCACAGAGAACCTGAGCCATGCTTTGCTGGAAGCTGGGCAGATTTGGAAAGGGGACAGTGGCTGTCTGGGAAGACATATGATGCAGTGAGGTGCTTGTCTGAATCTTCTTGCAAGTGCTGAGAGCAACCACTGCCAATGAACCACTTTTCTGATGAGAGATCAAGATCTGTTGTCTGCTTTGCTGCCATTTCTTTCAGAATCAAGAACTAATTGAGTGGCAAAAGCTTGAAAATTCCATTTTCATTTGAAGGAGCCAGAGTACTTTGTGGGAGTTAGTTGAGATAAACCTGGGTTTTGTTCATATGAGAGACATAAATGCTTATGTATGAGAAAGAAGGAATAGAGATGAGCAGCAAAATAATTTGCAGGTTACTAATCTTGCATGTACAGATGGTTGCCTTGTCCCCTGAAGCAGAGATATTTTGAGATTTTGTTTGCCTGTCACAAGACAAAAGTTTTTCATCTGTAGTGCATGTCCTAATGAGTTTTAAGGTGTAAGCTATTGATTATGAATAATAAATGCTCCTGCTGACTTCAGTGAAGTCTACACTCAGAGTAAAATCTGCTGTGTGTAATAGTGAGGACCCAGGTAGGTGCAGGTGGCTGGCTGGAGGAGTAGGCAGTGCTCAGAGTGAAGAGGCTATGGAAGGGCAACCAGGACTGATACCATGTGAGGTGAGGCAGCAAGCATCACAACTTGCTCTCACTGGCAGAAAAAATAGATGTGTGATGCAACATGACAGCACACAATACACGTTATCCACTGCATTTAGTTGATAATGAATTATCATTGCTAACATTATCTTAAAGGCATTTTATACTATTCTGTTTCCCTTGCATCCACCTGTTCTGTCAGAGAAGGTATTCCATTTGATCTTAGTTGGATTTTGACTGTGATTGGTGCCAAGTCAGATATGTCCCAGTAACCTGATGCACGTTTCTGATTAGAACTTAGATAAAACACATCTTCAGTTCAGTGGCTCAGAGAAGTAAACCATGCTGTAAATACTATTATTTTCTTCCCAAGTTTAAGCTTTCCTATGAATGGCTTGCTGGGATTTTGAGATCCCCTTTAATAGACATAACCTGTGTGTAACCCAAGGGGTGGGTGTAAGATGCAATGGTTTCAACCCTTCAGCCCCTACTTAAATGAAACCCCTCCTCATGCCAATGAATATTGTCACCAATAAGATGTTTGTTGTGCTTCCCTTCTAAAAGCAAAGCAGAGATGACATTTCCAGTGAAGAAATCCCCATGGAGTTGGTAGCTGTAGGAGTAGCCCCTTTAGAGTGGTGATGAAGCAATGAACCTGCCAGCTGAATAGGAAGCCAGGTCTCAAAAGGGGAAACAAAGGAACATCAGATCTTTTAAATGAATAAAGATGAATGAATACATTGGCTACAGACCAAGATACAACATTACTACAATCAACATAATCCTTCTTAAATTAATTGCCACATAGTAGAGTGCATCTGTTAAAAAAAAATTAAAAGCAGGATTCTCCATTAGTGGCTATTGGAAATGATGCCTCAAGGATGGACTGTTTTACAAGGAATTCCCAGAGTTGATTCAGGGTTCACCCCAGCTAAAAGCCACTTCCTATGGGGGGTAATCTAGATGTGAAATTCAAAAGGAGGGATACTGCTGATTAAAAGCAGATCTTCTATAAGCAGACAGTACTTCATGAAATCCCATTTACAGCTCTTTGATCCTTATGAAAGGATTTTAAGCAAACATTCCTCTTGGGAAGGATATCTTTCTTCTTTTGCCATTAAGTTTAGAAATGTTCCTTATTTGTAAGTACTTTGTTAAAAGCAAGGTAATTTAACTGTATTGTATCACAGCTGGGTCTGAATCTGACCTGCTCTGAAAAAAGACAACCAAATATATCCACACACACAAAAAAAGTAAATCTTCTGTATATTGTGGGAAATGGAAGCACAGAGGAGCTCCATCCACTGTTTGCCAGTGGGTCTTCAGCCTTTGGGAAATGGCTTCCTTGCAAATAGTCTTCTTCTGGAGATTTAGATAGTCAGGAGAACACAAATATCAGCCTGTGCTTCTTATACCTTCCCTTTAAACTGAATTCAGTGTCTTTTGTAACTCTCAGTGGACTCTTTAAAACCTTAGTAACAAAGAATTCTGCCTCTCAAATACTAAAAAAGGAATGTCTTGGCTGCAAGTGTGATAACATAGCTTAATGCCTTTTTATGTCTATTGCATTTGATCTGATGTCTTTTAAACCACATGCCTTTATAGACAGAGAACTGAAGTGCAGGTGGATTTAGAATTTAAACTGTTTTCAAATGGTTATTTAGCATAAAGTCCTTAGTCATCTTCAGGGCTCTTGACTAATCTGGGTTTTTGAGAAAACAGCCATTGTTCGTCTGGAGATGTAAGAACAATGTTATATTCTAGTAAGTCCTTGCAATTACACAGAGGGTGAGATCCCTGCTGAGTATTTTCTCATCCTCTAGGCATGAAAAATCTGGGTTTGAGTGTTGCAAAGACTATTTTGATTGGTGAAAGCTGCAATGCAGCAATTGTAAAGGTCCAAACCAAGAATTAAGCAGCATAGCACTTAAACCTGTATGCTGGATATGTTATCTGAAGTTAATTGTATATAAATGGTAAAGCAAACTGTAAATAGTTTAAAATATATGGTTTACTTAATTTAAAGATGAAGGTGTAATAGGAAGATGTTCCCTTTGTGGAAGAAAAGCAAAAATGTAATAGCATATATTGGAATTGCAATCTGCATAGATGCTGCTATTTGATCAAAACTCTACTCTTGGAATCTCTTGGAATCTTTTCGTATGGCTAGAATACATAATGGCTTCTTCTTTTTTTTTTTTTTTTCTTTTTAGCTCCATCTTGTATCATAGAAGTGTGGTTTTCTCTGAAAGGTTCCTGCATGTGCAGTGCATAGGTATCAATGCTGCAGAGAAGTGTGTGGTTTCTATAACTTGTGCTGCATTGTATTTTGACACACTGCACCAATTTGAAGCAATGTTTAGTAAATCTTATGGCAGTTTTATTTTTTCTGTTACTGTGTTTTAGTAGTCCCAAGAAGCAGATTTGAGAACTGCATGTCTAAAAGCTATTTGAATTTTGTTGTCTATTTTTAGATACCTCTAGCTCTGAGAGAAGTGGGTGAATGGGAAAAGGCTAATTTTAAATTTCTTCGCAACTGTTCTTGCTCTAACATTTGGTTTGTAATTTTGAATAATCCAGAGCAAAGTGATTTTCCGCCCAAGGGACTCTGGTTTCATTTGTATTTGCATGGAGTCCTGTGCAGGACTGGGGACCATGGCAGGGCTCAGGCTCATGTACTGAAGGTTGGTCAGATGCTGCTTCTCTCTGCTGGCCTTTTGCCATTGGGGTGCATGAAAACATGGACACGCTTCACAAGAGCTGAGCCAGGCTGATTCAAACGCCAGCAGAACAGGCAGCTTGTACAAAGTGTGCCAGTCACCAGCTTACAGATGTTTCGTGTTGCTCTTGCTGTGGTGGGAACAATAGTTGTGAGGGAGCGACAGCCACCGCCTCCAGTCGGAGCAGCCAGCCCCTCCTCCTGCAGCAAACGGGCTGACTTTGTGGCATCTCCTTCTGCTGCCATGAAAATTGCTGTCATGTCACAGACTAAGCTCTGCAGCTTTGCTGCCAGGTTAAGCAGGAGAAGCTAGACTGTGATTAGGAAAAGATCCCCAGAGAAGCAATGTGCAGGGTTTGAAGGTGAAGGGCTGGGAGTGGTAGGAAAGGCTGGATCGTACTCAGCAGTGGGCTGAGCTGGGAGGTGCCAGAGCACTGTAAAATGGAGCTGCAGGGCAGACAGCAGATATGCATCGTGGCTGAGCTGGTGCTGTGTCATGGCCAGGCACAGAACCCACAGGCAGGCAGCGTTGCAGCAATGCAGTTGCATCATTGCAGTAGTAATGGGTGGAGAAGGAACACCTTGGCTCCCACACCCTGCAGTGACTGTGGAGCATGGATTTACAGTGTGCTTTCTGCATCTCCCGTGTCAGTGAGAGCAGGGTTTTTATCCCTTGCATCTTGGTGTCTATGAGCTGTTCATTGTAATACTCCCTCTCTGTTTTGCCATGTTCCTGCTCTCTGTCCTTGGCAGCCTGGAGGTAGGAGAGGGTCCCAGCAGCTTCTTTTGGCTTGCACTGGGAGGAGATGTGCTGGCAGCTTCTTGTGCCAGGCAGTGCACTGAAGGCTTGGTGTGAGACACCTGCCAGCTGAATAGAAAAGTGGCAGCCACCCTAGAAAGGCAGACGGTGTTGTCACCTCCTGAGCTGAGTGGTGAGCCCGTTGCTGTTTGCATTGTGAGAGCACCTGAGGGTCAGTGACTGGCTGAGGGGTACCTCTGGGAGCTGGGTGTTATTCCTCATGGAGATTATACCTGGGGAGGAGAAATACAGGCCAGCACTGCTGGGACCAGTTCAGGCACTTCAGGTCACTCCTTTCCTTCACTGCTTTCCTAGGGCACTGCAGGGTGTGTCTTCTCCAGCCTGAAACAGGGAGAGAAAGACTCTGGTCCCTAGTTTACCTGGGCATTTGTCACTTGGTAAGAAAATTGCAATCAGCCTGCCTGACATCATGCAAGTAAATAATAAATGGCCCCTGGTCACACACAGCCTTCTGCATGCCCAAGGAGACTAACCAAGTTCACAGAGCCTGTGTGTGCCCAGATTTCTCTCCAGGATTTCACTGCAGCAAGCACCACTGACCTGCACCAGTGTGGGATCACCCAGGCTCCAGTGGCTATCCCTGAAGCCTGTGCTTAGGCTGTAGCAGAGAATGAATACTCCAAGTGGACCAACCATTTGCATGAAATTCTGTTTCATGAAGAATACAACAAATTTCCTTTTAATATTAATCTGTGCCTCCTTTCTAGCAATTTATTTTTGTGGAATTTTTCTAGCCTATTCATGGAATTTTTCTAGCCTATTCATGTGATCTGTGCCTACAGGCATTGGGTACTGCTGCTTTACTAAGGACAAGCCAGCCCTGGTCTGGAGCAGGGTGTTTGAGGCAGTGCTGCTTTGCTTGGGCACAGTGTGCTGCTGAGGTGTCCACAGGGCACCCAAACCCCACCTGGGCTGCTGGTGCCCATCAACACCATCTGTCTCAAGGTGCTCTTCTTTGCAGCAATCTGTAACGTGCCCTGCACTTGACAGATCAAGCTGGTTGAGAGATGTTCCAACAAAACTCTTTTTCTTCTGAATTTGTTGATATGCTGGAATGGAAGCATGTTAGATATGTTTTCACATCTCTCAGATTCTGATGACAGCTGGGCTCCACAGCACTGTCCTTGATGCCTTGGGCTGTGTAGTTTTTTGGCAGCCTAATCTTCTATGACTTCCTATACCCAACTGGGAGAAAACTTGGCCTCAGGTACAGGACTGCTGTTGCAACAATTCTGAATTGTTTGTATTTTCTTCTGAAGTGTAGAGAATTAAAATTTTGAAAGTGCAACTTTTATTTTCTACCAGAATTTCTGCACCCTCCAAAACTCTGAACAGGGAGAGAATCTGTAGCTGCATGTTCAGTAATTCTTTACAGACTGGGGCCTAATATAATGTCTGGCTCCATAACGGAGGTCTTTCTTAAGACTGCATTTCTGTATTTTTTATATTAGCTTATTCTAATACCCAATTTTGTTACTATATGTATTTATATGTAAAAACATATAAAATATATAAAAACATATAAAAACCTTATATCTACAGTTATTTTTCTGGAGCTGCACTTCAGCTTTTAGTCTATTTTATTTTCCTTCTGTGTTATATTTGTTTCTACTTATTAGGCATCTTCTCCTGCTTTAAAAGAAATGAAATATAGAACTTCTTGATGACGGTGCAGATTTTTTGACTCCTTAGCAGTGACAGATGCAGTGCTCTGGAAACACTGCCTGCCTGTATCAGTAAGCTTGTGCCTCTTGTAATTGGGCAATATTAATGTTTAGGAAGGCAATTGAATGAGCTCAAAAAGAGCTCCTAAGATGGTGGTCCCTGCAGGTCTGCAGGCAGCGTAGTAAATCATCAGAGTGAGGAGGTGCAACTGCCAGCACATGATGAAATAACATTGCTATTCCAGCTGCTGATTCCCAAGTCCTGCTGCAATTACAAGTGACAGTAGAGAGGCTGGGGAGAAAACAGGGAGCCTGCTCTGGCAAATTCCAGATGGAGAACTTGCATTCATCTCTGTTCCCTAATGAGAGGGTAACAATGTTTTAGGCAGGTCCTGGGGACATATGTCATCGTAGCTCTGTGCCTTGGTTCCCCCCTGGGGTCACATTGCTGCTGCAGCACATGGAGAAGAGCTTCAGACCTGCTGTGTGCAAACTCTTTTGTTGTGCACTGTATTTTAAATGTCTTTCCCCCCTCTTCTTTCTCCTTTGAAAATGTCTGTTTCTCCATTTTTCCTTTTTCTAGAATGATAGAGAGGGCTATAAAGGCTTTGAACCTGCAAAATTGTTCAAGTACAAGCTAAAAAATAAATGTGCAGTGTTACACTATAATATAACACAGCGCTTTTTAATGAACAGCTTTTAAGGAATTTACTGGTTTTGTTGTCCTGGTTTTATAGATTAAGAATATATCAACTTGTTTGTTTTCTAAACTGGGAACACAGGACATTGATAGTTTATATGCCTGAGTCATGCTGTAATTGAAGCAGAAATTGAATGTGGACTGAGTAGTATAAAACATTGACAAACTGGAGATTCTGAGTTATTGTCTGGTGAGCCAAGGAAATAATTTATAATAAATGGCTATTTTTATGTATGAATGGGAAAAAATGATTCTCACTGCTTTAAGAGTTTTCCAGCATTCAGTCACTTGGCAAAATTCTTTCCAAAAGTGTTTTGTACTTGTCATGGTTTTAACCCCAGCTGGCAACTCGGCCCCACACAATCACTTGCTCAATTCTCCTCCACCCCACCCCACCCCACCCCACTGTGGGATGGGGGAGAGAATTGGAAGGGTAAAAGTGAAAAAAACCTCGTGGGTTGAGATGAAAACACTTTGATAATGGAAATGGAATAATCATAATAATAGTAATGATAAAAATGCAATTGGCAGGAAAATAAAAAAGGGAGATTAATAAGACCAGAGAAGGATAAGTGATGCACAGCACAATTGGTCACCACCCACCTATTGATGCCCAGCCAGTCCCCAAGCAGTGCTCCCCCATGAACCTTCCTCTGAGTTTTATTGCTGAGCATGATGCCATATGGTGTGGAATATCCCTTGGGTCAGTTGAGGTCAGCTGTCCAACTATCCCCTCTCCCAATTCCTTGTGCTCACCCAGCCTCTTTTCTGGTGATGAGCAGAAAAGACATTCACTCTCTAAGCTCTGCACAGCAATAGCTAAAACATCCTTGTGTTATCAGCACTGTTTCCAGCACAAATCCAGAAGAGCCCCATACAAGTTACTGTGAGGAAGAATACTCTAGCTAAAAGCAGAAGAGCACTGAAGTTACAGACTTGCCCCATCTTTGGGTAGGTGGTAGGGGCTGGCATTTCCACAATGACTTCTTCAATGAGAGAATTAATATACTGGTTCTTGGGAATATGCACTGGTAAAATTAGCTTTCTGTAAAATGTAGTTTTTGAGAACAGAATGTAACCATTTGAATAGAGAAAATAGAGAAGAATATAAGCAGACAGTTGTAAACATTAACTCTTGCAGACTTGATATTTTGAGCAGTCCTTCTTGGAAAAAAAGAAAAGTTTTCTTCCTGGCACTTCAGAAAATACCAAGAGGTGGTGGCTCTTTGTGCTGTTTATATGATATTTCAGGTGAACCAAACTTTGGAGGCTGCCTTCTGTTCTCATTCATGGAGTGAGTGAGATATGACTTGGGCAGTCTCAGTACAGAGTGCCCCCAGTTTGGTATTAATGGCTTTTTTATAATATGAATGTATTTGTATCATAAATACATTATTATGCTTGTTTATTTTGACAAACCCATATTTTTCCTTTTTTTTCTCCTCCAGAGTGACCGACTGCTCATTAAAGGTGGAAGAATTATCAATGATGACCATTCCTTCTATGCAGACCTATACCTTGAAGATGGACTAATAAAGTTGGTTTTAAGAAATACTGCTTTTTTTGCATGCATGTTAGCATAGACTACTGTGATTTCTTGATAGTTGCATGGTGCAAATGAGGACCTGCTATTTCTCAGTTGCCTGTTGGTTAATGCTGAACCACAGCACATTCTGTTCCTATAATGTTGTTATGCATTGTCACACAATTAGAAAGAAAGTCCTGATTTATCAGGCTGTAAAAATACAGGAGCTGGGAAAGTATTTATTAGGTGAAAAACTTGCAATATGTGTTACTGATAGCCTAGGAATCTGTAACAGAGATGTCCATGTGCTCTGCTGGTCCTTGGCTTAGTGGAGATGAGGGTCTCTAAGGTTTGTAAAGTTATATAGTGTGTATGAGCACTCTGATGTACATAAAGATCAAAGGATTTTTCATGATTGCTAGACATTTTTCACTGGTGACCTAAGAATCTGGGTCTCCAGAGGCTACAATTTGATACACAGAAATATAATTATGGTTATCTCGTAAATAATTAATTGCCTTCTTGTTTTCAGAGCTCCTTAAGAATATAACATCAGATTAAAAGTCCAATTCTTTATCTATATGTGACTGCTTATGTGGTTATGATTCAGGTTAAAATATGAATACTTTCATCCATGGATTATGCAATTTTCTTTTTAATACTTTTCACTCTGCCTTTTTATTTGTAGTGTTACTTGCATTGCAGAAGTGGCAGAAATGGAGAGGACACATTTTGAACATGTATCTATTTTTAAAGCAACAGTTAGCCAAGTTGTGCTCTCTTTGATGGGTGTTTTTGTTGAGGTTTTCTGTGTTTTTGTTAGTTCATATGCAAACGTTCTAGTAACA
Organism: Oenanthe melanoleuca; assembly: GCF_029582105.1. NCBI lineage: Eukaryota > Metazoa > Chordata > Aves > Passeriformes > Muscicapidae > Oenanthe > Oenanthe melanoleuca. The sequence continues at coordinate 57,861,898 of NC_079337.1, read as the reverse complement.
CTTGTAAGCATCAGAACTATTTAAACAACTTAATGCATGAGATGCTGAGAGCCTGCAACTGCTGGGAATTTTTTGCTTTGATTCCAGAAATGCAATGGTAGTTAGAAGTGCCAAGCTTTCACCTGCCCTTGTTAAGTACATGGACTCCCTCTGAAATTCATGTGTGGATCTGTACCTCCAGGAAGCATCTCAGCTGCCAAGCCTATTAGGATTAATAATGAACAGACAGGCAAGATCTTAATTTTTAAGAGGCATTTATCTTTGCCCAAGGAGGCAAGTTCTCTATTTAGCACCCTGAGTTATGCCTGGCTCCTTAGATTTAGACCTAATACTTTTCTTTGTAAACTGTGTTAGAAGTCCTGCTCTGAAGTAATTTGTGAAGGTAGCCTGCTGTGAGATGGGGTTGGGTCCTTACTGTGTTCGGGTGATAAATTTTGCAACCTAAGAAAGCTCTGGGTTGATTTGATCTCTCAGTTTCTTGAGGTGGAACTGCCCATTGTGTCTGAATATTTAACATCATTGTTAAATGTGGCTCAAGCTTGTTTGAAGCTGGACCGTTAACGTCAGTCATCCACATTTCAGTTGATGCTATAATTTTCCAGCTGCAAATTCTGCTGATAATACAAAATTCTAGTACAGAATGGAGCAGACACCAAACCACTCAGCCCAGAATAGGCAATAGTGTCCTGGTTTAACAGGCTATAAAAGATCTGGGTTATTTTTCTCACTCTGAAATGAAAACTGATGTGAAAAGAGAGGATTGGGTTTCTCTTGCAGCCTAACGAAAAGATTTGGGTCTTTTACTGCTTTTAATGCAGACTGTTCTGCTGAGAAGAAAGCAGATGTAGCCTTGAGTGTGTTTGAAGATCAGCTGTGGTTTGGAGGATGGTCCTGCCAATCAATGCTCAAACTAGCTCCCTAGGTACAAGGAGCAGCAGTGCATATGGATTTTTCCTACCTGAAACTTAAGCCCTGCACACTCAGATGGCAGCTGAGAGGCACTTCTGCAGTATCTAAATAGTATTTTAAATAGTTGGTAATTCAAATTGGCATATAAATAATATATTTTGCCTACATCTCTCCTGCCTCTGTTGTCACATGAGGAAGTGAGCCCAGTGCCAAGTGGCAGGTCATAGTCTGGTACTTGCTGTACCCTGCTCCATCCCTGCAAGGGGAAGGGTTGGGTCCCTCTGGGCTGGAGGGTTGAGCAAGTGGCAGGGTGAGGGACTGGGGACATGGTCTCCAGAGCTGGGCAAGTGGTGAGTCAAGTTAGGAGGAGCCTCAGATGCCTAAAAGATGTCTGGGCTTGATAATTACAGAAGGACCACCACAGAGTTCTGGGGGGGATTTTCAGCTTAGGAAGAGCTGAAGTCTGCTGTTTCTGTTGTGCTTTAATCAACTTATATACAATAGAATTTGAACCAACTTGTTTGACTGAAAATGGCAGACAGCATCAGCTTTCTGTGGGTCTGAGTTTTCTGCTTGCTAATATATAAGGACACCAGCTCAGTCATTTGTACAGTGTGTAGAATGCAGTTATCTGCACTGTTGTATTGTTTCACCCTCAAGTAATGGAACCCCATTCTTATTCATATACACTTTGCATTAATGAGTGAGCAATTCAGGAATCCTGTCACATTATCTCCTACTCTCTGTTCTACTTAGAATAAAAATAACCTTGAGCACCAATGAAGATCAGACTTCTCCCAGTCTTAATCTTGATTCCAGGGCAAGAGATGAGACAGGTTTCTGACAGGTAGTAGTGCAGCATCATCCACAAAGGCTGTTTAGTCCCATGTCACTTCAACATGGATGGTTTCAGCTGAATAAGTTTTTCAACTATACATTAAAAATAATGAGCATTGAGTCATCAAAACACTTCACTATATAGTTAGCATTCTTTCACTTTGTTAGGACATGTGTCTTCTTGAAGAGGAAACAGGTAGATACTGATTGTGGAAGAAAATAATAATTAATTGCTTTTTTGTGAAGGTTTTCTCAGAAGGTGTGTTAGTCCTTGAAGTGCAGTTACTCCTTGGACATCTTCAAAGGAGATGGGTCATAGTTAGTTTTTCTTCCCAGTTCAATTTCTTAGCTACGTAAATTCTACAAAGGTGGAGGGTTGTTCTGATTAAAATCTTGGGGATAGATTTGACTAACAAAAGTGAGTGCAGCACCATTGCTACACATGGGGCCACCTAACTTTATGCAGGCTTTGAATCTGCTTATGGGTGCAATACCTTATGGTATGCCTTTGGGAGGCACATTTTAAAACAGATTGCAAGTTTAGTTTGTGCAATTGGATGTGCTGGGCAGCTGCAGGTTTTTGCATCCAGGTGGGTTCCCTGTTTGTCAGGTGCTGTTCACTGTGCAGCTGCACACAGGTTATGCCAGGCTGCCATGCTGCACATGTTGATGACTATTGGAGGTGGCAGCTCTCATGGGTAACCTCCTGGTTTGTTCAGTGCTGGGCAGCTGTGACCCCATCCCAGGATACCCACGAGGAGTTTGCCCATGGAATGACTGTGCTTCCCCCCAGCCAGAGCCCAGGGCACCAGGGGAGACAAGTTGCTGGAGGTGACACTTTTGCATAGCATGTGAAACTAATTCTTGACCTCTTGGGGCTATTCATTAACTCTGCCAGTTTGGCCAGATTCCAAGGTGAATAATTACACCTGTTTGGCTTTTTTTTTATTTTTCCCACTGGTTTTAATGAACAGTTTTATTCACTTCTGGTTCTACCTTATCACAATTGGTTGTTAATCAGTCACTGTAGGTGGGAGTTGCATTTTAATGTGGGGAAACAGATTCAGCAGCTCAAATGTCTGAGGCATTTATTTAGCTGTGGTTAATGTTAATGTTAAATGTTATTTTATCCAGACAAAAGAAAATTAAGACAAGGAGTCCATGTCTGTAATATGAGATAAACTAAGTGAACTTTAACTACCTTACAGTTACCTCTAAGCCCAAATATATTGTGGTGTAACAGTGCAGAGACAGGGCTTCCACACATACCCATACCTCCCCCTGTTTGGCACCATGCAAAGTAGGGGATAAAAATGTAATGTGGATTTAAAAGCTAAAGTTTAATTTATTTGTAGTTGAGTCCATGAATAATAAAAGTATTTCAATCATAACTATCTGGAGTTTGATACTGGTATGGGGGACAGATTAATATTTTTAATAGTGAAAAAAAAAATCCTGCTTTGAACACCTGAAGGGAGAAAGATGGCAACAGCTAATTATAATTTTTCCACACAGTTATGCAGTATGTTTCACTGACTTTTAACATCAAGAGGAGAATGAAGAATATGGGACATGGTAGATTAAACATGTTTAGGTCTCTTAGATATGTATTTCTGTGTCTTAGGTTATTTAGATTTCTTTTTAAGGATAAATTTGCATTGCATGATGACAAAGTAATTATAAAATTTTCTGATGTGCCTTTTGTCATATATTTACAATTCCAGCTTGCTCTCGTATTTGATCTATGTTTTCCTATTTTCATTTAAGAACTTCATATACAAAACTGGAGCCCCCAGGAGAGCATTAAGTGTAATTTGAATTGTTTAAAGATAGAAATCATATAAAAGGTAATCAATTTTTAATGCTGGTGCATTACAGCTCCTTTATTGGCCACTAGAGCCGTGCAAAGCAAGCAGAGCTCACGGCTCAGTGAGGCAGCTCTCCTCTGCTTTGTTCTGCTGTGCTGGGCAGGACAGGAGGAGCCTGTGCTTGAGCTTCACCTTGCCTTGGGGGACCCTCCTCCTCTATGGGCCCAGGCTCCCTGTCCCCTGCATGCCTCAAACAGCTGTGTCCTCTGTGCTTGTTCAAATAAAGTAATGCTGGCTTTCCTTGCTGTCCAGGCAAATAGGAGAGAATCTGATTGTCCCTGGAGGAGTCAAGACCATAGAGGCTAATGGGCGCATGGTGATTCCTGGGGGAATAGATGTCAACACTTATCTGCAAAAGCCCTGCCAAGGGATGACTCCTGTTGATGACTTCTATCAAGGCACAAAAGCAGCTCTAGCAGGGGGCACCACCATGATCAGTGAGTACCAGCAGAGCTAACTCTTCCCATGCCAGGCTGAAGCCTGTGTAGCATGTGTGGGGATAGCTACCAGAGGCTTCATTCTGATTTTCTGAGATCTTCTGCAGTGAATCTTCACATTTCTGAGCACTGTGTTTGAGTTAACCCTGTTAACCAGGGTTGGCCTGAAAATGAACCTACCCTTAGAAAGAAATACCACTGTGTGGAATTTCTTTTGGATTTTCCTCTGTAATGCAGAACAAGCACTGAGGGATTATGTACGTATTCTTGGGATTTTTAGAAAGCAGTGTAGGTAGTGCTGTAAGTATATGGCACAGAAAATCTGACAAAGATCTGCTGTTCCCACCTACTGCCATTTCAAGAGCTTTGGAAATAACAAGATATGCTTATTTATGAACTTGGATTTGGCAGCAGGAGTTGAGGAAGACTTTTAACAGAGATGTCCCAGAGGACCATCTTTGTTGGTGAAGGGAAGAAGTCTTTATAGTTGTTAAAGGCACTTCTTGTGTCTACAGATGGTGGGACAAGATTTATCTTTTGCATTCTGGCTGTGACTTGACTTTGGTTATAAGTTGTGAGGCAATTGTTCAGATGCCATAAATTGTCTTAGCTTCCTTGTGGAGAGTTTCCCAGTGGAGTTTTACTCCCACTGAATTGGGATATGGATTTTTTTTTTCTGGTATTATCTGTTACCCATGTTCAGTAGCAGGTATCAGCTGAAAGATTCTTTGGCCATAGGCAAAAAATGCGCTACGGTTTATTCCTTTTGTTAATAATTTTTTACAGTCTGTGTTCTTGAGTTGAGTATTCCTGTGCTGAGTTAGGCTTGCAAATGGTACTGGGAAGACCATTTTGATTAGTTTTTGTACTAAGTTGTGACCTAGCCCTGCAGAGAGAGGTACCTATGCATAAGTAGTTGTGTCTTCATGTCAGTGGATGGTGTGGCATCATTAGAGGCAGAAGGTCTTGAGGCAGGGGACAGGCAGGGCATTCAATGTACTGTGTGGTGTGACTGAGTGTTTGTGCACAATGTCACCCCTGTTCAAACCTTTGGCTGTATTCCCAGTTTTGGCTGCTGAGAAAACATTGAACATCTGCACTGATGTATTGGTAGGGCAGAGTGTGCTGGTTCAGTGACTATGAGGCAATGGTTAATTATTGTGCTTACTGTGAAATACATAGAAATGGACACATCAGACAAGAAATACAATGAAATCCAGAACCTATGGTCTCTTATAATACAGATGGGGGAAAGACAAAGGTTTCCTAAACTGTGAGGTGTTTGGCTCCCTCTTAGTGTGTTTATTGATGCTGCACCAAGCAGGTTGTCAGACTCATCTTTATACAGACTGTTCAAAGTCTGCTGCACCTGGGGCAGCAGGACCTGGCTGACACCCCAGAGTTACAGTCAGCACACAGGCTGCCTCCAAGGCTGCTGTTTTGGCTGAGATGCTGGGAGACTGGTCACTTTGGGGAAATCTGAGCAGTGTGCATACTGTCCCACTAACTGACACTCCATCTCTTTTTCAGTTGATCATGTGCTTCCAGAACCTGGGTCGAGTTTACTGACCTCCTTTGAGAAGTGGCACGAGGCAGCTGATACCAAATCCTGTTGTGATTATGCCCTCCATGTGGACATCACCAGCTGGTATGATGGGATTCGAGAAGAACTGGAAGTACTTGTGCAAGACAAAGGTTAGTGAAATGTGGTAGTATTTTTTGGTTTTATTGAAATATCATATGGAGGTGAAATTTTGAAGTATTTTAATGAATGCATAGGCACTGGCTATGCTGGCCAAGGTTCTTCACTACCTTGAACTTATATTTTTACTTGCTACTGTGTAAAATGGGACCTTAAACTTTGTGCATATATATGACTTTGTCCAGTATAAGCATGGAAGATTAAGATGCTTAAGTTGTCATAAAGAAATGCATCATTTATCCTTGCTTGTAAATGTGGAAATAGGCTCAAATATTGCATAGCTAGGTTGTTTTTTAAGGTAAAACTCAGAGATCAGTATTTAGAATAATCAGCCCAGTCACCTTAGATCCTTTATTTAATGAATGAAGAAAATGTAACATTTCAAAGCAGTGGTTCAGATTTTAACTAGACTGAAATCTTTGATTTAGCTGCCTCAAATGAAATCCAGATATGAAGAGCACATGGAGCTATGAAAACGTCACTACAGTCTAGATCTCATTTTTCAGCAGTGACTTGAAATAATTTACTTGCTGAGGCTTGATTTTGTAAATAAAACATGCCTGCATTTTTAAAGCAGATTCCAGTTATTAGAAAAAGAGATGCTAAAGTTAGGTACCTAATATTGAAAAAAATGCCCTGATTTTCTGGAGTCCTCTCTGGTGGCTTTCCCTGAAATTACTAGAAGATGCCTTGTTTCAGCACTTGCAAGAAAAGTCCCTTACATAGGAATCTAAGACACTTCTATGGGTTTGACTGTGTCCAATTAACAGGCCTACTATCATGTGAGATGCTATAGGTTACCCTACCTGGACTCCAGCTGCCAATTCAGAATAGCACAGATGAAACCTCTCCTAAATGCATTTCCACACATGCAGGCTCAATGTGGCAGTCTCATATATGGAGGGCATCTTTGTGGTACCATCTCTGTGTGGCAGTGGGGTCTACCCCTCAGAAGACCCTAGCTGAGATCTTCTTCCTTGAAATTGTGCCTGACAGCATGTATTTTCTTTTCAGAACCATATATTTTCATGTATTTTTCATCTTCTACTTTCCTTGAAAATGTATGGATATTAATTAGGGAATATTTTCTGAAATGGCATGAGGTTTCCATGGGCAAATCAGAATGACTCTTCTGTTGGGAAACCTAAGTGATATGTATATGCAGCATCCTTTGTAATGTGTAGAGCTAGTGTTGTCTTAGATGTGAAAGGTTCTCCTTATAGAGAAGGGTACTATCAAAGTAGGAAAAAACAGTAAAATTCTATTTTTGAGTGAGCAGTTTGCTGAGATGCCATGGAGGTGCAGTCATCTGGGGGAGTTTATTCCATGTCATAGGATGCTAACAGTACATGTGCTGTATAACCAGATTTTAGGCAACAAAACACTTCCATCAGCAAGACTGCATATAATTAGAGAAACTGGAGCTGGTCTTACATAGGTTTCTAGTACAGGTGATTTTTACAAGGTGATGACATCTGTCAACACAAGTTATGCTAAATCTGTGCTATTTCCCTGCTATCAGCATGAATCTGCTGCTGTGCATTAGCAGACTGTACTCTCAGACAAGTATACTGTGCCTTGTTTCAAAGGCTGGAGATTATTTTTCAGAGCTCCTGGACCACAGATGGCTCAGCACTCCCAAATTTGCCCAAGGGTTTACATTAAAAGCCTGGTGCAGACAGTTAATAGTTTTCTCCAACTATTGAAATGTGAGTTTTCTATATAAATCTGACCTGCCTGTGAGTCACCAGGGGAAGCAGAAATCTGTTCATTGGTTCCTGAACTGAGATTTATGATGGAGCCTCGGTGGCCTCTTCAGTGGTGAGAGCATTAGGAGGTCACCTTTGTTCTCATGTATGTCTCAGGCAGGCAGTGTGAGTTACTCTCACATGTTAGGGACACAAGGTAAGGGTGAGCATGAACACATAAGCACAATAGGAAATAATTCAGCGTGGCAAGGGCTTCAAATTAACAGATAGCATTTCCTGATAATTGGAAACATTTAAGCCAGCTGGTGCAAATAGACTTGATGTCAGTGGAGTGACCCTGGTTTTCATCAGCTGGGAATCTGGATTGAATTGATTCTTGGCTGATTATGGGTGAGTTAGCTGAGTGACAGCTCATTGTATTTCAGTGCTACATGTGCCTAATGCAATCAGCATGAGTAACAGGGGAGCTCACAGAGTGGCTGTTGAGGTGCCTTGTCATGAGGTATAATTGAACAAATAATCAGTTTTAAATCAATACAAAACTAATTTAAGGAGAGACAGGCTTTGAAAGGGCCTAAAGATTTTGTGGAGCCAAATATTGTTTATAAACACTCAGGCTTGTAGCATTTCAGCAGCTATTTTGGGATTGAGTTCTTCAGTATATGCAAAGGAGCCAGAGCCTGAAATTGCTGACAGGGGCCTCACTGGTTCCTTTGACTTTGTCATTGTTCAAAAAAACCTGTAGTCCTGCCTAAAATTTGGAAGGGATTCTGTTGAGTACCCCTGGTGTGAGAGCAAGTAGGACATTGACAAGAATATACTGTGTAACAGTATTAAGGTCAATAGGCCATGGACCAGGGCTTTTGAAAAGCTGCATAATTCCAATGAGTAGGTCAAGGAACCAGGCCAGGGCAAGGAGTCTAATCTTGGATCCCTGTATATGTAAATTTGTGTTATTTATCTTGGTATCTGGTGTAGATGCTCTCTTTGCAAGGCAGGACTGTTCACACCAATTCTCCTGTTAGCTGTAAAGGCAGCCCCTGAGATGCTCTTCTGTGTGAGTATCTGGTGTCAGCTGAGGGTGTGAATGTGTGGTTACTTGGGAGAACTCTGCTTCTGCATTGTGGTAAGGATCCAATGGCAGGATCTCTACTGGTCCCATTAATTGCAGGGAGAACATTAAACAGAGTGAGAGAAAAACTCAGTCGTTTTATCAAGGTCAGAAGATACCAGGGCAATAAAAGAGAAAGGATGCACATACATATTGCTTGGGTCAGTGTATGTCTTCCACCCACAGTACTCAGGGAAAGCTGCCTTACTCCTGCAGGACTGTGATGAAGAACATACTGAGTACTTTGAAATTGTAATGAGGAATAGATGGAGGGATTACAGTTAGTAAAGTCTGTATGTGTTTTCTGAGAACATGATAAGTAGGAAAATAGGAAGAAAGGATGGGCTTACAGGCTGACAGGGTTCTACCTTTCAGGCTGGATTTGCTTGGCATGTTAGCATTTGCTTGGAAGTTAGCAAGGAGGGGCCAGCTCCTGCTTTGTGTTTCTCTCTGAGCTGCCTGGACTTAGCAGGAAGACATAATACCAGGGATCATTTCAGTGTTTTATCCTGCATGTATCCTGGGGTATTTTAGTCCTGTAATTGTAAATAAACAAACTCTGTGTTTGTGTGAGCAGTCATACCCTCTGCCTGAGGATGTATTTGCTCATTCTAGACTCATGAAGGAGTTATATCTTCATCAGAGAGCTTTATTCATTTTGTGTAGGCAGCATGAATAGCATAAACAGATCTCTTTCTTTTTTTTCTTGCCCCAGGAAGCAGAGTGTTCATTACAGCCATTTTGCAATGCAGAAAACACAGCTTAGGTAGCTTAGAATTTACTTTTTTTTTTTTTAAGCTAGAAAATTATGATGCTGGTCCTTGGATCAACCTGGGGATCTTGCTATTAAACTAAAAGTAAGTCAAATATATACACTAAAATGAATATATACAGAGATTATGAACAGAAGACATTTGTCAGTCTCATTCTGTAAGAATACAAATCTGTGTAAATAACCAAATCTTTGAAATAAATAGCAACACCTTTGGGGATTAGAATACAGGGTTTTTTTGGCAACTGATACCCAACACTAGCATTTCTTATGGATTTCTGAAATTTGAAACTGTCTTTCTTGGTTTTTTATGAATGCCAGCATAAATCCTTCCAACTTTGGAAGGCAGAGGGAGAGGTGTGGTGAGCTGCCTATAAAACTGGTTTCAGGCTTGTTTCCACTCCTTCCCAGTGTCTGCCATCAGCTAAACTTAGTGCTTTGGAGTGTCAGGTCAAGAAAAAGCAAGTCTGTATTCACATTCAGATACAATTTCCTATACCTTCCCAGGGCTTTGGGGGAACCTAACCAGAAGTTTTATCTACCAAAAAGCACAGTTTAAATCAAGCTGAAATATTTTCCTGATTAGCTAAGAAAACCTAAAAAGGAAAACACTGATTCACAGAACCTTACACAAGGTTTTTTAAACTTCACAAACTTTACATGCCTTAGCCACCATTGCTTGTCTGTGATTTGGCTACAGGCAATCAATCCTCTTTGCAGTGGTGGCTGGGTTACTCCAGGGATGAGCACAGGCTACCCACAGCATCCTAAAAATTCCCCCAGGGAAGAGGGCATCCAGGCTTCTAATCCTAGCAGCTGTAATGTGGCTGTGAAGCCATGCCTGATTTTTGGCAATCACTAGTGAAAAGCCTAGTCCAGACATACTCTATTACTTACTTTTCCTGAAGTTTTTGTTGAAATACAATTTAAGAATACACTTACATGGCAACACCTTTGAATTTTGTCTTGGAACAGGTGTGAACTCTTTTCAAGTCTACATGGCGTACAAAGATCTCTACCAAATGTCCGACAGCCAGGTATTGCTCTGAATGCTTTTCATTGCTGTCATCTCTCCTCTCTTTCCTCATCTCCCAACACATGAGGGGCTGCTGAGGTTGAATCATTCTCACTGGCCTGATTGGCACTGGGAGAAATGTGCAGAGGTGGTTCACTCTCTGGAGGGTCAGTGCTGAGCTGTGTAGAACACCTGCATGTGTTTCTTCAAGAAACACATTCACCTTCTGTAGAGATCTTCTGGTGCCTCCCAGCACTGCAGCCACTCAGCTCTGCTCAGGATTTGGCTCATTTTATTTTGCAGTAACCTTTAGAGGACTCTAGGTCAGAGAGGGAGAAAAAGATGAAGGCACTGGCAGTTTTGAGGTTTCAAGAGTTTCTTGGTTGCTGTAAGCAGCTAAATGGAGTTGCTCTTTGGGGGAGGTGGCCTTTTCTCATTAGGGCTGGAGATAACAATGAGCTTGTTTGTCCAGAGCTCATTACAGATTCCACTCTTCAGCATTCCCATTCATACATTTCAGGCCACTGTAAATGGACAATGGCATCTGTTAGTAATAATAATGTTTGCTTATTCAGTTGATAAAGTATTTCTTTCTTACTTATTCCCAGAGCTACAGCTCTTGGCCTCTTAAATAACTGTTGTTACACCTCCAATACATGTGGTTTTAATTGGAATTTTAGACATAATGATTTATAAATATTCTCTGAGAGGCAGTACCTGTTAAATTCAACTCCCCATTGGAGTTGCCAAGATGAATACATGAAAATGTTTAATATGTGGCTGGACTAATGGCTGTTACCTTGTTTAAATGTCCATGTTGCAAGCTGTATATTGCAGCCCATTCAATGCTGCCTGAAGTGCCCTAGTGCAAAAGTAGACACTGAAAAACCTTTGTCTTCCATATTTATTGTGTGTTTGAAAACTGGGCTCCCATGTTACTGAAGTCTGATTTTAAAAAGGGACACATAAGCTGAATACCTTTTGGAAAGGAAACTATATTCAGTAGATGTGTGCTCAGTAAAAGCAAAAGGATCAACTACTGCCCTTCTTTATGGATGGGTATTGAATCTTAGAAAGCAATTAAAAAAACAAGGATGCTTTAGAGAAAATATTGCAACTTTTGATATGAGAATTAAAGATGTTGCTAAAAGCTCAACAGTGACAGCTCTAAGATATTGCAAAATACCTGCACTTTAGAAAAGAGATGTTCTAGCCATACTAAAACTGTTTGTAGCACATGGCAATAGTTCTATTTTACATGGGAAAAAGGAAACAGCCCTGTGTGGGACGGCATGGGGAGGTGGCTCTGCAGTGCAGGGGCTGGGGCAGGGGGCTCTGTGTCCCAGGGAAATCCAGCCCTGCCTGGGGCTGTTGACCCTGTCTTGGTGCAGTGGTGTGTACAGGGGTGGGTAAGTCAACACCAATCAGTGAACTCGGATTCTGTGTAGAAAATAGATTATTTGCTATTCACCAATGTAATTACCAGCATAGAAGTACAAAACTGAGCTGAAGAGAGTGGTCTGAGTGTTAAGTAATGTGGTTTCCTTCTTTGTACCACCTGCAGCTTTATGAAGCCTTTACCTTCCTAAAGAGTCTTGGGTCTGTTATCCTGGTCCATGCTGAAAATGGAGACTTGATAGCTCAGGTGAGTGAATCATCATTTTTGCTTCACTTTGTGGGATGATAGAAAGAGGAGAAGTTAAATAGGCTAGAGAATGGGTAGGAAGAGGGAGCTCTCTGGAAAGAGCCTTAATTGAGCCTGATGCCCTGCACACTGCTGGTATAAAGCCTGGGATAAGAGAATGGGGTCCTTTTGCATTTATTGGCAGAGCATCCTTGAGATAGGACAATGATCCAGGCAGCTCCTTGTCTTGACAGCATATGAGGACTAGATAAGGAGGGCAGAAGGAAGCAAGAAGATTTCTTCTGAATCCAGCAGATACAAGTGAAGCAGAACAATGTGAAGCCTTGTTCACAAATTTTGGGTACAAAAAGAGCATCTGAAAGCTTTATGCTAAAGTCTTTTGCTGCATCTATCAGCATAAGCTACACAGTGAGTTTGGAGCAGGTATTAAAGCTCAGATACCTATTTATTTTTGAGAATATTCTTATAAATTTCTGAAGTTTGAGAATAAGAACTACTGTGATCTTGTAGACATTTCAAAAATGTGTGTTTAAATATAATCCATGCTCTTAGAAGATGCATCTCAGGGAGCTGGGTTGAGAATGTTCCATTAAGGTGCCCTGGATCTCCAGTGCAGTCCCTGCAGCTCAGGTGCCCTGGGAGCTGCTGTGCTCCCACTGGGCTGTTCCATGGCGCTGATCAGTGCCACAACACGTGGAGCCATGGAAAGAGGCAACCCAAGGACAGCAGTTGATAGTGAGCCAGGATCCCCCTCTAAAGCAGAAGGGGCAGGGTTGGGTGGGTGCTGTTTTGGTGCTATATTTGTGACAGATGAATCTTTGGAGGCTGTTGTGGGGATGTCTCACTCTCCTGATCCCTCCTACATGCATCCAGCCCCTCTTAGGTTGGTGAGGCTCTGAGTGAGCCATCTGATTTTTCTGCTGAGCTGCTTATCTGCTGGCTTATCTGCTAAGGACTGGGCTGCAGAGCTGACAAGAAAATTACAGCAGCTAAAGCTGTCTTTGAGATCTGGACAAGGCAACCCAGCTTGTCTCACATCTAAGGGAGAACCTCAAGGGAATATTTGAGTCATTGAGCAGTGTGTAAGAACTCTTGCCTTGGGTGTATTTTGTTTTATCCTCTGTGAGAAAAACGTATCTCCATCTTCCTGGTTAGAATTTACCCCCTTTGAGATCTGCCTTTCACTTTTAACTTTGAGTTCTACCAAAATAACCACTGGGGTCAAAAGTTACTAGTAGGGAGTCAGCAGGCACATACAGTGCTGTTGTGTCCTTCCCCCACTGAAACCCTCATTTCAATTCAAGAGAGAAAAAAAAGCTGATTTCTCATTAAGTTTAGCAAGAATAAAAACTACTAAATACATAATTTATAGTTTTAATACAACATAAAATATCCAGTAGAATTAAAATGACTAATAATAAGCTTGATTAAGTCAATATTAGTGTAGGAAAGTCAAAATAAAACCAATCAAATGGCATCTGTGGTGTTTTGATACATTGCCCATTAATATCAAGGCACACTCATGAAATTGCTTTTTTGGTAGAAATCTATTTCAGTTACATTTTTCTCTGATCAGCCTTAATATACAGCCATCAAATATGAACAAACAGGATAGAAAAATTATTAGGAAAAGAGCAAGTAGTAAATAAATGTAAGTTGTGTTATACATCAACCTATTTGTTCACCATTGCCATGTTTCATAAAATCAGTCTTTCTGTATGCTTGTATTTAGAAGAATTATTTAGATAATGAAAAGAAAGCTGCCTGCACATAGGTTTTTTAGGATTGTCATGTATGAAAATATAAATTTGATCTCATCAAACAAATATTCTAGTTAATTAGCATTATCAAGTCTTCTTAAAGGGGTTTATTTATCATGTGATCTGATTTTGTTACTTCCTTCAAGATGCAAATCTGTCCTACTTTATGTATCTATTCTGTACCAACTCGCTATTTTTTTACATGGCTGTAACTTCATTTTATGGCTGTATTTTAATTATCTGAAGTCTTTAACTGGCACTATTCAGAACTGGTGCATTAATGGTCCAAAACACCTGTTTTTAAGAATACCTGTGAAACCGTATGTATTTCTAACCAAAATATTCTTACATAGTCAGATTAATGTGTTCCTGTTAATGCCTCTTCAGCCTTGATTGATTGTAGTGAAGGCTAAAGTGTATATGAATGTTAACTTTTTAAGTTTTACCAGAGTATGTTGATAATGTGTGAGCTTTTCAGCCTGAGGGACCTGGGATCAGATATTTATTAGTTGACACATTCAAATATGTTCAGTAACTTCATCCTGGTCTCTTGGGGACATTTGTCTGTGTCACAGTGCCATTACATCATTGAGCTGGGCTAATTGGAGCCCTGTGGGCAGGGCAGGGCCAGAGGTACAGCAGCAGCTCTGGTCCCACTTCTGCATTGCTCTCAGGCCTGGACCAACCTCAGATGAAATGAGGTTGACCACTAGTTTTTGCAAAAAAGGAAATTACAATAACACTGCTTGGCCTTAAATCAAGTGAAGCTTTTTGTCTCTTAAAAAAATGAAATAAAAATCTCACTACTATGAAGCTGGATAGCACAAATTTTTTTTCTGACAAACCCCCATTGATCCTGAGTTGGGCTCTTGGATGAGGACATGGTGCCCTTGCAACTGGAGGGTACTGTTTTGTTTTATAAAGGCATAAATTTAGTGATTCACTGTGTAGGAAGAAAGCATTACAGAAAAGTGTAAGTGGTGCTGAAAGTTCAAGAAAGTGTTTTGTGGATTGCAACCAGACAGGAACTTGAGCAAGTAAATAGGGAATGGTAGGCTGGAAGTACCCATAATTAGTATTTAGTGTATTGGTTGAAGCCCATTCCCTGGGCTGGTGTCCTGGTAGGACTTTCTGGAGGGCAGAAGAGATTTCTGATGGTGCAGCCCAATGGCTTGGGGCACAAATGTGCTCAATTACACAACAGAGCCCACTGCTGGCTGTGCTGGTGTGACAAGGGACCAGTTTAAAGCCAGTGTGTTCAGTGTTCAGTGTTCAGTGGGCTTTGCAGCTGCATTTTCCTGGCACTGAAAGGAGCAGTCAGACCATGTGGCTGTTCATCTCCCTGAGGATGCTGGGTGCACAGCTCTCATCCTGCACCTGGGTCAGCATTTATCTCTTCTGCTGCAGGAACAAAAGCGAATTCTGGAGATGGGAATCACTGGACCTGAGGGACATGCCCTGAGCAGGCCAGAAGAGGTAAGAGACTGCTCTCATTTGTCATTTGTGGGAGTGATTTGTCAAACATGTACTGTCAGAGCTTGGCTTTTGTGTGTGCAGACAATGGGTGGGTGCATCAGGGAAGGCAGATGTCTGCTGCTCCCACTGCCTTTTCCAGTGTTACTGAAAGTCTGAAAAGTCCAGGTCCTTTCACCTTGTTTGTTTGCCTGAAAAGCCCTTTGGAAGCTGCAGCAGGAGCATTCCCTTAGTCCAGGGATAAGCATGTTCTTGTTCACACAGGAGTCTTCACTCCTGCTGCCCTGGGCATGGGTGTCCATGTATTTAACTGTGACCTTTGTGTTTTGATTTGTGATGACAAAAAAATAGGCTTATCAGGCTAAAAATCAGCAGTGTAGCTTGAGGGTTAGTCCTCAGAGTAACTGCATTTATTAAAATGCTTTGCTGAAAGCCTCCTGTAAGATGCTTGTGCACATCTATACTGTGCATATGCATACACCCACATATAGATCTGCTTTCATGCTGGCAGATGTATTGGTGTCAGAAATGCAGGCTGTAGAGATGCAAATACATGAGAATGGAAAGATGCTGTGAGGCAATTTGTTTTATGCAACTCCCTTATAATAAAATCTGGGCTCTGGTGTGGATCATTTTAGGCATCTGCAAGGGGTTTCTTTAATGCCAAGGAAAATGTAGAGACATGAGGATGTCCCCTAAAGTACACAGCTCAGACTGTTAATGGGATGTGGAGGGCAGCAGTGGGAAGTGACTGCTTTCCTAGAAGACTAAAGAGATGAGGTCCTGGGGATTTGAGGCTGAACTTGAAGAGATTGTTGTGGTTTGCAGAACATTATTTAAATTCCCCCCAAAGCAAAAGGAATCCACTTAATTGATCACATTGTTCTATTGAGCTGTTTGTGTACTTCTTCATTTTGCTGTTCAACTTCTACTAAAATTATTCTAAAAGGATTGAGTTGTTTCCTTTTAATGAAATTTGCAGTTTCCAGAAAGGAATTTTGCTCAGCTCTAGTGCTGCAGTGCAGAGGCCATGCCTCCTTCCCTGCTCTCTAAAGCTGTATTTGGGGTTTCCAGAGCAAATGTTTTGATACAAGTCCTAGGACAAACTCAAGCAGTCTGATTTAAGGAAAAATATTTTACAGAACTGTAAAGGATTAAGCCGTGTGGTTTTGGAAGGTTTAAGTTGTTCAACTTTTCTAGCAAAACTCTTGCATAGAAATTTCTGCATCACTGAGTCACTATTTTCAGTTACAACAGGGTTTTTCATATTAAAATGCCAATACTGTGAGTCCATCTGGGAAGGATCTGGTATAAAACTGATGGCTGGGGAAAGGAGTTCTCCAGAGCTGCTGGGAAACACTGCTTCTCCATCTGAAGATGCCTGCTTTGTGTGCCTACGTCACATATGGCTCCCTGGGAGGAGATTGCCTTTACACTTGCTGACAGAGGGACTTACTGGGCACTGCTTCAAAGGCTTCTGTGGATTATGGGCTAAATTCAGTCATAGTGCTGAAGTTGCTGTTTGAAAATTCTTTACATTCACTGCCACCATTATGTAAAGATTAGGGTAAGCTGCCAGGGGGTGCTCAGAGGTGTTCTCTGAGCAGAGACAAAGTTTTTTTGCTTTGTTCTCCTTTCAGCTGCAGGGTAGGAGTCTGAAACAGGAAGGTGGGAGGAAGGTAAGGAGGAGCTGCATCAGCTGCTTGGACATGACCTTTCCTGGGGTGCAGGGAGCCAGGGAGCTGTGTTTGTGCTGGGGCAGCTGTACCCTGCTAGTGAGTACAGCCTGGCTGTGCTTACTGCTAGTGCCAAGTGTTTGAGGTTGGGTTAGCTCCCTGTTACCCAGCACTGTGTCTCTCTCTATGGAAAAAGCAGAATCAACCCCTGAAGAGTTGTTGCTGAAGTTAGAAATATCGCACAGTCCTGCAGTTGATTTTTTCTTCAGACTGCATTTGCAGTTAACTTTCCCCTCCTTGTTTTGCTCAGCTTGAAGCAGAAGCAGTTTTTCGTGCCATCACGATTGCCAGTCGAATAAACTGCCCAGTGTACATCACCAAGGTGATGAGTAAGAGTGCAGCTGATATCATTGCACTGGCCAGGAAGAGAGGTAAGTGACTTCCTTTGCTCCCCCAAACTGTTTTTTTTTGGTTGTTGAATAGAAGCTTAGTGAGAAAACCTGTACATCTTGACCCAAATGACAGGCTGTAGGGAGACGTTTACAAAGAACAGTAGCACCATTGCAGACTCAATATTTATGGCTGGGAAGGAACTTATATTTTTAAGTTGAGAAGCTCTTCCCACGAACTGTCCTCTTGAAGAGTAAATTGTAACTCTTCTCTATCCTATTTTCCCTTCTACTTTTCTCTTAGACTCTGTATCTCTGTTCATGGGAGGCAGATACTTTATTCCTAATGGCACATCCTCCATGCCAGTATTTCAGGTTGTCACCCTCTGAGGTGTGGCTTGGGCAGTGACCCTGCTGTTAGAGATGCTTGGCTCCTGGCCTTGCTGCTGGAAGCTGACCCCTCTGATGTTACTTGCAGCTTGACCCTGCTTGCTGGGGCCATGGTGGGTTCCAGGTTACAAAGAACCCAAAGGGACCTTGTGAGCCTGAAGGCAGCTGCTTCCAAACCTGTTTGCAAGTCAGGACTGTTCTGCTGGTTGGGACTACAAAGCTCCTGAGCAATATGGAAAAGTCAAAGAGCAAATTATTGTCTTGTTTGTATCCTTGGAGTGTGGTGCTGGGGACAATATGCTGCTATCTGCTGGTGCTGTGCCCAACCTGGGAGTAGTAAAAAGTGCTGAAGTGATCCACCATCACTGCACTCCAAATTGGAGCAACAGAGAGAACATGGCTGTGATTAAAACCCTACAAATTAAAAGCAGGCCTGAACTGTCTCCTTCTGGATTAGAAAGAAAGATTTGTAAATAGGCTGATCAAAAGCATGTAGAGCTCAGAGAGACTTCTGATTAATTTTTTATCATACAGACAAAGCCAGGCTGTTTAATTTCCTGGGAGCTGTGCTAGTCATGTAGCAATGTGTGAATTATACATGGCTGCATGCAGCAAGTAGTGTCATGCTGAAGAGAGAGTGGGTTGTAATTAGTTCCTGCATATCCTTGCTTTCTCCAAGGTACCCTTGTTTTTGGAGAACCGATCACTGCCAGCTTGGGGACAGATGGGACACATTACTGGAGCAAAAACTGGGCCAAGGCTGCAGCTTTTGTGACCTCACCACCTCTGAGCCCTGACCCTACCACTCCAGAGCACTTAAATTCACTCTTAGCATGGTAAGACTTCCTGTTTTTTTAAAGGATGATGGTGAAGCAAGTGCAAAAGCCATATGGCATGAAGCATTTAGGGATCAGCCTGGTTTTCTTTAGACCAGTCTCATACAAGAAACAGCAGAGAAGGAACATAGAAAACCAGGGATAGTTAAATTCTTATGCTTAGGCTGTCAGTCAAGTGAGCAGTCATGGACACTCCAGTTGCTGGTTGGCTTGATGGAGAGGCAATTGCTGGCTATTCAGGAGTTATTTCTTTTTCTTTCTGCTTTTCAAGTGATTCTTATTTGTAGAACTAGATTGTCAGGATTTCAAACTGGCCTTCTTCCTAGTTTTCAGTTTTCTTTAGCTGAATTGTTGATTCATAATGGGATGGCATCCTCATTGTCCAGCATAACCAAAAGCCTGGTGGATACATCCCCATTTTGAGAATGGTCTCAGTTTTAATCCCCAGTCATATTTGACAAGCACAGCTCCTGAAATCAGGGCTGTTCCTGAATGTGGAGATACCTATAACCAAGAAAAATTTATTGGGGCAATTTTTGTCAAAGCTGGTGCAGGGCTCTCAGCTGTGAGTTCTGAAAATTGGCTTGTCCTAAACTAACATGTGTTTGTAGCAGAGTTCTGTGGTTTCTTTCCTGCAGATTGAAAAATTCTGAGTTGGTAGTTTGCCTTCATCTGGGAGGGGCCAAAATCATACAAGTTTCCATGTGTCCAGTTCTTTCAGGCTTCTTACTTTAGCTTGCCTTGTGTCTTTATGGGCTCTGGGGTCCTCCAGGAGAAAGAGGCCAGAGTGGATTACAAAGGAGACTGTGAGGGTGGAGACAGCTGGAGACTGAAGGACATCTCTTGACAGGATGGGATGTGAGCTGACTGCCTTCAGGCTGGCAGGGAGAGTTTAATCACTAGGTATGTGAAAGCAGTGTGGACAGCAGAGGAAGAAGTGCCTTTCTCATACAGAAAAGAAGATACCAGCAATGCCTTGCCAGAAACCCAGACTGTAAACCCATCTCTGAAAGTATTTCCTGCCTGTAGCCAACTGTGGGTCTTCTTTAGCTTAAGCAAGAGACCATCTGCTCTGAAATTGTATAGAAATTCACAGCTGAAGCCCCACCAGGACAGATTGCTAGGGCTGCAGTGAGCTTACCATGATATCCTTGTTTACCTTCATGTGGTGGCACGCCCTCACCTCCTGCCTCCCCTTTCTGGGGTTTCCAGTGCCCTAGACAGGACAGAGAAATTTGAACCTTGAGAGTGGCCATCTTTAGAGCAGCTGCCTGGGAGGGGGGTGGGCACACATTTGTGACAGGAAGATGCCATCAGTCAGTGCCACATCTCCCCTTGCACACGATGTGTGAGCCTGTGCTGCCCACCAGAGCCCACCCAGGCTTTAGCTCAGCTGCTCCAAAGATGCTGCAGCTGAGCTCTGAGTTACGTGTGGCTCTGGTAGGAATATGCAGCACTTCTCTTCTGGCAGTCTGATGGCAAAAATGGTTTTTTCCATAACTGAGCTTTTTGTTCCTAATAAAGACTCGGGAAAAAAATTACTTTCTTGGTCTGATTCATCACTGTCAGCGCTGTAAAGGGTGAAGCTCACTGTGTGAGAGCAAGGCACTTAGCCAGCACGTGTAAATGTGCATCAAAATGTTTGGCTCCCTACTCTGTTAGAGTGGCTATATATGCTTTCTAGTAGAGAGTCCCAAAATAATAGTATGTGGGTCAAAGCAGATTAGCTAAAATAGCAATAACATTTTTAGAACTGGAATACAAATAATGACTTTATTAAACTAACATCAGAATGACAAACTGAGGACTTGCAGAGGTTTTCATTATTGTCCAAGCATGCAAAAATGGCTTTTTTTTTTCCCTTGTGGCTTAAAGTCCTAGATCTTAAATGACAGCAGCTTAGCCTGCTTTCAGTTTTAATACTTCAAATCTATACTGTGAAACTAAAAAGAACTGTATATTTTATCAGTCTGCTCTGCATTCATGGGGAATTTTATGCAGGGATGATGGTAAATACACTGTTTCACATTTCTATTGCACTGGTTGATTTGGATACTAATATTTCACCTTCATTAAAAAATCCCCACAACATTCTTCCTTTGCAAGCATGCAGCATACTGCTTGAGCTCCTTTCCACAGAAAGCCTTGATTTTCCACTGAAAAGCTGAATGTGTAAAACCCCATCATGTCTCATAGGATTTGCAGATTGAATTTGCCTCATGAGATTAGGTCTTGTGTCATCTGTGGGCCATGCACTTGAGTCAGCTTTGATCTTGCATGATTTGCTGCTGCATTACTGCAGCTGGGATGTGCCACCTCTTGTGAACCAGAGATGTGAGGTCTTGGTGCTACACAGGAGATGCAACTTGCTATGAAAGCCTTGTTTAAGGAGAAGAATAAGATGACAAGGTACTCATCTGGCATTTATTTCATGATGATCCCTTCCTGCTTCTCAGTTTGTTAGTTGATGTGGTGCTTATCCCCCATTTGACAGTGACTGTGTCCAGACAGCTGGAGTGCCCATGGAAGGCACCAGGGATGGGAAACTCAAGTGACACACTTCAGTTTCAGAAGTCTTGTTTTGACTGGGGAGTGTAGTTCCTATCAATAATGTCATTAAATGTCAGAGGAGAGGGAATATGGAGTTACAAAAGCAAGCCCTTCTTATCTTTCAGGTGTAGGAATTTGTGTAATGTGGTGTTACAAGCACAGCATAACCTCAGGGCAGTGATACAGGCCTGTGACAGTCAGGTTTGCAAGGTTGTATCAGTGTGCAGAAAGGAGAGATGTCACAGGAAGCTTTGCTGATTACAAGAGCATCAAAAAAAAAGAAATGGCATTGCAGCCTTCTGACTTTGTGTTAAAATAAATGAATGTTTAACTGATGAAATTGGCTTAATCCTATGGAGTAACACCAGGCAGTCATTAATAATCAGGAGCAGCTAAAGCATAGCAGCCTTTTCTGTACTGAATTCATGGATTTGGCTTCTGCTGAAAACCGGATGGATGGCTTGTGAGCATGGTGAAGAACCAGAAAAGAGGCCAAGGACTCTTCTCTGTCAGCAATCATTGGGTTGGCAGCCTAGAAAATGGCATTAGAGCTACTCATGTGTGACGCTTTTTTCTTCTGTACCTGGCTGTTTGTTAGCTTATTGGATCTAGATTTGTGGACCAGAATTGTTCAGTTGTTTCAGAGCTGGAATTTACATTATTGGTTAAAGAAAAGGATGACAGGCTCTTGGGGACTTCTGGAGTGAAGGAAGAAAAATCATAGTGAGTCCTAATGTGCTTGCCTCCTGTAAGCTCAGTCAGGAGCTAAAAATACCATGTTTCCTGTGGATATTGGAGAACCTTCTTTTTTGTCTTTCTATTTTTGCAAGATTCTGCATATTGATTATGTTCTTCCTCCTTATTTCCGGGAGCAGCTGTGATCCAGTTCTGCTCTCTGCCAAAAAAAAATTTTCTCTAGGCTGAAAAAACCAACCTCTTAAATAAAAGCATTATAAATGGTAGCTCCTTTTGCATTTTTCTCCATGCCTTTTTCTGTGTAAGACCCTTAAGCTAGATAAATATAGAGCATGTGTTTGACTTGCACTGTGCCTTTTGTTGTTTAATTAGAAAACTACCTGATGAAAAACTTTTTATTTTCTTGGTTCTGTTTTGGAAGGTCAAATGAGAATTATTCATGTAAGTTTTGCACAAAAAATACAGGTGCAGTAGAGAAATTCAGGGGAAGACATTTGAAGCTCATGACTTTGCTTTGTGAAATTTGCCAGTATTTTTAATGTGGTTGTGAATTAATTTATCTTGAGAGTGGCAGACATTTCATACAAGATCATTTCCTTAATCCTGGACTAATCCTTTGTCCTGGTTAGTGGGCTTTTGCCTGATCTCTGTTGATAAGCAGCCTGGAGCCAGAGGGGGCTCTAATCTGGGAGTTCAGGGTGCTCCTGGGGGAAAGTGGAAATGTCCAGTGCCATTGTTGCTCCCAGTGATCTGCAGCCAGCATGGAAAGGCTGCTGGCATGATTTACAGCCTGTGCCTCTGGTGTCTTGAAAGGTCCATTCACAGCCTGTCTGTGTCAAGGTCACCTTGGTGATGCCTGGTCTGAACCTTGTGTGTGTTCCCTCCACAGTGGGGACCTGCAGGTGACGGGAAGTGGGCATTGCCCCTACAGCACTGCCCAGAAAGCCCTTGGAAAGGACAACTTCACCCTGATTCCTGAAGGGGTCAATGGAATTGAGGAAAGGATGACTGTTGTCTGGGACAAGGCTGTAGTAAGTAATCACTTACTTTTATAGACTAAAAGGAAATTGAGTGTTGGCTGAATAATGAAAGCCAAGAGACTCTTGGCTATTGCTTAAGTGACGTTCTGATATATTTCTGAGAATTCCCTGAGAGAATGCTACTGTGGGGTGAATTGCTTATTTCAAAAACCTCTTCCAGTTTTTTAAACTCAGGGCTGTGTTTCACTGCTGACACTGCACTAGTAATGTGTTTTATTAGACCTGAGGCTTCCCAGACTCCACTGCTCTATTTTCCATTTGTGTCAGAGCGGATGCTTCTGAGAGATGTGGTATCTGGAGCAGTTTAATGGTTTTGAAGTGGACCTCATATAAACGTGATGAATGGATTGTTTGAATTTGGGAAGTGTCCCATCGTTTTTGAAAAATTACAAATGGATGGCAGCTGAGCCTGAGGCTAAATGATGAAATGCTTTGAAGGAGAGCATTGCATGTAATTCATACTGGCATACTTTGCAGTGGAGTGCCAGTATAAGTCAAGAATTTTTTGATGGTTCCATGTATTCTAATGTATAATGCTATTCTCCCTCTTTGTCTCCACGTGCACACCCTGCACACACTCTCACTGCATCGTGCTCAAATGCACATTGCAGACTGGGAAGTGGCAGGATTTACAGTGCTCTGGTGAGCACTTCTCCCAGAATATTTCATAACCACTTTATTCAGGGACAGCTATTGAGATTCCAAGCACAGAAGCAGCTTCAGCTACCTGCCATGTAGAAGCAAAGCACAGCCAGCTGCTGATACTTTTCTTTTGTTACTCCCTCAGTAGGAAGGAACTGCAGGAAGGGGTACAACTGCAGGAGGTGCTACAACATTGCCACCTGTTTATGGGTGGTAGCATTCAGTCCTGCACCACTGAGTAGCTTATACTTTACAATTTATTTTACCAGGCAGGAAAAAAGTGTTTATTTAATATTAAAAGTCTTGGCACTGTTGTTCTTCCTTAGGACATTGTTCTTACTCATTGCCAGGGAAGACCCCAAAATACTATTCTGAGAAATAAAAATG
This sequence comes from Oenanthe melanoleuca, assembly GCF_029582105.1. NCBI lineage: Eukaryota > Metazoa > Chordata > Aves > Passeriformes > Muscicapidae > Oenanthe > Oenanthe melanoleuca. Next base: position 57,838,054 of record NC_079337.1, on the reverse strand, counting down.
CTGTTATGTATAGTTGCAATTACCATTACTGTATGCCAAGGTCTGCTGGTGATGACATTTCTCCAGGCAAGGACTTTATAACTTGTTATATTACTTAGATGTATAGATCTGACAATAATGATAATAGAATGGACTTAATTTGCAAGAACTGTTCCCAAAAGTGTTAGAATCTTGATCTTTTGTTACATCTGGTAACTCTCATATACGTTTCTCTGATTTAAAATTGCTTAAATATTTACATAGAAATTACTAGGACTAGCAACAAAACACTTAGGTCTCAGTGTGTAGAGTAAGGGATCCCAGACAGCTTAGCACCTTGGTAGTATGTGCACTAAGGTTTCCCTGGCTGTCCTTTGCAATGCCTGGAGTAACACTCTTGTTTATTTGAAACTTCCAAGTAAAGAGCTGTATATAAAGTCCTGTGTGACAATCTATGTTTCATGCAACATCACTGGATCTATAAAGGGATGCCTTCCAATATCTCTGTGACCTTTCAGTACTCTGAATAGTAAATCCTCATTTCACAAACATGTTTTGTTCAAATCACATTGTTTTTTAGGCCACAGGCAAGATGGATGAGAGCCAGTTTGTAGCTGTCACCAGCACCAATGCTGCCAAAATCTTTAATCTGTATCCAAGAAAAGGCCGGATTGCTGTAGGATCCGATGCTGATGTTGTTATCTGGGACCCTGATAAGGTGAAGACTGTAACAGCCAAAAGCCATAAATCGGTAAGGAGGAAATGATACCCAGCAAGGAAGAAGAAATGTCACTGTGGATAATCAGCTGTTGACCTAAATCATGTCAACACCAATAGCACAGGATAGAGAGGAGTGGGGTAATTGTCTCCTCCAGTTCTGAAATGGGTAAATATTTCAGGACATGAGAGTACTGAAGTCTTGTGTTGGAAGTATTGTGATCAGGAAGGATTTCTTTTCTCTCTGCATATACCCTTGCACTATTTATTTTTTGCACGCATTGGCAGCCCTATAAACAGATGTGAGTAAGCAGCTCTGCAGCTGAGGTTAAGAAGGCTGTGAGGATAAATTTAAAACCAGCTTATTTTTTTCCTTACGTAAAAAGCACCTGAAATTATAAATTAATTATTAATTTTACAGTATTCTAAACTATGACAGTTGATTAAATGCTTTGACAATACAGCTCTAATCAGCTTCATGTGCCCTCACTGCAGAGTACCAGTTAATGACAGTTGCTTTCATTTTGACTATGTTACATTTTATCTTATGTATTGTCTATTCCAAAGTTGTTATCTTACTGTTTAGTGCTATGGCCCTTTTATTGTGGAATTCTTGCAAAAGTTTTACTGAAAAATCCAGTATTGCATTTTTATAATATGAAAACCAAAACATTTATAAACCTTCAAAAAGTAAATTTGGGTGATTCAGTTTCTATTTCTCTGTCTTGGGATTTCTCTGTATTTTCAAGAAAGTAATAACCACCTGCCCTGTCATCCCTATTTAGATTCAGACCTTCCTGGGCTTTTCTGGGCTTTCTCAGACAGAAATATATGTGCTGGCTTCTTTGAAATTTGCTTGCACAGTCACAGCAGATGCACAGTGGGACCACATCCTCTGGGTATCCAGCAGCTGAGTCACAATTTTCCTTCATATTAGGGATATCATTCTTCTAAATGCTCTGGTTAGACACAGCAGATTTTCAAACACAAGTGAAATCTTTCATGGAAAAGGAAAGACAGAAAGGAAATATCTCACCCAGGAAAGTCTCATCATAAAGATCCTATAAAATAATTCCAAAATCAGAAAATCCAAATGCATTGTTTTTCCTTCATACAAAACAACTTTATACACTTCTAGTGGTAGTTGTCTAAAACTTGGACTACAACTGTACATGTTATAAGTTACTAATGGAAAGAGTCTTGCAGTGAATATGTTGGTTGATCCTCAGGCCATTGAGTACAACATCTTTGAAGGAATGGAGTGCCATGGTGCCCCACTGGTGGTCATAAGCCAAGGGAAGATTGTGTTTGAAGATGGGAATCTGCACGTCAATAAGGGAATGGGCCGCTTCATCCCTCGCAAACCTTTCCCTGAGTATCTTTACCAGCGCATCAAAATCAGGAATAAGGTAAAGTCAGGTCCTGTTTAATCTTTGTAGCCAAACCCTCTTGGAAGCACAGGAACAGTTTTTAATATTGTTGTGCTATTCTGAGTCCATATCAGATGGATTGTACAGGACTTGCTCAAAACATGACCACAAAACTGGTTGCAATTGTGAACTCATCTAACTTAGTATTAATAATGTGAGATTCAGCAGGGAGAAGATACAATTGCCAATTGGAATAATTGCCTTTTGTCCAGCAATGCCTTATGTCAAGGCTTTTGAAAAGAAGTGGAATAGTAGTAGAATTTACTTTCAGTTAAAATTCAGGAAAAGAGAAAGCTTCTTCTGAGGGAGGACTAGGCAGAATAAAAACAGAATTTTAAATTGCATACTGAACTGCTACACTGCAGAGAAGAAAAGCATGTCAGCCAGAGATTCTCATTATGTTGGGCATTTCTGAACTGTTGTTAGTGCATTTGCTGGGCTGTGTGTTAGCATTAATGGCTCAGAAAACTTTTCTCTTTTGTTTAATACAAAGCTTTGGAAATGACCAAGACTAAGACTGGGTCACCTATGCTTTTGAATTATATCAGTGCTTAACTGTTGAAAACCAATTGGCTGGACACTAGTTTGGAGCTGTTTGGAAATTGTGTCTTGTCACTGTGTGAGCAGAGGTAATGAGAAAAAATGACTAAACCTCATATTTTCTTCAGGCAGGATATATCATAGGCTGTGATACTGGCAGCTGAAATTAAGCCTACAAGTCAGTTGATAGCTTTTATCTTTCACCATTTATTATACAAATTCTGTCAAGCTGCAGAAGAAAGGCCTGCAATTTTTAGAAGGCATTGTAAAAAGCAAATGCACCTTCAAAAATTTTGCAAAATACCAATCAGCGTTTCATTTTTTTTTTACATTATCCATGTAGATGATACAGGCCACCTCTTCACAGTCACTGCTTAAGCCTTCAGTGCCTGGGAGTGTGACATAAATTAGAGAAAAAGTCATCAAAACAGTGAAACCAGCACTTTAGAAACAGGTATCACAGATTAGTATCTTGTAGCAGGAGTTTGAATAAAATTATCTGGACTATGTAACCTGTGTGTTGCCAATGGGCCTAGGTTTTGGGAGACCTCCGATCTTGGGCAAGGTCTGCAAACAAAGGGACTGATATTTTTGCTCCTGCAGCTCCCTCTGCTGCCTGCCAAGAGGGAGAGCAGATTCATGCCCACATTTCCCACTACCAAATTTTAACCACTGGAAATACTTAGAAAAACCCATTGATGATTTTATGAGTTGCTGTATGAACATGTCAGTGTATAACAGAGGAATACAGAAAAACTTATCAAGCAAGGGACTGCAAAACACAGGCTGGCAGTATAAACTTATCCCTGCAGCAGGGATAGCAATATAAATTAATGCCTTTGTGGGTCCCTGGAAGATGGATTAATTGCTGTGATTGGCAGCTGCTCTCTTCTGGGCATTAGTTTTGGCTCACCCTGCAAGACAGTGGCTCTTCTGAGCCTGATGTTCCTGTCATCAAAAGCAAGGAAAATGCACTGATTGGTTTGAGAGCTTGATCAAACCCCTGTGAATAGTGTCAGTATTTTAATTTCACTTTTAACCTGTTGGGGAAATTTCTCTGAAACCATAATCTTGTAAAACACAGGTTTCTGATCTTTTTGATGAGCTTTGAATTTTGCAATGCAGTGGCTTCAGGCTCTTTCTGAAAACTGGAACTGTTCTTATTAAAATATTATTTCCTAGATTCCTATGATTTTAAGGCCAGTGAAGTTGTCTTGATTGTCTTTTCTAGTATTCCTTGTAAGAACCGTAGAGTAAAAAATCTAGAGACCTCAAACTGAAATCAGGGCTCAAATGACAGATACTTTATTGACAATGTAAGATAGATCCCCTGCCACAGTCCAGTGTACAATTACTTTTCTAGTTGATGACAGGAAGTAGAAACTTCAGAAATTTAATTTAAAAATTGCCACTCCTTTTCAATGAGTTCTAATAAAAAGAATGAGCTCTATGAAGGGGAGGAGCAGAGGAAATACAGGTAGGAGAGAAATTGTGCAGTTGGTATAGAGGGTATCAGCTGTGCTACAACCCAAGTGTGACTTGGCAGCTGAATGGAGAGAGAAGAGGTGATTGTGACTGATCTTATGTGAAATAAACTGGTCACACCTGTTCTTTTGAATTTCACTACTCCCCTTTGATTGTGAAAGAAGCCTGATAAGGAACTCTCTTGTAATTTTTAGATCTATAAAAATGGAGGGAGCAAGCTTCATAATTTCCTTCATATATAAAGCAAACTGCACTTTGCTTTAGGTACAAGGTATAAGTGTTGTTAATTCAGCCAGTGCAGAATACAACTCTGTGCTCACTGCTCTCTTCCTACAGGATTGTTAGGCAGCATTATCTGAGCATTCAGTGTCTGGTTTTCACTCTCCTTTTGTTTAGGTGGGAGGACTGCAAGGAGTCTCCAGAGGAATGTACGATGGACCTGTGTATGAAATCCCAGCTACGCCAAAATACGCAACTCCTGCGCCATCAACTAAATCCTCCCCTGCCAAAAACCAGCCCCGACCAATCAGAAACCTCCATCAGTCCAATTTCAGCTTATCAGGTAAATCAGCCTGACTAATGAGAAACCTTTTAAAGCCAAGAGTATGGATTGCTGCTGATGAATTTTAATTATAATTACTCCTTTAGTCCAATAGAAAAGAATTGTATATAGTCATATACATGCATATATTTACATATATATCAGTAGATACATGTTTTTACAGATTCATTGCTAGGGATATTTTTCATGTTGCCAAATATTCAAAATGTTTTGAATCTTAAATTTTCTGTGTGTCAATCTTCCAATATTATTTACCTGGCCTATTGCAATTACTGAATTCTGTGGTTGATGTGACTGAAGCCCTTTGGTGGTGAGCACAGCTGGTGGGACTTGGGTCTGGTGCAACCCGTGAGTCACACATCTCACAGGCTGCATCACCAGCAACTGCTAGACATGGAAACCTCAACTGTCCTTGTCCATGGTTGTAAACCATGTGCAGATATTGTTCAGAAGCAGATTGGAGTATTTCTTATCCTCTGCTCTTGGTGTCCAAAACATTTTCCATGGTACATAGGAAACAGACTGGAAAATCATCCTCTGGGGTTGCTGGAAATAATTCTTGTCATCTGAAGACAATTACAAGTGTATCAAATCCTTATTCTTCAAAAGCCCCAGTGGTGAATAATGCATTCATATGCACTGGATTTTCTCCCTTGTGAGAGCTAATGGTGGAGTTTTCCTACTTTACATATTCTTTCTTTAGAAACTAAATGAAACTCGTATAAGAAAGTCCTAGGAGAGCAAATATTTTAAAAACCCTTCTAATGAGGTGAAGTATATTTTTGTCCGTACACTTGGGGCCATGGTGAGCATATACAGATAAATATGAAGCTATACAAAACAAAAGTGCTCAGAAAGTTCACATCTTAGTAATAAGCAATAATTGGGATTTTCATAAGCATCTGAAGCTGTGGTTTCACAGTGCACTGCTTGATCTGGGCACTACCAAGGCATCTAGTGGTACAAATTTGATCTGAATGATGCAAACTCAAAATTGAGCAGAAGCAGAGACTACAGTAATATTATAAATGACCCCACGTATTTATTGCATTGCCTTTAGGAAATGGAGTGTGATAAGGCAATATTTAGCCTGTCAGAAATCTTACTGTCCCATTAAGCTTAACCTTCCAGCATTTAAAATGCAGTTTGAAGTGGCTATGAGTTAGCATCTGCTCAGTGCTCATTTCCTCATGGATTTATGATTGCTAACATAGATTTATTGAACTGTTGTCCCCTGGACTCAGTAGGAACATATATTCTAAGTCAGTGAGGCAGGTTTGAAGAGTCCACTCTGCACGTATGTGTTCTGGGGTATTTTTTGTAGTTAGTAATACTTTCTGCCAGGTCTGATCTCACAAAGGGAACCCAGTCTGTAGGTTGTCATTGGCTCTTCAAGCCAGTAGAAAACAATTCTCCATGCAGGGTGAGCATTAGTCTGATCCTAAACATTTAATTCCACACTTCTCATCAAAGACAGAAATGTGCCTTGAAGGTCTTGTTCAGTCAGGCTCAAGAGAAACCAGCTGACTGTGGTGTGAGGGAAGCATAGCCAGGTAAAATGTCAGTTCTGATGGTTTAATCCCTTTCATAGCTTTGTTTCCTCACTTTCTGTTGCTGCAGGAGCTCAGACTGATGACAACAACCCACGTCGTACTGGCCACCGCATCGTGGCACCTCCCGGTGGGCGCTCTAATATTACCACTCTTGGCTGAAAAATGATGATGGACACATACAGGATGAAGGATCATGGGAATCATGTCCATTCCCTTCAATATCTGTGTTATTGAGCCCACAGTTTCATTTGGTACTAACAGAAATAAAAACCGAAATGTCTTTATTTGTTTTTTTTTTCTTTTTTTTTTTTCTTTTTTTTTTGTATAGAAAGAGGTGATAATAGTGTGGTGTGTTTGCTTGGAACTACTTGCCTCACAATTGTGCTTTCATGCCATAGTCACCTTAAAGCATGGTGCTTCCATTGCCCCTTTAGTGACTACAGGTTTTAGCTTTGTCTCGTAACTGAATGATGGTTCCTTTGCACCCTTTCTCTGTATTAGAGTAGTTAATGCATGTTACTGAGTTATTTATGCAAGTTGCATTCTGTGAGTGAGTCCCTTTAGAACACATTGCCAACAATTGACTAGACACAATGCCAAGATTAATGTCTGTATTTGAGAAACACCACCAAAAACACTAATGAAGGAAGAAAATGGCCATCTGGAAAGTAAGCAGTAGAGTAGTATAGGCAGCTTCTGTTTAATCTTTAATTTATTATAAACCCAAGAAGCACTTCTCTCAAGACACAGAAACTCACTGGGACATGTAATGACAAATGGTCTCCGTAGCACCTGTCCGTTCCCACTCAGCACATTCCAAGTCTGTGTCCTTCTTGTTTCCATTTTAGACAGAGCCATAATTTTTACATACCAATGCCATTGCCACCCCTGCAGGGATTTCTCCACCTGGGCAGTAGTGCTCTCCTTCTGCATGAGATTTTTGGTACTTACAGATAATCCAAGTTGCTGTCGGATTTTTAAAGTTTTTGTACAAATTTTTTCCTTTGTAATCACATGCATTTTTACTTACTCTACCGTATCAAGATCTACTAGTCGTGGTTCAATTTCTGAATTCAAAGCTTGTGAAATAAACGAAGTTAATTGATGGGTAAGCATCTTCCTCTGCTTTCCAGTGCTGTGACTCAATGACTGAAAATTTGGAATGGAGTAACTCAAGAGAAATTGTCTTTCAAGTTGACATCATGCAGTAGAAAGAACCTCCTTAGGTCACAAGAGTTGATAAGTGTATAGGTCTGCATATGCATACTATAGCATGATATAGTATGTCTTATTAAACAGTGCTTACAGTAAAAATGTACTTACTTACTGTTTACTAAAATGTACTAACTAATGGTTGGATTCAATCTTAGAGCTCTTTTCCAACCTTAACAAGTCTGTGATTCTATGACATTGCAGGTGCCTCAGTTTTGCCCAAATTAACTTTCTCTCAAAGATCTTCAGATCTACATCTTATTTGCCTAAAAAGGGGTAGGTAATTCACTGTCATCCTCTGCAGTACCCAGTGCTGCAGCTTGACCTAAGCTATATTTGACTTCATTGTGGTTTTCTCTGCTGATTGAGCTGTCTCCAGGCATGGCAGGAAAAGAACATGCTGCAGGTAAGGTGAGGGAAGTGGATTTGAATTCCCTGAGAGTGAAGGAACTGTTTTTCCTTGTCTTTCTGACTCTCTCACAAACTATGTGAAGAAACCTTATTTCCTGTCACTTTTTACTTGGTGATGTTGCAGAAGCTGTGGGAGGTGTGGGAGGTGTGGGCTTCAGTGGAAGTGGGGTGCTATGAGATCAGAAGGTCAGCAAACACCTCCCCTTGTGCTACTTTGGCTTCATCCACACTACAGAGCTGCAGCAGGAAAAGTCCTGCAGCAGTGGGGTGCCACTGGAGTGGTTTTATCAGCTGCACTGTTTGACCCCTGAACACCCATCCACGCCACCCATGCAGCAGGAACTTGTGCTGGCACAGCTCCTGTGGTGTGCAGGCAGGTGCATGTGAGCCATAATAGTTTTGGGAAGTAGCCTACCTGAAACCTGTTACTCTGAAATTAGTATATTGTCACCTCCTGCTTGCCTGGGAAAGGAACTGCTACCCTGGAAAAATCCATTTTGGTCAGCTTGGTCTGAAACCTGGCAGCAGAGCTAGTCTGAAGAGCCAGCTTTTCCTTTGGCTTTGAGCTGAACCAGTGCAGAAACATTGTAATTCAGTCTGCAGTGAGCTGAACTGGTTGCTCCCAAAAAAAGAGGAAAATAAAGCTTTTCATGAACAATCCCTTCTGCTAAGAATTCAAATTCATGCTTCTGCCTGAAAAGTGCCCTCATCCTCAGGTTTCCTTGCTCATTTGGTGATTCAGATATTTTATATATGAATTGAAATAAATTGCTCACTTGGTGGTTCAGGTTTTTTATAGGAAGTAAAATAACACTAGCAGAGAAGCCTGAGGACAGTGTGCCCTGGAATAACCTACAGCCTAGTGGGTAAGGCAATCCTGAAATGCCAAGTCTCCATCTGCCTTGTCCTATTCCAACCCATTTGCTATGAGTGTTGACAGCCAGCAACAGTTGTGGGGATGTAACCCTGACAGTAGAAATACAGCTGGTTTGTAAAGCTATGCAGCAGATTTGACAGCATGAACATTCCAGAACTGCTGGTTACAATTTCCTTATTGCATTTCTTGCATGTTTTTGTGCAAGTAGCAATGCTTGCTCACCTCCAAATAAAACTTCCACTGAATGTATGAGGCTTGTCACACCTGAGGTAGCAGAAATGATCACTGTGTAACTTGTGTTAAGATTCCACTTTTCCTACACACTTGAGATCATCTTAAACCAAGAACCCTTTGCCTATGAGCTGGTCAAAGATTCACTGTTAACATGCATTTATTTTTTCACAGTGAAGTGCCTGTGAATAAATATGTGTGGGTGTTTTGAGAGGTATTTTGTGGTTCAGTGCTCCTTTGTGAAGAAGACTGTGCCTGTCAGGTCACTGTGACTCTCCTGTGATGTGTCCAAGAAGCAGCCTGAGCCCCTGCAGCCTGGCTGCTGCTGCCATGGCACTGCTGAGGGCAGCCTGCAGGAAGCATGAGGATCCTGAGCTGTGCCTCTCCAGGTGAGGGGAAGGATGCCTCACCTGGATGGAGACCAAAGGAATTTCCAACCTGGATGGTTACTGTGATTCCATCAGAGAGATGACATTGCTCATGGACAGCGAAACAAAGCAAGGTAAGGGGTGCTTCACCTGGAGTCTATTTCATAGCAGTGCCCCTGCCTCTACATCACTGACCTGTCCTTAAAAAAATAAAACACCACCAGTAAAGAAAATGTGGATTAGCTGGTGATACTGAGTGTATGCTGCAGAATAGAAAACTGCACTTGAGTTTGGTCCCTTGCAGAACACCAAGATGGGAGATGATATGAATTTGGTAAGGTTATCTCAACTACTGCTGTTATCTCAACTACAGCTGGAAGCACTGAAGAATTTGCAGCCTTTCTGAATAGACAAATTTGTAAAAATCTGCAGCAGGCTATGACCTTTCAATACCTTATATAGCTCTAATGGTGTAAAACTGCTCTTCCCTATTGCTATTGGCAATAATCTGCTTAAAATTAGTCCCTATGACCAGCCTGGGAACTATCTTTATTAGTCAAGTGATGTGGAAGGGAAGACTGAGCCCATGGATTGTTTTCTGAGTGTATTTTGGACCAGTTTATCTTGTGTTACAGTTTGCTACCAGAGCAATGCAGTTTTATGTTTAAATTCTAGTGTTTATAGCAAAGGCTACTAATTATGGTGCTAATAATGCACTAAAACTGACAGCTGTCCTAGCCTTCAAGTGTTTCTCTTGGCAATGTGTGGGTCTTTGTCCTCAAGAACTAAAATCTCAGACTAGACCAGGTCAGATGACCATCTGCCCTGGGTTCCAGTAGCCAGCAACACAAGCTGGAAGAAGGTCAGAATAGCAAGCATATAATGTTAATCCTCCTCTGAGTGTTTGCTTCATTTCCAGTGCTTTGTAATTTCTTGAGAAGCAGCAGCATGTTTGTACTCTAGCTCTCAGTGAATTTGTCTGCCATGAATTTGCCAAAGTGCTTCTAAATCCATGTGAAATCCTGCCACTAATGGCTTCCTGGAGCAAGGAAATGCACACCTTAATGCACAATGGCAAAGTGCTGATCTAGTCGTCTTGGCACCAGCTATTTCTTGCCATTTAGACCTGGCATGGCAACATCCTTACAGACCCAAGGCAGTGGCAAGCAGAATTCACTAGTTTGCCATGGTTTCATCTTCTTTACATAAACATTTGTCCAAGGAAAATTCTTTAGGGTACAAAATAACTACACAGATATTAATCTATCAGTGTACCTAAATATAAAATGGCACTAGTAACACTGTAGGTGTCATGTTTTTAAAAAATTAAATATTAGAAATACCACAAATCTGCATGATAGACAACTAGAACAGACTAGATAGATAACTGCATAATTACAACATCAGTCTGGAATAACAGTGATTTAATTCAAGTTGTATCTTAATCCCGTGTAATTGTCAAGGAGCTCTAAGTACAAAAAAAAAAAAAAAAAAAAAAAAAAAAAAAAAAAGTGTATTTTTATTCCAGGCTCAACAAAACACTGGATTCTGCATTTTTATATTTTGGGTCAGGAAGTGTCCATGAATTTTCACCTCCCTTAAAAAACCAGGGATGTCTGAATGCACCATGCTCAGTTTCTTATTTCCTTCCCTCTGCACATACTACTAAGCTACCAGTCCTTGTTCATCTACTTTTGGTAAAAAAAACCAATCTCACTCATCTAAACAAACTGCCTTTAGGATAGTTTTTCATCATGGTTGTGATGAACTGTCCCCAAACTTTCCAGAAAAATTTCAGTGATGGCAGTGAGGGCTGTTGGGAGAAGGGTGTATGAGAGATGGAACAATGTTACCCTCGATGTTTAAAAAATAGGAGGAAAAAGCCACGACATTTTCTCTTAAATTTCTGCAGCATTTGTGATATGTGCCTGTAAAGCATGATCAAGCATCTATGTTATCCTTTCCAGCACAAACAAAGGTGCTCTACAGATTTAGACTATAAACTGAGTGTTTTGAGCCATGACTGGTGCCTAGGTATCCCATTTTCCCTAGTCTGAATCTATGATTCTCTAGCGTAACATAGAAGTTCAACAGTATAACTGCAAAGCAACTGCTCTGAGTTTTGTTTGGCATTTTCTGCACTTGTTTCTTGGCCCAGTTAAATCCTGTCTTGTTCAGTATCTGCCTCACTGACAGCCAGTGATGGCAATTGTCACATTATACCCACCTGCACATGACATTAAACAGAACTCTGTATCCATGGGGAAACTCGAGGGGACTGAAGTCATTAACAGGGACAAGAGTAGCGGGTGTTTTGACAGGAGATTGTTAATGTGACTGGGGAGAAGAAAGGTCTGCACAAAGCCCATCCCAGGAAGGTCAGGCCGATGGAAGATGGGATGGCAGCGAGCACAGGGACCCTCCCGGCCCCTCCCGGAGCTCCTGCCCGCCTCCTCCACCCGCGAGGGATGGAAGCACCGCCAGCTGCCCGGGAGAGGGCACTGCTGCCCTGCCTGTCAGACAATCCCAACTTTCTTCTCTCATGCAGAGAAAAAGCCATTTCAAGCCGGTCTGGACAAGGCACAGCACAGGGGAGACCCCAGCAGGGTGCTCATAAACGCTTGGTGTGATTGTGCTGCACTCTGAGTGTGCCAGGAGCTGCTGCTGCCCTGAGGGTTCAGAGCATCATCAGCTCTAATCCAGCAGCTCCCTGTGCCAGGAGTACACAGAGCACTGCAGAGTGAAGTGTGCTCAATCCAACACCAACACATTGCTTCTGTCACAAAAAAAAACCAAAAAAACCAAAACCAACAAATAAAAAAACAACAACAAAAAAGAACAAGCAGCAACTAAAATGTCCAGACTGGGAAGACAGAGATATCAGAGAGCCAAAGTGCTGAAATACTTGAAAGAGTACAGTTTAAAATATTTTTTTGACAGCTAAGATGACAATTAACCATTTAACATGCATGTGTAACTGGCCTGGTGAACTCATTTGTAAGGCAGCACTTTTGTCTGAGGCAAGCTGTGTAACTGATGTACTACTTTCCATCCTCCACCAAAGGACAACCTTCTCATTAGCAAAATAGATGTTTATTTTTAAAGAGGCAGAATAATCCCACTTCATGAAAACTGCAGGACAGCTTAAGTGGGGCAATTTATTACACAACACAGGTGCTCTGTAGAGCCAGTAAGAACTAACTGCTTTGCATAACAAGAATTTCCCATAGGAAATGTAATGAGCATAACAAAGTATATTGGAAACAAAAGAATGCACTTAAGGAGGAAGACCGGAAACTGAAGTATAAAAAGTGAAAGAATAAACCAGTTTTCTCATTTTCTCTAAAAGTAACAATTTGAATTCTAAGACAAAGGCAGAGAAATATATAAAAATCTTTGTACAAATTTTGAAAGCATACATAGGACTGAAAGCACAAAAACTTAACAAAAGAAAGACCAAATGTCATCTTTTGATGTACCATTACCATCTGAAGCCTGTTTACATATTCTTTACATTTTTATGTCTTTTTGTTAGGCCAAAGTAGCACTCACAAAAAACGTACCACATCTCAGGCTCAAAGTAAACAGTGCATCACTATTGTGATGAAACCTTACTGAGATACACTGACCTGGGCCCAGCGTGCATCCCTTCTCCTGCAAGTGCACTTTCCTCATTTTTATTCCAAATCTAAAACTGCCTCCCCAGCATATCAGCCAAGCAATCTCAAAGAGCTTGTATTAAAGACTTCCTTGTTCCCTCTTACCAAAGCTAAGAGGGAATGTTTTATTAACAGCTAAAGGAAGTTGGGATTGATTCTTGGTCTGCAGCTAAAAAAGATTTATGGGTTATTATTGATTTTCCTTGTTGTTCCTCAGCAAAGCAGCTCAGTAAGTACCTAGAGCTGCTGAGATTCCCCAGAAGAATGCCTTGGTACACTGTGTTCAGACAGCTCAGACAAAGGCTTTTACTACCTGCTGCCTTTCTTTTCTAACATCTTTGAGCTTTTCCTTGGTTCAGTCTCCCCTTCATGTGAACTCTGTGGCATCTCTCTGAAAGAATAAATAAGAAAAAAAAATTGGAGACAATTTTTAAAATGCTGTTCTTCCCTCTTTAAATTAACTTTGGTAAAAGAAAGGTTCTTGCTATATAACTTCTGCACTCACTGGTTTCAGCTGCCTCTGTTGAGGCTGCCAAAACAAACATGCAAAAACATAAATGTTCCTTTGTTGGGTCCCTGTTCCCTACACACGTATCCCTTGTTGGCTGTGGGAAAGGAGTGTGTGAAAAGGGTTGATGCCATCAGGGAAAGGAGCCATCTCCTGAAGTCAGTCCCAGGCTGAGGTCACTCAGGGGATAAATACTTTTCCCCAAAGGCCTGTGGCTCCTGAGAACCAACTGTTTGCTCTGCCTGTCAGCAGGATTTTCTCTGCTCAATATATCAAGCTGCAGTGACCAGCTGGCTGGTTTGATCTGCCCGTAGCAATCAGCTGGCATCTTTCAGGTTTGTAGCCATTTCTTCTCCTCTAGTTAGCACCCCAGCATAAGCAACTGAAACATCTATCAAGAAAATCATTGTTAGAGCTGCTACCCTCATCAGCCAAAGACTGCTGCTTGCCTTTGTTCCTGAAATAAAGGTGGAAGTTGAAAGCCTAAATACCACAGACTATATTTTGGTTGCTACATTTCAGCCTAGTTCCATTCAATTCACTTGTCTCTGCTGATTTATGCTGTGACTCAGGTTTAAATAAAACTAAATAAAGGAAATTTGTAAACAGTATTTCTCATTTCTCAACCTTTAATCAAAGCTATTTATAAAATACACAGCAGTACAGACAAGCAAATTCAGATTAATTTCCTAACTTTAAAGAAGATTATGGGGTAAAAAAGGTTAATTACATGTGAGAAGTAAATATTAAGGAAGCTCAGCTAGTGGAGGCATTATGTTTTGAGTCTGATTGATATACCTCCTTAAGAAGTAGATTTTGTAACTTTTATAAATAGTTTTTCACATACCATATTATTAGTCTCTAATGTACCTGCATAAGCCAGAAGTTATTCCATGGTGCTCTTGAATATTTTCATGAGAATCATCTTTTTCTGCTGGTTCAGGTGACTGGAAGGTCTGTCTTTTGGAATTTGTTTTTTCACCTGAATTGCCAAATACAGTGGATTTAAAGAAAAGAGAAACACATATAGTAGAGCTTGTTGGGTTTTGATTAACCTGAAGCAAAAAATTACACTCTAACACTTCATATATATAATATATATAGTATATATTCCAAGCAAATCACTCCAGTTTACATTATCCCAGCACACTGCTTTTTTACCACTGGTTAGTTCTCACATAGCAGACTGTGAACTGCCACACTTGCTGAACACTGAAGTCTGCCTCCATGTGGTGCAACAGGTGTAAGCCCTATCATATATTTTCTTAACAAGTGACTGAAAATGGCTTTTTATTACCACCAAACAGAAGAAAAGCCAGTTCATATTTTTGAGTGATTTGAATCATAGCAACATGATGTAAAAAAATCACTGCTTTTAGGGTCCTGAACTAAGCTTCCACATCTGTCTGTGTAGTCACGGTGCCCACCAAGGCAAACAATTCTGCACATCTGAGAAACAACAGCTGGGGAGAGAGAGTTCAGAATTGTGCAGGTGACTGAGCTGCTTTTCCCTTTCAGGCACCCATCCTGTCTTTCAGCATCTTTCAAATGCAATGCCAGATGTTTCATTCTGCTAATGACAGAAAGATTGCATGGCTCAAAGGAGGACATGTACACTGCATCTGAAATATGATCTAGGACACACAACTGCTATTCTAAGAATCTGTATCTAAGTATCTCTTGAAGAATGAATTAGTATAATTTGTTAAAACTACACTAAATTTATACAAGTAGATCAAGCTTCCTGATTCAGTAGGATTGTACTTTTGAGTACATGTGTGAGAGGCAGCTCTTCCATTCTACCAGGAGAATGAAAGCTGGATGACTCAACTCTGCTGCTCTCTCACGAATTTAGCAATTCAGGTGAACAGAGTCATCTCTAGAGGACATGACAAAGACATGAAAAATGTTTTGGTTTCAGCAGGGCAAAGCCTTACCTCAGTGGACACAATGTAATCTATCAGCAAAAGGCTGCTCTGGAGTGAGGAAAGGTGACACTTGTTTGTGGCTGTGCTGCTGGAGAACTGGGTGACCTTGAAAGGTTTCACTACTTTTCTACATCCCAGTTAGGGAAATGGCATTGATGAAAAATCTCTCCTGAAACTCCAACGTGTTATACTGCAAAATCTGCACTGATTTGTGGAATTATGTGCTGGTTTTTTTTAACAATTCAGGATAGTACCAACCTGCTGGCTTGCTCCTTTTGGAAGGCTTCTTCTTCACAGTCAGTGGAACTCGGGTCAGCACAGCCAACTCACTCACGAAGTCCTGCTCTGCCTCCTGCATGCAAGAACAAAGCAGCAATCACTCAGCACAGCACAGCTCAGTTCCAGGTTATGTTATTACATGTGGCACAACAGAACAGGCACATCACTGCAGAAACACAGGGAACAATATGGGAAACAATCAGGGAAGTGTTCCTACAAGACAGTGATGAATCTCAGCACTGATTTCAACTAGAGTAGGAAAGAGATCCTTACAGTCTGTCCCATGTTTTTCCATTGAATGCTTCAGATCCATGAACCATTTTACCCTGATTTACCCTTAGCTGATTCTCCAGCTCAGTTCCTAGGTGATGCAATCCCAGCAGCTTCTGCTTCAGAGATCCCAGGCGAATTTGTTGCTGCAGTTCAAACTGAGCCAAAATCTTGTTTTGCTGTAGCACTACCCTGGTCAAGAGAAATGTAAATGTATAGATGTTGTTCAGTGCAAGGGAGGAATACAATCCTGTCAAAGTCTATTTAGAAGATTTTGTAGAGAGAAAAGCTCATTAACAGTATTAGCCTAGCCAGCTTCTGCTGGGACAGAAAATTTTGTGGTAGATTTTTAGATTTATTTATTTTAATAATCTGCCTTGGCTGTCAATAGAATACAAGGTCTTTTGGAGACAGGAATTACAGGAGTTTAGAGTATCCATGCCTGGACTTGGGACCTGGAATTCAACTTCTGTTGAAGCCTGCTCTCAGAACCATTTTACATTTCTAGGGTCAGTCTTACTGCCTACTTGCCAAAGGGCCAAGCTGTTCAAAGATCAGGTGTGAGGATATGGGATCAAGAATTAGAATCCAGGGTTCTTCAGTACCAGACTGAGCCATCAACAGTACCAGACTAAGCCATCAACATGGTAATTCAGAACTTGGCAACTGAAAGCATGAACAACTGTATTCTTCACTTGTTTTACTTTTCTGGTTAAGGATTATTATTAAAACAGTACAACCTGAATGGCTGCAACTTTGCTGCACCTGTACTTCTTGTGTTTTCTTGCCTGATCTACCTTAAAGCCATGTTGCCAATCACCCACCCAATTCCTCAGGGAAGGAGGTAACACAAATAATTTCTGACATTTACACTTAATGAAGTTGCTATTGTAATGGTCACTGGTTATAGAAGTTACCTTTCAACATTTGCTTTTTGAACTCAAACTCCTAACCTTGCACTAAGGGCAAAAAGAAATAAAGTAATAAAACAAGGTCGAGTTTATAGGAGTTAGACAAATTAATGTAAAATTTATCATTAATTTCCAAAGGACTAGACCATAAAAGAAATCATAATGGCAATAGGAAACTGTGTTTGATTACTGATGATTATGAGATGAGCTTAGATGCTGCATAGTTACATTCTTCAATACCACACTTCTGCCTGTGTGAAGGCAAATTTCATTGTATTTTGTTTTAAGATACTAGAATAGATTAAGGGAGAAAATGAGACAACAGCTAGAAGTGAACTTGTATGTCAGAATAAATGATAAATTTACTAATTAATAACTAACAGATATTTTATGAAACCCTTTATTACATAAATCCATTTCTTTACTAACTCAAACAGGGATAAAAAAGTGGTCAATGATATATCTCAATTTCGAAGAAACAGAATGTTTAAAGAAAGATTTAACCTCTTTACAATGTCAAAACTGCAGCTGTTGTATTTTTCTTGATAATAAACCAAGAGCTAAGACATAAAATGATCACAAAAATGTATCACATACATGACAAGCCATAGAGCTTTTTATGACAACTTACTCCTTTTTAATTGCAGTGCTTTTCATCTGGACTTTTAAGTTTCATTAAATCAGTAATTAATTTCAATTTTATTTTTTATTTAACTAGCATTTGAGGGATTCCACTCTAAATTTAGTGCAAAGAATCTTGATTTTCCAAGGCATTCACTGAAGCCTTCTTTCCATTTTGAGTATTTTTTGGACTTCAAATATTTTTTCTTCATTATGGTTTTCTCCACAGCAAACTAACAAACACTTTTGATGTTCAAAGTATAAAGGAGGGAATGTAATGAATTACATTCAGCATTGGTTACCATCCTACATATATGTTAAATTTCTTTTAAAATTTGGCATATGTTTTGGCATTGCATTCTCTCTTTTTAAACTGCCTAAGTATAGTTCTTCAATCTGTAACTAATGACCATCAAAAAGTTTATTTAATAAGAAAGTAATTCTCTGAGATCAAAGTGCAGACATCATTTGGCAATAGGTGTTCCTTTTCCATCAAAGACAAGTATAAAATGCAAACTCAAGACATTTATTCAGCTGGACATTTATGTAGATCTGCAATCACTCACAAAGTTTAAAGACACAGCAGTGCTGCTGCCTGGTCTAACCTTTGGTGGACTGTGGATGACACATTTAGGAGGCCTTTGGTGTGTTTTTCTTTCAATGCCAGTTCATTCTCCTTATTCTTCAGTCTGATCCTTTCATTTCTTTCTGCTGAAAAAATGTTTTTGAAAAATTTTCTGCTCAAAATGAGAAACTCTGAATTGTAACAACCACTCACCATAAATTAAATTCATCATAAATTAATCCTGATTCTAGGTAGTCTTTCCAAACTTACTATTCCTTAGGGGTATCAAGTACTTCTTTACACACACTGCCACTGTAAGAATACTTTGTGCATCATTTAGCTGAGATAGGAATGTCACTGAATTCCTGTTCACCTACTTGTCCCACTAGGCTAACTGATTAACATGGAATTCAAAGCAGGAATTTTCTAAAAAGACCTCGATGCCTTAAGCAAGAACTGTAATACCTAAACAAAAAAATGCATTATAAAGAAAACCATCCACTCAGAGGTGACTTATTCCTGGGAATGCCCAGCTTCCCAAGATGTGCCCTCAACTGACAGGAAACTATTCTGGTAACTTTTGCACATGCTCACACTCTGTGACTAAGGGCTAATTTGCTGGCCAGGCTCCTGGCTCTTGCCCCTGAAGTCCTGCCTGGCAGCAAGGCTTGGGCACATCTGACACTCAGGACCTTGCATCACTCTCTAAACTAAACAGGAGGGAGCTGGATGGGTTTGTAACAGATCAGGGTATGTAACTTCATCTGGGGAGCATCCAGCCTTTTCTGAACACTCAGAGAGGCTGACAGACACCTCTCCTACCAACTGCACCGTCAGGGAGCAGTGACTGAATGTACTCTGGGCTGGGCTGGCTGTAGGAGGGGAGACACTCTCCTCCTTTGCTCCTGTGGCAGTGCCAGTAAATTCAGTTTCACTAGGCCAAGGGATGCCAGAAAAAGCAAAACCCTCTAGCTTTACATTAAGCAAAGTCACTGGGAGACAGAATTGTCTTATAGTTGTCAACACCATACGAACCTTGTAAGGATTTCAGATGTTGAAGCTTTTTTCCTTCATAGCCTTCTGTGATTTTTCCTAATTGCTGGTAGTAGTTTTGCACCAGTCTATTGATATTATTGCTGGTCCCATACACACTTTCAACAGCAGATTCCACCAGTCTCTCCTGTATCACACAGTACAAGGCACAATTCATTTTCCAAAACCAAAAGTGTTTTGATCTGTTTAAAAATACCCCATACCTAGTTTGGTATGTGCACACAAAATTGTGAATTTAAAATGTGGCATTAAAAATGGGGCAGATTGAGATAACTGAAAACTGTGCAGCATTTCAACAAGAAAAATTACAGCAAAATCTTTCTAATTTGCCTTATCTCCATCTGGAAAGATGAAGAAAAAAAAATCCAAATATTTACTTTGCAAAAAAGTTATTAATCTATGACATAAGTTTTAATTTTAATTTTATTTAATGATTTATCTATGAATTAATATTAAACTATTGGCATACAAACACTACTAACAAACCCTTTATCAATAGATAATTGTCTCCATTTCTTTTTTCTTTTTGTTATTCTTTGCCATCAAGAGTTGTGACAATTTTTTTCCTGTTCCAGTGTTCATTTAATACAACCTGTTTTGGCTGCTGTAGCAAATACTGTGCTGCTACATAAGTGTTAGCTTGTAAATTATGCTTTGCAAATTACGCTCATTTTTAACACAGGTCCTAATGGTCTTCTGCTGATACTTCCAGGCATAGGTTAATGCATACATTAAATTGCTTTCCATCTGTGCAAGGTAGCCCTTTTTTGTTTGGAAAACTGCTATTGACCATTTCCATACCTTGAAGTCCTGTCCATCATCTGAACTCTTTTTTTCAGCTTCTCCTCTGGCATACTGCAGCAGTGTCTGCCCAATCACCTGCTCCATGTGCTGCTGAAGGAACTGAAGAGCTTCTTGGATTTCTGTCACTAGCTGCTGGTGAAATTCTAAATTGGTTTCTTGTGCTTCTTCCTCAAGCTTCTCCTCCTCTTCACGAATGTGGGACTCCTGGTAATCAGACAATAAGACAGCACTGCCATTTAAATATGTTAACAATTGTAGTCAGCTTCACTTTGAAAGAAAGTCCTGCACCCATTCAGAATGCTAGTTTGAGTAATTATAATAATATAATTTACAGAGGAAGTTTGTCATTTAACACATATGTCTTTGCAACACAATGAGAGCCTCTGTCATGATTTGTACAGTAAAAGTTGCACTCTGTCCTATTACTCATTTCTAAGTGATGTATTCACATGTATGTGAAATATCCTGAGTCCAGTAAGGGATAATCGTGGATGCCTTTACAAACTGCACAGGAGCAAGGCTAGTACAGTTATGCACCAGGAATATTTGTACAGTTTGTGTGGTCTACCTGAGGAAAAGCACCTTTATGAAGCAGATTTATAGAAGTCCTTTATATATTTTGTCAGCCTTGCATTCTTGCATTAGTATTTTCATATAAATAAATCGCTAAATAAACTTGCTAGGACAATATGTATCACAGATGGCCATATACTCAATAAAGCATAAGGGATTTTAAAATGCCTGCTCAAACTACAACAGGCACACTCAGGGACCTCTCTATGTCAGCAGTGTGCACATTTTTGACAGAGAACATTTTTATTTCTCCTTGGAGCTTGAAATTTTATTTATTTATTTATTTAGTTGGTTAGTTAGTTAGTTTTGGTGTTTTAGATCTGCCATGGCTACTTCTAATGCCAAATATCACAGCATATGAGAGCTCTGGAGACAACCACGTGGACACTGTACCTACCACTGCCTTCTGTAACTGCCACTGGTCCTCATCCTGGCACAGGGAGGATCCCTTCTGCAGGATATGCTGCTCTCTCAGCTCCTGCAGCGAGCTCTTCTTTCTGGACAGCCTCATGTGTGCCAGGGCTGCCATTCCAGCTCCTCGGAAGGTTAACCTTCTGAGCACTGAACACAGCAGCACTCGGTGCTTTTGCAATATATAGCTAACAGACCTGTAAAAAGGAACATTAAAAACCCATCAGTGAAGCTGCTTGCTGGTTTGGTACACCTGTGTTCAGCAAAGTCATTGCTTAAGATGACAAGAGTTATTCTTCACTCTGTGCAGTGTGGTTTGTATAAAGCATGCCTTGGAAAGCTGCTCAGGTATAAAGAATGTGTTACACCTCTAGTTCTTCACAATGAAGT